>NC_086447.1:568748787-569405287 GCF_028390025.1 Pseudophryne corroboree | reverse complement strand
CTGGTTATGCATCTCCATGACGACCATGCTCTCTTGTGCAGGATCACCGTGGTTACGCAGCTGGGATCCGCAACATCACTTCCACAGAAGTTGAGATCCCGGAAGCGCGGGCTACGGGACTGGGATGGTGTGGCTGTGGTGTCCACGCTTGGGGAAAGTCCCAGATGGTGAGTGTACCTATTTATTTGTCATTTGTTGCACAGTGTGGTTATCCTGATGAAGGGGAAATTCTCCCCGAAATGTTGATGTAATGCAGCGTTTTCACTAAAGCTGTTCCACTGAAGAAGCCTCTGAGTGCAGCCTCATTTATGCTGGTTACATGTGGGGTGTGATACCTGAGTGGAGGGCACCAAAGCAAGGAAGCCCAGGGAGGCTTCCAGAGTGCCAGTGATGCAAGTGTATCTATCTATCTATCTATCTATCGACTCCAAATCAGCCAACACTACTGTGTGCTCTGGTGTCTAGACCCACATATCATATCTCTCCAAAAAATGTAGGCACTCAGAGACTGTTGTAATATTCAAACTATATTTAGCATACCAACACAATGGTTAAGTTAAAAGTTTTCAGGGACACAGCCCGTCCTCAGAACCATGCCAACATGTGCAAAAGTACAAACAAGCTTCGTAAATACCCCCACCTTACCTGTGCGCCGCTGATCACATCTGGAATCCAAGCTATCAGCCAAACGCGGAGAGGCACATCCGGTCCTCAGAGGAACTGGTACCATGGTAACCACATGTTTGCGTTCCACCCATTTCCTATGTAAATTATGTTACAGAATAAGAAATCTTTCCTTAAAGATACCACTATGTTTTTGAAATGTTTATCTGACTTTGATCATGTACCGCCGGGCACCCTAATGTGTTGTTTGGATGTGTCCAGTCAATACACATCCACCCCACACGAGGGGGGTCTGGTGGCCATGATGGAATTTCTAGAGCAATATTTTCCAGATTCTGTTTTCAGTCATGCTTTATTTTTGCATCTGCTGAGGCTCATTATTTAAAGAATTGACTTCCTCTATGGTAATAATTATTATTTACAGCTATGAGGGTGTGCCATGGAGTCTTCCGTGGCCCCCTTGTATGCCAATATTTTTATGTTCAAACAAGAGGAAAATATGTATCTGAAGAATGAGTGTTACGATTCCTGTACCCCAGACTGGGGAAGATCTTATGGCAGGGATCTGAGCACAGGAACCATATACAGGTTGTGGGAGCTGGAAAGCCTAGTAACCCCTGGCACCCTAACTCCGTTGTCTCGCCCGTGTTATCAGAAATCCCCTGCGAGACTATGGTTGCTTGAGCCCATGGCAGCCGCGTTCGAAGGGCGGATTATGTCTGCCCAACCCCGATGCCCCCGCAGGTCTTAATGGGAGACAAGGGGAAGTCCGAGACAGGGTGATAACAAGGGGCCCTCTGACTAAGCAACCAAGCCAGGGGTTACAAGCTAACTTAACTAAATCAAAAGGTATGTGCGGACTAGCCGCCAGGGAAAAGGACAACCAAAGATCCACTGATCCGACACTCCTATCCGGCACCGCTGGACACCAGAGTGGATCTTGTGGAAGCGGAATCCTCCGCAAAGCTCCAGAACACAATATAAACAAAATAATAATAATAGCGGACAAGCCGCAACACACGGCTGCGCCGCGACTCACGAACACCACCAGATGTTAAAGGTGCTTGATCAGACTCCAGGAACAGATGGTAACTTCCGAGTACAGGATCACTGAGAACAGGAACAAACGGGTAAACCGGGACTGGGAACTTTCTCTGCAGCAGACACAGGCAAACAGGAAGCTATCACCGGCGTCTGTGAGGAGTCCTGGGAGTGCTTTTAACAGAGAGTCTTCCAATCAGCTGTTTGGAGGCTGATTGGATTTAAATGCTATGCAGCTGACAAGCTGCATGGTCAGGGAAACAGATGAGTGATAATTACAACATGCCATGCAGCTGCATGCTACACAGCCAGGAAACCAGTGAAGATATAAACTTAGACCCAGCAACGGGGAACACGATCCGACAGTGGCGTCCCCGTTGCTAGGCGCCGGCCGCACTGACGAGCGGACCCTCGGCGCCTAACAGTACCCCCCCCTTGAGGAGGGGTCAAGGAACCCCTAAATCCGGGTTTCTGAGGAAATTCTTGAAAAAATGCCCTTTTGAGTCTTGGGGCATGAAGATCCTCATCTAGGACCCACGACCTTTCCTCAGGACCATAACCTCTCCAATGGACCAAAAAATAGAGCCGACCCCGGGACAACTTGGAATCGAGAACCTTCTCAACCACGAACTCCTGCTGACCCTGTACATTAACTGGTGATCTCCCCTGAGGTTTTTTACGAGGAAATCTGCTAGATGAAACATATGGTTTGAGCAAAGAGCAATGGAAGGTATTTCCGATCCGTAAAGTTTTTGGTAGCTGTAACCGGAAAGCAACTGGATTGACTTTTTTGATAATGAGAAATGGTCCAATAAATCTAGGACCCAATCTGGCTGAGGTTTGTCGAAGTTTGATATTGCGAGTCGACAGCCATACCCTGTCTCCTACTTTAAAAGTGCACGGCCGCCGGAGCTTGTCAGAAAATTTTTTTTCCCTGAAAGCTGCTTTTCTGAGAGCAATGTGCACTCTTTTCCAAATAAGTTTAAGATGAGAGGTCAGGGCCAGAGAGGAGACAGAGGAATGTTGAAAAAATGAATTAGCTCTGGGATGGAAACCAAAAACTGCAAAAAATGGAGATACATTGGTGGAGGAATGACAGGCATTATTATAAGCAAACTCTGCTAATGGAAGAAACTCAGACCAGTCATTTTGGAGTTTGGCCGAGTACAAACGTAAATATTGTTTCAGGGATTGATTCACTCGCTCAGTCTGTCCATTTGATTGTGGATGATAACCGGAGGTTAATGATAATTTCATCTTTAATGAAGCACAAAAAGATTTCCAAAATTGTGCAATGAATTGTGGACCCCTGTCAGAAACAATATCAGTGGGTAACCCATGGAGTCTGAAAACATGACGGAGGAACAAGACTGCCAATCCCTGGGCAGATGGCAATCGGGGAAGACCAACAAAATGAGCCATCTTACTAAAACGGTCCACTACCACCCATATGACTGTGCATCCAGCTGACAGAGGGAGATCCACCACAAAATCCATGGAGATATGCGACCATGGTCTAAGAGGAACATTCAATGGCATGAGTTGACCAATAGGCAAAGAGCGAGGAACTTTATGCTGTGCACAGACCTGACATGAAAAAACAAATTCTTTAATGTCTTTAGAAAGACCAGGCCACCACACTGAGCGGGATACCAATTCCAAAGTTTTAGCGACTCCCAGATGCCCTGCAACTTTGCTATCATGAAATTCCTCCAAAACAGTTGCTCTCAAAAACTCAGGAACAAAAAGACGACCAACAGGAGTATTTCCCGGAGCTTGATGTTGAAGCAGCTTCAATTGAGAAAAAACATCCTGTGTGAGACCTGCCTGAATGACTGAAGGCGGAAGTATGGGAGTAACAGGACTGTTGTCTTGAACGGGAAGAAAACTGCGTGAGAGGGCATCTGCCTTGGTATTCTTGGAACCAGGTCTGAAGGTGATAATGAATTTGAAACGAGTAAAAAATAAAGCCCAACGAGCCTGTCGGGCATTCAGTCGCTTAGCTGATTCAATGTATTGAAGATTTTTGTGATCCGTCAAAACAGAAATGGTATGGCTCGCTCCTTCAAGCCAATGTCTCCACTCCTCAAAAGCCCATTTAATAGCCAGCAACTCCCGATTACCAACATCGTAGTTGGATTCAGCAGACGAGAACTTCCTGGACATAAAGGCACAAGGATGTAACTCAAGGGAATCTGGATCCTTCTGAGAAAGGATAGCCCCTACACCAACCTCCGAGGCATCTACCTCAACGATGAAAGGCAATTCTGGGTTGGGATGTCTAAGGACAGGGGCTGAGACAAAGGCTTGTTTCAAGGCCTGAAAAGATGCTTTAGCTTCACATGACCAATTGGTAGGATCTGCTCCCTTCTTAGTGAGTGCCACAATGGGAGCAACTAGGTCAGAGAAAGAGTGAATAAACCTTCTATAGTAGTTTGCAAACCCTAAAAAGCGCTGAATAGCTTTTAAGTTAGTGGGTTGCGCCCAACTCAGGATGGCTTGGAGCTTCTTAGGTTCCATTCGGAATCCCCGAGGGGAAATAATGTACCCTAAAAAGGATACCTCCGTGACGTGAAATTCACACTTCTCCGGTTTGGCATACAAGTGATTTTCACGTAATTTCTTAAGCACCTGACGCACCTGGGTAACATGTTGTTCTACAGAGTCAGAATATATCAAAATGTCGTCTAAATAGACCACGACGAATCTTCCCAGAAACTCACGGAGCACATCATTAATGAGATCCTGAAAGACTGCCGGAGCGTTAGATAGGCCGAATGGCATGACCAGATACTCATAGTGGCCTGATTGAGTACTGAATGCCGTTTTCCACTCATCCCCTGACCTGATTCTAATGAGATTATATGCTCCTCTCAGGTCAATCTTAGAAAAAATAACAGCCGAACGTAGCTGATCAAAGAGGACAGAGATCAGTGGCAGGGGGTAAGTATTCTTTACTGAGATCTTATTCAAGGCTCGAAAGTCAATGCAGGGTCTGAGGGAACCATCCTTCTTCTCTACGAAGAAGAAACCTGCACTTAAAGGGGATTTAGATGGCCTGATAAACCCTTTCTCAAGACTTTCTTTCACATACTCATTCATGGCCACCGTTTCAGGACCAGACAAAGCATATAACCTTCCTTTAGGCAACGTGGCACCAGGAATTAACTCAATGGTACAATCATAAGGCCTATGGGGAGGCAAAATATCAGCATTGCCCTTGGAAAACACATCCAAAAAATCCTGGTATTCTCCAGGAATATGTGCGGACCTGGCAGAAGCTACTCGGATAGGAAGTGTAATACATTCTTTATCACAGATGGTACCCCATTGTAGGATCTCCCCAGACTGCCAATCTATGATGGGATTATGGAAGGCCAGCCAAGGGTGACCCAGAACCACAGGAACTGCTGGACAATGGGTAAGAAAAAACTCAATCTTTTCTGAATGTAGAGCTCCCACCGAGAGCAAAACTGGAGGTGTACATAGAGAAATAACCCCATTGGATAAGGGACTCCCATCTAAACCATGCATGGTGACACACCTACCTAAGGTTAGCTGAGGAATACCTAAGGCCTTGGCCCATGTTAAGTCCATAAAGTTTCCTGCAGCTCCACTGTCCACAAAAGCAGAGACCGAGGAACAGAGGCTGTCATAAGAAACTTTAGCAGGAACCAACAGTGAATTATTCGAGGAGATGAGCTGTAGACCAAAGTGAACCCCCTCACTATTCACTTGGTCAGGAAGTTTCCCGACTTGTTTGGGCAACTACGGGCAAAATGTCCCTTACCTCCGCAGTACAAACACAGACCCGAATTTTGCCTCCTGGTTCTTTCTTCCGGAGACAATTTGGAGAGACCAATCTGCATAGGCTCTCCCATGTCTACAGGAACGGAAGGAACACAGGGAAAAGAAACTACAGATGCCCCTTTTTCAGTCCTCCGCTCTCTGAGCCGACGATCTATTTTAATAGAGAGCTCCATGAGTTTATCAAGGGTCTCAGGAGCGGGATACTGAAGGAGGCTGTCTTTTATAGATTCAGATAAGCCGAGGCGAAACTGACTGCGCAGGGCAGGGTCATTCCAGCCACAGTCGTTCGACCAACGGCGAAACTCCGTACAATAATTCTCTGCAGGATTCCTACCCTGTCTCAGAGCACGCAACTGACTTTCTGCGGACGCCTCTCTATCAGGGTCGTCATACAATAGCCCCAAAGATTTAAAAAAGGCGTCTACAGACGATAAGGCCGGATCGTCTGTCTTCAAACCAAAAGCCCAGGTCTGAGGATCCCCCTGAAGCAGAGAAACTACAATCCCAACCCGCTGAGCCTCCGTACCTGAGGAGACTGGTCTCAAACGAAAATACAGTTTACAAGACTCTTTAAAATTAAAAAACTGTTTTCTATCCCCAGAAAAACGGTCAGGCAGATGCATTTTTGGTTCAGGGACGACCCTCGGGGAAGTCCGTAACAGATCTTCCTGTGAGCTCACCCGGAGGGACAGATCCTGAACCATCTGGGTAAGTTCCTGAATCTGACTAACTAGGAACTGGCCAGGGTTTGGCCCAACACCGGTGGGATTCATGAGGCCGACAAAAATTCTCCCAACTGGATCAGTGAAAAAATTAACTCCTGTTGAAATTTTTTCTTTTGTTGGCCGGTGATAATGTTACGATTCCTGTACCCCAGACTGGGGAAGATCTTATGGCAGGGATCTGAGCACAGGAACCATATACAGGTTGTGGGAGCTGGAAAGCCTAGTAACCCCTGGCACCCTAACTCCGTTGTCTCGCCCGTGTTATCAGAAATCCCCTGCGAGACTATGGTTGCTTGAGCCCATGGCAGCCGCGTTCGAAGGGCGGATTATGTCTGCCCAACCCCGATGCCCCCGCAGGTCTTAATGGGAGACAAGGGGAAGTCCGAGACAGGGTGATAACAAGGGGCCCTCTGACTAAGCAACCAAGCCAGGGGTTACAAGCTAACTTAACTAAATCAAAAGGTATGTGCGGACTAGCCGCCAGGGAAAAGGACAACCAAAGATCCACTGATCCGACACTCCTATCCGGCACCGCTGGACACCAGAGTGGATCTTGTGGAAGCGGAATCCTCCGCAAAGCTCCAGAACACAATATAAACAAAATAATAATAATAGCGGACAAGCCGCAACACACGGCTGCGCCGCGACTCACGAACACCACCAGATGTTAAAGGTGCTTGATCAGACTCCAGGAACAGATGGTAACTTCCGAGTACAGGATCACTGAGAACAGGAACAAACGGGTAAACCGGGACTGGGAACTTTCTCTGCAGCAGACACAGGCAAACAGGAAGCTATCACCGGCGTCTGTGAGGAGTCCTGGGAGTGCTTTTAACAGAGAGTCTTCCAATCAGCTGTTTGGAGGCTGATTGGATTTAAATGCTATGCAGCTGACAAGCTGCATGGTCAGGGAAACAGATGAGTGATAATTACAACATGCCATGCAGCTGCATGCTACACAGCCAGGAAACCAGTGAAGATATAAACTTAGACCCAGCAACGGGGAACACGATCCGACAGTGGCGTCCCCGTTGCTAGGCGCCGGCCGCACTGACGAGCGGACCCTCGGCGCCTAACAATGAGGAGGTAAATCAGTTGATTTTGTGGTTAACAAGGTATATTGATGATATTTTTTTGTTGTGGACAGGGGATGTGGCTCGGTGTGAGGAATTTATGGGTAGAGTGAACAGATGAGATTGTCCTATCAAGTTCACCTATGCATACAGCTTTACAGAAGCAGTTTTTGTCGATGTAAAAATAACTATCTCTGAAAACAAATTATGTACTCAAGTACATGATAAAAGTACAGATAGGAATACGTTTTTGACAGCATCAAGCCATCATCCAGAAGCTCTAAAGAATGGGCTTCCATTATCACAAATGATGAGGATTGCTTTTATTACTAATGATAGAGATCTAGTACCTGGCCAGATTGATAATTTCATTGAAAAATTTATAGCAAGAGGTTACAACAAAAACACACTGGAAGCTCAAAAAAATCAAGGTTATTAATATGGATAGGAGGGATTTGTTAAATCCTGTGAATAAAAAAAGATAGAAACATCAATCCTATGGTAACCGATTATTCAACTGCGAGTCCCATTGTGAGGAGGGTTACACAGGCCCTTTGGCCTATTGTTGATTCTGATTTGGTAGGACTTAAGGATGTTAAGCTCATGGGTGCATAAAGACATGGTAGAATTTTAAGAGACCATTTAGTGGTGACAGATATCTCCAATAGGAGTATCCATAAACCAGCTAATAAATGTACTAACGCTCCAGGTTGCTATAAATGTAGTGGCTGTGCTACTTGAAGTCATCTTATTCCATGTAAAACCTTCAATTGTCCCTGTAAGTCCAAAACATTTGATATACGATATGTGGCTACATGCAGTACGTCATTTGTAGTATACATTAGTGTATGCCTATGTAGATTATATTACGTAGGGTAAACTACTAGAAAATTTAGCGAAAGGATGTCTGGCCATAGATCTGCGATTAAATTGAGTTTAGAAGGTAAGAAGATTGATCAACCAGTTGGGAAACACTTTACCATTATCTTCACTCAAATATTTCATGATAGACCATGTCCCACCTTCTCCTAGGGGTGGCGATTGGGAAAACCTTGTTATTTAAGGAGACAAAATGGATTATTTTTCTAGGCACCATCTCCCCTATGGGATTAAATTAAAAGATTAATTGGAATTCATTATAACTGGAATGTTTTAACAATAGAGATTATGCATTATATATATACCAATTCAAGTATTGTTGGTTAATATTATTGTTCAACTTTTTATTCAAGTAATTTTTATTATGTGGACTGTGATTTAATATATATTGTTATTATAAGTGTTGACTTTTTGTCCTGTACAGCCCTGCACATCAGTGATCGTTCTGCTGGAATGACGGAGGGTTTTGTTCCCGGTATTCCGTCAAGGGTGCGCAGGGTACCCTAACCACCATCCCCTACCCCCTAACCATCCCTGTCTGCTGCCTAACCCAAACCTCCTCTGTTGGTGCCTAACCCTAACCACCCCCAGTGGTGCTTAAACCTAACTCCCCATTTCTGCAGCCTACACCTAACTGTCCCCTTTTTCTGCCTAACCATAACTCTCCCCCAGTGGTGCCTAATCCTAACCCCTACTCTCTGTAGTCTAATCCTAACCTCTTCCTCCCTGCAGCCTAACCTAACCCCCCTGGAGTGTGCCTAAACCTAACCTCCCATCCCGCATGCTAAACCTAATCCGGCAGTTAATACTTACCTTCGGGATCCTTATTGATGGGATATTGTTGTCGGGATACTTATTTCTTCATGATGCTGGCATTGGTATTCTGCGGCAGTCAGGATTTTGGTGTCAGTATTCTGGCAGCTGCCAGAATTCTGGTGGCGATATTATGGTGGCTGGGATCCCAACAGCTGGGATACTGAATGCACACCCAACCGACCATTAACCATTATATATATATATATATATATATATATATATATATCGAGAGAGAGACATAGATATATATATATATATAAATATAGAGAGAGAGATAGATATATACACTGTATATACATATATATGTGTGTGTACTGTGTACATATATATATGTTTGCTATGCCACACAGTCCTAACAGAACAAATGTGTTTGGGCGTGGCTTGGACCAGCATGAACACGGTGACATCATGGAGATGGGGGATGCTGCAAGCGTGGATGAATGCCGGAGATACCAGGAACTGCTGTTATGATCTTTAGAATATGATGCAGTTTCAAGTGCTATTGTGGCTTCGACTGTATATCACCATGTTTTATGTGAATGTATTTCTAAAGGCCCGTACATACTGGCCAATATATCGGGTGTTCTCTTGAATGGCCGATATATCGCGGGTCCATCGGCCAGTGTGTACGGCCGATACGTCTGTGAACTCCGTCGTTCACAGACGTATTGCATCAGCCCCGCAGCACAGCCGATGGACAATATATCTACCGATATATTGACGCGTCGCTGTGTGTGTACGGCGGTCGGCCGACCGCCCATACACATGCTGCGGCGGCCAGCGGTGATTGACAGCTGTACTAGGTGGGCATGTGTACATGCCCGCCCAGTTCATGACGTCAGTCCCCGACGGATCGAGCAGTGTGTATGCTCAACACACTGCCTGATCCGTCCATAGATATATCTGCCGATCAATTGATCTGCAGATATATCTTCCATTGTGTACCCACCTTAAGTTTCTTCAGTAAAGCTTTGAGCATGTAAAATACTGCACTATTGTGTACCTCCTACTTTCAGAGTTTTTCATGGATATGTAACCCTGTGGAACAGGGTTTTGAAGAGTGGGACTAAAGGGAAAGCAACTGATGCCTGGACTTTTTAAGAACTTTTTAACACAGCATGTATTGATGCGCAATACAGGGATAAACTTTTTAAATAGATTAGATAGATAGATAGATAGATAGATAGATAGATAGATAGATACTGTGTGTATACTGTTTGTGTTTGGCTGCAGCAGCCTCTGGGCTGTAGAAGAATGCAGGGAACAATTGGCAGAGAGCTGTGAGAATAGCTCTCTCGGGCAATCAATGATCAGCCAATAGACAATGGAAATTTGAAATGGTGCCCAAATCTAAAACCTATGAGATCCAACACCAGGAAGATGAATTTTGCCTCATTTTCAGATCCAAATATGGTGGCATATGTAATAAGGTCCAAGTTTGCCAAATGTCTGGGATGCTAGCCCATCTCTGACTTTCTTTTAAAGCAGAAAATATTTACAATGCATGGTTTTGCAGTGTAAATGATTGCTGCTTTATAAAAAGTCAGAGATCATCCAGCATCTTGCAGTTTAAGCAAACTTGGACCCTAATACTTATGCCCCCCTGGTAGGAATACCCGTGATAGGACTCAGATCTACTCGGAATCAGTAAGTTTAGGTGGGTTCGGTTTCTAGGAATTTTGGCGTACTTAGATCCTAGCGTAATATAACAAACTTAAAAAAAGAGCAAAGTCTAAGAGTCTGCAAGTGGTCTGATTTGGGGTAATAGATAGTAATAGCCATCAATGTAGTGGGAGCTGCCTGGACAACAGAAGACAGAAGAACCAGCAATAAAAAAATGTCTAATCCAGAGGTTCTCAAACACAGTCCTCAAGGCACCACAACAGAACAGGTTTTAAGTTTATCCATGCTTGGCTACAGGTGACTTAATTAGCATCTCAGTCAGCTTAATTTAACCATCTGTGCAGAGCCATGGCAATACCTAAAACCTGAACCATTGGGGTGCCTTTAGGACCAGGTTTGAGAACCTTTGGTCTAATCCAGGCATTCCTAATCACGGTCCTCAAGGCACACTAACAGTGCAGGTCTTAGTGATATCCAGGCTGCAGCACAGATGGTTAAATCAAAATAACTGAGCTACTAATTAAGTCACCTGTGCAGAAGCCTGGCTATCACTAAAACTTGCACTGTTAGTGTGCTTTGAGGACCGTGCTTGGGAATGCCTGTCCTAATGGGATTACAAAATCAGAATACTTCCACCCTTATAACAATATTTATTCAGAATCTCATCTATATAAAATTGTCAAATTAAAAACTTGGTGCTGACATGGACAATAAAATGGTAGTTACTATTAGCAGAGCAAACTTATAATAGTCTTACAGAAACTGATTATCAAAAAGTAGTTGCTTTTCAGCAGCAATAGAAATTCAGATGCTTTGTTTTGCCCATGGTATGTAATTTCACAAAGCTCCAAAAAATTAGAGAGCAGTCCCTTTCAAAGAGTAAAACAATATACTGTATCTCATACAGTACCATATTAACTGGGATATAATCCGGCAGATGTATCATATACTGTACATGACCCACAGATATAGCATTCCTGCATGAATCCATCCACACTGGGTCATATGAATTACTGGATCCAAGGCACAATGGGTCATAAAAATGGGGAGCAGCAACATGTTTCAGCCAATATATAGATATATTATATGTACTGCGCTAAAAATCTTAGCTGCTCCATGGAGGGCTCATAGAAATATAATATATTAATAGAGCACTTGTATATACAGTTGTGCTCATAAGTTTACATACCCTAGCAGAATTTGTGATTTTATGGCCATTTGTCAGAGAATATGAATGATAACTCACAAACTTTTCTTTCACTCATGGTTAGTGGTTGGGTAAAGCCATTTATTGTCAAACAACTGTGTTTACTCTTTTTAAATCATATTGACAACAGAAACTACCCAAATGACCCTGATCAAAAATTTAAATACCCCAGTTCTTAATACCGTGTATTGCCCCCTTTAACATCAATGACAGCTTGAAGTCTTTTGTGGTAGTTGTGGATGAGGCTCTTTATTTTCTCAGATGGTAAAGCTGCCCATTCTTCTTGGCAAAAAGCCTCCAGTTCCTGTAAATTCTTGGGCTGTCTTGCATGAACTGCACGTTTGAGATCTCCCCAGAGTGGCTCAATGATATTGAGGTCAGGAGACTGAGATGGCCACTCCAGAACCTTCACTTTATTCTGCTGTAGCCAATGACAGGTCGACTTGGCCTTGTGTTTTGGATCATTGTCATGTTGGAACGTCCAAGTACGTCCCATGCGCAGCTCCCGGGCTGATGAGTGCAAATTTTCCTCCAGTATTTTCTGATAACATGCTGCATTCATCTTGCCATCAATTTTGACCAAGTTTCCAGTGCCTTTGTAGCTCACACATTCCCAAAACATCAGCGACCACCTCCGTGTTTCACAGTAGGCATGGTGTACCCTTCATCATAGGCCTTGTTGACTTCTCTCCAAATGTAACGTTTATGATTGTGGCCAAAAAGTTACATTTTGGTCTCATCACTCCAAATGACTTTGTTCCAGAAGTTTTGAGGCTTGTCTCTGTGCTGTTTGGAGTATTGTAAGTGGGAAGCTTTGTGGCATTTGCGTAGTAATGGCTTTCTTCTGGCGACTCGACCATGCAGCCCATTCTTCTTCAAATGCCTCCTTATTGTGCATCTTGAAACAACCACACCACTTTTTTTCAGAGAGTCCTGTATTTCAGCTGAAGTCATTTGTGTATTTTTCTTTGCATCCCGAACAATTTTCCTGGCAGTTGTGGCTGACATTTTTGTTGGTCTACCTGACTGTGATTTGGTTTCCACAGAATCCCTCATTTTCCACTACTTAATTAGAGTTTGAACACTGCTGATTAGCATTCTCAATTGCTTGGATATCTTTTTATATCCCTTTCCTGTTTTATACAGTTCAATTACCTTTTCCCCCCAGATCCTTTGACAATCATTTTGCTTTCCTCATGAATCCAGACACGTCAGTGCAGCACTGGATGAAAGATGCAAGGGTCTTTCAGGAGTCCAGAAACTCACTGACTTTTATACACACAAACACTGATTACAAGCAAACAGATCACAGGTGAGGATGGTTACCTTTAGTAGCCATTCAAACCCGTTTGTGTCAACTTGTGTACATGTTATCAGGCCAAAATCTCCAGGGTATGTAAACTTTTGATCAGGGTCATTTTGGTAGTTTCTGTTGTCATTATGATTTAAAAAGAGTAAACACAGTTGTTTGACAATAAATGGCATCACCCAACCACTAACCATGAGTGAAAGAAAAGTTTATGAGTTATCATTCATATTCTCTGACAAATGGCCAGAAAATCACGAATTCTGCTAGGGTATGTAAACTTATGAGCACAACTGTATATAGATGTCATGAATAAAGTGTACAACCAATGCTGAAAAGAAAAATGTTAAGATTAAAAATACATAGAATGGTGGAATATGCCTCTGGTTAGATGTTTACAGCTCTTTATAGAGCAGTTAGGAGTCCAGCTACAGAGTTAAAGTAAGCACAAATACTGTAGGTGTTTATTTTGACACAGCGTTTAAGACATGGGTGGGTTAACTACCTGTCCATATCCTACCTCCAGTCCTTTGGTTTCAGTCACACTTAATCTCCTCTGTTTGCCAGTGCCTCTACGTATTGACTGGAAGCTCAGGAGCACTCCGTAATGTCACTTCCAGCTGGCATGGTGATAGAACTCCATGTAAACATCTAACCAGAGTCATATTGCACTATTCAATTAAAAACCTAAGGACCTCATTTGCATATGTGAAGTATTAAGGGAAGTATGCTCTTTTATTCTCACACCTAAGCATCTTATTCGCCACATCTCAGAATTCACCTTTGAAGCGCACAATATTGCACTAATTCTATACATACTCACATTGATACTCTGGTAATAGGGATTACCATTGGTGCAAAGGGGGTAGCTGCTTTGGTTTAAAGTTGGCACCATATTAGCTCTCTATACCTTTCTTTACAAATTATTCCAAAATATCCCTAACTTAGAGAACTTCTAGGCGACAGTATGTTCACTCACTTAAAGAGCAGAGAAGAAAAATGCAAAGAGATTTTCCTGACCACATCACCAGGGATTATTGATGAAGATCTAACCACCATGATGGACCGTTTAGAGAAATTGTTGTTAAAAGAAAACCGCATCTGGTGGGAATGCGCCACTTTAGAGAAATACGTAGCGGATCAAATTATCCTGAAAGGGTTAAGAATTAAGAAACTACCCTCATTCGATGATAGTAGCGATAAATTTAAAGATGAGTGGATGTGTACACTGGAGATCTGTTCATATACACTAATAGAGCTCATTATGAAGGAACGGAAGGACAAACTGAAGATTATCAAAGAACAAATCACAGCAATCCAAACACGCATCGAACTTTTTCAAGAACAGCCAGAATATAAGCAGAAGGAAAAGGAGATCCAACAAAAGATCATGGTAAACACTAAAGAAATCATGATAAAGAAACAAAAGAAACTCAAACAAGACCATGAATATTATAAGAAAGAAGGCAAAGATCCCTTCTTACATATGAAAGATGACAATTAGACAGTCTCTATATGTTCCATTATAGAAGATCGTGAGGCCTCTACACCAAAAACAACAGAAGAAATCTCACATAGAGAAGATTGCCCACGCTACAATAGAGACAGAAGACTACCCAGCACAAGTCGGAGATCCTGATTACCAAATAG
Source organism: Pseudophryne corroboree (assembly GCF_028390025.1). NCBI lineage: Eukaryota > Metazoa > Chordata > Amphibia > Anura > Myobatrachidae > Pseudophryne > Pseudophryne corroboree. The sequence continues at coordinate 569,390,533 of NC_086447.1, read as the reverse complement.
AACTTACAAAAGATAATCCATGAATAAACATTGCATCAGGGATGGCAATTCTAGAATTACGGAAGACCTGGAAGACATTTCACCCGAAAGAGAATCAGATTTTTATTACACAAGCCCAAGGAGAGACACAAGAAGAATCCGACACCTATCCCAAGGGAAAATGAGATGGGCAGACCATTCATCAACAGGAATTACTATCATCAAAAGAATAGAAGTCCATATCGGAATGAATATAGAAACAGAAGGCACCAAAATTATGGTGAGGAATGGAATAGAAATTACAGGGAACACCCGGAAGATAGATGGAGAGTAAACACAAAACCCAACTATCAGAAACAGGACGATCGCGTCCGTTTTTTAGGACAACGACAATACCAGAAATACTAACTGAAAGGAAGAGGGGAAAGAGAGGTGGCATCAAGAAGAGAAAAACAAAAAGAAAGAAAAAATCAACCATAATTACAAATGAGACTAATAGCATTGAAAACGTTCAAGGAAAAATATTCAATCTAAGTAAAAGGATCCTAACCAAGATAGAAGAAAAATTACTGTTAAAAGGTCTCAAATATGCACCAACCAACAAATCTTCCCCCTTCGATGTCTTTATAGATGTAGAAAAATTCATTAGAAAACTCACTATAAAGAAATTCTTTTTAATCAAAAATTCTGCTGACCAAGAAGGTACAAACACACAAAGGGATCAAGAAGATACAAACACACCAAGGGAAACTTTCAAGAAGAAGTCCACTTTCTATCCGAAATATTTAAAGGGAAGTCTGGTAGACAGCTTCCACAAATCAGTTCTAGAAGATCTGGAGAAATTAGACGAAGTAAGAACAAAGAAGTGGAACCTATCAAAAAAGGAACGTATAGCCTTAAAGACTCTACAGAAAGATGAAAGCATAGTCATAAAACCATACGACAAGGGAGGAGGTGTGGCTATACTAAATAAGGAAGACTACGTGAAGGAGATCTACCGCCAATTGAATGAGGGGAACACATATGCAAAGTTAAGAAGTGACCCCACCAACAGGATAAAAAATGGTCTAAATCAACTACTGAAGACTTATTTAGATAATAAAACAATCACTGAGAAAGAATTCGAGTACATAAATGTCATAGATCCAGCTATACCGACCATATACGTGTTACCCAAGGTAAATAAGAACCCTCTGAAACCCCCGGGTAGACCAATAGTTGCTGGAGTAGGAAGCTTAACAGCAAACTTGTCGGAATTTATTGATGCCCATTTGCAACCCTTAGTATCCAAAACAGATTTTCATCTAAAAGATACGAAGGATGTATTACAGAAAATCAATGCATACGAATGGCCTCAGAACGCTTGGATGGCAACAGCCGATGTAGAAGCATTATATACCAACATACCACATGAAAAAGGACTAGAAGCGGTTAAATATTACCTTGACAAGACGGAATATCCAGAAAACAAAAAAGAATTCTTACTGGAAGGGATAAACTTCATACTCAAGAACAACTACTTCTATTTTGATGGAACATACTACAATCAATCAATTGGGACTGCAATGGGTACGAAATTCGCACCAAGTTTTGCAAACTTGTTTATGTCTTATTGGGAGGAAAAGAACATCAAAACAAGCCAGGAGTTCGGAAAGGAACTCACTTTTTGGTATCGTTATATCGATGACATAATTTTTTTCTGGAAAGGCAATAAAAACGCCCTTGATAGCTTCTCGGAACACCTAAACCAAAATGACCTAAACATCAGATTGAGTGTCATAACCAGCCAAACAGAAATTAATTTTCTGGATTTAACATTATACACTGAAGAAGGAAGATTGGAAACAAAATGCTTCAAAAAACCAACAGATGCCAACAATTATATCGCTATGACAAGTGAACATCATGTCAACTGGCTGACTAGTCTCCCAAAAAGCCAATTCTTGAGACTGAGGCGGAATTGCAGCAACAAGAAAGTATGTGAGGAACAAATTGAGGACATGAAGAAGGGCTTCCTGGACAAGGGATATGAACAAATTTTTTTAGAAAAGTTCAAGAATGAAGTCCTCCAGCAAGATCGTAAAGAACTTCTAGGAAGTCCTAAGAGGAAGAAAATGGATGACAAGAAATCTCAGTTTGCATTCATTACTCAGTACAACCATCAGCACAAAAAAATGGAATCAATTGTACAAAGGCACTGGCATCTTCTATTAAAAGATCCGGTTCTTAAAGAAGCCCTACCTCAAGCACCCAAATTCATTTATAGAAAAGCACCAAATCTTAAAGATAAGCTCCCCAGAAGTGCTTTACCATACCACGACAACCACCCCATAAGAAATAAAGGTTTCTTCAGATGCGGAGCGTGTCAAGCATGTCGAGAAATTAAATCAGAACAATCCAAATTTGAAGATTTTACAGTTAAGAATAATAAAAATAAGTTACAACAATTCATGACGTGCCACACTACCAATGTAGTCTATATGATTGAATGTAGCTGCAACCTCATCTATATTGGCCGGACCAGTAGAGCCTTAAAAACTAGACTTGGTGAGCATCTTCGTAACATCAAAAAAGGGCTGACTACACATTCACTATCAAATCACTTTAAAGAAAAACATAATTGTTCAACCAAAAACATCATCCGTTTTCTAGCGATTGAAAATGTGAAGAACAACTGGAGATATAGAGATGAAGCAACCAGGCTGGCCAAAAGCGAAATTAAATGGATCCATAAAACTAAACGCCTCATTCCTTATGGACTCAATGCAGATTTAGAAATTAAATGGTTCCTTCAGCAATACTCCTTTTCTTTTAACCTTCATCACTCCCACCTCCATCCATGTATAGACATCACTCACTAATGTTCATACAACGCATGCACACCATATTCTGTCTTTATCATCATTTCATAGTATAAGAATTATTTAAAACGTTTTGCATGTATTATTCATGATGCCCATTTAGATGTTTATTTTTCTTGAATTCATTTAGACCAACAGTAGGGGCGTTGTGTTCCACTATTTAGATGAAACTGTTGTCAAGGGAATACGTCACCGGAAATACCGGTGCGTTTCAGAATGCGTGCCATGGAACGGAAAAACTCCTTGGACTAGCAATATGACTTTTTAACAGATAGACAAGGTTTTTGAACCATTATCCATTATGTACTCAGTGAAATAAATGGACTTTTGATTTATAAAGCACCATGACCTTAACAAGATGCCACGGGAGTGCCGTTTCCGAGAGCTGGACATGCGACCTCCTAGGATATTGAAAAAGACTTTTAAGCCGCTAAGTTTGTTATTATTATGATAGTATGTTTATTATGCTAAAATTAAAAAAAAGTATTCTTTATCCAGGTACAGGCCTGACCCCTGAACCGGAAATGCATGCAGCCCATTAATTTATAAAAACTAGGAATTCCATCTATACTAACAGCAGGGGCGCTGTGTTCCATTATGTAAAGGGAACCGTCATTAAGGAAGTGCGTCACCGGAAGTATTGGTGCGGTTCAAAATGGGTTCCACCATGCGGAAGTGGACGCGGTTCTCATTATGTATGACATACAAACTCCGAATAGATTAATAAGAAAAGGAGGACTTAGTATTGTTCTCCAGCATTGTTATACAACCCAATATAAAAATTTGATGTGCAATAACCATCGCGGCCGTAACCGGAAGTTGCGGGAACGTCACTTCCGGTGACCGGGAAGCGATTTTCTAAACACAGAATTTTTAAGCTTTAAAATATGTTTCTACTATATATGCATGTCATGTGTTGAACTGTTTGAATTATTTAAGTTAAAATTAAAATAACCATGCATTCTCCATCCGAGTTCAGACGTGACCCCTGAACCGGAAATGAATCTTACTAAGGGTATAAATAGGATATCTGTACACTCCACTCTCACTGCCTGATGAAGGGTTGATCCCGAAACGCGTAGCAGCAGGAATTTGGAGAATTGGATGAACTGTGGAAAGGGGAAAGGCTGACCAGACGTTTGTGACGTGGACGAGGGAACCAGGTTCCGGAGCCAGTTACCCTAAGGTTACATCTGAAACGCCCACTATACACTCTCTTCTGGTAATCCTCCACCCATATCACCCTCCGTTTGGGGAATTAGCAATTTTAGAGAAGGATTATTAGTTTTATATGTATGATATTGGTTTTATCTGTGCTTTGAATGTCAGTGTAATAAATCTTCCCTATACAAATATACTACACTATATGCTTTTTTATCTGTTCTCTTCTATATGGAACTTTTCTAAGGACCTCATTTGCATATGTGAAGTATTAAGGGAAGTATGCTCTTTTATTCTCACACCTAAGCATTTTATTCGCCACATCTCAGAATTCACCTTTGAAGCGCACCCTATTGCACTAATTCTATACATACTCACATTGATACTCTGGTAATAGGGATTACCATTGGTGCAAAGGGGGTAGCTGCTTTGGTTTAAAGTTGGCGCCATATTAGCTCTCTATACCTTTCTTTACAAATTTAACCAGAGTCATATTGCACTATTCAATTAATTTTTAATCTTAAACCTTTTATCTTTTCAGCATTGGTTGTACATTTTATTTATTACATTTACATATACAGTATACAAGTGCTCCATTAATATATTATGTTTCAGCCAATATTGATGCCTTTTTCAAGCTGTATAACTCCCAAACCATTACTGGCCTTATAAATTGCATTCACTTTGCTGCCATTGGATAGACAATTTCTCATAAATTGGTCTGTTTTCTGCACAAGGCCTTATTATAAAGCTCACATGGGTGATTGCACATCAGAGTTCTTCAGCAGAGTTCAGTTTTATATGTGTATATGTATATGTGTGTGTGTCTATATATATATATATATATATATATATATATATATATGAACAGCAAACTCCCTTATTGCGCTTACCAATAAATTTTTATTAAACACTTTTATTTCTGAGCAGATCTCAAGTTGTCAAATAATCAAACATTTGTACCTGGTGATATCAGGTAAAAGCATATGATACCCGGAAATTCAAACTCACAGGAAAGTTTTTTTCATGAGATTCGTAGAATGAATCAACCATCCAGTTTATTGTGTGGTGTCTCCTAGTATCATGCATGAAATATCTGCTCAGAAATAAAAGTGTTCAAGAATACCATATAGTGGTTTAATTCCCGTATATACACATTTATTGACGTACGCCACTGATGAAGTCTCTGTGTGAGATGAAACGCATTGGGTACTCTATCTTGTTCTGATGTGACCTCCAATCTGCAATATTGGAAGGAGTATATCACAGAAGAAGTGTTTATGTATCTATGTTAAATCAGACCCCCATTGTATATGTTAGAGGGCTGATGTATTGGAGATAATCATACTTATACAAACACTGTCATTGTTTTACATATTTTATCAAATTTTAAATAAAATATATGTTTTGGAACTTATTGTTCATTTTAGAAGCATGTAAAGATCAAGTTGAATGATATTACTAATGCAAAGAGAATAGGGAATCAATACTAGTTTCTGGGGGCACAAATTCCACTATTGTAATACATATGTATATATATATATATATATATTTATTATGTGTGTGTGTGTGTGTGTGTGTGTGTGTGTGTATATATATATATACTGTATATAGCCATGTGTGGGTTCTCTGAGGTAAACTTGCACATCGTTCCCTAGCAGTACAAGAACCAGGCAGCACTCCTCTGGCTTTTCTTTCCAAGCAAAAGTGTATTAAAGAATTTTTAGAACATCACAAAAAGCATGTAGTATATCAGCAACGTTTCAACGCCATTAAGGCATTTTTCTTAAGGTGTTGTTTTACATTACATTTTTTATGATGTTTTGATGAACCTCAGAGAAAAGTCAAAGAACACTATGATTTCTGAGACCTTTACTAATATTATTTTAATGTACTCTAAATCTCTCTTACAAAGTTTTGTGGTATGGCCCTCTTAATGCTTAGGGCAGATACAGCTTAACACATAGTACACAAAATTAGAGGCATAATTAAAGAATTGTCTAATATAGAATTTTAGTGGTAAAATTCAATCCTCTAGATAATATTTGTGATTCAATGTCCTATTTGGTCCTGTTCTTTCTATACCTCTCTTTCCCCTAGATCTCTTGACCTTTTGGGGGTCCTGTCCTGTAATGGAAAGTATTGGTTGGTGTGCACCAGTATCCTCCAATCCCTCTCTATCATTTTAAAATCCTATGAGTTTGGAGCTTGATTGAGGATAAGTATCCCTTAAGTTTTGCTCCAGGATTCAACTTTAGGGAGAGAATCCTATCCTTGATGGGTCTATGTTGGTATGTTTAATATGTGAACCCTCTATTTCACCATTGCCTCTTCCCTTTTTCCTATTTTCATTTTTGGGGTGATTTCTTGATTTGAAGGGAGTCATACCTATTTCATTATCTATCTCTGCTATAACTGGAGGTATTCCTAGAAACCCATCCATTTCCCTCATCTATATGTAGTTTACAACTTTTTTTCACAATTATTTTTAAAATTTCACAACTTTAGTACTTAATTCAGTTTCCCGCTTTTCAAAATAAGGATCATCCTTAAAAGCAGCGAGTCACTTGATATCATATTTGTTAAATATCACTTACACTTTTCTTCATTTTCTGTTCTCTATTGCCAATCAGCAATTTAGTTAGTGAAATTGAGCATTTTTGAGAGCTAGATCCCACTACTTTGTTAACTCAAGATCATTGTTTATAGATAAATTATTTGTGAACAGTATGCCCTTAGGAATCCTATCTAAGTGAATATAATTTAGCAAAAACACAGTATCCCAACAGTGTCTACTTTCAGTTAACATAAAGACTCCAATTCCCCCCAAAAAAACCCTATTCATATTGGGTTCTGTGTTATCAGTAAATTCTTCATTATCAAATCTACAAAGATATTGATCTCATCTAATTTTTCTGTCTTTTTTCCAATTGATTGATTGATTGCTGTTTTTTCATTTTGGATTCGGGTCCACGGTCGTGTTTTGGAATCGGACGCGTTTTGGATTCGGGTGATTTTTTTTAAAAACCTCAAAAACCAGCTAAAACTAATAGAATTTGGGGGTAATTTTGATCCTATAGTATTATTAACCTCAATAACAATAATTTCCACTCATTTCCAGTCTATTCTGAACACCTTACACCTCATAATATTATTTGCACCGAGGTCACTGGATGACTAAGCTAAGCGACCCAAGTGGGCGGCACAAACACCTGGCCCATCTAGGAGTGGCACTGCAGTGTCAGACAGGATGGCACGTAAAAAAATAGTCCCCAAACAGCACATGATGCAAAAAAAAAAAGAGGTGCACCAAGGTCGCTGGATGGCGGTCGCTGGATGGCTAAGCTAAGCGACACAAACACCTGGCCCATCTAGAATTAGACTTCAGTATCATGTGAATTATAAGGCAATATCACTGGAATTATTCATTCTAATCAATGGAATTATTGGTCCAAATCACTGGAAGAAAATGTCAAAATCACTAGAATTAAGAGCCAGTATCACAGGAATTATTCATTCTAATCAATGGTATTATTGGTCCAAATCAATTGAAGAAAATGACAAAATCACTAGAATTAAAAGCCACTATCACAGGAATTATTCGTTCTAATCAATGGCATTATTGGTACAAATCCCTGGAAGAAAATGAAAAAATCACTGGAATTAAAAGCCAGTATCACAGGAATTATTGGTTCTACTCAATGGTTTTATTGGTCCAAATCACTGGAAGAAAATGACAAAATCACTAGAATTTAAAGCCAGTATCACGGTAATTATATCAAATGGAAGACACTGAGCAGCATGATGCAGCACAAGACACTGAACACTGACCAGTGATACTGAGCACTGATGATACTATTGAGCACTGATACTAAGTACTGATGATACTACTGAGAACTGACACTGAGCAGCACGATGCAGCACAAGACACTGTACTAGTATTAGTAATGTAGTATTACTGAGCACCACAAGACAATGAGCACTGATACTGAGCACTGATGATACTACTGAGCACTGATACTGAGCACTGATGATACTACTGAGAACTGACACTGAGCAATACGATTAGCACAAGACACTGTACTAGTATTAGTAATGTAGTATTAATGAGCACCACAAGACAATGAGCAGTGATACTGAGTACTGATGATACTACTGAGCACTGATACTGAACAGCACAGTGCAGCACAAGAAACTGTACTAGTATTAGTAATGTAGTATTACTAAGCCCCATGATGCAGCACAAGACAATGAGCAGTGATACTGAGCACTGATGATACTACTGAGAACTGATACTGATCAGCACGATGCAGCACAAGACACTGTACTAGTATTAGTAATGTAGTATTACTGAGCACCATAAGACAATAAGCACTGATACTGAGCACTGATGATACTACAGAGCACTGATACTGAGCAGCACGATTAGCACAAGACACTGTACCAGTATTAGTAATGTAGTGTTACTGAGCTCTTCCAGACAATGAGCACTGATACTGATCACTGATGATACTACTGAGCACTGATACTGAGCACTGATGATACTACTGAGAGAACTGACACTGAGCAGCATAATGCAGCATAAGACACTATACTAGTATTAGTGAGCAACACAAAAGCACTCTAGAATTGTCACCCTCCAGATACCACTGTGACTGGAATGATGATGACCGATGCAGTCACAGGACACTACTACCACAGCACCCTACAGCAGCAAGATGCAGCACAAGAGAGACAATGTACTAGTATTACTGAGCAGCAATAAGCACTGATACTGAGCACTGATACTGAGAACTGACACTGAGAGAAGGTAGCCACGTCCTCTCTGTACCCTCTACAAATCCCAAGTGAAATAGTGGCGAAGCGCGGCTCTTTATATGGAATCCGAATCTCGCGAGAATCCGACAGCGGGATGATTACGTTTTGCCTCATTCGCGTTTTCCGAGTCAGACGGGAACAGCCGAGTCGGGCTCGGACCCGTGTTTAACACGTGGAGTTCAAGGGGGGTCGGTTCTCGGCGAACCGAACCCGCTCATCTCTAATTCTTTCTGCTGATAATCTATCATTTTATTGTTCATTTCAGCGCCAAGTTTTTAATTTTGCCATTAATTTTATATAGATGAGGTTATGAATGAATATTGTTAGAAGGACTGAGTTTTGATTTGTTTATCAGTGCAGTTTTATCTTTCCTTATAATGCCCAAATAGCAATCCGGTGAGCCCTTTCCACTGTAAACTGGTGTGCAAATGCCTCCTTTCCATAATAGTGAACTAGGATTCAAGGATAGCTTCAGGACTCAACCCTTCATTTTTCTCCAACATACCCACAAAATGTATATTGTTGCACCATAAGTGGCCCTGCATATCTGACATTTTGTGTTGCATAGCCGTCACGCAAACATCAAAACCTGAGCGTTCAATGGAGATTGAGCATCTTCTACAGCAGAAATATGAGACTTTGCCTCACTGACTTGGCAGGGAAATATCAGCTGGAACCTCATCAATTTTAGAAGACAGCTGCCTAATAGTGCTTATTTCAGCAGAGTAACAACAGAAGAGGTAGGATGTTTCGCAGCAGGTGAGGAGGTGGAAGGTAATGGAGGGTCTGGTGCATGTCCCACAGAAGGAATCTGTAGGGAGGCTGAGTGGACATATTTTTTCATGCTGCCACGGCTTGGCTTGTTTTCCCAGTACTTTTATAGAAGCAGTATAAGCAGGCTGCATTAGGTGAAGATGGGGTAGACGGAGGCAGAATGTAGACATCTTTATTAATTATTACCGTCAGCAGGCTCAGACTCTGAGGAGATGAACAGGAGATGCCACACATTGGGCCTAATTCAGAGTTGATCACAGCAGCAAATTTGTTAGCAGTTGGGCAAAACCGTGTGCACTGCAGGGGGGGGGGGCGAATATAACATGTGCAGAGAGAGTTAGATTTGGGTGGGGTGTATTAAAACTGAAATCTAAATTGCAGTGTAAAAATAAAGTAGCCAGTATTTACCCTGCACAGAAACAAAATAACCCACCCAAATCTAACTCTCTCTGCACATGTTATATCTGCCCCCCCTGCAGTGCACATGGTTTTGACCAACTGCTAACAAATTTGCTGCTGCAATCAACTCTGAATTACCCCCATACACATGATAGAGCCAGCATGTGTGGGTGGAGTCTCTAACAGACCGCACCACTAAAGCAGAGTATGGTAGTGCTACACTGCAGGAGATACCATTCCCCGGACCACATGGACACCATGAAGAAGTGTAAGGTGAGTGCCTCTAGATCATGGGTAGCAGATGGGTATTCAGGATCATGAGCCGGAGAGCCCCAGGGACACGTGTCTTACTCTGCGGCCATCATGGCCATGGCCCCCAACAACTCTGTTTGTTTAGTTGACCTAAAGAAATATAGACCATGTATGTGTTAATTTAGACATCACATTATCAGCAAAATGTCTAATAAACACATGAGAACCAATTTACCTTGCAAACACGCAATCTGATCACATTGGCTGCGAACACCTCTGCATGATTGACAGGCAGAAGCATTCTCAGGGCGGGCAAGGGGTGGTGGCACGGGGAAAATGGGGCAGGTTGGCAATGTTTTCAGGGGTGTCTGCGTGACATCATACGCAGCTGCTCTGATGAAATATGGAAACTGTCCACCTGCATACGCAGTCCAGATGCGGCGGCAGGGGGTCTTCCACAGATGTTGAGACCGCAATTAAATTGTGGTCGCAGCTGCTGGCAGGCTGTTCTGTATGCTGGGCGGACTTGACCTGCGATGTGCGGCATCTAGCATACAAAAGAAAGCATTGCAGATTTGGGTTTTTAGCAGAATCAGCGATCCGTACTGAATAACGCCCTGTGTCCTCATTCCATTTGCCATGAACTACTTATGTGAATCAGGATTTAGTTTTCTTTTGTCAATCAAGACAAAATCCAGGATTAGACTGAATCCAGAGGCAGACCTGTGGCTCACCATCAGCAAGAAAGTCCTGCGTTTTGACAAAATCATGACTAACAAGCAGGAGCAAAAATCAATTGATTTTAATGTTCACTATTTTGATTGATTTCACTGTTTACCATTATTGGTAATTGTTCACTTAATATTTACATTTTAAACATTGAATTAAAAGTAGTGATGTGCACCGGAAATTTTTCGGGTTTTGTGTTTTGGTTTTGGATTCGGTTCCGAGGCCGTATTTTGGATTCGGACGCGTTTTGGCAAAACCTCCCTGAAATTTTTTTGTCGGATTCTGGTGTGTGTTGGATTCGGGTGTTTTTTTACAAAAAACCCTCAAAAACAGCTTAAATCATAGAATTTGGGGGTCATTTTGATCCCATAGTATTATTAACCTCAATAACCATAATTTCCACTCATTTTCAGTCTATTCTGAACACTGAACACCTCACAATATTATTTTTAGTCCTAAAATTTGCACCGAGGTCGCTGGATGACTAAGCTAAGCGACCCAAGTGGCCGACACAAACACCTGGCCCATCTAGGAGTGGCACTGCAGTGTCAGACAGGATGGCACTTCAAAAAAATAGTCCCCAAACAGCACATGATGCAAAGAAAAAAAGAGGCGCAATGAGGTAGCTGTGTGACTAAGCTAAGCGACCCAAGTGGCCGACACAAACACCTGGCCCATCTAGGAGTGGCACTGCAGTGTCAGACAGGATGGCAGATTTAAAAAATAGTCCCCAAACAGCACATGATGCAAAGAAAAAAAGAGGCGCAATGAGGTAGCTGTGTGACTAAGCTAAGCGACCCAAGTGGCCGACACAAACACCTGGCCCATCTAGGAGTGGCACTGCAGTGTCAGACAGGATGGCAGATTTAAAAAATAGTCCCCAAACAGCACATGATGCAAAGAAAAAAAGAGGTGCACCAAGGTCGCTGGATGGCTAAGCTAAGCGACCCAAGTGGCCAACACAAACACCTGGCCCATCTAGGTGTGGCACTGCAGTGTCAGACAGGATGGCAGATTTAAAAAATAGTACCCAAACAGCACATGATGCAAATAAAAAAAGAGGTGCACCAAGGTCGCTGGATGGCTAAGCTAAGCGACACAAGTGGCCGACACAAACACCTGGCCCATCTAGGAGTGGCACTTCAGTGTCAGGCAGGATGGCACTTCAAAAAAATAGTCCCCAAACAGCACATGATGCAAAGAAAAATGAAAGAAAAAAGAGGTGCAAGATGGAATTGTCCTTGGGCCCTCCCACCCACCCTTATGTTGTATAAACAGGACATGCACACTTTAACAAACCCATCATTTCAGCGACAGGGTCTGCCACACGACTGTGACTGAAATAACTGGTTGGTTTGGGCCCTCACCAAAAAAGAAGCAATCAATCTCTCCTTGCACAAACTGGCTCTACAGAGGCAAGATGTCCACCTCCTCCTCATCGTCCGATTCCTCGCCCCTTTCACTGTGTACATCCCCTCCTCACAGATTATTAATTCGTCCCCACTGGAATCCACCATCTCAGGTCCCTGTGTACTTTCTGGAGGCAATTGCTGGTGAATGTCTCCACGGAGGAATTGATTATAATTCATTTTGATGAACATCATCTTCTCAACATTTTCTGGAAGTAACCTCGTACGCCGATTGCTGACAAGGTGAGCGGCTGCACTAAACACTCTTTTGGAGTACACACTGGAGGGGGGGCAACTTAGGTAAAATAAAGCCAGTTTGTGCAAGGGCCTCCAAATTGCCTCTTTTTCCTGCCAAAATATGTACGGACTGTCTGACGTGCCTACTTGGATGCGGTCACTCATATAATCCTCCACCATTCTTTCAATGGTGACAGAATCATATGCAGTGACAGTAGACGACATGTCAGTAATCGTTGGCAGGTCCTTCAGTCCGGACCAGATGTCAGCACTCGCTCCAGACTGCCCTGCATCACCGCCAGCGGGTGGGCTCGGAATTCTTAGCCTTTTCCTCGCACCCCCAGTTGCGGGAGAATGTGAAGGAGGAGCTGTTGACGGGTCACGTTCCGCTTGACTTGACAATTTTCTCACCAGCAGGTCTTTGAACCTCTGCAGACTTGTGTCTGCCAGAAAGAGAGATACAACGTAGGTTTTAAATCTAGGATCGAGCACGGTGGCCAAAATGTAGTGCTCTGATTTCAACAGATTGACCACCCGTGTATCCTGGTTAAGCGAATTAAGGGCTCCATCCACAAGTCCCACATGTCTAGCGGAATCGCTCTGTTTTAGCTCCTCCTTCAATGTCTCCTGCTTCTTCTGCAAAAGCATGATGAGGGGAATGACCCGACTCAGGCTGGCAGTGTCTGAACTGACTTCACGTGTGGCAAGTTCAAAGGGTTGCAGAACCTTGCACAACGTTGAAATCATTCTCCACTGCGCTTGATTCAGGTGCATTCCCCCTCCTTCGCCTATATCGTAGGCAGATGTATAGGCTTGAATGGCCTTTTGATGCTCCTCCATCCTCTGAAGCATATAGAGGGTTGAATTCCACCTCGTTACCACCTCTTGCTTCAGATGATGGCAAGGCAGGTTCAGGACTGTTTGCTGGTGCTCCAGTCTTCGGCACGCGGTGGCTGAATGCCGAAAGTGGCCCGCAAATTCTTCGGGCCACCGACAGCATCTCTTGCACGCCCCTGTCGTTTTTTTAAATAATTCTGCACCACCAAATTCAATGTATGTGCAAAACATGGGACGTGCTGGAATTTGCCCAGATGTAATGCACGCTCAATATTGGTGGCATTGTCCGATGTCACAAATCCCCAGGAGAGTCCAATTGGGGTAAGCCATTCTGCGATGATGTTCCTCAGTTTCCGTAAGAGGTTGTCAGCTGTGTACGTCTTATGGAAAGCGGTGATACAAAGCGTAGCCTGCCTAGGAACGAGTTGGCGTTTGTGAGATGCTGCTACTGGTGCCGCCGCTGCTGTTCTTGCTGCGGGAGGCAATACATCTACCCAGTGGGCTGTCACAGTCATATAGTCCTGAGTCTGCCCTGCTCCACTTGTCCACATGTCCGTGGTTAAGTGGACATTGGGTACAACTGCATTTTTTAGGACACTGGTGACTCTTTTTCTGACGTCTGTGTACATTTTCGGTATCGCCTGCCTAGAGAAATGGAAGCTAGATGGTATTTGGTACCAGGGACACAGTACCTCAATCAAGTCTCTAGTTCCCTGTGAATTAACAGTGGATACCGGAAACACATTTCTCAGCAAACAGGCTGACAAGGCCTGAGTTATCCGCTTTGCAGCAGGATGACTGCTGTGATATTTCATCTTCCTCGCAAAGGACTGTTGGACAGTCAATTGCTTACTGGAAGTAGTACAAGTGGTCTTCCGACTTCCCCTCTGGGATGATGATCGACTCCCAGCAGCAACAACAGCAGCGCCAGCAGCAGTAGGCGTTACACTCAAGGATGCATCGGAGGAATCCCAGGCAGGAGAGGACTCATCAGACTTGACAGTGACATGGCCTGCAGGACTATTGGCTTTCCTGTGTAAGGAGGAAATTGACACTGAGGGAGTTGGTGGTGTGGTTTCCAGGAGCTTGGTTACAAGAGGAAGGGATTTAGTGGTCAGTGGACTGCTTCCGCTGTCATCCAAAGTTTTTGAACTTGTCACTGACTTCAGATGAATGCGGTCCAGGTGACGTATAAGGGAGGATGTTCCTAGGTGGTTAACGTCCTTACCCCTACTTATTACAGCTTGACAAAGGCAACACACGGCTTGACACCTGTTTTCCGCATTTCTGTTGAAATAATTCCACACTGAAGAGGTGATTTTTTTTGTATTTTGACCAGGACAACAGGTGTCTCCCGGGTGCCTGACTTAAACAAACCACCTCACCATCAGAATCCTTCTTGTCAATTTCCTCCCCAGCGCCAGCAACACCCATATCATCATCCTGGTGTACTTCAACAATGACATCTTCAATTTGACTATCAGGAACTGGACTGCGGGTGCTCATACCAGCTCTTGCAGGGGGCGTGCAAATGGTGGAAGGCGCAACCTCTTCCCGTCCAGTGTTGGGAAGGTCAGGCATCGCAACCGACACAATTGGACTCTCCTTGGGGATTTGTGATTTAGAAGAACGCACAGTTCTTTGCTGTGCTTTTGCCATCTTAACTCTTTTAAGTTTTCTAGCAGGAGGATGAGTGCTTCCATCCTCAGGTGAAGCTGAACCACTAGCCTTGAACATAGGCCAGGGCCTCAGCCGTTCCTTGCCACTCCGTGTCGTAAATGGCACATTGGCAAGTTTACGCTTCTCCTCAGACGATTTTGATTTAGATTTTTGGGTCATTTTACTGAGCTTTATTTTTTGGGATTTTACATGCTCTCTACTATGACATTGGGCATCGGCCTTGGCAGACAATGTTGATGGCATTTCATCGTCTCGGCCATGACTAGTGGCAGCAGCTTCAGCACGAGGTGGAAGTGGATCTTGATGTTTCCCTATTTTACCCTCCACATTTTTGTTCTCCATTTTTTAATGTGTGGAATTATATGCCAGTAATATATCAATAGCAATGGCCTACTACTATATAAACTGCGCACAACTGAAATGCACCACAGGTATGAATGGATAGTATACTTGACGACACAGAGCGTAGAGCAGTGGCCTACTGTACCGTACTGCTATATAGTATATACTGGTGGTCAGCAAACTGTACAAAACTGAAATGCACCACAGGTATGGATGGATAGTATACTTGATGACACAGAGGTAGGTAGAGCAGTGGCCTACTGTACCGTACTGCTATATATTATAGACTGGTGGACAGCAAACTGTGCAAAACTGAAATGCACCACAGGTATGGATGGATAGTATACTTGACGACACAGAGGTAGGTAGAGAAGAGGCCTACTGTACCATACTGCTATATATTATATACTGGTGGTCAGTAAACTGTGCAAAACTGAAATGCACCATAGGTATGGATGGATAGTATACTTGACGACACAGAGGTAGGTAGAGCAGTGGCCTACTGTACCGTACTGCTATATATTATATACTGGTGGTCAGCTAACTGTGCAAAACTGAAAAGCACCACAGGTATGGATGGATAGTGTACTTGACGACACAGAAGTAGGTAGAGCAGTGGCCTTCTGTACCGTACTGCTATATAGTATATACTGGTGGTCAGCTAACTGTGCAAAACTGAAATGCACCACAGGTATGGATGGATAGTATACTTGACGACACAGAGGTAGGAGAGAAGTGGCCTACTGTACCGTACTGCTATATATTATATACTGGTGGACAGCAAACTGTGCAAAACTGAAATGCACCACAGGTATGGCTGGATAGTATACTTGACGACACAGAGGTAGGTAGAGCAGTGGCCTACTGTACCATACTGCTATATATTATATACTGGTGTTCAGCAAACTGTGCAAAACTG
Source organism: Pseudophryne corroboree (assembly GCF_028390025.1). Taxonomy (NCBI): domain Eukaryota; kingdom Metazoa; phylum Chordata; class Amphibia; order Anura; family Myobatrachidae; genus Pseudophryne; species Pseudophryne corroboree. The sequence goes on along the minus strand of NC_086447.1, from coordinate 569,374,136 downwards.
AAATGCACCACTGGTATGGATGGATAGTATACTTGACGACACAGAGGTAGGTAGAGCAGTGGCCTACTGTACCGTACTGCTATATAGTACATACTGGGGGTCAGCTAACTGTGCAAAACTGAAATGCACCACAGGTATGGATGGATAGTATACTTGACGATACAGAGGTAGGTAGAGCAGTGGCCTACTGTACCGTACTGCTATATATTATATACTGGTGTTCAGAAAACTGTGCAAAACTGAAATGCACCACAGGTATGGATGAATAGTATACTTGACGACACAGAGGTAGGTAGAGCAGTGGCCTACTGTACCGTACTGCTATATCGTATTTTCTGGTGTTCAGAAAACTGTGCAAAACTGAAATGCACCACAGGTATGGATGGATAGTATACTTGACGACACAGAGGTAGGTAGAGCAGTGGCCTTCTGTACTGTACTGCTATATATTATATACTGGTGTTCAGAAAACTGTGCAAAACTGAAATGCACCACAGGTATGGATGAATAGTATACTTGACGACACAGAGGTAGGTAGAGCAGTGGCCTACTGTACCGTACTGCTATATATTATATACTGGTGTTCAGAAAACTGTGCAAAACTGAAATGCACCACAGGTATGGATGAATAGTATACTTGACGACACAGAGGTAGGTAGAGCAGTGGCCTACTGTACCGTACTGCTATATCGTATTTTCTGGTGTTCAGAAAACTGTGCAAAACTGAAATGCACCGCAGGTATGGATGGATAGTATACTTGACGACACAGAGGTAGGTAGAGCAGTGGCCTTCTGTACTGTACTGCTATATAGTATATACTGGTGGTCAGCTAACTGAACAAAACTGAAATGCACTACAGGTATGGATGGATAGTATACTTGACGACACAGAGGTAGGTAGAGCAGTATCCTACTGTACCGTACTGCTATATAGTATATACTGGTGGACAGAAAAATGTGCAAAACTGAAATACACCACAGGTATGGATGGATAGTATACTTGACGACACAGAGGTAGGTAGAGCAGTGGCCTACTGTACCGTACTGCTATATATTATATACTGGTGGACAGCAAACTGTGCAAAACTGAAATGCACCACGGGTATGGATGGATAGTATACTTGACGACACAGAGGTAGGTAGAGCAGTGGCCTACTGTACCGTACTGCTATATAGTATATACTGGTGGTCAGCAAATTGTGCAAAACTGAAATGCACCACAGGTATGGATGGATAGTATACTTGACGACACAGAGGTAGGTAGAGCAGTGGCCTACTGTACCGTACTGCTATATATTATATACTGGTGGTCAGCTAACTTTACAAAACTGAAAAGCACCACAGGTATGGATGGATAGTGTACTTGACGACACAGAAGTAGGTAGAGCAGTGGCCTTCTGTACCGTACTGCTATATAGTATATACTGGTGGTCAGCTAACTGTGCAAAACTGAAATGCACCACAGGTATGGATGGATAGTATACTTGACGACACAGAGGTAGGTAGAGCAGTGGCCTACTGTACCATACTGCTATATATTATATACTGGTGGACAGAAAAATGTGCAAAACAGAAATACACCACAGGTATGGATGGATAGTATACTTGATGACACAGAGGTAGGTAGAGCAGTGCCCTACTGTACCTTACTGCTATATATTATATTCTGGTGGAGAGCAAACTGTGCAAAACTGAAATGCACCACGGGTTTGGATGGATAGTATACTTGACGACACAGAGGTAGGTAGAGCAGTGGCCTACTGTACCGTACTGCTATATATTATATACTGGTGGTCAGCTAACTGTGCAAAACTGAAAAGCACCACAGGTATGGATGGATAGTGTACTTGACGACACAGAAGTAGGTCGAGCAGTGGCCTGCTGTACCGTACTGCTATGTATTATTTACTGGTGGTCAGCTAACTGTGCAAAACTGAAAAGCACCAGAGGTATGGATGGATAGTGTACTTGACGACACAGAAGTAGGTAGAGCAGTGGCCTTCTGTACCGTACTGCTATATAGTATATACTGGTGGTCAGCTAACTGTGCAAAACTGAAATGCACCACAGGTATGGATGGATAGTATACTTGACGACACAGAGGTAGGTAGAGCAGTGGCCTACTGTACCGTACTGCTATATATTATATACCGGTGGTCAGCAAACTGTGCAAAACTGAAATGCACCACAGGTATGGATAGATAGTATACTTGACGACACAGAGGTAAGTAGAGCAATGGCCTACTGTACCGTACTGCTATATATTATATACTGGTGGACAGCAAACTGTGCAGAACTGAAATGCACTACAGGTATGGATGGATAGTATACTTGACGACACAGAGGTAGGTAGAGCATTGGCCTACTGTACCGTACTGCTATATAGTATGTACTGGTGGTCAGAAAACTGTGCAAAACTGAAATGCACCACAGGTATGGATGGATAGTATACTTGACGACACAGAGGTAGGTAGAGCAGTGGCCTTCTGTACCGTACTGCTATATAGTATATTATATAAGTCAGAAAACTGTGCAAAACTGAAATGCACCACAGGTATGGATGGATAGTATACTTGACGACACAGAGGTAGGTAGAGCAGTGGCCTACTGTACCGTACTGCTATATATTATATACTGGTGGTCAGCAAACTGTGAAAAACTGAAATGCACCACAGGTATGGATGGATAGTATACTTGACGACACAGAGGTAGGTAGAGCAGTGGACTACTGTACCGTACTGCTATATATTATATACTGGTGGACAGCAAATTGTGCAAAACTGAAATGCACCACAGGTATGGATGGATAGTATACTTGACGACACAGAGGTAGGTAGAGCAGTGGCCTGCTGTACCGTACTGCTATATATTATATACTGGTGGTCAGCAAACTGTGAAAAACTGAAATGCACCACAGGTATGGATGGATAGTATACTTGACGACACAGAGGTAGGTAGAGCAGTGGCCTTCTGTACCATACTGCTATATAGTATCTAATATTGGTCAGAAAACTGTGCAAAACTGAAATGCACCACAGGTATGGATGGATAGTATACTTGACGACACAGAGGTAGGTAGAGCAGTGGACTACTGTACCGTACTGCTATATATTATATACTGGTGGACAGCAAATTGTGCAAAACTGAAATGTACCACAGGTATGGATGGATAGTATTCTTGACGACACAGAGGTAGGTAGAGCAGTGACCTACTGTACCGTACTGCTATATAGTATATAATGGTGGTCAGCTAACTGTGCAAAACTGAAATGCACTACAGGTATGGATGGATAGTATACTTGACTACACAGAGGTAGGTAGAGAAGTGGCCTACTGTACCGTACTGCTATATATTATATACTGGTGGATAGCAAACTGTGCAAAACTGAAATGCAACACAGGTATGGATGGATAGTATACTTGACGACACAGAGGTAGGTAGAGCAGTGGCCTACTGTACTTTACTGCTATATAGTATATACTGGTGGTCAGCAAACTGTGCAAATCTGAAATGCACCACAGGTATGGATGGATAGTATACTTGACGACACAGATGTAGGTAGAGCAGTGGCCTACTGTACCGTACTGCTATATATTATATACTGGTGGACAGCAAACTGTGCAAAACTGAAATGCACCACAGGTATGGATGGATAGTATACTTGACGACACAGAGGTAGGTAGAGCAGTGGCCTACTGTACCGTACTGCTATATATTATATACTGGTGGTCAGCTGACTGTGCAAAACTGAAATGCACCACAGGTATGGATGGATAGTGTACTTGACGACACAGAGGTAGGTAGAGCAGTGGCCTTCTGTACCGTACTGCTATATAGTATATACTGGTGGTCAGCTAACTGTGCAAAACTGAAATGCACCACAGATATGGATGAATAGTATACTTGACGACACAGAGGTAGGTAGAGCAGTGGCCTTCTGTACCGTACTGCTATATAGTATATACTGGTGGTCAGCAAACTGTGCAAAACTGAAATGCACCACAGGTATAGATGGATAGTATTCTTGATGACACAGAGGTAGGTAGAGCAGTGGACTACTGTAACATACTGCTATATATATAGTTATACTGGTGGTCAGCAAAATTCTGCACTGTCCTCCTACTATATACTTAAATGCAGCACAGATATGGTGCGTTTTTCAGGCAGAGAACGTATAATACTGGTGGTCACTGGTCAGCAAAACTCTGCACTGTCCTCCTACTATATAATACTGCTGGTCCCCAGTTCCCACAATAAAGCAATTAGCACACTGAGCACAGATATTTGCAGCACACTGAGCACAGTCAGATATGCAGCGTTTTTCAGGCAGAGAACGTAGATATTTGCACTTGCAGCACACTGAGCACAGATATTTGCAGCACACTGAGCACAGATCTTTGCAGCACAATTTGCAGCCCACTGAACATAGAAACTGAGAAGATGCCAGCCACGTCCTCTCACGATCATCTCCAATGCACGAGTGAAAAATGGCGGCGACGCGCGGCTCCTTATATAGAATACGAATCTTGCGAGAATTCGACTGCGGGATGATGATGTTTGGGCGCTCTCGGGTTAATCGAGCAAGGCGGGAGGATCCGAGTTGCTCGGACCCGTGAAAAAAAAGGTGAAGTTAGGGCGGGTTCGGATCACGAGGATCCGAACCCGCTCATCACTAATTAAAAGTTACATTTTTGTTTTTGAATTCAAGTTTGGACTGTTTAAAATTTTTGGTAATTGTTCATGCTCATTTTGTGTATGCACTTTATGCACTGAATTTGAACCTTTTTTTTTGTATTTTAAGTTTGAATTGTTCACTCACTGTACTGTATTTGATTTAATTTGTGATTCAAAATATAAACATTTAAGTTCATCTTTAAAAGAGCAGGGGTGCATGCATTAATTGAACATTTCTTAGTGGTGCAGAACATAAAATATGTTGGGAACCCCTGTTGTAGAGAGATGTAGGAAGTCTCCACCCCCTCCTACCCTCAAATATCTTACTGGCTGCTTGCTACACAGTGTCACAGATATATGCTGGTCACATCTTGGAGCTGGCACCCCACAACTGCTCCCCGAAATTCAACACTCATTGGTACTGCCCACAAACCCTATCCCTCATCCAGTGAGGATGGGGCATAGGTGGAAGCTTTTGGCTGTATACCCATTGGGAGGTAGGGTTGAGGCTAGAGAAAATATAAAAAAATAGGTCTTTGGGGTGGGTGTGAGGCTATATGACATTTAAAAAGATAGAAGTGATGCTAAAACAGTGCTAAACATTTCCTCATGTGCAGTTTTCCATTTAGTAGACTTTACATTTTTAAAATTACATATAATATCATCAGTGTACATCAGAGTTTGAAGAACTTCTACACAGGTTTGCATTCAGGACTAAAACACTGTACTAAGAATGGCCCTCATTCCGAGTTGATCGGTCGCAAGGCAAATTTAGCAGAGTTACACACGCTAAGCCGCCGCCTACTGGGAGTGAATCTTAGCTTCTTAAAATTGCGACCGATGTATTCGCAATATTGCGATTACTAACTACTTAGCAGTTTCAGAGTAGCTCCAGACTTACTCTGCCTGTGCGATCAGTTCAGTGCTTGTCGTTCCTGGTTGACGTCACAAACACACCCAGCGTTCGCCCAGGCACTCCCACCGTTTCTCCGGCCACTCCTGCGTTTTTTCCGGAAACGGTAGCGTTTTCAGCCACACGCCCCTGAAACGCCGTGTTTCCGCCCAGTAACACCCATTTCCTGTCAATCACATTACGTTCGCCGGAGCGATGAAAAAGCCGTGAGTAAAATTACTTTCTACATAGCAAAGTTACTTGGCGCAGTCGCAGTGCGAACATTGCGCATGCGTACTAAGCGGATTTTCATTGCGATGCGAAGAAAAATACCGAGCGAACAACTCGGAATGAGGGCCAATGTTCACAATAAGTTTCTGTCTTTAAATTACTTTTGAAGAAAATAAAGGTGAGATATGAGTATCTGTATTGTAATATCTAATCAGAAGAACTTTCACCTTCTGTTTCATTGAATGTTCTTGTTCTGTGAAGACCATCTATTTGCTTTATGTACTTTGGGGGTTTGAAAAAATAAAGTAGAATAATAGAAAGAATATATTACTAAAGTGAATGGTGATGTATTTGACAAAGAACATTGCAGTATGTATAATAAAATGCAGCTAAGATTTGTTATTGAATTTTTTTATTATACTGTATATATAGAAGAAATATTTAATTTCATTTTATAACTGGGGACATACTGTCACTGAAAAAACAATTTGATTATTCACACACAAATGTAGAAGAAAGAGTGCTATAATCAGCATTCTGGTAAACATCTGAGACAGACTTTTTTCAACTCAAGAATATTCTGTAAACATTTTGTGCATCAATAATTCAGGTTCCATTTTTTTTCTTTCTCCTTTAGAATTTCATGTCATGTAGAGCAAAAATACAATGTATCACAATTCACAATATGCACTGAAAGCACAATTCACAATGCATACACAAAGCATGAGGAAGTGATTTAGAAACAATAATAATTACTGTACACATCCTGAAATTGCTTCTTTTTTTTGAGTCACTGTATCTGGCACGACAGTTGCCAGGAGTCATCATGGGTACAGGAAGAAGTGATGGCTGTGAGAGGTGTGAGGCAGAGTCGGGCTGAGGGAGGGGTGTTGTGGAGGACAATACTTGAGGTTCACCTTGCAGGTACTCATCACAATGGCCCCTAGAGAGGACCTGCGTAAAGTGGGGAAATGTTTAGCACTGAAACTCTTACAGAGCTCATTATTGCAGTAAATCTCAAAGACAAACTCCAAACAGTTGTCCAACCACCACCAGTTTGCATAAACCATCATAAGCAAAGGGTTGGGACATGTTAAGGAGGTACTTACTAGAGCTTGTGTAGTTGTCCCCTTCACTGTCATGGGACATGTGGAAGAAGTCCTCCCAGTTGTCCACCACTTGCTTTCTGATTATCTTAAACATCCGCCTAGACATTAGCTGAGTATCATACAGCCCAAAATTAAAAGAAATATGATGGAACTATCCTTGAACCCTCCAACCCAACTTTAGGTTGTATATATAAAAAATCTCTTGCACAGTTTAACAAACCATGCACTTTTGTGGCTGCAGGGCTTGGTTTGTTTGGGCCCCACAAAACACATTATCACTGGGCTTAAATCAGGTAACAGTGTTTTTAATCATCTCTACAGCTGAAAGATGTAATTTTCATCCTAATCCTCACAGATTTCTACTAATACATCTAGCCTCAATATGCCGTGCAGCATGAGATGCTTGGCAGAGCCACCAGGTTATGTGCAACTCTGCTAGCATTGTACCAGGAGACTGTGATGATTAATTTGATATAAAGTATTACACTTGTTTATTGTGTGTGACTGAGCCTGTTTATGGAGATCAATGGAACTTTTAGTGAAAAAAATCTGTGGCTGCTACTTTTTAGCACATTGCATTCAGATCCAGAAATGTAATTGCACACAGATATACAAGTGTTTCATATCAAATTAATCAGCACAGTCTACTGGGTCACCATAGCTTTTATGTTGTAAATAAGCTACATTTTCTGGGAAAAAAGACACCCAACAATAGCAAAGTCTCACAGGACCTTGTGCACAGAGAGTCTGTTTGGCGTGACTGCAGCAATGATGTATGAGGGCACATCTGTCACCTTCATCTGTGTTAATATCATAATGGCACAATATTAGCTCGTCCTCACTGAAATCCATCCACCATTGTAGCTGTCTTTAGTTTGATGTAATAGGTAGGAAAGGTCACATCAAAACAGGAACTGAATAGTCTGAAGTGATCGCAAGCGCTGAGTAGGTATTGAGCTACTCTAAAACTGCACAAAAAAACTTTGTCGCCGCTCTGCGATCCTTTCGTTTTTACTTCTGCTAAGCTAAAATACACTCCCAGTGGGAGGTGGCATAGCGTTTGCACAGCTGCAAAAAAATGCTAGCAAGCGAACAACTCGGAATGACCACCAAAGAACTTGATAAACAAATCCAACATACTTAGCAGAATCACTTTGCTTCATCTCCTGCTTAAGTTTTTCTAGCTGCTTTTAAAGTAGTTTAATTAATCACCTGGTTCTGTCTGGCAGTGTCTGAACTTCATTGGTTACTACTTCAAATGGTTTTAGTAGCTTGCACAACATTGAAAGTATTTTCCACTGTACAGAACTAAGGTACATTCTTTCTGCTCTTCCTACCAGTGATGTGCGGTGTGGTGAGGCAGGTTAGTCAGAGCCTTTCCTGTCATACTAACGTTTGTACCACAGTTTTGATTGTATTAAGTATATGAAAAATACAAAGAAAATGTTTGAAATATCTTCCTTGCATTATTCTAATAATTTTTATAGTCAAAACTCTGGAGTAAAAAGTTTGTGGCAGGTGCTGACATTTTTAGCACTTCTCAAAACTCATCTGATCAAAACTTACCAAAATTCATAAGTTTATACTGCTGCACCTGTGTATAATGCCCAGATGTACCCCATATATTGTGTTTAAATCTGGCTCTGGTGCTAGCCAGTGCCTCCTGAGACATTTAGCTCACCGCACGCCCCTGCTTCCTACTGTATTTCATGGCTTGTTTTGTATGTTTGGATGGCTTCTTGCTGTTCTTGCATACACTGATGGATATAAAGAGTGGATTACTACCTGGTTACAACCTTTGCTTCAGCTGGAGGTATGACATATGGAACTGTTCTTGACTTCTTTCAGTGCTGCAATCTTCTACATGTGGTTGCTGAATGCTGCATATATTCAGATTTTTTTTTGGGCCACAAACAGCATCTCCTGCAAGCTCCTATTATTTAAAAAAAATGACTACCAAGTTAATTGTGTTTACGAAAAATGAGACATGTTCAAATTACCCAATTGTCATGCTCTCTCAATATTGCAGGGTAAGCCATTTTAGTATGACATCCTTGAGTTTTTCTAACAATTGACACCAGTCTGCCTCTTAGTGAAGAAAGTGATACAAAAAGTAACCTGACTGTGAATGAGCTGTCATTGGCCCTCATTCCAACCTGATTGCTAGCAGGCTACTTTTAGCACTGCTGCGATCAGGTGGTCGCTGCCTACAGGGGATGGGGGAATAGCTGTGCAGGGCTGCGATCCGCTGTGCAGAGACTGCACAAGCAAAAAGTTTGTGCAGTCTCTGCACAGCTCAAGACTTACCTGCTGCGATGATTCTTCCTGGAGCTGATGTCAGGACCTTCCCTGCATTTGGCCGGACACACCTGCATCTTCTTTGGCACTCCCAGAAAATGGCCGCCCGCATGCAAGCACAGTTCTGACCCGTTCGCACAGCTGTGAAAAGCTGCAGCATGCGAACGGGTCGGAATGACCCCCATTGTGTGTTGGATACTGCTGCTGAAGGCATTGTGCTTTCACAGTCATATAACCAATACTGCTTGTCGACATACTGTACATGTGTATAAGTGGATAGTAACTACAATGGCATTTTATAGGCCTAGAATTAGTTTTTTTTTAACCTCCTGGTACAAGCAAGGAATTGTGTTCTGGTAAAATGGAATTGAGAAGGAATTTGGTAGCAGGAACACTGGTAATCAATTAACAGTCTTAAACTAGATGCACTGGTGGTATATATTGGATGCAGATCTAATACTAGCATTGTTGTCTTGGCTTTAATGATCTGCTGTGCAACTGGATGGCAGCTTTCATGCTTGCTTGATCTTGCAAAGAACTGTTTCACAGTCAATTGTTGTTTGAAACTATTAGTCTTCATGGTCCCCTTCTAAGATAAAGATGTCCTAGCATGTAAGGTTTCTACTGGGGAATTCTCAATAGGGGAGAAGTCAATTAGCTTTTGCAGACTGGATGCAGTAGGACTAGCTTTGATCCTTAAAGAGGAGATTTATCATGATAGCTTTGGCGCTAGAGATTGCATGTGATGGGTTCTTGCTGAGAGCTGGAAGTTAGCTGATTCTGGATTGAGTGGTATTATTTAACCTGATTATTCAGATTTTCTCAAATAATTTGCATTGATGGTTAATATCCTTACCTCTGTTTACTTTAGCTTTACAAAAGGTACAGATTTCTTGGCACACATTGTAAAGAATTGGGAAATAATAATTCTACACTAAAGAGGTGGATTTTTGGTTTTATGCCTAGGCATGACAATGACCTTCTTTTTATCATGGCAAGAACTGCCACAAGCAACATCCTCATCATCAACATCCTCCTTACTTGTGCTGCTCATCCTTACATTTTCAGAGGTTACATAACTGTTGGAAGGAGGCTTCTCTTGATTATTATGATTACAGTGTCAGAAATGTAAGACTCACACATAACTCTCATGGACACACTTAGGGTAAATCTAATATAGCTTCTAAAAAATAAAAGTAGGGATGTTGCCCATAGCAACCATTCAGATTCTATCATTTTTCTGTAGCATCCTAGAAAATGATAGACATAATCTGATTGGCTGCTATTGGTAACATCACCACCTTTCATTTTCAGAAGCTTTAGTAAATTTACCCCTTAGACTCTAAGGGATTTGTGAAGTTTGTGAACTCACGGTTTGTTTTCAGTCTTAGTGTTTTTTTTTCTGCACTGATTTGCCTGTTTAACAGGTAAAATCTCTTGCAGACTCACCTTCTGCAATAGGTATTCCAGTGCATGAAACATCAGTAGCAGGACCATCACTCCCACAGGAAGGCCAAGGCCTGACCCTGTCCTTGCCACTGCATGTGGTGTTGGAAATTTGTTTTTTTTCCTTTTATTATTAAAAGTCATGTTTTCTTTTCATTTGACATATTGTTTAGATTTCAAGAGTCCTTTCATAGACCTTCTCTTTACTTAACAACCGGCTTTAGTAAATGTTGAAGTACTATCATGGCTAGCAGCAGCCACAGCATTAGTGCTGGGTTTTTACACCTTCTCTTCAATTAACTGGCCCAAGATTAGTTTTATTTTTGATACCAGCCAAGAAATGAGTTTTTACACTTGAGAATATTTTGGGGTGTTGATGTTGGGGACACCACCTCACACAGAACAATACTATATGCTATTTCACTTATTTATACACACAATAAATAAATAACTACATAAATACGCAATATATTTCTTACATTCATTTAAAAAAGACTCCAATTTATTTGTTTTAGAAAACATCAGGATAAACTATTGTTTTGCAATTTTTTTTATATAACTGGAACTCTTTTAAACAAAAGAGGTCTTCTAGGGGTGCAGCAGCTTCTTACACAGTGGACAAATAAACAATAACATATAGTATACTGCAGTGATCTAAGTGCAGGCTCACTTTAATGGCACCCTAAAATTCTGGTATTTTTTATCACAGTGACTGAATGCAGAAACAACACAGTGCTCATAGAAATAATGGCACCATAAAATGATGTTATTTTTTTTAAAAACAGTGTCTAAACACAATCAACACAATGTTTCTAGTAATAATGACATCCTAAAATTTTTATTTTTTACACAGTGCCTGAACACACAACCAAGTGTAGTGTTTTATTTAATTTATTTTTTTAACATAATGCCTGAAGAACACACAGTGCCTCACAGTGCTCCTATGACAGAGGTACCTAATGATATTTTTTAATAACACAGTGCCCCACTGCTCCTAATGATACATACAGTATATCTTTTTTAAAACAAGATAATTTTATAGGAGGAGACCGAGATGAGTACAATTAAAAAGCTGTGTACACACCACAAGATACATTGAAAAATAAACATGTCAAGCAGTTTGGTAGAAGCAGTTGTAACAAAAATACAAGTATAGTTGCAATAAAGCTAGTGTACTACCTTTTAGCCACAACAATGAACAATATACAGTATGGATAAGTCTGCACCTATTACTATGGCGGTTGCTCCAAAATGTTGTATTTATAAAATATATATATATATATATATATATATATATATATATATATAGGTAGCAAACTGTGTAACAAACAGCGGCACACAGAGACTGACACAGCGTGAATAAAGTGCTGGTGCTTTTAATTCATGGCTGGAGTTACCAGCCATGAATTAAAAGCACCAGCACTTTATTCACGCTGTGTCAGTCTCTGAGTGCCGCTGTTTGTTACACAGTTTGCTACCTGCATTAATTCCTCCAGATGGCACCTGAGCAACATATCCATCGCTAGGAGAGTGCCGATCCGACAATTGCAAGTATATATATATATATATATATATAAAAGAAAGAGAGGGAAACTGCAAAAAGAAAGAAAGAAGAGAAGTCACTGATAAAGAGTAAGAGAAAGAGGAAAGGTAGGGGGAGGGAAATCCGAACAGGAGGATCAACAAGGGCCAGGAATAGGAAGAGCTTGAGATTGAAACCATGGAGACCAGATCATGTGATATTTACCAGTAGAGTTATTTTGTAAGATGGTAATATATTCCATAGAAGCAATCAAATTAATTTTTGCCACTAGGGCTGCCATTGATGGTGGGCGGTGCTTCTTCCAGTGATTAGCTATTAGGGACTTAGTGGCATTACACATATGGGTGATTCGTTTATCCTGGGCTTTGGAGACTTTGGGAAAAGGGGCATTCAGTAAGGCTGTTATTGGTTCTAAAGCAACATCAATGTCAAGGGCTTGATCGACCACTTGGTGAACTTTGTTCCAAAATAAATGAATAGAGGGGCAGGTCTACCAAATATGGTAAAATGTGACCACCTCTCCACATGACCTCCAACATTTGTTGGATGCTGAGTATAAACTTTGTAGCATGTTTTTCAAATTGCAACACTAATATAAGCTTTAGCTGTACATAGCCTCATTTCTTCCCATTATCATCATCCAAGGGTCCAGTGAGGTCAGATTCTCATGATAATTCATGTGGTTCATGCTGAAGGTGAACTGGAGTCAGGACGGCGTTATAAATTACAGAGATGTTCCCCTTCCTTCCAAATGAGTACAAGCATAGACATTCAAATGAAGATGGCAACCATAATGAAGAAGATTTAGATTGAGATTGGATAAAACTAATAATTTGGATGTATTGGAACAGACACGAAGAAAATAAACTAAAAGGTGCTTGAAGATCCACAAAGGAGGACGGGGCTGATTTACCTTTAACATGAATAAATCGCTCTATACAGCAGTCATGCCAAGGGGCCACCAATCTGTTATTGCAGCCCGGAGGGAATCAGGGGTGATCCCAAATTGGTGTCAGTGGATATGGATAAGGAGAGATATTGAAGGAAATGCATGATTTATCCTATAAATGAAGAGTAAAATTAATAGTGGGGATCGAGTAAGCCAAGGCTGGTCTACAATTCCTAGGGAGCCATACCAATGCCCAATCGCACTGCCATGAAACAAGGAATTCTCAATGTCCACCCATTTTTAGATCCCGGAATAAAGTGCCAGAAATTTATATGTTTAAGATTACAGGCAATGTAGTAGGAGTGCAAAATAGGGAGCCCCAGACCACCCGAAATGACACCTTTGCTGAGGATGGAGCGTCTAACACAGGGTTTATGACCTGCCCAAATAAAGCAATTGCAAGACCTTTGCAGGGGGACCAGAGCTACATGAGACACTGGGAATTGGAGAGTTTGGAAAATATATAATAAATGGGGAAAGAAGTTAATTTTAAGAACGTTTATCCTACCAAACCAGGAAATAAACATACAATTCCAGCAGTCAAGATCCTGTAACAAAGTCCTAAACAAGGGAACAAAATTAGCTTGGTAAAGGGAGGAGTAGGTCTTTGTGATATACACCCCAACATATTTAATGGCAGATGGTCTCCATAGGAATGGTTACATGGAGGTTAATGTTGACTGTAATTGAGAGGAGACATGTAGGGCAAGAGCTTCCAATTTGGAGTGATTTATTTTATATCCAGAAAGTGAGCCATAAAGGGCACGCTCCCTTTGGAGATTAGGCAGGGAGATAAAAGGGTTGGAAAGTATCAAAAGGACATCATCCACAAAAAGGGACAATTTATATTGGGTGTCACCTACCGTAATTCCCTGAAAATCTACATTAGTATGAATGCATGTTGCAAGGGGTTCTATACATAAGGCAAAGAGCAAGGGTGACAATGGGCATCCCTGATGGGTCCCATTAGCCAATAAAAATCTGGGGGAGCAGACACCATTATTGAAAACTATGGATGAGGGACGGGAGTAAAGGGCTTTAATAGCCGAAAGAAAATGGCCATGAATTCCAAATGATGATAAGGTAGAGAATAAGAAGGCCAATAAATATGATCAAATGCTTTTTCAGCGTTAAGCGACAGGACAACGGAGGGAAGCTTAGAAGAGTTAATGTGATGAATTAAGTTGATAGTGTGTCTCATGTTGTCCAAGGCCTGATGGCCTAGAATGAAACCCACCTGGTCAGAATTAATCAGAAAGGCTAATACAGTGTTCAGTCTCATATCCAGCACCTTGGCAAATAGTTTAAGGTCGGTATTCAACAAAGAAATAGGCCTGTAGTTAGAACAAAGGGAGGGATCTTTTCCGGGTTTAGGAAGAACTATGATACGAGAAGTTGTGGTGTCTGTAAGGAATTGGGTGCCATGCATTATCTCATTAAATAGGTGAAACATGTGTGAGAACCATTGTGGGGCAAACATTTTGTAATATTACATCGGTTACCCATCTGGGCCCGGTGCTTTAGAAGGCTTCTGGGATTTAAGAGCATTTTCTAGTTCTTTCACCGATATGTCGGAATTTAAGAGACCACGGATGGACTCATCAATTTGAGGTAAGGTACATGAATCTAAGTATGATTGGGTTTCAGAAGATTGGCATGTGAGGTCCGAGGGGGTCAAGATTCTATAAGGCTTGATAATAATCTGAAAAGATCTTATTAATAAGTGTTGGGTCATACGTTCGTTGACTAGAAGGGTCTTTAATTGAGCATATAGCCTGGGATGCATTTTTAGTGAAAGTTTATTAGCTAGTAAGGTGTGAGCTTTATTGCTCTTATCATAAAACTGTTGATTGGCCCAATGCAAAGACCTTTCCACTTTCTCAGCCTGAAGAGATTTAAAGAGCCGGGCAAGAACTTTTTTGAAGTGAGTGCGTTTATGTTCCCTTTCTAACTCAGCAATGGAGGTTGTCAAGTAGGTAATCTGTTGATCCAGTTCCTTTTTCCTACGTGAGGCATATTGAATAATGTTCCCAAAATAATTGCTTTGTGGACCTCCCAGACCACTGAGACGTCACAGTCTCCATGAGCATTAAGAGTAAAATAATCTTGAATTTTGGATTTCAGCAATTCTTGAAATTTGGGAATTTTTAATAAGGTTTCATTAAGTCTCCAAGGAGACCTACCACATTTAGTTTCAAACAAGTAGCCATTAAATGGAGTGGACCGACCAAGTGTTAGGTACTATACGTGACTGTGTTGCAATTTGGGAAAGGGAAGCACAGCATAGGAATAAATCAATATGGGAGTATACATCATGGGGCATAGAGTAAAAGGTATAGTCTTGGGTAGTAGAATTAAGAAAATGGCAGACATCAAATAGACCAGCCTTGGCTATACATTTTTGCAGAGCAGAGGAAGGGGGGAACATGTCTCTGCATGGAGAGGAGCCCAATTTATCCATAAGGTGAGCGAGTATCATGTTAAAGTCTCCTCCCACTAATGTTTTGCCTTTACGGTAAAAGTTAAGTTCATGAAAGAATTTGTGGAAAAAAATGTATTGGCCGGTGTTAGGGGCATATAAATTAGCAAGAGTAGTTTCCTCAGGTCCAATCAAACCTCATATTATAATATATCTTCCTTCATCATCCATTTTGGAATCTAAAAATTGGAAGGGAACCTCTGAGAAGAATAGCCACTTCATTGAGTTTTGAGACATGTTTGGAATACTACACCAAAGGGAAAGTTTTTGAGGACAAGGAAGGATGTGAATCGTTCTTCAGGTGGGTCTCTTGTAAAAAGACCACATCACTCGTAGTTTGCAGAGAGACATATGGAGATGTAAGCATTTTTGAGGGGTATTGAGGCCCTTGGCATTGATGGCTAAACAAGTTAAAGGCATCATATAAGCTTACAGAATGAGCACCTAGACAAATAAGAAAAATGTAAAAAAATAAAGAAAATAAAAAATAGTAATAATAATAAAAAAAATCCCTGTCGGTAAGAGGGGTTGGGGGAGCAGATATGGTTGTGGGGGGGCAGAGAGGATGAAGAGAAGAAATAGGCAGGAAGAAAATAAAGAGTGATAGTGAAATAAAAAAACTAGTGTGAAGGGAGGAAACAGAGAAGGTAAAGGATGAATAAGTGATTGAAAATATCCCACAAAGGTTGAGCTCTACAGGAAAGAGAGCTCACTGGTGAGAATAAAATCTGTCAAGATTTACAGGCAAAGAAGCCCTAGTAAAAAAAACACAAGCAAAAATCCCTGGTATTGGGGGGTGGAGTGGCTAGCGGAAACTAGACCACTCCACACTGAGAGCTACAGGTAACAATATGTAAGAAAACCTCAATATTAAGTAACAATTAAGTCCAGACAAAAAAGAAAAACAAGAAATCTAGACCACATAAAACCAAAGTAGAAACCAATAAAGGAACCATGGTGTACCCTAAAACATGTACTGTTGACAGCAAAAGTTAGTATAGTGTTTCAAACTGAGAATAGAAGTCAGACGTGCTCAGGGTCAACATCTTAAAATTAAGAACAACCTACAAAACAGTACAGCGGACACTGAGGTTGGCCTATAAAAAAACAAACCAACACAAAATATACCAAGCAACATAGAAACATGGCCTTAGCTGTGATAGAAGGTAAGTGACAGTAACGGTGTAGTAAGTACAACTCACCTATAACTGTGTAATATCAAATAAGTTATAGGATATAAAAGACACCAGCAAGTAAAATATAATGAAAAAATGAAAAAAACAATGAAAAAACTTCTGCAGACGGGGACAACACTTTGAGAGATAATCAATTCCACGCCAGGAGCAGTAGTCCATGATAGTGAAAAGACACCAAATCTTCTAGGACAAAGTCCAGATGACAAGGCTAGGTGTATTTTCTTGAGCAAGTAACCTATTCAGAAACTGTTAAGGAAGGTGAGGAGGCACTAGATCCGCCAAGGTTAGACCCAATGGACAATGCTAGGTGGAGTATTCTGAACAGTTTATTCCCTTCCTCTATGGAATGGATGGAGTGGAGGCACCTGTGAAGATGTCAGGTTCCAAATCACTCAAGCTTGGTGGTAGATGAAAAACCAAACAGGGTTTATTGACAGAATAGGTTGTAACACAGTTCAGCACACTTCTGTAATCCAATTCTACATGACGATTCCCTCTAGGAACACCTGACAGAACATTACCTCTTAGCTAGTCACCTGCAACAATCTACCCTTACTACAGCTCACACTCTCCCTGTCCCTCCGTCAGTCCCCTTGTTCCACCCCCCGTCGTCTATGCCTCACACAAGCAGGTCAGTGAGGGTGTCACAGAGGAGTGGAGACAAGGTGTCTGGGTTCCTGCACACAATAAGGTGTACATGATCAGATTATCTGCAGGCCCATACATAACCTGTTTACTGTTTAACCTGCTCATCTTACTCCCATCTGATTGTGCAGGTAGTGGACTTAAATTACAATGGACTGACTTAACTATATTAAACAACTCTGGCCTCCACTTATCCTGTTAACAGTTACTTTGCACACAGGATAACTAAATAACCTACATCTTCCAAATATAGCAGGTAAACAAAACTGTACACTGTAACAATAACATCATACAATATAATACAATATTGCCTAGTATATAGCCAAATATAGATCGGCAATTAGTGTAGTCCATGGGATTGGACCAGTGCTAGGGAAGTAATTGCGTGTCTTTTACCACTGTGCGACACAACGTGCCAGCTGTGTCATTACAGCACCCTTAAATGGTCACTAAAAGGCATAAGGGGAATCCCCATCTGTATTTATAGCCATTGTCCCGGAGCATGGTAGTAATTGCCCAAAGTTCATGTATTTTGGCTATGGTTGCTGGTGCCAGATCCTGAAAAATATCCGAGATCCCTCGAATAAGAAAGAATTGGCACTTCTTTTGGCATTGGTGATGCTATTTTTAACCTTGAATGAGAGCAGTTTAAGAATAACATCATGTGGTGGGTCAGAATCTTTTGGCTTGGGTCGCAGAACGTGGTGGGTTCTTTCTATCTGGATCAGATCTTCAGAAATGGAGGGAACCAAGAACACAAACAGTCTCTTGAGATAGTAGTCCAGATCAAAGGAAGCAACAGATACCGGGACATTGTGGTGACGCAGATTGTTCCATCTTTCATGATTCTCAAGATACTCAGTTTTGTCCCTAAGAAATTCCAGTTCGCCATAAAGATAATCCATGTTACCACCAGTTTTTTCTCTGAACTCCTGATGGCTTGCCATCTGTGATTCTAACGTGGAAGTGCAAGTGTCCAAATCGGCTATGTCAGACTTGAGTTTGCCAATTGCCATTTGAAGTGCAGATGTGAACGAAGTCTTGAGAGCCAAAATCATAGCTTGAAGAGATTGGATTTCCTCTTTCATGGAAGGAGACAACATAGGATCCATGGTAGGCTTAAGTGCTGAAATGTTGGGCAAAGTAGCTGAAGTCAGTGATCCATGGCATGAGAAATGATGAGAGATGTTTTCTTGGCCCTAGTTACCGTTCTGTTCATAATATCTTTATAGGCGGGAATGATGCAGAAGGCTATAAAGGCAGAGAAATATCAATGAATCATGCTGGTATCTCCAGGTCACAGGGAGTGGTAGATTGTGAATTACATCATCATAGGGGATATGTACCCTAAAGGCTGACCCGGGAGCAGAGTATAGTGATCCAAGGCATAAAAACAAGAAACAATAGGAGCAGCTCAGTGTCACCCAATGTAGAAGTTACGATATATGCTCTGTGAAATGATGGGGAGAGAAATGCCATCCAGTTTATTCTGGGAGAAATGCGAATTAATAGTCTGCTGGCACAGCATCAGTTGAGAGGGTCTCCAGGCTGTCAACAATGTCAGAATGATGGGGTCAGGGTGATCTCTTGCAGCAGAGGTACACTGCTATCTTGCAGAGGATAGAAATGCAGATCACATACCTGCAATAAATCCAAATCGACCTCTGTCTCTTGTAAGCCTTCGCAGAACTCTTTCAAGCCAGCCACTCAGCAGTCAAGGCAGTGTACACTTTGTGGTGAGTAGCACACCAGCCAGGGAGGTAAAATGACAGACAGAGGTGCTGAGCAGTCAGGCAGGTTCCAGGAATGAGGTAATGAGCGGCAGTGAGGTGTGCGCAGCTGGGAAGCCACGGGCTGAGCACCAAGCACTGGAGGCAAACACAGCTGACTAGCACTGCAGTTCCATGCAGGAACAAGCTGGGTGGATGTGGTTCAACAGCAGGCATGCATATCGCTCCTCTCAGGGAAGCAGCTAAGATCAGCAGCACTGTAGTGGCACAGGACAGGACACCAGCTGCAGGAGGAAGCCAAGGTGAGAGCTGTGGGGCTGGCCACAGACTGCAGGTAATTAATGGCAGTGGACGAGTGAGCAGGTCTCGGCATCCAGCTATGTGTGTAGATGTCTATGGCTGGAGTTTTAAATTGAGGTCCCGGCTGATGAGGCAGGAGGCCGCAACCTGCAAGGAGGCACAAAGCCTCCCCCCGGCTTCACAACTCTTGCTGCCCAGCGTGGACTGGCACCATAGGAGTAGGGTAAGAGTGGGAAAGGACCCCAAAATAAACAAAATTGGGACTTTAAGGATGCCAAAGCAGGAGCTCTAGCACTGTACATCTTGCTCAGTGTACAGTCAGGCCACGCCCCCAAATGATATTTTTTTAACAGAGACTAAGGGCACGCAAGGCAGTGTCTCGCAGTGCAGTGCCAGATCTCACATGTTTTAGAATGCATATAAAAGTGAACGTTTATATGCATTCTGAAACATCTGAGATCTGGCACCGGGAAGTTGATTTTTGGCTTTGTTTTGGGATCCAAACTTGGTGGGAAGACTCGTAAACCATAAGCTTAGATGTGCTCAATTTCCAAGAAACCCAACCTGCTCATTTCTAACACTGTATATAGCATGGGATACCTGATTGTGGATAAATCTCTAGGAAGGCACACCAGCATTTTAAGATTGTCTGCAGAGCTCCCTTCCACATGAAAGCATATATATATTTTATATATATATATATATATATATATATTTATATATATTAAATAAAGGGAGAAATAGGCACCAAGGTAAGTGATCTATGTGTTTTAGACCGGTTCTAGCAACATGAATATTAATACACCTCTCAATTATAACTGAGTGGCAGCTTTTCACAATAAGGTGTTTGTTAGTGAGACACACAAGTGGTAGTAGTATCGTACATTGGAGTGAATATAGCACCTAATGGTGTGAAAAAAGAAGTAAAAAATTTGGGATACATATATATACTTAGCTTCCTTTATATTAAAGTCTTCAGTCAAATGGCCTAGCGACCATTGTGAATGGTCGTGTTCACCTGGGGCTCCTGTTACCAAATGGATAAAACCACTGTTACTCCCCCCAGCCACGCTCCAACCCCCCCGTAGCTGAAACCCCCTTCTCTTTGCTTACCAGGGGACAGTGTTCGCGGAGCCGGGAGGGGCTTCGGGCCTCTCTGCGGGTTGCGGCCTGTTCCCCCCGTACAGACCGGGACCTGTAGTTCTGAGCCTGCACGGTGGATGAGCCGTAGAATACCGCCGGCCCTCCTGATTCCTCCCGTGACCCGGCGGCGCCCGGCCCGACTACTGCTGCACTCGCTACTGCTGGAGCAGTCCTCTCCCTTCCGCCTCGGCTCCCTGCAGCTGCCGCGGATCATTCTTCTCCCTGGCCCGGACGACCGCCCACCATCTTGTAACTGGTGGCTCCAGTCTCCGAGACGGCTTCCGGCGCTGTGCCTCTGGCCATGTGGGCAGAGAGCGGCGGCTCGGCACGCTGGAGGATTCGGAGACCTCTCCTCCCGCCTACCCTCTGTTACTCGCGGTGGAGTTCGGCGGGGCTCGTAACCTGGACGGGGGGACCAGGCAGTGAGAGTTAGGCCTTGCGGGTGCGCAGTAGTGGCTGGCTGACCCTCCCCCCCAGTGCCCCATAGACGCTGATCCCCGGTCCTCGGCATTGCAGACTCCCGGGGACTGGCTGGTGAGTGCAGCCTGCGGGATCCTCACGCCTCCACGGGTGGCCCCCACTAAACATGAGCCTAAGCAGGCCAACAATGCACACTACCCAATAAATCAGTGTGGCCGGCACACCCTAACCAAGCTCTCGCCTGGCACCTGCTGCCCAACCCTGACTCTCATCTCCCGAGTCCTTACTTCTGCACCCCCACACCTCCCTAACCTCCGTTGCTAGCACCGGGTGGACCCGCAGAATCGGGGAGCACTGGAGTTCCCGCGGATTTCGGACCACCAGCCTCGGTTTTCCCTGCCTGGGGGCTCTCGGTATGGCTACTTCAGACCACCTGGCACCTGCCTGCAACACTAGCACTCCATTCTTGATACTGCTGCCTCCTGCGGACTCCCCTGCTGCTGAGTTTGTTGGCTTATTTAAAAAACAATTAGCCACCAATGTGCGCTGTTAATAACATATAGAGCAGCTGGGGATCAACTCAAATGGTGTTCATCAACCACCAAAAATACAATATGGACAAAAGAGTGAGTGATTTACCCTGCGCTTATCTATTAAAACATGTATACATATTCCACCTCAGTGAAGAGAATACAGTATTCCACACACATAAAGAATCAAAAAATAGGTACTAAGCTTTTATTGTGCAGGTGATACGAATTCCTATTGCAGCTTTTCCACAGTGTTGTAGGCCCACTCTTTTTTGCGATTAAACCTAAAACAACATAAGCGCTCCTCTCCACAATTGCTCAAAAAAGCATAGGGAAAATGAGCACAAAAGAAAACAATAATAGTGCAGCGTTCTCTAAACCAGGGACACCAGCTTTAATCAGGTGCACTTACAGCATATGAGTTTTGCAACAGCATATAGAAATCCTTTCAAGATGGACCCAACTGTAAAGGACGTCAGACTGGCCAATGATTCTTCTTAATAGTGGTAAAAACGTCTTCTTTGTGCTGCAATCTGCAATAAAATATGCGCTCCCCTCGATTTGCATAGGGGGGATGAGCACAATAATAGAAATAATAGTGCAGCATTCTTTACTGTAAAAACACTCACTTTAATAAAATACACTTACAACAAATGAATTAAAAGATGGCATAAACATCCTATTTAGGGGCAACCACGGCTACACAAAGGACATTTCACGGAGCTGCACTGTTGTTCCCAGAACAGGTGTGAAGATGGTCAGCAAATCCGGATACTGTATTCACCCTCCAGATGAAATGTCCAGCGCCAAGGAATGTCCCCACAGGTAATGCCACTGCTCACACTTAAACGCGTTTTCGGATCCCAGTGGATCCTTCCTCAGAAGTGTAACATGAGCAGTTCACCGTTCCTTTTAACACAGCCTAAATGACTGAGATTGCAGACACCTGAATTCACATTCCGTCAATACCGAAAATGACGTCAGTCGGGATGCGGCACCTTGCGTTCCATGCGTGCGGTCCACAGTCAGACAATTTCCTTTTTCCCTCCAAATGCGGAAATGACGAATCCGGAAGTGGCTAACGCGATTTGCGTTCCACAGACAGACATCACGGATCCAGGAAATAACTGGCACCAATCACGTTCCACATATGTTTCATTATTTAGTCCCGAATCCAATCATTATATTAATGAATAATACTAGAAAAATATAAACATTTGAACAAAGTAAAAAAACGGGATAAAGAGTACATTAGCTAATCATCCAATAAAAACGGGGTGTCATTACACATTTAATTAATGGTCTAAAACATCATCCAGTAAAAAGTGTAGTTTAAAACAAAAAGAATTCACAGAAAAATCAGGTTAAAAAGCACTTCAATTCAAATTCACTGTTCAGACCATGGGGGATCAAGGTTTTCAATTTATAGATCCACCGCATTTCTGCTTGTGACAATCTTAATTCTACATCTCTGGTCCTATTCTTTGGTAATACTTGTTCAATACCATAAAAGCTTGTAAAATGACATTCATTTTTGTCATGTACACTTTTAAAATGAGCTGATACGGTATGCGTATCGAGCCCTTTTCTGGTATTGTAGATATGTTCAGCAAGACGGACCTTTAATGCTCTCAAGGTCTTGCCGACATATCGTAATCCACAACTGCACTCTAGGACATAAATAATGTTTCTAGAGTGGCAAGTAATAAACTGATTAATCAAAAAGATATTTTCATTAACAGTGAATTGAGTGAATTTAGTAGTGCTACTCTTAACAGTACGACACATAAGGCAGGCCCCACACCTGTGAAAGCCCTTTGTACGGATACTTTGTCGAACCTCTGTGTCTAAACTGCTGTGTACTAATTGATCTTTCAATACCGGTGCCCATCTATAAATAAAAGTGGGTCTTAAAGGTAAACTGTCAGATAAGATTGGGTCCTGCAATAATAATTTCCAATTATTCCTAAAGACTTTTTCAATATCTTTGAACCTATTATTAAACAGACTAACAAATGCCCATTGGAATTTATCCCTAGTTGAATCAGTTTTTTCTTTTTCTTTAGTTTTAAGTAGGTCTTCTCTTTTAACACAATCTATTTTAGATCTCGCTTTTGCTACAGTGGATTGTGAATAACCTTTTTGAAGGAACCGACCCAACATTTCATCTAATTGTTGTTGACATACTAAGTCATCTGTGCAATTCCTTTTAACTCGTGAGAACTGGCCATAAGGAATTCCGTCCAGCCAGTTCTCATGGTGAAGACTGGATCTCTCGATGAAACTATTTGAGTCGGTTAATTTTCTGTAAGTTCTAGTCTTCAAGACAGAATCTTCAATATAAATCAATAAATCAAGAAAATGGATCTCAGTAGCACTTGATTCAAAAGTTAATTTAATATTCATAGTTTTACTATTAAGGCTATTTTTGAACAATTCCAGGCAAGCTTCTCCTCCCCTCCATACAAATAAAATATCGTCAATAAAACGATGCCAGGATACCAGGCCCGCCACCAAACCACCATTTTGCCAAATATGGTGGTCTTCCCAGTACGCCATAAACAAATTGGCGTAACTGGGGGCGAACCTGGTACCCATGGCTGTACCAACCACCTGTATGTAGAAATTGTTGTTAAAACTGAAATAATTATTCATCAAAATAAATTTGATTCCTTCTAAGATAAACTCCTTCACAGGTGTACTTAGGTAACTTTTGTCCAAAAAATAAGAAACGGCCAATAGACCACTTTCCATCTCTATAACAGTGTATAACGTACTCACGTCTGCACTACATAAATATAAACTTGTTTCCCATTCCAATGTATTCAACTGTCTTAATACATCGCCTGTATCTTTTAAATAAGCCTTTGTCTGGCAAACCAATGGCTGTAGATAAAAGTCAATAAGGGCGGACAAATTTGAAGTAAGGCTGTTACAGCCCGATATTATAGGGCATCCAGGGGGGTTTTCACAATTTTTGTGGACCTTGGGTAAGGTATATATAGTTGGAATTGATGGGTTTTTTATATTAACAAATTCAAATTCCTTTTGTGTGATGACACCATTTTCTAAAGCTTTTTTAGTTAGATCCAATAAAGCTTTCTCTATCTTAGTAGTAGGGTCACTCTTTAATTTCTTATAAGTAACTCCATCTTTCAGTTGTTTCAGGATCTCCTCTATATATTTGTCCCTATCCATTAGCACAACCCCTCCCCCCTTATCGGCAGGTTTAATTACCAATTCTAAATCATCTTTCAATGATTTAATTGCTCTAAATTCTTTGTTGGTTAAATTAAGACGTCTGTTCACTGCTTTCTTCTTTAGCAAATCCTCAATCTCACTGCATACCACTTTATTAAAGCAGTCAATATAGCTTCCCCTGCAATGGGTGGGATAAAACGTGGATGGGGTTCTAAATTTAGACACATCATTTACCTGTTGATTACTCGAACCCTCTTTATCCTTATTTAGGAAAAAACGTCTCACTGTTGCCTTTCTCACAAATTTTTGTATATCCAAGAATACTTCGAAAGGGTTTGGTTGGTGAGAAGGGGCAAATTTTAGCCCCTTCTTCAACACCCTTTCCTCATTTTCATCAAGGACTCTTTTACTTAAATTGAAGATTTTTACCTCCTCAATATCCCCTATTTTTTGGATAATTGCAGGGCGTTTCTTTTTTCTTAACTTTAATAACCTAGTTTTAACACCAGCTCTGGTGCCTCTAGCTCTTTTTCTATGGGATTTGTTAGAAGATTTTATCTTCGTACCCGTCGTGGATTTCTGGGGTCCCAGTTTAAACAGGATTGATAAGAGGTTGACGGATTCTCATCATTCATAGGGTTCAATGCTGAAAACCTGTTTGAAGTAGAGAATCCCCTCAACCTCTCATCAGAAGGATCATTCCACCTTTTGTGCCTTGAATTATTCTCATTCTCATGTCTATAATGATAATTATCTTTATAAAAGACACCTTTGGTCTGTCGTTTATTACGTTTATACTCAACAGGTTCCTCATAATCTCTGGGCCCAAACCTATGGTTACCAGTTCCAGGGGAATTTTTAAAGGTGTAGTTCCTTTTCCTCCATGTTGGTGTTTTAACTATTGGATTTATAGTGGTGGTCTCTGTTATATCCATTACTTTTTCCTCTGGGATATCTATATCTCGCAAGTATTTCTTATGTTTTTTATCCCTTAGTTCCTTAGTGTTCTTATTAATTTTCCTAAGCAGTTCTTTTTCTGCAACTCCAAATTCTTCAAGTTCTTTAAACGGTTTTACCAAACTATGCAACACGTTAATTTCATCGTTCAATTTAGAGATTGTTGCTCTCCTCTCCCTAATTATTAAATCAACCAGGGAAAGAGAGCAGGTCCTTCCCAGTTTAGCCTGTACTACCTCGATGTGAGGCCACACTCCCCAGCTGTCGGTGGCAGTCCTCCTCACTTTTATTGCTGCCTTTACCCGTCTGTGACCTATACTTACCGATTGCACTTCGCATGCAATAGCTCTGCCTCAACTGCTTGGCGGGCAGCGGCTCCTCTCGAGGTGGCATTGGAGTGCCCCATGGCTATCCATGACACCTAACAGCCTTCATGCACTGCTGACCGCACCATAACTCAGCCCTCCAGTGGTTCTTTCTCTGGCTGTCTGGTTACTTCAATTTCATTCCTTTTACCAGTGCTTAGTCTATTCTTCTCTGCTTCAATCTATTTGCCGAGGTGCAACCATGTCTAAGTCCAACACGAATACGAGAAGACGTGCGGGGACGGATATCTCCCAACATTTCACTAAAAACGATAGAAGCGACAAACCTTCCTTGCCTTCAAGCCCCCCTTCTCCTAATCTATCCTCATCAGATAAGGATGACCCGTCCCCCTCACCTGCTCTATCGACCAAAGAGGATATCCTGGCCCTGAAATCGCTTATAGTGGACTTTAAAGAATCACTGGAGTCCAAGTTGGACCGAGCGGTCACTTCAGTCAGATCAGATATCTCATCTCTTTCCGCTAGGACCTCCAAATTGGAATCCAGGCAGGACGTTCTCCAAAAGGACCACATAGAAACGGTCAGGGATGTCGATCACCTCATCCAGGATATATCGGAGCTGCGTGCCAAAAACGAGGACCTGGAAAATCGCGAAAGGATAAATAATCTCCGAATCCGCAATATCCCAGAGTCTATTCTCCCAGCGGCTCTCGAGACAAATCTACAAAGGTTATTCTCCACTCTTGTGCCAAATATGGGCCCTCGGGAGCTACCCTTAGAGAGTGCTCACAGGGCTCTCCGACCTAGACCTCGTGATGGCGACCCCCCCAGGGACGTTATCATGCGCTTTCTCAGTTTCAAGGATAAAGAACTGGTTCTCCTCCCGACTCGGGGCAAGCCACACATATTGTTTGAGGACTCCAAGTTACAGTTCTTTCAAGATTTGGCTCCCTCAACAATACTCATAAGGAGAGAACTCAGGAACTTAACCTCCGCGCTCCACACATGTGGGATTCGATACCGCTGGGGATTTCCCTTTAAACTGCTGGTCGACTACAATGGAAAAACTGTCGTCATCAAAGATCCAAGAGAGGGGGGGACTTCCTGTCACACTTGGAGGACTCTGAGCCCCCACCCAAGCCGACTTCCAATTATCGATCTGACTAAATACTTTCGCACCTACAGTTATATGACCACTTTTCTTGTTCTGCTGTTCTAGTTACTACATTGATTGATTGCTGTGTTTCAGTTCATCATCCTGGTTACTACTGAATGCCTACTGTTAATTATCCGTCCGTCCGCCCCCCTTTTTTCTTTCTCTCCTACTACTTCTATATTCTCGCTATTCGTACTCCTATGGCTAAGTTTACTTTACTGACTCTGTTCTCATAGCAATTATTGGCGCTCATTTATTATTGATGCATACAGTAACTTGTAATCGCGTTTATGTACCAGGATGTATAGATAACTCTTTAGTAACTTTGTTGCTTATGTTACTGTAATATTGTTACTGCCAGGACTACTGTTAAGTTCTGTACACCCCCTTTTTTTTTTTACCACATTTTTCACACACTGGTCCTTCCACCTCATGGCCATAGCTGCATACTTCACACAGACTACCACTGGAGGGACATGTTCCCCCACTAACTTTACCTGCTACACGAGTTCATCCTGTTGACTTCTAATCCTTAGGCCCGCCTTCCCGACCTTTCCCTTCTGTTGAGGGAGAGCGGTTGATACCCAACAGTCCCCCAATCCGGATCCATTGATCCTAATCTCTGTGTTTGTTCCTTCTCGCTGGTCGTAAGGAACTCCTGCACAGACCCCTCCCCCCCTGATACCCTTTCTTGGTTTCTACTTCCTTCTTATTTCTCTCTTTCCTTCTCTCTTCTCCATTGGGTCGGGATCCTTTCTTCATTCCCTTACCCCCCTCCCTCCACCCCCTTTTTATTTTTATTTTTTCACTCTCCTCTCTGTCCCTCATATCTCTCTTCCCAACTTCCCCTCTTAGGCAGCTTCCAAAATGCCCCTGGTTTGGCGTCTCTGAACGCCAAGGGTCTCAATACCCCTCAGAAACGTTCACCCCTGTTCCGCACCCTCCAGACTCTTAGAGCGGGAATAGTGTTTATTAAGGAAACTCTTTTTAAGTCACGATTGAACCCGACCCTGTCCACTAGACGCTTCCGAACGACCTTTTACTCCTCAAGCCAATCTAAACACAACAGGGTGGCCATTTTGATTCACTTCAAGGTCCCATTTACACTACATTCGACTCACACGGACAGCAACGGCCGCTATATCATCCTGACGGGCACACTGGGACATCTGGAATGCACGATTGCCACTGTTTATGCCCCCAACACTGGGAAACCCTCCTTTTTCAACTCTTTTTTTACAGAACTGACTAAGGTCAGAAAAGGTTATTTATTACTAGGGGGAGACTTTAACACTGCCCCAGATGCCTACCTAGATAAATCTTCTGGCCCGTCCCGCCCACAGCGCGACTCATCCTCGCGATCCTTAAATAAACATATCCACAAATCTGGCCTCTTTGATGTTTGGTGAGCCCTCAACCCCACAGCTAAGGACTATACTTTTTTCTCGATCCCACACCAATCATACTCCCGAATTGATCTTTTTTTTGCGGCACTCTAGTCTCTAAACACATAACAAATTCCTCTATTATCACCAACTCCTGGTCTGACCATTCCATTATCACTGCTACCTTCGACTTTCTTGACACTCCGACAACCCGTCCCAACTGGCGATTAAATGAGACACTTTTGAAAATCCCTAAGTTTCAAGAAAAAATTAATCTAGCTATCGCTGACTATTTTTCCTTGAATATTACTGACTCCTCTTGTACCCCATTAGTCTGGGAAGCTCACAAGGCTGTTATCAGAGGCCACATTATCAGCTACGCGTCACACAGGAACAGGGAACATAAGCAGAAAATATCGTCCCTAACAGATGAGGTTCACAACCTAGAAACCCTGCATAAACAACAGCCCTCACGTTCTCTCTACACACAACTCACGTCTGCCAGGGCAGCTTTGAACACTTTACTGGCCGAAAAAACTGAGCGCTCACTCCGCTGGCTAAAACAAAAATTCTATGACAAAAGCAATAAAGCTGATACACTATTGGCTAGCAGACTGAGAGCCCGGAGGGCGCACACCGCCATCCTGGCTATTAGGGACGACAATGGCTCCCTCCAGTACAATCCAACGACTATTAATTCTCTTTTCAAGACTTACTATGAGCGGCTCTACAATCTGCCTGACACCTCATCTTCTTTGAACCCGACCCATCTTACGACTTCTGACTATTTATCGTCTTCTGACCTACCCTGTATCGACTCGAATACCTCTTCAGACCTTGATAAACCTATCACCCCTGAAGAAATCGACCATGCTATCAAATCTCAGAAGCCATCCAAAGCCCCAGGCCCAGACGGCTTTCCGGTATCCTATTATAAAACTTTTCAACCAGCACTACTTCCCCACCTCACAACGGTATTTATTCTTATACTGGACGGGTCTCCCTTCCACTCCCAGACAACTAAGGCTGTTTTTACTGTGATACCAAAACCCGGTAAGGACCCCCAGCTTCTCTCTAACTATCGGCCAATATCACTTCTGAACTCTGATTTGAAAATCTTCGCTAAAGTATTGGCCAATAGACTTAACCCTATTCTTCCCTCACTCATACACCCTGACCAGGTGGGCTTCATCCCGTCTAGACAGGCACTTGATAATACCAGACGCATTATCGATATCATCCACCACATTAATCTACATAGGATCCCATCCTTGGCACTTGCTCTAGACGCGGAGAAAGCCTTCAACAGGGTATCATGACCTTTCATGCAGCAAACCCTACAGCGCTTTGGCTTTCAAGGTAAATTTCTTCAGGCCATATAGGCCTTATACCAAAACCCCTCGGTGTCGGTACATTCTAACGGCTTGCTGTCAGACCCCTTCAAAATCTCGAATGGAACCAGACAGGGGTGCCCAATATCTCCCCTTATATTTGCACTTGTCATTGAACCCCTTGCAAATCGCATCCGGGCTAACCCTGACATCTCCGGGATCTGTGTCAACCATGCCCAATATACCATCTCCCTCTTTGCCGACAATATCCTTTTGACCTTGACGAACCCAACTATCTCCCTCCTGAACCTCTTCCGGGAACTATCCATATATGGCAACGTCTCGGGATACAAGATTAACCAGACAAAATCTGAAGCCCTCTACTTACACATCCCTAAATCTACAAAATCTCGGACTACAACAGAATTTTGATTTTTCATGGCGCAGACACTCGCTTAAATATCTAGGGGTCTCCATCACTAAATCCTACAGTTCTCTCTTCCGAGCTAACTATCCCCCGCTGATCGCTTCTATCCTTAAAGATATCCATCAATGGGAATCTTACTTACTCTCATGGGTGGGACGTATTAACGCAATAAAAATGAACTCCCTCCCCAAACTCCTATACTTATTTCAGACGCTCCCAATCTCGATCCCCCACCAGACTCTTCCTACCCTCCAATCGTCTCTATGTAAATTCATTTGGAACCATAAAAAAAACAGAATCCGATGGGATATTTTAGCCAAACATTCTCGGAATGGCAGTCTAGGCCTCCCCATCCTCCGGCGTTATTACGATGCGACTAGGCTGAGCCAACTGGTTGCTTGGCATGTCCCAAAACATGCTAAGAGGTGGGTTGACCTGGAAAGTGATCTCTTGGGAGTTTCATTTATTTCATATTTACCATGGCTCCCTAGAACACAAAGCCCACAATTTCGTTACCCTTCACCCACAATAGAATTGACACTTCGCCATTGGCAAAATTTGAACAAAAAATTAAAACTGTCCACTCATCCCTCCCCTCTGACCCCCATCTGGTATAATTCAGCATTTCCCCCTGGGCTCTCCCAACGGATGGCCCGCCCTTGGATTTCTGCAGGTGTCACTAGAATTCACCACTTCACTGGGACACACGCCATTAAATCATTCTCTGATTTACAAAACACATATAATTTACCCAATTCTCTGTTTTATCAATCTACAAATCCGTCACTTTCTTTCTTCTCTTCGTTTACCATTCCCATTACCGGTTCCCTCCCCTCTTGAGAGATTCTGCATCTATAACTCTACTGATAGAGGCATTATCTCTCTTCTCTACAAATCCATCCTCAACCCTGAAGCCCCCCCCCCCCTTGAACCGCATGAGCTGGCATGGGAGGCAGATCTCGGACAACACCTCGAGTAGGAGGGGTGGAACGCTATTTGCACCGCAATTTCGCAATGCTCCATCAGCGTGGCAATTCGCAAAAACTCTTACAAAATATATACACAATGGTACCTGGTACCGGATAGGTAGCACAGGATTTATCCTGCTACCTCCAACCTCTGCTGGAGAAACTGCGGCCAAGTGGGCACATTTTATCACATCTGGTGGACCTGCCCGGTAATCGTTAAATATTGGGCGATGGTCCGCACGTTCTCTTCTCAACTAATTGATTTACCCACGCCTCTCTCGCCCGCTAACCTTCTCCTATGCGCCCCACCCGACGATATTTCTAGGGACTCAAAAAAACTGATCCTCTTTATCTCTTGCACAGCTAAATATCAGATAGCGCTTAATTGGAAGAACCCCGAATCTCCCAGCCGTCAAGCACTAATAAACAGAATTTGGTTTGTCGCAAACATGGAATATATTACCAGCCTCCAACGCAATACAGTAAAAAAATTCCACTCCATCTGGCTTCCCTGGTACCGACACCATGACCACCCCCTCCCAGGATTGAACTGAGGACGGGTTCCAATCTATAACTATAGTCCCTCCCCTTGACCCCACCCCCCCCCTCCCTTCCCCCTTTTTTCCCCCTCTTACTCCTCCCCTCATTTCCTTCATACTTAACAGGCCTCCGACCCATGGAGGGACTTCCTCTTCTTCTTTTTCTTCTCCTTTCTTCACATCTCGATTTCTCTCTCTAGTTCTTCCCTTTCCACTTGTTCAACTTATCTGTTTTGCTAAAAATTTATCGTTTCCACTATAGCTCGAAACCTTACGAACCTCTTCTTGCTATTATATCTCTCTTTACTCTAGTCTAAATATAGCTTACCATTTTCTTTTTCAATCTCTAGATGTAATGTTACTACGTTATTTGCTCCTCCCCCTCTATTATATTTCTCGGAGAAATTTGATGCGTCTATAGTTATAATGGCTTCCCACATGTATATTGATTGTATCGCTGTAATTTTACTTTGAGCTGCACTATATACTTCTCCCTTACAATAAAAAAATTACATGATTACAAAAAAAAAAAAAACATAGTGCAACCTGTTATGGTGCAAGGGATGGTTGTGCATATATAAATTTCTCTCATATAAAGGAACTGTATTTAGAAACTGTTGCTGGTTCCAAATGTAGAATGTTTTTATATATACAAAAATAATTTAATCGATATGATATTCCAAGTGGCAATCGAAAGGTATTGCATGTACAAGATAAAAAACAATAATAAGCTTATCTGCCCAAACATTGGGTCCAGAGACAGCTGGTTCCTTAATCTCAGATATTCCAAATGTTAACCAATAGGTAGAAAACATACAAGAAATAAGTTAAAAGAAGGCTTATCTGTCCATCAAAAGGGGTCCTAGCTTGTGGACTCCATCAAGGGGATGGTTAAGTGTTTTCCTGATCTGCTATATATAGCAAAGGGAACAGGAAGTGTACCATTACCTCACTTACTGTTGTGTGAACAGGAAGTGTACTGTTACCTCATTTCCTATTGTGTGGACAGGAAGTGTGAGGTTATAGTACACTTCCTGAACACACAATATGAAGTGAGGTAACAGTACACTTCCAGTTCACACAACAGGAATTGAGGTGTATATATATATATATATATATACACAATTTTATTAAGTAAGAGCTTTTTCAAACATCTACCAATGGTGTATACAAGATACTCTATTTTTTCCTTTCTTAAACAAAATCTTTTTTGGGTTACCTGCCTTGGGTTGACCTTAACCCTGGGTCAGTAATTACTGTATGTAATTTTTAATGACTGTTGTTTTACCTGTTATGTCTGGAAAAAAAACTTAGTTACAAGAAATGATTTAGCCTCCTGCTGTTGTAGCTATTGTTACTTTGGGAACAAAAGGTGCTGGGTTTACTGGAGGGACTGGTATGTCTGACATACTGTAAATACTCTATCCTTCCGAGGTTTTTAATATTTACATGGTAGATCTGTCCTGGCATTCTTTTCAAAGGCTGGTACCTATTATAATTAACCTCTCCCATTTTGTATATAATTTCAAAGTGTCCTTCACCCTTAGTCAAAAGTTTACTTTCTACTGTGGGAACCAAAACATGCACTCTGTCCTAGGGACAAAAATGTACAACTGGGCTTCGTGATTGAACACCCTCTGCTGTGCTTGTTTGGCCTTTTCCAAGTCTTCTCTCACAATTGGCACCATTGCAGCCATTCTTTTCTGAATCTGGTAAACATGCTCAATAACAGTTTTATGAGGACTGGATTGCCCCTTCCATGTCTTCTTTGTAATGTCCAGCAATTCAGTTGAGTGTCTCCCATACAACAAATCAAAAGGTGAAAACGCCATGGAGGATTGGTACCCTCTCTAATGGCTGGCAATAAATAAGGTAGCCAATAATCTCAATATCTCCCATCTTTATCCATCATTTTTTTAGCATGTTCTTATAGTTATGTTAAACCTCTCCATTAAACCATAATTCTGCAGGTGATACATGGAGATTCTTAGCTGACTAATTTTAATTAGGTGTCATAATTCTTTCATGATTTTCAAAATTAATGGATAACTTGATCAATTATGACTTCCTTAGCTACTCTATTCCCAATCTGCAAAAGTCATATACTAGTTCTCTATCAATCTTCTTTGTTGATGTATTGTGCAATGGTATCACTTCCAGGTATCTGATAGCATAAAACATTATCACCAAAATACTGTATATTGATGGCCCTGGGTGGATTTTATTAGAGGTCCAACCAAATCCATAGCTATTCTCTCAAACAGTATTCAATAATGGGTAATGGGACAAGCAGATGTCTAAATATATGGCCTTGGAGGATGGTACTTACATTTAGGGCAGGATGCACAATATTCACATACATTTTTTTGGTCCCCAGGCCAGTAAAATCATTGTAAAATTACATCCGTGGCTTTTTCTACCTATAGATGACCTGAACTTATGTTACCATAAGCCACATTTAACACCATTCTTCTATATTCCTTGGGGACTACCAATTCCACAATATGTTTCTTTTTCTTGGTCATTTGATACAAAAAAAATACTGACATACTGCTATGTGAGAGTAAGACAACCTACTGTCAGGGTCTACAGGGTTTCCATCAATTACTATTATATTCTCTCTAGCTTTTACCAAACTAGGGTAATTTAATTGCGGTAAGGTAAAGACTTCTTTTCTGACTTCAAGATCAGGCAGATGATCAACTGGTTCAACAAAATTTTCTATTTCAGTAGGTGGAATATCATTCTTTGTCCCACTACTGCTCTCACCATTCTTTGGATCATGTTTAAAAAAGGAACATTTCAAATTTTGAAGACACTCCCACTGCCACTTTATCAGTACCTTTCTTAAATGTGTCTGGGTTACTTTTGAAGCAAATTGGCTTTCCCACAACTTCCAAAAGTGTCTCATCAATATTGCAGTATACAACAAGCTAAACCCACAAGGATAACAGAGGAAACACACTGCATGATACCAAGTATTCCCATGTATGCATATCACACCAACAGCTTTCCCCTTAAATTTTAAGGGGTACACCAATTGTGCTTTAATTAGAGTAAACAGGCTATCAGAATCTAAAAAAGCCTCTACCCGTTTGCCTTATATAGTGACTCAGACTTCCGGTCTGCAGCATAGACTAGCTGACCAAAGAAAGACACTCTGTGATTGACATAAGCAGCATAACATTGCATAGGATCAGATGTAAGTGAACAATTAGCAGCAATATGGTCCAAACCACCAAACTGAAATCAATAAATCATATTATTATCAAGTGTTTTACGTGGTTGGAAGTTTCCTGGCACCACTGGCCTACTTTCATTTTTCAAACCCACAGTTTTAGGTTCATTCTACATCCCCAAAAATAGATCACAGTTGCAAGGCTAGGGACCTATTGGGTAAAGTCAATGGTTCCTCAGTTGATACATACCTCATCACCATGTCTACAAATTGGTCAACTGTATTATAGTCTGCTTGGCTTCCCACTTGTGTAGAATTATAAGTAGGGACAATATCAATCAATCAATCAATCAATCAATCAATCCATAATGACCCTTTCCATGATATGTGGTCCTGTTAGAGACTCTGATTGGAGCCACTATGTGGTAAGATGCATGAGGTCATGCATTTGAGAGTGGGGAAGATTTTATGTTTTTTATTCCCAGCAGTGAACTCGTTGGGTATGAACAAACACTGTGTCTCCCAACTGAGTTAAGATTTATTTTTTTAACTTATCGTAGTCTTTGGCATCAGTAAGGCACAAGTTAGACATAGGTTTTCTGCTGTTTTCTTGACAGGAAGGGTGCCACAAGGCTTGATTTTTAGGCCAACACTCTCAGCTGTTCCTTAAAAAGTAGTTTAATAAGCGTCTACATTATCAATTAGGGTTATATTTTTCCAAAAATGACTGGTCCATATGGAGTGAAAGTTAGTTGGAACATCTGTGGAAGTGTTCCTGGACAGGGCTGCTAAATGCGGCATCACCACTTTTAAGGCCTTGGGGTCTTGGTGCTGTTGCTTGTGATCTTGGTGCTGTTGCCTGCAGAGCTCATTGATAAGAACTTGCTGTTGCTTTTGATTTTCCTCATGCTCCAATTGTTATTTTCTGCAGTTTTCCTCAAGAGTGGCTTACTGCATCTGGGTTGCTTCCTGCTGAGTCTTGTTGGCTTCCTGTGGAGCCAAGGTTGCCTGCAGAAATACATTAACAATTTCCTCCATGTTATCTTTACGTGTAGGGTTGAAGCAACATCTGGCTTCCTTAAGCATCTGCCAATGCCACCACCAACGTTTTCAAAGTATATAAGTTGATGTACACAAAAACAAACTGGTGTCTGTCACTTTCATTTTTAAACATATTTTTTTTCCTATAGCTGAAATTTAAGTGTACTGCTTGCATTCTCAAAGAATTGTGAGTGTATCAAGGTATGGGTGCCTTCTTCTGGGGTACATTATGTGGGCACAACCAAACACACAGCAGCCAGGAAACTGCACACCATTCTAAAGTTTTCATGCAACTTAGCCAAGGTTTCGTTTATTGTGCAGTAAAAGTAAAACAAATTCCTAGCCTGTCTGGGCTCTGCCTAAACAATCCGGTTCCCACTCTCAAGAAATGGTAGGACCTTATGCTCCTTCCATAAACATAGGCATATGAAGATATTTCACAAATATGTTAGCCCAATTAGGTCTAATATTTTTTGGGCTTTGTCCAAAAATTGGTGTTAATACTTGAGTGATGTGAGCTGTGGGTCCGTTTTTTCAAATCTTTCACACTTCATATTGATTGTGTAATTAACGCACCATTTGATAAAATCCTTACATGCACTTATACTTTTTCATGTATTAGCCTAAAGCTTACATTGAATAGAGAAGTGAAACATCTCACACTTGTATATAGTGTTCATTTCTATTCCACTTTATGGGTATAGGCAAACCTTCATAGTCATTCCCCTTTTTTATATGAACATCCTAACTGAAATGGATTTCCTTAAAGGAGGTTAACACCTCATACATAACAATCCTTTGATACAATTCCACATTAATTTTGCTGTCCTTAAAAAATCTACATTTTATATATTATGCTCATAGTTATATTTATTAAATTCCCAATATGTTGCTCATGATTAGCTAACTTTAGAATCCCCATAGATGTAAAGCAGAGTTTCCACTGTGTTCCAAAATGTATTTTCACTTGTGGAACACAGAGAGTTACTGCATTTCACTGTCAATCTAAGTCATAGGGTTGCAAGGTGGCAGAAGCACGTCACCGCCAAACCGGAAACGCATGCTTCTTTAGCAGTGAACTGCATAGTATATCTGCTTTGCACTGTTCAAATCATTACCCTTGTAATTGTCTTCTTCATGGACTTATATTTTATGCAGTTAAGCCCTTTATTTAAGTAATTCACTGTCCCTGACAGTATGGATAAGCTCCCGGGTATTCAGAGGTGGAAGTGTGTCACCACTCAGACGGAAGTCCCTGGTGGAACGTCCGATCGGTGGTTCACGTAGCATAAGTGCATTCCACCAAGCTTATTAGATATTTTCCATCACTTTTAAATTAGTCAATGTTTGTATTTGTGCCTTAGCTCAATGCATGCTATATTTATTCTATCTGACACTCCTTATGCAATCACATAAACATCATTTAACTTATATTTTGTCTCCTTCCCATTTTTTTCTATGGTAAGTAAGTGATGTCACACCTGGGGGGTTTAAACAGAGGCCCTGTGACTATTTCATTTTATTCACTGCTAGTGAAGAAAGTACACAACCTGGGCTTTTACACTATAGAAATATTTGACTGAACTGTTGTCACATCACTTTAGTATAGTTTGATGCTTAATAATTTTTAATACTTATTACTGTCTATTGTCTTATGGCACTTGTTATTTGTCTATTGTCTTATGGCACTTGTTTATCCAAAAGCTGTACAATGATTAATCTTGCTGTTTGTAACATTAATAATGTCTATTGTCTTACGACACTTGTTTAACCAAAAACTATATAATTCTGAATTAAGATTCATGATTTCAGCATTTTTTTTTAAATTGCATGAAATGCTTTTTGTAATGTTTTGTAACATAAATACAACTGACACTTAGTATAGTGCTTTTGACACCCATCTCGTGTTATGTTCGGTATCAGTGATATAATTGATACTTAGTATAGCTACCCCTTTCCTTCTCTAAAGTTTTTTTAGGACATTGTTTCACCTTTTGAGTATATTCCATCAGTATACCATCAAATATTGGATTCTTCTAAAACTTGGTTATATTGCTTAAAACATTTTTGGAATATTGGTATGTATATGATCCCTTTATGCATATGTCTCCACTATGGCATAAAACCTTAGTACATTGATATCAATACCCTATTCTCCAACCTTTTACAGGACTTATTCTGTTCCCAGACTGGGATAATATAATTTAGACCCCCCCATCTATATATGACCTTCAGATCAGACAACCCACTCTGAAAGGGTTTTCT
The DNA here is from genome assembly GCF_028390025.1 of Pseudophryne corroboree. Classification (NCBI taxonomy): domain Eukaryota; kingdom Metazoa; phylum Chordata; class Amphibia; order Anura; family Myobatrachidae; genus Pseudophryne; species Pseudophryne corroboree. Next base: position 569,335,776 of record NC_086447.1, on the reverse strand, counting down.
CATAATATATTGCTGTTTATGGGTATGTTTTATATTTTTGGCACCACTTGTTCATTTTTTTTTATTGTTTTCATTCCTTACACTAGTAAAGGACTTCAAACTATTTGGGCTATTATTATCTCCCGTTCATATTTGTGGTATGAGAAATGTTCTTGATTTATTTCTGATAGGAGAAATGTATTATTACTCTTCTGTCATTTTACATTTGATAATGCCCTTCTTGTTAGTAAATGTCATGTTTACCACCTAGATTTACCCCTGAGGAAGTCTTGCTGATGAAACAAGTTGGGTTTTCCTAATTCCAATTGTGTCATCTTATAGTGAAGACCATTTAGCCAACTACAAGTGAACAAGATCTTGAAAAGCTATTACACTAGAACTTACAGCCTATTTTATGCATTTACTGTATGAAGTTTTGTATTTTTATATAACCTGTAATGAGTCAATGTTTTCATTAAAAATGTTTAAATTGTTATATCCATTCTGGTAGTGGTAGCACCATCAGATCTTTTTCATTTATATGTTTTTCGGTACCTACACTAACAGGGGGTTCTTTCAGAGGATGCAACTTATTTATTCCTTAGTGCAAGACTAGGCAATTTTGTTCAATAAACATAAGCATATCCACAGAAATCACAGTCAGTAAATCACACTGGGAAAAATATAATCATTAGCACAAGGCTCATAAAGGTATCTTTATGTGTCCCTTATTATTCCTTTTTGGTAAACAGAAAAGTGGCATTCCAAAACTCACAAGGAATTTAAGTTACTTAAACAGATGTGTAAGGGTTTCCTTCTTCCTGTCTTATTAAGGTTTAATTTCTCACTCACAATAAGGGGCCATGTAGGCATGGTAAAAGACAAATATTTATTAAACCCATACACTGAATAAAATAATGAGTTTAAGAGAGGATAGTACTAGAGTCCAAGTGGCTCCAACACACCAGCAAAACAATGTATTAAAATCCAGATAAGGAAACAGTATCATAAGTTTGTGTAACTTACCCTTCTCCTGTCCTAGTGACAGAATTAGCATAACACTGCTATACAGACAACATGACTTAAAAAAAATAGGCTAAAAACTGAGCACTTCAGGTTCTAGTAATCATGGGCCAGAAGTAGCTAGATCGGCATCCAGGCAGTCTTTTCTGGGGAATAAAAACAAATCTCATAGGAGCTGTCTGTCCCAGGCACATATGAGGGTCAAAATTAGTCTTGAAAAGCTTGTGTGTCTGTTTTTGGGCACATACAACAGCCAAAGGTTGTGGAGACCAAAACAAGAAGTGGATTTGATAGGAGCTGTAGTTCCAGAATAGGACCAGAAATTGTAATGGCCACAGTCAGGAAATTTCTCTTGGTTCAATCTGTCATTGGAACTCTGGGATTTTTTTTTTTTTTATTCATCAGAGTATTTTGAATGATCTGGAGTCCCTTTTGTTAAAATTATTATTATTATTATTATTATTATTATTATTATTATTATTATTATGTATTTATATGGTACCATAGGGTTCCAAAGCTCCTAACAGAGTACATAAAGAAATTAGCAAAACAATAAACAATGATTTCCAGTACAAAAACAATGTACAGTAGGACAGATGCATATTATATAAACAATGCTGTACCAAGGAACAGGGCACTGAATTATTTATAAGATGGTAAAGATCGAGGGTAATGTGTCACTGAATGGGATACGATAAGGAAATAGTCTAAGAGTAGAAAATAGTCTAAGAGATGTAAAAGCACATGAGGGGAGGGGGGCCTGCTCATGAGAGCTTACTTTCTGTAGGGGATGGGCATACAGACCAGGAGGAGTAGAATTGAACATGTAACAGAGGGTTAGGGTGAGAAATGGCTGGGTTTGATAAAGAAGTGGGTGTTGAGAGCATGTTTAAAGTTTTGTAGAGTGGTTGTGTGTCTAATAGGGAAAGGTAGAGAATTCCAGAGATAGGGTGCACCATATGGAGTATTCCGTGAGAAAGTGAACCTGACCATTGTTTTTTCAGAATCATTATCGAGGTTCAGTTTTTAATTATTTTGTTAGCAAATACCTCAAATTTAATTTTCCATGAAGAAAAATAATTTCACAGCACCATTTGTTGTTTTAATTCATGGTAGAAGTACACATGTTGGCATCTGTCTACTGAAGGCATTTTGTTTCGAAAATTGTCACCATCACACAGGCATCAGCTATTTATGTTCTACAAGTTTTTAGTGAGTCTGGATGCTATTTAAAGTGTTTACTACAAGATTCATCTAAGAATTTATTTGAAAAGGTAAGTTTATGTATGGCATGAACAGTGCTTTAATTTTCCCGTCCTTGACAAAAAACATACAAAAGTTTTTGTAGTGAGAGAATGGTTCTGCGTTAGGGATACAGTTGGTTAGAAGTAAGGATTTGCTTAAGTTCATTACCTCTAAAAATCATTTACTGAATTATACTGTTGCATTATCAGGATTTTAAGTTTTTTTAAACTGTCCAACACATGACAAATTGAACACCAAGATTGAGACCAACAGTTTTAGAACCTCCAGAGTTAATTAAATATCAGTATTAGTGACCTTAGAAATTAATTATCAATTGCTCTTCATAGTTAGACTGTCAAAATTGGTGTTTGAATGTATGGAATGTAATATGGGTGCGTTGTGTGTACTGGGAGTAATATTGGGAGGAGGCTGTGTATACTGGAATGGAATATGGGTGTACCGTGTGTACTGAAGGGTAGTGTGGGGTAGGGGGAGGGACTGTGTATACTGGAGTGTAAAATTAGGGTGCTGTGTGCACTTACGGGTGTTATGGTTAGAGGCAGTATATAATGAAAGTATTATGGGGTTGCTCTGTATACTGTATACTGAGTATTATTTTGGGGGTGTTGTGTATGCTGAGTAGTATTATGTGGGGGTTTCTGCATACTGAGTGGCATTATGGTGGGTGTTGTATTTACTGAGTGGAATTATAAAGGGTGCTGTGTGTACTAATGGGTGATCAGGGACATAAAAACTGTAGTGGGGCCCAGTGTGTGCAATACATTTAGGAGAAGGGTACAAGACTAAGGGCTAAAATCATCTGTCACTTGTTAGAGTAACATATATACTGTAGCCCATATAGTAAGTGCAGTTTGGAACACATAAAAGTTAATATTGATTAGTTTCCTGAAAAATTAAAGGTGGAATCAGAGTCTTATCTTATATATAAAATGTATTAGTCTGTTTGTCTGTACATTTATACATTCGGACACCCCTGCACTGGTTGGGATGAAACCAATGCAAGGTGGTCTAGTTGGATTCTGGCCACGGTTTAGGGGGGTTGTGGTATCTGTGGGACAACATGGAAGAATGTTCTAAGCAGAAATTTGATCCAGGGAGCCTGTTGTGGGCCTACCACTGTCTGGATTTGGAAGAAAACTTCAGAGTGGCATCACTGGTTTCCAGGAGACATACTAGGGGATTGGTGTTGGTCAAACCTCACAGCGGACTGTGCTGGCATAATGAGCCTTCCCCTGGATGGATTTGGAAGAAAACTTCATAGAGTGGTAGCATTGGATCCTGGAAGACATACCAGAAGGTTCGTGTCCAAGTTGCTCCTTCCATTGGTGTATGCTGGCAAGAACATTGACAACCCAGGGTGCATGATCTGTGCCTGTTGCTGGATGGATTTGGATGAAATGTTCAAGGAGTGGTAACATTGGATCCCAGAAGACATACTGGGGTTTGGGTTTCCTGGTTGGACCTCCCAGTAATGTATGCTGGGCAGAACTTTGACAAAGGGAGTCTGTTCTGAGCCTTCCACACATGGATTTGGATGAAAACTTTAATGAACTGTAATAACTGACAAGAGTGACCATAATTCAATTACTGTACCTAAAATAACTGACTGAAATAACCATAACTGTCAGAAATGGAGGTGGGAAGACAAAATATGTTGTGTACCCAAAAGCCATGGTATAGTGTCATTGATATCAGACTGAAAACTTTAAACCCATCTCACAATGGAAAAGTGATTATGAAACTGAATGGAAAGAAAAGATGGGGATTATGGCTACTGGCAACACCACAAAAAGTAAAATGACACTGGCCAGCTACCTAATGGGTGTGGTGGAAGAGCTACTAAGCTACTAATCATTTTAATATGTTTACAGTTACAGTACATCCAATTAACTGATAACTTAATAACTGGAAAAAATAAACCCGGGCAATGCCGCGTACTAGGCTAGGTATTAATGCCGTACAGACAATAGCTGATCTAGTGAGACAGATACATGCATGAATGTGTCTAAACAAATAAAAAGAGTCCCTGACAAACATTAGCTAAATCAGATGATAAAGATGTGTTTATTAAAAGGAGTATTTACTGATGATTTGAGATCCATCCAATGGAAATTTTGTTGAAAGAGGAATGTGTTTCTATGCAGCCTTGTCTTCCTTTCCTCCAAGAAGTCTCCATGCCTATCCCAAAATAGCTGCTAAAATCACTAATGAGCATGTGCCTGGACCATATAGTTTTTTTTTCCACTGTGTTACAGCATCATGGTAGAAGACTCATCTTCCACTTATCTCAAGAGAGACCTGCAATTACCAACATTCCACAATTATTCCAGCATCCCTGCACCACTACAATTTGCAATATATGCTCTCTGTATGGTGTGCTGTATGACATCCCAATCTGCTCTAGTTTCACGCCATAATTAGTGTACATGTAAAAGTGTTTACAGATGTATCTGCTATATATCAATAAACCAACACCACTGTTAAGAAACTTGCTGTACATAGTTTGATTCATCTGCTGGTGTGTACTATGCCAATATCAACATCTTACACTCACAATTTCCAACACACAAAGTTCACGTACACAATCCCCAAGCTACTAGGATGCCCAGAACCACATTTAGATGCCATCTTAAGCACATGTAGTGCAGACTACCATAAGGCACAGAGTAAAGACAGCAGAGTGTTTCCAGTGCAGTGTAGCAGCACATAAGCTGTTTATTGCAGAAAGGCTGCAGAGTTACTGTATGTCTCTAATACATATGAATACAGGAGCTACAGTACACCCATAATGGGATGAATCAAGCTAAAAGGTGTAGAGAATTATACAGTACAACCTGGAAGTTTGCTATGGAAATGCAAGTGAAGTGTGAAAGATTGTGGAAGGCTACTGTACGTTAGATCCTGGTGCAGATCCAAGCCCATATGATGTACATAGCAGTGCTCAAAGTGGGGTGGTATGTGACAGTACAACATACCATCATTTCAGTATAGGGACTTAAAAAAAGACTGGATCACACAGGACATGCTCTGGCCAATCAGCAGTGCTGTCCTGTACAGTTAAACATCCTCCAATGGCAGATTAAGGGGTGTAGACCATGTGTTTTCCAGGCTTATAACCTTCCCTCACACTCGGCTTCAGCTTCACACAAGTTCTCTAATTTTGTGCAGTAGTACTGGCTGTTTCCATCGAGCAATGTATAAGTTCACTGATACTGGGGGAAAGCTGTGTTGCCTTGGCTGTGGGAGCAGGAGAATACACTGTGGGGCACCCAAAAACAAGCAACTGTAGCGATGGTTACACATGAATAGTGATGCATTGTTGCCATTGTAAAATGATATAACCTTTTTACAAGAATATACAGTATCCAATTGGATGTAAAAATTTACACACTGTAATGAAGTAGAATATATGGCTTTTATTGGCTAATTATTCTTGAAATACATAAACAAAATATTTTATGCTAAATGCCGTACCCTTACTAGAACATATCCCTTCAGAAACCCCAGAAACATAGGGGGTCATTCCGAGTTGTTCGCTCGCAAGCTGCTTTTAGCAGCTTTGCACACGCTAAGCCGCCGCCTACTGGGAGTGAATCTTAGCTTATCAAAATTGCGAACGAAAGATTAGCAGAATTGCGAATAGACACTTCTTAGCAGTTTCTGAGTAGCTCCACACTTACTCGGCATCTGCGATCAGTTCAGTCAGTTTCGTTCCTGGTTTGACGTCACAAACACACCCAGCGTTCGGCCAGATACTCCTCCGTTTCTCCAGCCACTCCCGCGTTTTTCCCAGAAACTGTAGCGTTTTTTCGCACACACCCATAAAACGGCCTGTTTCCGCCCAGAAACACCCACTTCCTGTCAATCACATTACGATCACCAGAACGAAGAAAAAACCTTGTAATGCCGTGAGTAAAATACCTAACTGCATAGCAAATTTACTTGGCGCAGTCGCACTGCGGACATTGCGCATGCACATTAGCGACTAATCGCTCCGTTGCGACAAAAAATAACGAGCGAACAACTCGGAATGACCCCCATAATTTTAGTAATGTACTGCGTCAAACAGTTGAGAATTTAGACAAAAAACCGTAAGGTCCTCTGAAGACCCAAGCTTGGTAAAGTACGTTGACGAGGTAGGCTTGGTATATTAAGGTTTATACAAGTGAAGATGGCAGCTAAAGACATGTTGATAGCACTACAGGCAACATGCCAAGAGGAAGGTATAATGAGGAGAATAAGTTTAAGATGGTATTGTATAATATAAAATTGAGTTAATGCAGCAGTTGTAAATTGGGGATGCAGTCAAAATGCTGGCTGTTGGGATTCCGGCGGTCAGGATAATGATGCCGAAATACCAACAGCCAGCATTTTTCTATCAGCTGTAATGCCGATACCCGCCCGTAATTCCCACTCGGTTGTGGTCTGATGCGTCATGAGCAGAGCAAGCTTGTGAGGAGACTCGCTACCTTACTGGTGGTATTCCCTCAGATGGGATGCTGCTGTTGGGATACTGACAGCCGGCATCCTGTTAGCTAATATTATATGCTGGATCTGTTAATTATGGTATTGTAAAAAAAACGCAAAGTTAACCATAGACACACAAAGTTTGTACAGTTTTAAAAATCCAAGACATGCTTTATGTACCAGAGCTGGGAACAAATCTTACCACCATCAGTGTCCTAGAACAGAGAGGCCACAGAGTTAATTTTTCTAAAGGAAAGTGCACAACAATTTCAGCATTTGCAGCATACATGTATCGGCTGCTGAATACCTGCACAAATATAATTCAGAACAAACAAATTATGTCTTGTTGACTTCTGTGATAGTCATCATCATGATGTATCTGCACCTGCTTTAAGCTACTTCCATAATGCAAGACTCTATGTTTGCATATACAGAATCTGCTAATTACCATTGTGTATAGGCCACAATAATACTGTACATAAATAATACAATTCTGCAATATCAGATTTGTCTGTGTTCATTTGTGAACATGTGCATGTGAAAACATCAATTATACTGCATCAACTGTGTTAGTGCTAATTATACATCAGTCCCTATAGCTAATGTATTTAATTATTTTATCCACCATTAGTTCTTCATTTTTTGCCTTCATTACTGCATGCTACAGTATGTAAGATTTACAAGTTTTAGTGTTGTGAGAATTCAAAATTGTAGTGCTCCCAAAAATCTAGCAGATTTGTTTGATCAATAAATATATATACGTTGTATATGTGTGTGTGTGTGTGTGTGTGTGTGTGTGTGTGTGTGTGTGTGTGTGAGATATGGGTTGCCGGCATTTGGGGTGCTTGTGTTCATGAGACTGATACCGGCATCCCAATGCTCAGCTTACTGATACTCAGCATCCCAACCCCCCTAATCCTAACCCCCCTTCCCCACAGCCTAACCCTAAACCTCCCTTCCCTGTGGCCTAACCCTAACCTCCAATAGGTAAAAGCTAGGAGACCCCAGCATACTTACATTCAGGATGGGATTTTGTGGGTAATTCAGAGTTTATAGCAACAGCAAATTTGTTAGCAGTTGGACAAAACCATGGGGGTCATTCCGAGTTGTTCGCTCGTTATTTTTTTCTCGCAATGGAGCGATTAGTCGCTAATGCGCATGCGCAATGTCCGCAGTGCGACTGCGCCAAGTAAATTTGCTATGCAGTTAGGTATTTTACTCACGGCATTACAAGGTTTTTTCTTCGTTCTGGTGATCGTAATGTGATTGACAGGAAGTGGGTGTTTCTGGGCGGAAACTGGCCGTTTTATGGGTGTGTGCGAAAAAACGCTACCGTTTCTGGGAAAAACGCGGGAGTGGCTGGAGAAACGGAGGAGTGTCTGGGCGAACGCTGGGTGTGTTTGTGACGTCAAACCAGGAACGAAACTGACTGAACTGATCGCAGATGCTAAGTAAGTCTGGAGCTACTCAGAAACTGCTAAGAAGTGTCTATTCGCAATTCTGCTAATCTTTCGTTCGCAATTTTGATAAGCTAAGATTCACTCCCAGTAGGCGGCGGCTTAGCATGTGCAAAGCTGCTAAAAGCAGCTTGCGAGTGAACAACTCGGAATGACCCCCCATGTGCACTGCAGGAGGGGCAGATATAACATGTGCAAAGAGAGTTAGATTTGGGTGGGTTATATTGTTTCTGTGCAGGGTAAATACTGGCTACTTTATTTTACACTGCAATTTAGATTTCAGTTTGAACACACCCCACCCAAATCTAATTCTCACATGTTATATCTGCCCCCCTGCAGTGCACATGGTTTTGCCCAACTGCTAACAAATTTGATGCTGCGATCAACTCTAAATTAGGCCCTTTGAGTGCTGGCATCCTGACCACTGGCATCCCATATATATGTGTGTGTGTGTGTGTGTGTGTGTGTGTGTGTGTGTATATATATATATATATATATATACAGGTTGAGTATCCCTTATCCAAAATGCTTGGGACCAGAGGTATTTTGGATATCGGATTTTTCCGTAGTTTGGAATAATTGCATACCATAATGAGATATCATGGTGATGGGACCTAAATCTAAGCACAGACTGCATTTATGTTTCATATACACCTTATACACACAGCCTGAAGGTCATTTTAGACAATATTTTTTATAACTTTGTGCATTAAACAAAGTGTGTCTACATTCACACAATTAATTTATGTTTCATATACACCTTATACACACAGCCTGGGGGTCATTTAATACAATATTTTTAATAACTTTGTGTATTAAATAAAGTTTGTGTACATTGAGCCATCAAAAAACAAAGATTTCACTATCTCACTCTTACTCAAAAAAGTCCGTATTTCGGAATATTCCGTATTTCGGAATATTTGGATATGGGATACTCAACCAGTATATATATATATATATATATTAGAGACGTGCACCGGAAAATTTTTTATTTTTGTGTTTTGGTTTTGGATTCGGTTCCATGGCCATGTTTTGGATCCGGATGCATTTTGGCAAAACCTCCCTGAAAAATTTTTGTCGGATTCGGGTGTGTTTTGGATTCGGGTGTTTTTTTTTTTTTCAAAAAACCCTCAAAAACAGCTTAAATCATAGAATTTGGGGGTAATTTTGATCCTATAGTATTATTAACCTCAATAATCATAATTTCCACTCATTTTCAGTCTATTCTGAACACCTCACAATATTATTTTTAGTTCTAAAATTTGCACCAAGGTCGCTGGATGACTAAGCTAAGCGACCCAAGAGGGCGGCACAAACACCTGGCCCATCTAGGAGTGGCACTGCAGTGTCAGACAGGATGGCACTTATAAAAATTGGCCCCAAACATCACATGATGCAAAGATAAATAAATAAAAAAAAAGAGGTGCAAGATGGAATTGTCCTTGGGCCCTCCCACCCACTCTTATGTTGTATAAACGGGACATGCATACTTTAACAAACCCATCATTTCAGCGACAGGGTCTGCCACACGACTGTGGCTGAAATGACTGGTTGGTTTGGGCCCCCACCAAAAAAGAAGCAATCAATCTCTCCTTGCACAAACTGGCTCTACAGAGGCAAAATGTCGACCTCATCATCATCCACCGATTCATCACCCCTTTCACTGTGTACATCCCCCTCCTCACAGAGTATTAATTTGTCCCCACTGGAATCCACCATCTCAGGTCCCTGTGCACTTTCTGGAGGCAATTGCTGATGAATGTCTCCACGGAGGAATTGATTATAATTAATTTTGATGAACATCATCTTCTCCACATTTTGTGGAAGTAACCTCGTACGCCAATCGCTGACAAGGTGAGCAGCTGCACTAAACACTGTTTCGGAGTACACACTGGAGGGGGGGCAACTTAAAGCCAGTTTGTGCAAGGGCCTCCAAATTGTCTCTTTTTCCTGCCAGGAAAAGTGCCTACTTGGATGCTGTCACTCATATAATCCTCCACCATTCTTTCAATGGTGACAGAATCATATGCAGTGACAGTAGACAACATGTCAGTAATCGTTGGAAGGTCCTTCAGTCCGGACCAGATGTCAGTTTTCGCTCCTGACTGCCCTGCATCACCACCAGCGGGTGGTTTTGGAAATCTGATCATTTTCCTGGCAGCTCCAGTGGTGGTAGAAAATGAAGGAGGAGCTGTTGGCGGGTCACGGTCCGCTTTACTTGACAAGTGTCTCACCAGCAGGTCTTTGAACATGTGCAGACTTGTGTCTGCCGGAAAGAGAGATACAACGTAGGCTTTAAACCGAGGATCGAGCACGGTGGCCAAAATGTAGTGCTCTGATTTCAACAGATTGACCACCCATGAATCCTGGTTAAGCGAATGAAGGGCTCCATCCACAAGTCCCACATGCCTAGCGGAATTGCTCCATTTTAGCTCCTCCTTCAATCTCTCCAGCTGCTTCTGAAAAAGCCTGATGAGGGGAATGAACTGACTCAGGCTGGCAGTGTCTGAACTGACTTCACGTGTGGCAAGTTCAAAGGGTTGCAGAACCTTGCACAACGTTGAAATCATTCTCCACTGCACTTGAGTCAGGTGCATTCCCCCTCCTTTGCCTATATCGTAGGCAGATGTATAGGCTTGAATGGCCTTTTGCTGCTCCTCCATCCTCTGAAGCATATAGAGGGTTGAATTCTACCTCATTACCACCTCTTGCTTCAGCTGATGGCGGGGCAGGTTCAGGAGTGTTTGCTGGTGCTCCAGTCTTCGGCACGTGGTGGCTGAATGCCGAAAGTGGCCCGCAATTCTTCGGGCCACCGACAGCATTTCTTGCACGCCCCTGTCGTTTTTTTTAAAATTCTGCACCACCAAATTCAATGTATGTGCAAAACATGGCAAGTTTGGTGGTCCTGAGTTTGTACTTTTTGAATCTCCTGAGAATACTAGATCTTTGAGCAAGTATTCAGGTTCTAACAAGAAGAATCAAGTTTCTAAGTAAAAAGTGGCTAAGGACTGTCAGTCTCAGGTTGTTCAAAGCTCAGTACCACCTTCACCTAGACCACAAGTCCGGACATTAACTGCTGGCTATGCCTCTCTTTCTCCGTCCTGTGAAGTTATGAATAAGCATGACCCACAATATCCAGTGTCCATCCAGTTGGTCATGAGTCCTGTATATGCTAAATCTTGCCATGATACTTCTTCCGTACCATCTATTACAAAGAAGAAAACCGTTCCTTTGGATGTGGACTCCAACTCGGATTACAACTCTGAAGCCGATGAAATCTCTTTGGTTGAAGGTACCTTCAGTTCAGACAATATATTTGGCATTACTGTGTTCAAACCTAAGCAACCTGGGAAAAAGAAAAAGAAGTCTCTTCAGAGGAATTGAGTTTGTCTTGTCAATTCTTGTTCTTGTTTTGTTATTAGTTCCCCTTAGTCCAGGTGGGGTGTCCGGAGTCCACCCCTGAAGAGGGAGGTACTGTTGTTATGTGTGCAGTGGCTGCAAATCTGTCAGTTCTGCTTTCTGCATTGATTAGCACCTGGATCCAGCTGCTCCCTTCTGTTGTTCTCATTACCTAGCAACTGATCACCTTGATTTTATTACCTGCAACTTCAGCCTGACTATGATGTGATTGGTCTGTCTCCCTTTAACTAGGGAGTGTCCACATACCACTGGGCCAGTGACAGAGTTCAGTATCAGAGAGTGTCAGGTTCTAGTCTGGACTCCTTAGAGCCTGTCCCTGTGTGCTCAGCACATGGCCATTGCACGCTGTGCAAGTTCCCAGTCTCCTGTGTCCTGGTAACTGGTCCCAGTATTCCTGCCAGTCCTGCACCCAGTTCATCTTGGACCTGTATCTACTACAATTATATATCCAGTGTGCCCTTCTGCCTTGGAATCCCTGCTTCAAGATATATGTGCACCATTCCAGCCAGTCTTGCACCTTGCCTCAGTAACCCTGCACCTGTCCAGTTTTGCAAACAGCAGTCTAATCAGACCTTTCTGCATGTTCATCTCCATTCAGTACCTGCAATTCTGTATCCAGACTCCAAACAACCCCCTGTGAATCCTGCCAAATTCCAGCTCTGCTATCCAGAACTTCCAGCCTGCAAGCTTCCCTCTGTGTCCCAGTTCAGCTCTCATCAAACCTCTGCCATTAGCCCTGCTGTGTCAAGCACTCTGCAATTAACCCCTGCTTTACCAGCTGCATTTCTCCAGGTAAATTATCCTGTTTATACCTTGTGGACTCCTGTGCAGATACCAGGTTACCCAGACAGAGGGCCGCGACCTGCACATCAGGGCAGCGAAGCCCAAATCCCCTTGCGGGGTTCCCTGGTGAACACCCCCCGGTGTGTTAGACTCCGCGCCTCTGCTCTGGGTCACGCCAACTACCTGGTGTCTGCTTCCAGAATACAGGTGCTTCCAAACATCATAACACTTAATCCCCTGCTGTATTGTTTTCTGTATTGTATTGCAGCTAAGAACAATAGATGAAGGGTTTATGCTAATAAATCATGTTGTGACAAGGTGCAGAAAACTAGTCAAGACAACAGTGAACCCATCTGTATGTGTATATATATATATATATATATATATATATATACAGTGTGTGTGTGTGTGTGTGTATATAAATATATATATATATATAAAACAAAAAAAACTTCTTTCTGAGAGTAATAAGGTAGAGATCACATTCAATAATTAGGGTCGGCTGCCTTATTACACTAGTTACCCTGTTATGAGGAACCAAAAAAAACAATATGTAGTATTAGTGTAATTGGCTCCTTGGGGTTGTTATAACACCTCTATTTCTGTGACAGAAGGACCTAATGTCAAATAAAATCTTGTTTAGGAAAACAAACAATATGTTCCAATACACAAAATGTATTAAAATTTATAAAAGATCATCTGATACTGTATTGATATAACTGTCCATAAAACATTTCAACCACCACTAACATCCAGTGGTGGTCCACATAAGAGCAGATGTACAAATATTTCTTTTGTGAAATCCTCCTTCAAGGATTGTATGTTGGAGGTCAGATCACAACAAATTCGATAACCCAATGCATTTCGTCTCTCACAGAGACTTCATCAGGGGTACATCTTATTTGAATTATTAGCCTCAAACAATCAATGGATTCATTTGCTCTGGGATATTAACATCGGTAAAAAGTGGATCATCCACTATGAGTACATAGCCAATAATGCCTGGCCAATCAGGAGGGATAAAAGTGTGGAAATTATGGAATAAAAAACCCACTGGAGATTCGTATAATTCACAACCTGATCAATCTTAAAAATTGGCATGTGATACTCAAAGAATCAAAATCAGTAGTAGCACTCAATTGTTTTGTACCAATAGTGTGTTGTGTTGTGTGTCCCAGTATCACACATATATATATATATATATATATATATCCACGGTAATCCTGCACTCTCATCCCATATACTTCAACGTTGCGGGTGCTCCTAATGAACCCTTGCAGATCCACTCGAACAGCAAAATTTCCACTAGGTGGAAGGTGCACTCTCGCGGTAATAAATGAGGTCCGTATATAAAAGACTTTTATTAGGAAAGTCCAAAAGTCCAAAAGCCATATATGTCGACGTTTCGGTCCGTATGACGGGCCTTTCTCAAGACTATTAGCTTTTAAATAAACATCTTGCATCAGAATATTGTCATGTGTCTGTGAAAAGAATAAAGTATAGACAAATTCACATATACAGGGAACTACGCCTCCCAGGCCAAGTATCATCTGACAACCTTCCAATAATATAATCACCGCATTAAATATTCCATCTCACCAATTACTGATGTATGTGACCATGCAGCTTTTACTTGAAATTCACCACCTTCACCTGTGACAGAGCCACCCAAACTCATAGTATCACGTGAGAACAACTCACCTAAGATCAGATCATAGTCATCAACAAATTCCTAGCGCAAAAGGGATAGCATATCCGGACACAGTCTTTAAAATTCATAGATGTAGAAGAACATACATCTAAGATAAATGTCAAACATGGATTATACTCAAGGAAAAAATCACTAACATAGCACTTCAGTAAAAACCATTCTCAAACATACCTGATCAAACAGATCCTGCTACCATGATACAGCTGCAGGGTCACGGTATGCACAGCGTGCTGCATAAATAACAACAAAAACTGCATCCATATTGTGCTACAATCTGCGTTCAGTAAACGGTCAATGATACAAAGTAACAGGTGAAAACTTACTGTGGTTAAGAGGAGAGTAACGCGTCCCTGAGCTGCATGCCAAATGACAGCAACGGGACTGCTATTTAAATATCCTGGACCGGAAGTAGCCGGATACATCGTATGCATCCCTCTAAAGCTTCCCGCCAGTGGGTGTTCGCGGCTAATACTCTACAGAATGCTCCATCATCCACACAAGAGCGGCTCCCAGGCCGCACATCACAACAGCCACCAAAGGCCCCATGTACCAACATCAGCAACACCTGTAACGCGCCCCGGCAGATCACGGAGCTCCTGCGTTCCATCTGCCGGAAGTGCGTTCCACCGGACCGGAAATGGCCCGAATGTGCACCAAACAGGCAGTGGGTGAACTCTAAATTGGGTTCCTACCCTCTAATGTTAAATGAAATCAGATGACAGTGTGCGGTATATCGTGGGGCGTGGCTCACATGCTGCGACCAAAACATTAGTAAGGTGATCACAATGGGAAAAAAACTATGTCAATACTTAACAGATGTCTAGGCCTGGCGGGTAGTCCATACATACAAACATCGCACAACTGAACCAATGTACAATATATATATATATATATATAAAGTTTTGGGCATTCCGCGTGATCAATTACTTAAAGGTACCAACAGCAGGAATAAGGATGACGACCGGATCATTTGGGCAATGAATTATACCACCAGCAGCAATATTATACAGAAGGCCACCAAAGCATTGTGGCCCATAGTCAGTACTGACACTGAATTAGGTGGATTTAAATCCAAAAGGTCAATGGCAAGCTTTCGACGAGGGAGGAATATCAAGAACTGGGTGGTACGCACAGACATTACAGGCTTTACAGATCGTCTGAGCCTTGAAACCCCTCAATACCGCAGGGGGTGTTATAGATGTATCCATTGTACAACGTGTAGCTATATGGATATAGAAAGGCTTTCTGACATCCACACAGTGGTAAATGCATCCCCATCAAGCATACAGTCTCATGCACTACAGCCTACGTGGTGTACATCATACGATGCCCCTGCGGATCATATTATGTGGGAAAAACCATACGCCCCTTTAAAAAGAGGGCAACTCAACATAGATCAGCAATAAGAGCGGCCATTGCGTGCAGCAGTAGCGAACAGCCTGTCGCCAATCACTTTGCGGAATGCGGACACCCACTAACCAGTGTCAGATACATGATTATTGACCATTTACCGGTCAATCGACAAGGGGGTGACAGAAATAAACAACTACTAATTCTCGAAGCACCATGGATAATGAGATTGGACACTGTGGCCCCCCGCGGCTTAAATGAGAAGATCTGCTGGAATAGTCTAATGTAGTAGCCTAATTACATCGTTTGTGGTTTAAATATTAGATTGTCATAGATGTGTCCTTAAAGATGGTGATGTTTGCTCTAATTAAGATTAAAGAAAGAAAAGAAGACTCTTGTTTGGGGGCACTCTTAGTTATATTACACCTGTACAGGAAAATGCTGTTATCAATAAAATATAACTTTTATTAAATGTATTAAAAATATCTGAGATTGTGTGTAATCCTTTGGATAAATACCATAAACATTTAAAGCAAAAAATGCAGCAGTGAAATCATGCCCTGCAATTTAGTTGGGTGTAGGGTTATTCCCAAGGTGGGTATTTTATAGGCTGTGAGAGCCAACAAATATTGATATCCACACGCCTATTATCTTTGGGACCTATGTTAGTAATAAGGTATATTGTTCAATCTGAGAATCATAAATCTGCGGCTGCAACCAAACACAGGACTCCATATATGTAAAAAGGTGAAACACACTTTTATAATGTTTCGTTGATTAAATTGGCTTATTACAGTTTACCCTATGATCTAAGATTCTCCATACATGTGACTGCTATAGAGATTGAGCTGCTCACTACCGTTTTTTTGGCACTAAAAAGATTGATGGCCGGGTAAGAGCTACTAACTAATAGGAAAGGAAGAAATCCTAACAGTCAGTGCTATATGCATTTTGATACTGTAAGATATTGCATATATGGTATTTTTGTTCTGTAACAATTAGTGCCGTTTTAGGATTCTCAGATTGAACAATATACCTTATTACTAACATAGGTCCCAATGATAATAGGCGTGTGGATATCAATATTTGTGGGCTCTCACAGCCTATAAAATACCCACCTTGGCAGAGCCGGCCCTAACCAATATGATGCCCTAGGCAAGATTTTGTCTGGTGCCCCCTAGCACCACCGCTGGTTCTGCCTCTGACCTTGCACCTCTTTCCCAGCACCATCACCCCTCACCCATAGCAGTCCTTATTTTGGTGTTTGTACCCCCTATATTTTAAATAGGAACAGTTCACACATTTGGCGCACAGCCCAAAAAGGGGTGTGTTTTTGTTGGCAAGGGGCATGGCCACACAATAGTAACCCCAATTCCAATTACGCCACACAGTACTGCAACTTTATTCACATTTGATCATGCGATAGTGTCCATAATTCATATTACATCCCACAGTAGCATTACTTTACCTTATAAACATTACTCTTCACAGTAGAGCCCCTTATTCCCATTACATCACACTGAATTGCTCCTTATTCACATTACACCACACTGAATTGCTCCTTATTCACATTACACCACACCCTATTGCTCTTTATTCATATTAGACGACACAGTAGTGCCCTTTCTATACGCAACGATGCATAGTAGAGCACCTTATACACATAATGCCACACATTAGTAATGCATTTATACACATAATTCCACACAGTAATGCCCCTTACACATTATTAATGTCCTTATAAACATAATGCACCTTACACATTATGACAACCTTTATTAATGCCCTTTTACACATAATGTCCCTTACACATATGCCGCACATTATTAATGTACTTATACACATAATGACACACAC
Source organism: Pseudophryne corroboree (assembly GCF_028390025.1). Lineage (NCBI taxonomy): Eukaryota > Metazoa > Chordata > Amphibia > Anura > Myobatrachidae > Pseudophryne > Pseudophryne corroboree. Next base: position 569,318,463 of record NC_086447.1, on the reverse strand, counting down.
AGTGCCACTTACACATTTGCTGCACATTATTAGTGCCCTTTTACACATAATGACACACATACAGTACTACCATGTTACACATATGCCGCACATTATTAATGCCCTTATACACATAATGACACACATAGTGTCCCCTACACATTTGCTGCACATTATTAGTGCCCCTATACACATAATAACACACATACAGTAGTACCCTGTTACACATATGCTGCACATTATTAATGCCCTTATACACATAATGACACACATAGTGCCCCTTACACATATGTTGCACATTATTAATGCATTTTTACATGACACACATAATGCTCCTAACACATATTCGGTACACTACTGCACAACCAACCCACTCACATGCACATAGCACTCACACTGCCACTAACACTGTGACCTCTGCTTGGGTACAGATGTGTCCTCATAAATCTTGCCTCAATACTAAAGTCAGGTCACTTTTTTATGTAAATGCATCTTATTTGCATTGCTATGTGTCTAGGATGCACAAGCAGATTCTGCTGATATGATATGCAGCATGCCTATATATTGTGTGAGACTGTGGCTGTATCTGCATAAGAAAAGCTACACACAGAATATAGGCATGCCGCATAACATTTTAATCAGCAGAAGCTGCTGATGCCCTTAGGCATATCAAATGCCCTAGGCAATTGCCTAGTTGCCTATGCCTATGGCTGGCTCTGCACCTTGGGAATAACCCTACACCCAACTAAATTGCAGGGCATGATTTCACTGCTGCATTTTTTGCTTTAAATGTTTATGGTATTTATCCAAAGGATTACACACTATCTCAGATATTTTTAATACATTTAATAAAAGTTATATTTTATTGATAACAGCATTTTCCTGTACAGGTGTAATATAACTAAGAGTGCCCCCAAACAAGAGTCTTCTTTTCTTTCCATAACAATTTGTGCTATTTCTGACTCTGGGGAGCACCGCCAACCAATTAAATTAACCAAAAGATATTCTTTTTTCAAATAATATGGTAGTTGGTTATTTTTTGAATTTAAATCAGTCTCCTGTTGAAACTTACCTCCTCTCTTAGGAGGATTTCTTTAGAGACGGGAGCGATTTAGTGCAGTCTGTCTCGCCACTCTCTATCTTCTAATTAAGATTAGCATTCCAAGTATTTGATATTAGAACAGTGCTTAGTAATAGGTATTATACATACTGTTTCGTCTCTACAGTGTTTATATATGTTTTTAACGTTTTGTTTTATTTAGCATTTGTGCATTGAGCCGTGAAGGGTTGGATAGCAGCAGCAGTGTCGTGCGAGTGTGGGCCGGGGAGACGCGTTGGCATCCCAGGTTACCAGTACACACGCCCCAGTTGCCCTGACGATGGGAGGACGTCACACAGAGGTGCCCCGTTGGATACAGAGTCGCTAAGACAACGGGATGACGCCACTACTATGCGCCCCCACACGCCAGGAAGCCGCTGATCCGCCCGGAGCTCATGTGAAGCAGATGAGAGTGATTTCACAGGTATTTAGGAGGGTGAGTCTAAGTTTGTGTTTTATGTGTGTTTGTGTTTGTCTATGCTACATCAGATCCTGACGACAGTGCATGTGGGCACCGAAACGTTGATATTACAAAAATGATGTACGTTTGAACTTTATTACAAATTATTTGCATTTAACAAAGCCTCTGAGTGCCATTCCATACCAACTCCTACATTGGTGGCTAAAACACCACACCGGATCAGGACACCGGGGTATGATGTAATCTTTATTGAGTGCCGCAAGATATATATAATACAAAGTGGATGAAATCCTACCGCGCCCTCTGGATTGCTGCAATGGGTCTGTAGAGGGAGATGTCACACAATCTCCAATACAATGGAAGCAAGAAAAGATTATCTACTACCTTAATGCGCTATCCAACACAATACATAACATACAGCAGGACTACAATGTCACAAATGGTAGATCACAAGGTGTACCCAAAAAGATATTTCTACAGTCCTGGTAGTGTATAGTTCAATATGATGAAGATGTCAAGTGAAATATTCTTGAAAGCAGAAAAAGCGGGGGAGGGTTTTCATGGGGTACACACCGTACTCACGTAGATGTAGGCTGTTCAAAGCTCATAAAGGTTTCTTTCTCCAGTAGAGATTTTTTATTTATTAGATGTCCTTGAGATGGAACCTCTTCGTATCGGTGTTCGATTTCCCGTATGGACCCGGAAATATAAACAGTGGAAATACTGATAGTGTAGTAGGTTACAGCAAATATCATGACAATCAGTTGTAGTTATAACTGGAAGCTATGATAGCAGAAAGAGGATTCTCCAAAGTACCCAACTTACATAGGTGCGTGTGTGAATCCCCATATAAAGGTATCTTTCAGCAGATCAGTAAGGCCGGGAAAAAAAGAAAGAAAATGAAGGATATCTCTTAATAAAGCGTACCCGACTCACGTTTGGGAAGAGTAAATGATGCTCATAAAGGTATCTTTCAGATGTTTCTCCTTAGTGGATGATTGGAGGTCCCAAGTCCGTAGATGATCTTTCTATGGTGGTCTCCTCCTGATTGGTTTGTAACGTCCTCCCAAAAGATAAAACCAGGGGCCGAGCCCCAAGTGAGGGTCAAAAAAGGGGAGACTGCAAGACTGATTTCACTGCATTTCTCCCCTGCTGTTTGGTCCAGCTGAAGGCTGGTTTTATCTTTTGGGAGGACGTTACAAACCAATCAGGAGGAGACCACCATAGAAAGATCATCTACGGACTTTGGACCTCCAATCATCCACTAAGGAGAAACATCTGAAAGATACCTTTATGAGCATCATTTACTCTTCCCAAACGTGAGTCGGGTACGCTTTATTAAGAGATATCCTTCATTTTCTTTCTTTTTTTCCCGGCCTTACTGATCTGCTGAAAGATACCTTTATATGGGGATTCACACACGCACCTATGTAAGTTGGGTACGTTGGAGAATCCTCTTTCTGCTATCATAGCTTCCAGTTATAACTACAACTGATTGTCATGATATTTGCTGTAACCTACTACACTATCAGTATTTCCACTGTTTATATTTCCGGGTCCATACGGGAAATCGAACACCGATACGAAGAGGTTCCATCTCAAGGACATCTAATAAATAAAAAATCTCTACTGGAGAAAGAAACCTTTATGAGCTTTGAACAGCCTACATCTACGTGAGTACGGTGTGTACCCCATGAAAACCCTCCCCCGCTTTTTCTGCTTTCAAGAATATTTCACTTGACATCTTCATCATATTGAACTATACACTACCAGGACTGTAGAAATATCTTTTTGGGTACACCTTGTGATCTACCATTTGTGACATTGTAGTCCTGCTGTATGTTATGTATTGTGTTGGATAGCGCATTAAGGTAGTAGATAATCTTTTCTTGCTTTATTGAGTGCCGGACCTTGCTTTTATATATATATATAAAAATATATATATATATGTAAAAGAACAAATGAGGAGTGCGGATATCAGTAAAAGTTGTGAGCATTTAATAAAAAGAAGTATACATATACATACATCTCAGTAAGAGAAAATCAGCATGATGTTATCACACACACGGCGCCTCCGGATAGCACCAGTGGTGCGGCCGCCGGTCACAGCTCATCAACCGATCCCTCTCGGGACCTCACAGGATCAAGTCAGCAGCGATGTAGTAACATCCAGTGTCCAATTACCACGCCAACGCATTTCGTCACGAGGACTTCGAGAGGGATCGGTTGATGAGCTGTGACCGGCGGCCGCTCCACTGGTGCTATCCGGAGGCGCCGTGTGTGTGATAACATCGTGCTGCTTATCTCTTTCTGAGATGTATGTATATGTATACTTCTTTTTATTAAATGCTCACAACTTTTACTGATATCCGCGCTCCTCATTTGTTCTTTTACATGTATCTTTATTAAGCCTTGGTACGGCTTTCTTTGGAGGAAGCAGCGGTGGATACAAAGAGTCTGATCAAGATCATACAAACACTGGATGTTCTTAAGTACATTGGACTGATTGGAGCATTGCACAATTATCCTTTTTTCTGTTTTATATATATATATATATATATATATATATATATAGTAGAAGTATATATAAATCCTTCCCAATAATATAATGTACTACAAAGTGTACTATTTCCATCGTACAGCTGTATCCAATTGAATGGTGCACCACAGCTGTACCAAGGCAATAATATTAAGTAGACACCTTGTTAAATGAAGAAAAAAATTATGAAAGGATAGTTCTGCCTATTGCTTTAAACTTGCAAGTTACATGAAGAGTACGTAAAGTGCTGAGAATATTTATTTCACTGCTGGTAGTGATTAACATAAAATTAGCAAGATTTTTCAAGGAGCATGCTTAAATAGTATTTTCAATTTTAATTATAAAATCTGCACATCATGTTTAGAATGCAATGAACTAATATTTAAATTGTTCAACAATGAATGTGAAAGCCCACATACAGTATATTCGCACTTACTTACATGACCAAGTTATGAACAGTATTTATTTTTGGTAGAATTCTGTAAAATGACAGTAATTATTTGTCTTATAACAAAAAAATTCTGCTGAAAGAAGCATTATGATGACCTAAACTTAGCAATAATTTAAGCAGTTACAGTATTTATAACAAACCACACTTAATGAATGTTGTATATTTAAGACAATGAATTAAAACATACAAATGAAAATACAACAAAATGAGTTAACAAAGACTTTTCACATGATTAGCTGCAGGCTTTCTGCCTGTCAAGAGGGTTGGTTGCCTGGCTGATTGCCAGAACAGATATACAGTAGCTTAGCTTTGAGGTGTTAAAAATATCTTTGCGAATAATGGATGAATCAAAAACATGTATTCCTTATTACAAAACAGCAATAGAAGATAAATAACCCAGCAGCCTTCATTGCTAAAACTAGCAAACCATAGAGATTAGCTTTGAGAAATAGAAATGCAGATCATAATTTCATTTGTTCATATGTATGTGTGGGGAGTAATGTAAATGTTTTAGTGCAAATCATTATCTACAGTATGTTTATGTTTACACTGTTGTATTAAATATTCAGGGGAAAATTGAAGTTTTTCCAGATGAGCGTTTCAAAATTCTTGCATGGGAAGTACTGCATAAGAATTTCTAATGCCACAACACTTGTTCTCTTCTCTAGCTCAGACTAATATATTTAATAATATGTTTTATTGGAGACTTCTTGTTCCAGCTGTATGAAGTAGGTGCCCCACTCCTTTTGTTCAAGCAGTATCCTTATCACTTCCCTCTACCACCAACAATCTGCTGCAACCCAGACAAGAGAATCACCAGGCAGACCCTAATATAGAACCAACAGGATAGTAATTCCCTGCGCTGGGCGTATGACAGCTGCAAACAATTATATATTCCGGAGTTATCCACCGGAAACAACAGAATATCACAATATAGAAAATAATACCATGTGCGCTATCACACGCGATGAGTATAAGAAAAAGTTCCAAACCAGTTTACTTCTAAATGTCCATGAGTTCGTAATCACAATCTTAAAGGGTTTTCTCCAATGGGTGGTACATGTGGAAAGAGAAAACAAATAAACCTCCAATGTGGAGTAGTTCCTTTGAACCTTATACAGAGAAATATTGAGGGTCTATGGAATAAGATATGTCCTCTCCTCCGTGTCTTTATATGATTCTATGGGACCACCAAAAATGTGTGATGATCATAAGTGCCGGATGCTGACTTTCTTGCTTACATCAAAACAGGCGGGTAAACACATATAAAGGTATCTATCAATCTCTTGTAAAACACGATCTTCTCCTAAATTTCTAATTCTCTAGGTTCCCTCCAGAGGATGGTACATGTGAAAAAAGAAAAGGATGCCAATGTGTAGTGGTTCTTATGAACCTATTACAGAGAGATATGGAGGGTCTATAGAATATATCCTTTGCTTTGTGTCTTGATAAAAATCTATGGGGCCACCCAAACTGTGTGGTAATCACAAGTACAGGATGCTCACTTTTTTGCTTACATAAAAACAGGTAGGTAACCACACATAAAGGTATCTTTCACTTTCTTATGGAACACCAAATATGTTGCATTTTCAGCTTTCTGACATAACACGCTTACATGTGTGCTTACTTGAAGTGTGCATGGTATATTCACATAGCAGTTTATTTAGGTTGCCTCAGTAGTATACATCCACCAGTATGCCATTTATAGGTAAAAAATGGATTTTATTAAACAAAAATACAAAATAAAATTGAGGATGAGGGTCACCTTACAATGGCAGGTATAACATTCCCAATAGAGAGTATGCTCTCACCAACTCTGCTGGGTGCCACAAAGATAAAGATCACCAAGTTCTCAAAAACAGCATGCCACCAATGCGTTTCGACTATTTTGGTCTTCCTCAGGGTGATAATGGTGGTGGGATCCCAGAGTAATCTATTTATGCTCTGACAAGTCCCACCCCTTTTTTCATACTGAAGTGGAAAACTACATATAATGACATTTAAATGGGTCTATATTTCATATATTCTAAAATTACTAATGTTTTGTTAGGAAAAAATCCTGGACACATTCTAAAAAACACGCTTAAAACCTTAAAAGACACTTAATTCCACTTAATTCCTGTGAAAACAGGAATTAAGTGTCTTTTAAGGTTTTAAGCATGTTTTTTTAGAATGTGTCCAGGATTTTTCCCTAACAAAACATTAGTAATTTTAGAATATGTGAAATATAGACCCATTTAAATGTCATTATATGTAGTTTTCCACTTCAGTATGAAAAAAGGGGCGGGACTTGTCAGAGCATAAATAGATTACTCTGGGATCCCACCACCATTATCACCCTGAGGAAGACTAAAGTAGTCAATACGCGTTGGTGTCATGCTGTTTTTGAGAACTTGGTGATCTTTATCTTTGTGGCACCCAGCAGAGTTGGTGTGAGCATTTGGGCCCTTATTTGTTTCTTACTCTCTATTGGTAATGTTATACCTGCCATTGTAAGGTGACCCTTGTCCTCAATTTTATTTTGTATTTTTTGTTTAATAAAATCCGTTTTTTACCTATAAACGGCATACTGGTGGATGTATACTACTGAGGTGACCTAAAGAAACTGCTATGTGAATATACCACGCACACTTCAAGTAAGCACACATGTAAGCGTGTTATGTCAGAAAGCTGAAAATGCAACATATTTGGTGTTCCATAAGAAAGTGAAAGATACCTTTATGTGTGGTTACCTACCTGTTTTTATGTAAGCAAAAAAGTGAGCATCCTGTACTTGTGATTACTACACAGTTTGGGTGGCCCCATAGAATTTTATCAAGTCACAAAGGAGCGGATTTATTCTATATACCCTCCATATCTCTCTGTAATAGGTTCATAAGAACCACTACACATTGGCATCCTTTTCTTTTTTCACATGTACCATCCTTTGGAGGGAACCTAGAGAATTAGAAATTTAGGAGAAGATTGTATTTTACAAGTGATTGAAAGATACCTTTATATGTGTTTACCCACTTGTTTTGATGTAAGCAAGAAAGTGAGCATCCGGCACTTATGATCATCACACATTTTTGGTGGTCCCATAGAATCATATAAAGACACAGAGGAGAGTACATATCTTATTCCATAGACCATCAATATTTATTTGTATAAGGTTCAAAGGAACTACTCCATATTGGAGGTTTATTTGTTTTCTCTTTCCACATGTACCACCCATTGGAGAAAACCCATTAAGATTGTGATTATGAACTCATGGACATTTGGAAGTAAACTGGTTTGGAACTTTATCTTATACTCATCGAGTGTGATAGCGCACATGGTATTATTTTCTATATTGTGAGACCCTAATATAGCACCAGATGTGGAGACTGAAGCAGCGTCTCCAGCTCATAAGAATATGGCAGCCACTGTCGGGCCAGCACTGTCCCTAGGTTCATCAGATGCCCATGCCTCATACAGTTATGTGGTGGAGGCTATAAAATACACAATGGGTCGCCTGCAGCTGGGTCAGACATAACAGTGCAGCTCTAGAGTCTCTCACAGACAGTGACAAACACTGAAAACAGGATAAATTCAGGGTCTAGTGATGTTTTAGACCTCCAATGCTCCTAGAAAAAAGTTGAAAAAGGAGAAATACCAGCTTTGGAACAAATTAAATGACCTGGAAAACAAGTCTCACTGAAAAAAACATTAATCTTGTTGGTTTAGCTGAATCTGTCAAGGATCCAGCATTAGATTAATTTGCTGCCTGCTTCATTGGCTATAGAATGTAGGGATCTTGTAGTGGAAAGTGTACACAAGGTCAATCCTCCTTGCAAGTCTTCAGATTCCCAACCCAGAGTCATCCTATTTAGTTGTATGTACTACCTACACAAGTTGGATTTTTGGCCAGCCTCTAGAAATCACCACTTTAATACAAGGGAGGTCCATTTTCTTTGCATCTTCCAATAATTCTCAGTGGAACTTACCAGAGAAGGCAAAGATTTTTTGCCTATGTTCCCAATTGGTGCGGAAGATCAGAAAATGTGCCCTAATTTATGCAGAAAGATTGCAGTTATTTACAGGTGACTCCTTTCTGAACTTCATCAATCCACATGATGCCAGTACTTTTCTTCAGTAGGAGGCTGTGGATCAAGCTAACTGATATATCTGACCTTGCTGCTTCTCACCCCCCTTGATTTATTCCTGGATATGTGATATTAACCAACCTGCCTGTACCCATCTCATGGTGAACTGCAAGTATGATCTTCATATTGTCTACACTTGCTGGATGGTAACTGTAACCAATCAGGACAGGTGATATCTCATCCACTTTATTTTCAGACACCATCCCTGGTGTCATTTTACTGTTATTATATTTAATTAGTTACAGTAATACTGTAGATATGTCTCCTTTTCCTATATTTTCCCTGTCATGGAGCTATTGAATTCATGGTTCATAAACCTCGGCCTCTCTATGTACTATGTACTTACTGATGCATCTTTTTCTTTGTTATACTCACATATTAAATATGTTATGTAGGTTGTGAGTGGGAGCTTTGTCTTGGTTAATGTCTCATTTTGCTGAAAAGGTTTATGCTACTGTATGTTTTTCCAGTAGTCATATTTTGATGGTGTATTTTTCCTCCCCTACCAACACCTTTTCCTTTGTCCTTTCCCTTGTAATTGCAATTTTATGCTTCCTCCTCAGTTATTGAATACTGCTCTTTCTGATATACCTAGGTTATGGTGGCTGTTAGAAATGGTTCATTAAATATTATATATATAATATATAAATAATATTAAATATTATATATGTAAAAACAAAATATTGGCATAGCCTTTATTCTAGAAATTAATTTAGTTGCCAAACTACAAATGCTTAATTGATCTCACAGCTCCAGCAGCTTACACCTTGAAAGTTAGAGTTGCTTCTGTTTAGCAAATCCATAGGGTACATATGCAATTGCTTATGTTATTTTTCAAAATATATCATTTGTCTTATGCAATATTTATGTCCCTAAAGTCTATTTCAAAAGATTTTTTTTCGCTTTTATTAGCCAAATTAACTGTAACTGGTCGGGTAATAGTGCGTAACAGTTTAACTTATTTTATCTTTCTGTTTAGATAGACTGCATGGTAACCCCAGGCCAACTTCTCTCCCTAAATTAGGATTCCCTTTATTTACTTCCATCTACATCTAGTAGATTTATGGAGGACTGTTATTGGAAGGTTATTACACATGCCTTTCAGCCACACATCATACCTTCTCCAGAATTTACTATTTATTGCTTTTCACATAACTGTTACTTGGGGTCTCAGACTATATCTGATCATGCACTGATATAGTGCTCATTACTCATTACCATTTATAAGGGCCCATATAGATATTAGCAATATCCATCTCAACTCACCTATCATCTAAAATTTAAATATAGGCTTGAACAGTTTGGGAATAGTACAGATAAAATAATATTTTGTATGGTGAAACAAATTCTCCTTTGTTCTGGCAAGTGACATAGGGGGATATGTACTAAGCAGTGATAAAAGTGGAGAAGAGAGCCAGTGGAGAAGTTGCCCATGGCAACCAATCAGCATTGATGTAACATTTATAATTTGCACACTATAAAAGTATACAGAACAGCTGATTGGTTGCCATGGGCAGCTTCTCCACTGTCTCACTTCTCCACTTTTATAACTGCTTAGTACATGTCGCCCTAAGGTGGTTATTAAAGGTCAACAACAAACAACACCTGCAGAAAGGATGTTGGTGTATATTGTGTCAATAAATATATATAAATAGTTGTGTTGCAGATCCCAGTTTAAAAGGAAATAGCTCACCTCACCAGTAAGAATCCAAACATAACACCTGGAGGACACAGTCCACCAAAAGGAAGCACTACCAAACTAATTTAAATATATAGTTTTAATTCATAGTAAGAAAATCAAATCAAGTACATCATGATAAAAACAGAACATACTATAAAAGCACAACACTTCTGGCAATATTCAGTATAATATAGCTAGACTATTAACTAAAATTTGCATATGTGGTGTATCAGTACTGTATATTGCTTAGAGATGAGCGCCTGAAATTTTTCGGGTTTTGTGTTTTGGTTTTGGGTTCGGTTCCGCGGCCGTGTTTTGGGTTCGAACGCGTTTTGGCAAAACCTCACCGAATTTTTTTTGTCGGATTCGGGTGTGTTTTGGATTCGGGTGTTTTTTTCAAAAAACACTAAAAAACAGCTTAAATCATAGAATTTGGGGGTCATTTTGATCCCAAAGTATTATTAACCTCAAAAACCATAATTTACACTCATTTTCAGTCTATTCTGAATACCTCACACCTCACAATATTATTTTTAGTCCTAAAATTTGCACCGAGGTCGCTGTGTGAGTAAGATAAGCGACCCTAGTGGCCGACACAAACACCGGGCCCATCTAGGAGTGGCACTGCAGTGTCACGCAGGATGTCCCTTCCAAAAAACCCTCCCCAAACAGCACATGACGCAAAGAAAAAAAGAGGCGCAATGAGGTAGCTGTGTGAGTAAGATTAGCGACCCTAGTGGACGACACAAACACCGGGCCCATCTAGGAGTGGCACTGCAGTGTCACGCAGGATGTCCCTTCCAAAAAACCCTCCCCAATCAACACATGATGCAAAGAAAAAGAAAAGAAAAAAGAGGTGCAAGATGGAATTGTCCTTGGGCCCTCCCACCCACCCTTATGTTGTATAAACAAAACAGGACATGCACACTTTAACCAACCCATCATTTCAGTGACAGGGTCTGCCACACGACTGTGACTGATATGACGGGTTGGTTTGGACCCCCCCCAAAAAAGAAGCAATTAATCTCTCCTTGCACAAACTGGCTCTACAGAGGCAAGATGTCCACCTCATCTTCACCCTCCGATATATCACCGTGTACATCCCCCTCCTCACAGATTATCAATTCGTCCCCACTGGAATCCACCATCTCAGCTCCCTGTGTACTTTGTGGAGGCAATTGCTGCTGGTCAATGTCTCCGCGGAGGAATTGATTATAATTAATTTTAATGAACATCATCTTCTCCACATTTTCTGGATGTTACCTCGTACGCCGATTGCTGACAAGGTGAGCGGCGGCACTAAACACTCTTTCGGAGTACACACTTGTGGGAGGGCAACTTAGGTAGAATAAAGCCAGTTTGTGCAAGGGCCTCCAAATTGCCTCTTTTTCCTGCCAGTATAAGTACGGACTGTGTGACGTGCCTACTTGGATGCGGTCACTCATATAATCCTCCACCATTCTATCAATGTTGAGAGAATCATATGCAGTGACAGTAGACGACATGTCCGTAATCGTTGTCAGGTCCTTCAGTCCGGACCAGATGTCAGCATCAGCAGTCGCTCCAGACTGCCCTGCATCACCGCCAGCGGGTGGGCTCGGAATTCTGAGCCTTTTCCTCGCACCCCCAGTTGCGGGAGAATGTGAAGGAGGAGATGTTGACAGGTCGCGTTCCGCTTGACTTGACAATTTTGTCACCAGCAGGTCTTTCAACCCCAGCAGACCTGTGTCTGCCGGAAAGAGAGATCCAAGGTAGGCTTTAAATCTAGGATCGAGCACGGTGGCCAAAATGTAGTGCTCTGATTTCAACAGATTGACCACCCGTGAATCCTTGTTAAGCGAATTAAGGGCTGCATCCACAAGTCCCACATGCCTAGCGGAATCGCTCCCTTTTAGCTCCTTCTTCAATGCCTCCAGCTTCTTCTGCAAAAGCCTGATGAGGGGAATGACCTGACTCAGGCTGGCAGTGTCTGAACTGACTTCACGTGTGGCAAGTTCAAAGGGCATCAGAACCTTGCACAACGTTGAAATCATTCTCCACTGCACTTGAGACAGGTGCATTCCACCTACTATATCGTGCTCAATTGTATAGGCTTGAATGGCCTTTTGCTGCTCCTCCAACCTCTGAAGCATATAGAGGGTTGAATTCCACCTCGTTACCACTTCTTGCTTCAGATGATGGCAGGGCAGGTTCAGTAGTTTTTGGTGGTGCTCCAGTCTTCTGTACGTGGTGCCTGTACGCCGAAAGTGTCCCGCAATTTTTCTGGCCACCGACAGCATCTCTTGCACGCCCCTGTCGTTTTTTAAAAAATTCTGCACCACCAAATTCAAGGTATGTGCAAAACATGGGACGTGCTGGAATTTGCCCATATTTAATGCACACACAATATTGCTGGCGTTGTCCGATGCCACAAATCCACAGGAGAGTCCAATTGGGGTAAGCCATTCCGCGATGATCTTCCTCAGTTGCCGTAAGAGGTTTTCAGCTGTGTGCGTATTCTGGAAAGCGGTGATACAAAGCGTAGCCTGCCTAGGAAAGAGTTGGCGTTTGCGAGATGCTGCTACTGGTGCCGCCGCTGCTGTTCTTGCGGCGGGAGTCCATACATCTACCCAGTGGGCTGTCACAGTCATATAGTCCTGACCCTGCCCTGCTCCACTTGTCCACATGTCCGTGGTTAAGTGGACATTGGGTACAACTGCATTTTTTAGGACACTGGTGAGTCTTTTTCTGACGTCCGTATACATTCTCGGTATCGCCTGCCTAGAGAAGTGGAACCTAGATGGTATTTGGTAACGGGGGCACACTGCCTCAATAAATTGTCTAGTTCCCTGTGAACTAACGGCGGATACCGGACGCACGTCTAACAACAACATAGTTGTCAAGGCCTCAGTTATCCGCTTTGCAGTAGGATGACTGCTGTGATATTTCATCTTCCTCGCAAAGGACTGTTGAACAGTCAATTGCTTACTGGAAGTAGTACAAGTGGGCTTACGACTTCCCCTCTGGGATGACCATCGACTCCCAGCGGCAACAACAGCAGCGCCAGCAGCAGTAGGCGTTACACGCAAGGATGCATCGGAGGAATCCCAGGCAGGAGAGGACTCGTCAGAATTGCCAGTGACATGGCCTGCAGGACTATTGGCATTCCTGGGGAAGGAGGAAATTGACACTGAGGGAGTTGGTGGGGTGGTTTGCGTGAGCTTGGTTACAAGAGGAAGGGATTTACTGGTCAGTGGACTGCTTCCGCTGTCACCCAAAGTTTTTGAACTTGTCACTGACTTATTATGAATGCGCTGCAGGTGACGTATAAGGGAGGATGTTCCGAGGTGGTTAACGTCCTTACCCCTACTTATTACAGCTTGACAAAGGGAACACACGGCTTGACACCTGTTGTCCGCATTTCTGGTGAAATACCTCCACACCGAAGAGCTGATTTTTTTGGTATTTTCACCTGGCATGTCAACGGCCATATTCCTCCCACGGACAACAGGTGTCTCCCCGGGTGCCTGACTTAAACAAACCACCTCACCATCAGAATCCTCCTGGTCAATTTCCTCCCCAGTGCCAGCAACACCCATATCCTCCTCATCCTGGTGTACTTCAACACTGACATCTTCAATCTGACTATCAGGAACTGGACTGCGGGTGCTCCTTCCAGCACTTGCAGGGGGCGTGCAAATGGTGGAAGGCGCATGCTCTTCACGTCCAGTGTTGGGAAGGTCAGGCATCGCAACCGACACAATTGGACTCTCCTTGTGGATTTGGGATTTCAAAGAACGCACAGTTCTTTGCGGTGCTTTTGCCAGCTTGAGTCTTTTCAGTTTTCTAGCGAGAGGCTGAGTGCTTCCATCCTCATGTGAAGCTGAACCACTAGCCATGAACATAGGCCAGGGCCTCAGCCGTTCCTTGCCACTCCGTGTGGTAAATGGCATATTGGCAAGTTTACGCTTCTCCTCCGACAATTTTATTTTAGGTTTTGGAGTCCTTTTTTTACTGATATTTGGTGTTTTGGTTTTGACATGCTCTGTACTATGCCATTGGGCATCGGCCTTGGCAGACGACGTTGCTGGCATTTCATCGTCTCGGCCATGACTAGTGGCAGCAGCTTCAGCACGAGGTGGAAGTGGATCTTGATCTTTCCCTAATTTTGGAACCTCAACATTTTTGTTCTCCATATTTTAATAGGCACAACTAAAAGGCACCTCAGGTAAACAATGGAGATGGATGGATTGGATACTAGTATACAATTATGGACGGGCTGCCGAGTGCCGACACAGAGGTAGCCACAGCCGTGAACTACCGCACTGTACTGTGTCTGCTGCTAATATATAGACTGGTTGATAAAGAGATAGTATACTCGTAACTAGTATGTATGTATAAAGAAAGAAAAAAAACCACGGTTAGGTGGTATATACAATTATGGACGGGCTGCCGAGTGCCGACACAGAGGTAGCCACAGCCGTGAACTACCGCACTGTACTGTGTCTGCTGCTAATATATAGACTGGTTGATAAAGAGATAGTATACTCGTAACTAGTATGTATGTATAAAGAAAGAAAAAAAAACCACGGTTAGGTGGTATATACAATTATGGACGGGCTGCCGAGTGCCGACACAGAGGTAGCCACAGCCGTGAACTACCGCACTGTACTGTGTCTGCTGCTAATATATAGACTGGTTGATAAAGAGATAGTATACTCGTAACTAGTATGTATGTATAAAGAAAGAAAAAAAAACCACGGTTAGGTGGTATATACAATTATGGACGGGCTGCCGAGTGCCGACACAGAGGTAGCCACAGCCGTGAACTACCGCACTGTACTGTGTCTGCTGCTAATATATAGACTGGTTGATAAAGAGATAGTATACTCGTAACTAGTATGTATGTATAAAGAAAGAAAAAAAACCACGGTTAGGTGGTATATACAATTATGGACGGGCTGCCGAGTGCCGACACAGAGGTAGCCACAGCCGTGAACTACCGCACTGTACTGTGTCTGCTGCTAATATATAGACTGGTTGATAAAGAGATAGTATACTCGTAAATAGTATGTATGTATAAAGAAAGAAAAAAAAACCACGGTTAGGTGGTATATACAATTATGGACGGGCTGCCGAGTGCCGACACAGAGGTAGCCACAGCCGTGAACTACCGCACTGTACTGTGTCTGCTGCTAATATATAGACTGGTTGATAAAGAGATAGTATACTCGTAACTAGTATGTATGTATAAAGAAAGAAAAAAAAACCACGGTTAGGTGGTATATACAATTATGGACGGGCTGCCGAGTGCCGACACAGAGGTAGCCACAGCCGTGAACTACCGCACTGTACTGTGTCTGCTGCTAATATATAGACTGGTTGATAAAGAGATAGTATACTCGTAACTAGTATGTATGTATAAAGAAAGAAAAAAAAACCACGGTTAGGTGGTATATACAATTATGGACGGGCTGCCGAGTGCCGACACAGAGGTAGCCACAGCCGTGAACTACCGCACTGTACTGTGTCTGCTGCTAATATAGACTGGTTGATAAAGAGATAGTATACTCGTAACTAGTATGTATGTATAAAGAAAGAAAAAAAAACCACGGTTAGGTGGTATATACAATTATGGACGGGCTGCCGAGTGCCGACACAGAGGTAGCCACAGCCGTGAACTACCGCACTGTACTGTGTCTGCTGCTAATATATAGACTGGTTGATAAAGAGATAGTATACTCGTAACTAGTATGTATGTATAAAGAAAGAAAAAAAAACCACGGTTAGGTGGTATATACAATTATGGACGGGCTGCCGAGTGCCGACACAGAGGTAGCCACAGCCGTGAACTACCGCACTGTACTGTGTCTGCTGCTAATATATAGACTGGTTGATAAAGAGATAGTATACTCGTAACTAGTATGTATGTATATAGAAAGAAAAAAAAACCACGGTTAGGTGGTATATACAATTATGGACGGGCTGCCGAGTGCCGACACAGAGGTAGCCACAGCCGTGAACTACCGCACTGTACTGTGTCTGCTGCTAATATAGACTGGTTGATAAAGAGATAGTATACTACTAATATTATATATACTGGTGGTCAGGTCACTGGTCACTAGTCACACTGGCAGTGGCACTCCTGCAGCAAAAGTGTGCACTGTTTTAATATAATATTATGTACTCCTGGCTCCTGCTATAACCTATAACTGGCACTGCAGTAGTGCTCCCCAGTCTCCCCCACAATTATAAGCTGTGTGAGCTGAGCAGTCAGACAGATATATAATATATATAGATGATGCAGCACACTGGCCTGAGCCTGAGCAGTGCACACAGATATGGTATGTGACTGACTGAGTCACTGTGTGTATCACTTTTTTCAGGCAGAGAACGGATATATTAAATAAACTGCACTGTGTGTCTGGTGGTCACTCACTATATAATATATTATGTACTCCTGGCTCCTGCTATAACCTATAACTGGCACTGCAGTAGTGCTCCCCAGTCTCCCCCACAATTATAAGCTGTGTGAGCTGAGCAGTCAGACAGATATATATAATATTATATATAGATAATAGATGATGCAGCACACTGGCCTGAGCCTGAGCAGTGCACACAGATATGGTATGTGACTGAGTCACTGTGTGCTGTGTATCGCTTTTTTCAGGCAGAGAACGGATTATAAATAAAACTGGTGGTCACTATCAGCAAAACTCTGCACTGTACTGAGTACTCCTAATGCTCCCCAAAATTAGTAAATCAAGTGTCTCTCTAATCTATTCTAAACGGAGAGGACGCCAGCCACGTCCTCTCCCTATCAATCTCAATGCACGTGTGAAAATGGCGGCGACGCGCGGCTCCTTATATAGAATCCGAGTCTCGCGATAGAATCCGAGCCTCGCGAGAATCCGACAGCGTCATGATGACGTTCGGGCGCGCTCGGGTTAACCGAGCAAGGCGGGAAGATCCGAGTCGCTCGGACCCGTGAAAAAAAACATGAAGTTCTGGCGGGTTCGGATTCAGAGAAACCGAACCCGCTCATCTCTAATATTGCTCATCCAGATTTTTTCTTAACTCTTTGATCAAATATATTAATCACAATAGTAAATGTCCATAGTTAGTGAACTTATTTGCATGGAATTAGTATGATAAAGTCCAGTCTTTGATAAAACTTTGTTAGTATAATGTTAGGCAAGTAATTTTTCACAGTAACATATCTTATTAATAACCAGCTTTCTGCATGCAGATGTCTCCGTCTGGTCCAGATGGCATGGTGGGTGACATTTACAAACTCCTATTACCTAGGATTAGAGAAACTTTGGTGCAAGTTTTTAATAATTTACTCACCTCTCCATTGTTACAAAGGGAGCATTCAGAACTCCGCACTGGGTGCTCTCTCACCTCTCCCGATCTGTGATGGCATACCTGCCTGTCCCTACTGGCAGCTATGGGCCACTGTTTATCTTCCCCCTGAGTGGCCACATTAAACAGCATCCCATGTGGAGCCATAGCTGGGCGCCACTATCTTAGATCTTGTCACATGTCTGCAAGAGCACCAATGGAGTAAGGCAGGAGCACCAATGAAGTAAGGTAGGAAGTGGCCAATCATCTGAGACCCAGGGTTATAAAGATCCTTCAGAGGCACTTCATGATAGTGCTTTGTTGTCTGTAGACCCACTAAGACCGCTGCTGATAATCTTCCTGGCTAGCATTCTGCCTATTGACTCTAGTTCAGTTGTCATGTTTAGCACTCACTGACTCCCACCAGCAATTAATATAGACAAATCAATAACTTTACCTATCACAGACCCATTTGTGTTCCTCTGCTTACTTCCTATTTTGCAAGCATTCAAATATAATCCCTCTCAAATTAAGTGTTTGGTGGTTTAAATGATCACCCCCCTCTCACAATTGCATGCTGCTACAGTAACTTCACTCCACTCATATCCAAGGTCACTTCTGTGCTTGACAATTGGAAAAGTCTTCCTTGTTCTTTAATTGGGAGATTAGCAATTTTAAAAAGCATTATCTTCCCTAACAGCTTCTACTATATGCAAATGATTCTGGTTGGTCTTCTTAAATATGAAATAAGGAACATCACCAGTTGAATTTCTAAGTTTCCCTGGCTGGGTAAAAGACTTAGAATCAAAGTCCATATTAACATTCAGTAAAAGAGGATTGGGTGTCCCATACCTGGGTGCTTATTCACTTTCTTTATTTTTTAGATTTGTGAATGACTGGATGCTAGACAGAAGTATCAACACTGACATTAAATTAGATTCTGCTCTATTTCGTGCATACTCACCAGCTGCTTTACTTCATTCCAAATCTCATATTAAAGATTCTCTACTTTAAAATATAATATTTACAGTCACCTATTTGGCCCTGACCACTATCAAGCTTTATAGAAATTACCTTTCCTCTCCATTTGTATCACTGTAGGATAACGTCTCATTCCCTCCACCACTATCTAACTCAACTTTCATTTTCTGGAGTGAGAAGGGTTTAAACTCTGAAACCAAAGTATATGACCCAGGGGGCACATTTATTTTCTGATCTACATATATCTACATATATGAAACAAATCACTATGTTTTCTCAGTATGGCCTGCTATTATCCCACCATCATCCCAGACAGATCCTGATGAATTTCTCATAAACTATGTTAACAGTATTCCATAAAAAATGAAATATTTTTATTTAACATGGTTAATTCTACTTTTGAGTTACAATGGGATAAAACCTTTGCAGGCTGGATTGCCGATATTCCTACAGTATCTTCACGTACAAATATCTTCAGCATTTTGATACACACACCATATCCTCTAATCAACTTATTTGCAAGAGGTGCATATTCAAACCTTGTTTCACACCTATATTTCTCTGGATCAACCCAAACATACAGTATGATTGTCTCGGAATCAGGTGAATGTAGGAAATGCCATGTGACCAATGCTTGATTATTAGATTGTAGGAAAAGGAAAATATTTTTGAAAAAAATAATTCTCTACATTAATTACATATGCAACCTACATCTTCCCCTGACCCTCTAGCATGCCTCCATTACATTTAAAAAAAAAAAATAGGACTTGGTAGTTATCTACCAACAGAAGACTGATTCAATTTCTTACTGTATCTCTTGTGGTTTCTAAAAAAAATAATACTATGCCATTGGACTAAACCATCTGCTCCCTCGGTTTTGGCACTTAAGCTTTTTACAACTTATCCAGTTTGATAGGATATTTAATTTCCCTGACCTTAGAAAAGGTTTAGAAACATTTTATGTCAAATTCGGACTATTTTGACTATTCTCAATTTTCAGTATTTTTTAATTGATTTATTCATGATATACTTAGGATTAGTAACATGATGGTATGTCGTGATTTCCCTAATTATTTCTTATCTCTATTCTACTTAAAAACAAGTACTGTAATTCCATAACACCATCTTTACTGAAGTGGTTTTATAACATACTGTGAATTTATTCACCCTCTCTTGCCCTCACCATTTCTTTCTGTCCTCATGTTATTTTCCTTTGTCTTCCTCCCCTCCATTTTTTTATTCCTCCTTATTAGTTTAATGTTTTTGTATGTATTATTTTATTGCCTCAATATATAATTTCCAAGATATATTCAATGCCTAGGACCTCATTCAGAGATGGATGCAGATCATTCTTCCTGCAGCTTCCTGTAGCAAGATATGCATCCATCTCCACACATGCTGGGGGCCACACAGTGCAAGGCAAGGCCACCCAGCATGTGTGGTGTCGCCTCACAATGCACTAGCAATCAATTTGTGGTTGACCCCTGTTTGCAGTCCAGTGTCAGTTTTTTTCCAGAGCGGCTGCATGTGACATCACATAGCTGTTCCAGAAATGCTGCCATCATGCCCCCATTTGGCCCAAAATGCTATGTCACCACCCCACCTGACAGCCACTGCTGTCAATCACCTTGAGACCACTGCAAGGTGTAGGGCCATGCACATGCCCTGCGACCAGATTGTGTGTGCGCAGACCCACTGGATGCGGCCGCTGCATGCAAATGCACAGCTGCATCCTGGTCAGGATGACCTCCATAGTTTTTAATGCACTGACACCAATATATATTCCATGTGTGGTAATATCATTTTTTTTTGTTGGTAAATGATACTTGGGGAATGAAATTATTAACATTATTTTTACTAAAATAATGTGAAAATAGGTGTTTTCACACCATTTTAACTAGAGATGAGCGGGTTCGGTTCCTCTGAATCCGAACCCGCCCGAACTTCAGGTTTTTTACACGGGTCCGAGCAGGCTCGGATCTTCCCGCCTTGCTCGGCTAACCCGAGCGCGCCCGAACGTCATCATCACGCTGTCGGATTCTCGCGAGGCTCGGATTCTATCGCGAGACTCGGATTCTATATAAGGAGCCGCGCGTCGCCGCCATTTTCACACGTGCATTGAGAGTCATAGGGAGAGGACGTGGCTGGCGTCCTCTCCGTTTAGAGAAGAGAGAGACACAGTATTATGGGGAGCATTATTAGGAGGAGTACTACTATACTGTATACTACTATACTTACTACTTGCTGAAGTGATATTTATAGATTAGATAGTGTGACTGTAAGTGTATTATCTGACTTGTGGGGGAGACACTGACAGTGGGGAGCAGTTAGAGTCTGAGAGCAGGACTCAGGAGTACATATAACGTACAGTGCACACTTTTGCTGCCAGAGTCAGTGCCACACTGCCATTGTTGTGACCACACTGACCACCAGTATAATAATATATTTTGTGATTGTCTGCTTAGGCCTCGGAGTACTAGTTGCAAGTTGCAACGTGACCTGAAGTGACCACCAGTTTAATAATCAATCACCACCAGTTTAACATATATATATATATATATATATATATATATAATTGTATATAATATATATATATATATATATAATATTGTATACCACCTACCCGTGGTTTTTTTTTTTTCTTTCTTCTTTATACATACTACTATAGTAGCTTACTGTAGCAGTCTGCGGTGCTGTGCTGACCTGACAGTGTCCAGCAGGTCCGTCATCAGTCATTACATAATAAATATATATAGTACCTGTCCGGCTGCAGTACTAGTGATATTATATTGATTTCATCTCATTATCAATAATTTATCATCCAGTTTAGACTCTATATTAGCAGCAGACACAGTACGTTAGTCCACGGCTGTAGCTACCTCTGTGTCGGCACTCGGCAGTCCATCCATAATTGTATACCACCTACCCGTGGTTTTTTTTCTTTCTTTCTTCTTTGTACATACTACTATAGAGTATAGTAGCTTACTGTAGCAGTCTGCGGTGCTGCTGAGCTGACAGTGTCCAGCAGGTCCGTCATCAGTCATCATTACCTAATAAATATATTATCTACCTGTCCGGCTGCAGTACTAGTGATATTATATATACATACATATATATATTGATTTCATCTCATTATCAATCATCCAGTCTATATTAGCAGCAGACACAGTACGTTAGTCCACGGCTGTAGCTACCTCTGTGTCGGCACTCGGCAGTCCATCCATAATTGTATACCACCTACCCGTGGTTTTTTTTTTTCTTTCTTCTTTGTACATACTACTATAGAGTATAGTAGCTTACTGTAGCAGTCTGCGGTGCTGCTGAGCTGACAGTGTCCAGCAGGTCCGTCATCAGTCATCATTACCTAATAAATATATTATCTACCTGTCCGGCTGCAGTACTAGTGATATTATATATACATACATATATATATATTGATTTCATCTCATTATCAATCATCCAGTCTATATTAGCAGCAGACACAGTACGTTAGTCCACGGCTGTAGCTACCTCTGTGTCGGCACTCGGCAGTCCATCCATAATTGTATACCACCTACCCGTGGTTTTTTTATTTTCTTTCTTCTTTGTACATACTACTATAGTATAGTAGCTTACTGTAGCAGTCTGCGGTGCTGCTAGCTGACAGTGTCCAGCAGGTCCGTCATCAGTCATCATTACCTAATAAATATATTATCTACCTGTCCGGCTGCAGTACTAGTGATATTATATATACATACATATATATATTGATTTCATCTCATTATCAATCATCCAGTCTATATTAGCAGCAGACACAGTACGTTAGTCCACGGCTGTAGCTACCTCTGTGTCGGCACTCGGCAGTCCATCCATAATTGTATACCACCTACCCGTGTTTTTTTTTTTCTTTCTTCTTTGTACATACTACTATAGAGTATAGTAGCTTACTGTAGCAGTCTGCGGTGCTGCTGAGCTGACAGTGTCCAGCAGGTCCGTCATCAGTCATCATTACCTAATAAATATATTATCTACCTGTCCGGCTGCAGTACTAGTGATATTATATATACATACATATATATATATTGATTTCATCTCAGTATCAATCATCCAGTCTATATTAGCAGCAGACACAGTACGTTAGTCCACGGCTGTAGCTACCTCTGTGTCGGCACTCAGCAGTCCATCCATAATTGTATACCACCTACCCGTGGTTTTTTTTTTTCTTTCTTCTTTGTACATACTACTATAGTATAGTAGCTTACTGTAGCAGTCTGCGGTGCTGCTGAGCTGACAGTGTCCAGCAGGTCCGTCATCAGTCATCATTACCTAATAAATATATTATCTACCTGTCCGGCTGCAGTACTAGTGATATTATATATACATACATATATATATTGATTTCATCTCATTATCAATCATCCAGTCTATATTAGCAGCAGACACAGTACGTTAGTCCACGGCTGTAGCTACCTCTGTGTCGGCACTCGGCAGTCCATCCATAATTGTATACCACCTACCCGTGGTTTTTTTTTTCTTTCTTCTTTGTACATACTACTATAGTATAGTAGCTTACTGTAGCAGTCTGCGGTGCTGCTGAGCTGACAGTGTCCAGCAGGTCCGTCATCAGTCATCATTACCTAATAAATATATTATCTACCTGTCCGGCTGCAGTACTAGTGATATTATATATACATACATATATATATATTGATTTCATCTCATTATCATCCAGTCTATATTAGCAGCAGACACAGTACGGTAGTCCACGGCTGTAGCTACCTCTGTGTCGGCACTCGGCAGTCCATCCATAAGTATACTAGTATCCATCCATCTCCATTGTTTACCTGAGGTGCCTTTTAGTTGTGCCTATTAAAATATGGAGAACAAAAATGTTGAGGTTCCAAAATTAGGGAAAGATCAAGATCCACTTCCACCTCGTGCTGAAGCTGCTGCCACTAGTCATGGCCGAGACGATGAAATGCCAGCAACGTCGTCTGCCAAGGCCGATGCCCAATGTCATAGTACAGAGCATGTCAAATCCAAAACACCAAATATCAGTAAAAAAAGGACTCCAAAACCTAAAATAAAATTGTCGGAGGAGAAGCGTAAACTTGCCAATATGCCATTTACCACACGGAGTGGCAAGGAACGGCTGAGGCCCTGGCCTATGTTCATGGCTAGAGGCTCAGCTTCACATGAGGATGGAAGCACTCAGCCTCTCGCTAGAAAACTGAAAAGACTCAAGCTGGCAAAAGCACCGCAAAGAACTGTGCGTTCTTCGAAATCCCAAATCCACAAGGAGAGTCCAATTGTGTCGGTTGCGATGCCTGACCTTCCCAACACTGGACGTGAAGAGCATGCGCCTTCCACCATTTGCACGCCCCCTGCAAGTGCTGGAAGGAGCACCCGCAGTCCAGTTCCTGATAGTCAGATTGAAGATGTCAGTGTTGAAGTACACCAGGATGAGGAGGATATGGGTGTTGCTGGCGCTGGGGAGGAAATTGACCAGGAGGATTCTGATGGTGAGGTGGTTTGTTTAAGTCAGGCACCCGGGGAGACACCTGTTGTCCATGGGAGGAATATGGCCGTTGACATGTCTGGTGAAAATACCAAAAAAATCAGCTCTTCAGTGTGGAGGTATTTCAACAGAAAAGCGGACAACAGGTGTCAAGCCGTGTGTTGCCTTTGTCAAGCTGTAATAAGTAGGGGTAAGGACGTTAACCACCTCGGAACATCCTCCCTTATACGTCACCTGCAGCGCATTCATAATAAGTCAGTGACAAGTTCAAAAACTTTGGGTGACAGCGGACCAGTAAATCCCTTCCTCTTGTAACCAAGCTCACGCAAACCACCCCACCAACTCCCTCAGTGTCAATTTCCTCCTTCCCCAGGAATGCCAATAGTCCTGCAGGCCATGTCACTGGCAATTCTGACGATTCCTCTCCTGCCTGGGATTCCTCCGATGCATCCTTGCGTGTAACGCCTACTGCTGCTGGCGCTGCTGTTGTTGCTGCTGGGAGTCGATGGTCATCCCAGAGGGGAAGTCGGAAGACCACTTGTACTACTTCCAGTAAGCAATTGACTGTCCAACAGTCCTTTGCGAGGAAGATGAAATATCACAGCAGTCATCCTGCTGCAAAGCGGATAACTGAGGCCTTGACAACTATGTTGGTGTTAGACGTGCGTCCGGTATCCGCCGTTAGTTCACAGGGAACTACACAATTTCTTGAGGTAGTGTGCCCCCGTTACCAAATACCATCTAGGTTCCACTTCTCTAGGCAGGCGATACCGAAAATGTACACAGACCTCAGAAAAAGACTCACCAGTGTCCTAAAAAATGCAGCTGTACCCAATGTCCACTTTACCAAGGACATGTGGACAAGTGGAGCAGGGCAGGGTCAGGACTATATGACTGTGACAGCCCACTGGGTAGATGTATGGACTCCCGCCGCAAGAACAGCAGCGGCGGCACCAGTAGCAGCATCTCGCAAACGCCAACTCTTTCCTAGGCAGGCTACGCTTTGTATCACCGCTTTCCAGAATACGCACACAGCTGAAAACCTCTTACGGCAACTGAGGAAGATCATCGCGGAATGGCTTACCCCAATTGGACTCTCCTGTGGATTTGTGGCATCGGACAACGCCAGCAATATTGTGTGTGCATTAAATATGGGCAAATTCCAGCACGTCCCATGTTTTGCACATACCTTGAATTTGGTGGTGCAGAATTTTTTAAAAAACGACAGGGGCGTGCAAGAGATGCTGTCGGTGGCCAGAAAAATTGCGGGACACTTTCGGCGTACAGGCACCACGTACAGAAGACTGGAGCACCACCAAAAACTACTGAACCTGCCCTGCCATCATCTGAAGCAAGAAGTGGTAACGAGGTGGAATTCAACCCTCTATATGCTTCAGAGGTTGGAGGAGCAGCAAAAGGCCATTCAAGCCTATACAATTGAGCACGATATAGGAGGTGGAATGCACCTGTCTCAAGCGCAGTGGAGAATGATTTCAACGTTGTGCAAGGTTCTGATGCCCTTTGAACTTGCCACACGTGAAGTCAGTTCAGACACTGCCAGCCTGAGTCAGGTCATTCCCCTCATCAGGCTTTTGCAGAAGAAGCTGGAGGCATTGAAGGAGGAGCTAACACAGAGCGATTCCGCTAGGCATGTGGGACTTGTGGATGGAGCCCTTAATTCGCTTAACAAGGATTCACGGGTGGTCAATCTGTTGAAATCAGAGCACTACATTTTGGCCACCGTGCTCGATCCTAGATTTAAAGCCTACCTTGGATCTCTCTTTCCGGCAGACACAAGTCTGCTGGGGTTGAAAGACCTGCTGGTGAGAAAATTGTCAAGTCAAGCGGAACGCGACCTGTCAACATCTCCTCCTTCACATTCTCCCGCAACTGGGGGTGCGAGGAAAAGGCTCAGAATTCCGAGCCCACCCGCTGGCGGTGATGCAGGGCAGTCTGGAGCGACTGCTGATGCTGACATCTGGTCCGGACTGAAGGACCTGACAACGATTACGGACATGTCGTCTACTGTCACTGCATATGATTCTCTCACCATTGAAAGAATGGTGGAGGATTATATGAGTGACCGCATCCAAGTAGGCACGTCACACAGTCCGTACTTATACTGGCAGGAAAAAGAGGCAATTTGGAGGCCCTTGCACAAACTGGCTTTATTCTACCTAAGTTGCCCTCCCACAAGTGTGTACTCCGAAAGAGTGTTTAGTGCCGCCGCTCACCTTGTCAGCAATCGGCGTACGAGGTTACATCCAGAAAATGTGGAGAAGATGATGTTCATTAAAATGAATTATAATCAATTCCTCCGTGGAGACATTGACCAGCAGCAATTGCCTCCACAAAGTACACAGGGAGCTGAGATGGTGGATTCCAGTGGGGACGAATTGATAATCTGTGAGGAGGGGGATGTACACGGTGATATATCGGAGGATGATGATGAGGTGGACATCTTGCCTCTGTAGAGCCAGTTTGTGCAAGGAGAGATTAATTGCTTCTTTTTTGGTGGGGGTCCAAACCAACCCGTCATTTCAGTCACAGTCGTGTGGCAGACCCTGTCACTGAAATGATGGGTTGGTTAAAGTGTGCATGTCCTGTTTATACAACATAAGGGTGGGTGGGAGGGCCCAAGGACAATTCCATCTTGCACCTCTTTTTTCTTTAATTTTTCTTTGCGTCATGTGCTGTTTGGGGAGGGTTTTTTGGAAGGGACATCCTGCGTGACACTGCAGTGCCACTCCTAGATGGGCCCGGTGTTTGTGTCGGCCACTAGGGTCGCTTATCTTACTCACACAGCTACCTCATTGTGCCTCTTTTTTTCTTTGCGTCATGTGCTGTTTGGAGAGGGTTTTTTGGAAGGGACATCCTGCGTGACACTGCAGTGACACTCCTAGATGGGCCCGGTGTTTGTGTCGGCCACTAGGGTCGCTTATCTTACTCACACAGCTACCTCATTGCGCCTCTTTTTTTCTTTGCGTCATGTGCTGTTTGGGGAGGGTTTTTTGGAAGGGACATCCTGCGTGACACTGCAGTGCCACTCCTAGATGGGCCCGGTGTTTGTGTCGGCCACTAGGGTCGCTTATCTTACTCACACAGCTACCTCATTGCGCCTCTTTTTTTCTTTGCGTCATGTGCTGTTTGGGGAGGGTTTTTTGGAAGGGACATCCTGCGTGACACTGCAGTGGCACTCCTAGATGGGCTCGGTGTTTGTGTCGGCCACTAGGGTCGCTTATCTTACTCACACAGCTACCTCATTGCGCCTCTTTTTTTCTTTGCGTCATGTGCTGTTTGGGGAGGGTTTTTTGGAAGGGACATCCTGCGTGACACTGCAGTGACACTCCTAGATGGGCCCGGTGTTTGTGTCGGCCACTAGGGTCGCTTATCTTACTCACACAGCTACCTCATAGCACATGACGCAAAAAAAAAAAGAGGCGCAATGAGGTAGCTGTGTGAGTAAGATAAGCGACCCTAGTGGCCGACACAAACACCGGGCCCATCTAGGAGTGTCACTGAAGTGTCACGCAGGATGTCCCTTCCAAAAAACCCTCCCCAAACAGCACATGACGCAAAAAAAAAAGAGGCGCAGTTTGGGGAGGGTTTTTTGGAAGGGACATCCTGCGTGACACTTCAGTGACACTCCTAGATGGGCCCGGTGTTTGTGTCGGCCACTAGGGTCGCTTATCTTACTCACACAGCTACCTCATTGCGCCTCTTTTTTTCTTTGCGTCATGTGCTGTTTGGGGAGGGTTTTTTGGAAGGGACATCCTGCGTGACACTGCAGTGACACTCCTAGATGGGCCCGGTGTTTGTGTCGGCCACTAGGGTCGCTTATCTTACTCACACAGCTACCTCATTGCGCCTCTTTTTTTCTTTGCGTCATGTGCTGTTTGGGGAGGGTTTTTTGGAAGGGACATCCTGCGTGACACTGCAGTGACACTCCTAGATGGGCCCGGTGTTTGTGTCGGCCACTAGGGTCGCTTATCTTACTCACACAGCTACCTCATTGCGCCTCTTTTTTTCTTTGCGTCATGTGCTGTTTGGGGAGGGTTTTTTGGAAGGGACATCCTGCGTGACACTGCAGTGACACTCCTAGATGGGCCCGGTGTTTGTGTCGGCCACTAGGGTCGCTTATCTTACTCACACAGCTACCTCATTGCGCCTCTTTTTTTCTTTGCGTCATGTGCTGTTTGGGGAGGGTTTTTTGGAATGGACATCCTGCGTGACACTGCAGTGACACTCCTAGATGGGCCCGGTGTTTGTGTCGGCCACTAGGGTCGCTTATCTTACTCACACAGCTACCTCATTGCGCCTCTTTTTTTCTTTGCGTCATGTGCTGTTTGGGGAGGGTTTTTTGGAAGGGACATCCTGCGTGACACTGCAGTGACACTCCTAGATGGGCCCGGTGTTTGTGTTGGCCACTAGGGTCGCTTATCTTACTCACACAGCTACCTCATTGCGCCTCTTTTTTTCTTTGCGTCATGTGCTGTTTGGGGAGGGTTTTTTGGAAGGGACATCCTGCGTGACACTGCAGTGACACTCCTAGATGGGCCCGGTGTTTGTGTCGGCCACTAGGGTCGCTTATCTTACTCACACAGCTACCTCATTGCGCCTCTTTTTTTCTTTGCGTCATGTGCTGTTTGGGGAGGGTTTTTTGGAAGGGACATCCTGCGTGACACTGCAGTGACACTCCTAGATGGGCCCGGTGTTTGTGTCGGCCACTAGGGTCGCTTAGCTTAGTCTTCCAGCGACCTAGGTGCAAATTTTAGGACTAAAAATAATATTGTGAGGTGTGAGGTATTCAGAATAGACTGAAAATGAGTGTAAATTATGGTTTTTGAGGTTAATAATACTTTGGGATCAAAATGACCCCCAAATTCTATGATTTAAGCTGTTTTTTAGTGTTTTTTGAAAAAAACACCCGAATCCAAAACACACCCAAATCCGACAAAAAAAATTCGGTGAGGTTTTGCCAAAACGCGGTCGAACCCAAAACACGGCCGCGGAACCGAACACAAAACCAAAACACAAAACCCGAAAAATTTCCGGCGCTCATCTCTAATTTTAACATTATTTTAGTATCACCTGAATGTATTAAAAGGCTGTTGCAGCAGTTTTCGTGAAAAAATATTCCAAACCTTTTAATTAATTTTTGGAAGTAAATAGAGTGCATTTCCCATTCTTATAATAGGAAATGCAATCTGATCCAATTTACAAAGAAAATGTAAAAATATACTGCAGTGAACTCTGTGATAAGAATGTTATCTTGAAATAGCGTAATCACAGGACTCACTACAGAACCTGTACTCCTGCATTACTGGACGTCATTATGTCAACCCCCTTTTCATCTCCTTAGGGGAGGTTTATTAAAATTCTAATTATAGTATGTAGTTTTCCTATTTCCCACCTGCAGAATACCTATGTTAAATTTAATCTTCCTAACATATAGGGAAGTAAGAGATTTAGTGATGAGTCAGTCAGTGAGTGGGTGCGTGAGCTTTCTCACTTTTGTAGTTTATAAAATTCTACACACTGGAGGTGCAATCCAAATATTGATCCAGTTGTCCATTTGGGCGCTATCTTTCACGCAATGCTAGCCGTACATCTGTAATGACATCATAATGTCAACCCCTTTTTCACCCCCTTAGGGAAGGTTTATTAAAATTCTAATTACTTAGTTTTCCTATTTCCCACCTGAAGAATACCTAAGTTAACTTTCAGCTTCCTAACATATCAGGAGGTAAGGGCATTTGTGATGAGTCAGTTGGTGACTGAGGGCTTTCACATATATAGATATATAATAATTATTTTTATTACTATTATTATCCTTTATTTTTATGGCACCACAAGAGATCTGCAGCACCCAATTACAGAGTACATACTGTAAACAAATAAGCAAAAAGCAAAACAAGTAAACAGTGACTTACAATTCAAGACAATATACTGTAGGACAAGTACAGGATATATTAACATAGCTACATCAGCAGACAACACTAAAAGGTGGCAGGAAACCAAGGTATTTGGTTCCATTGAAGGGAGCATGGAGTAGAACATATTTTAAGTAGAGATGTGCACCAGAAATTTTTCGGGTTTTGTGTTTTGGTTTCGGATTCGGTTCCACGGCCGTGTTTTGGATTTGGACATGTTTTGGCAAAACCTTCCTGAAAATTTTTTGTCGGTTTCGGGTGTGTTTTGGATTCGGATTTTTTTTTTCAAAAACAGCTTAAATCATAGAATTTGGGGGTCATTTTGATCCTATAGTATTATTAACCTCAATAACCATAATTTCCACTCATTTCCAGTCTATTCTGAACACCTCACAATATTATTTTTAGTCCTAAAATTTGCACCGAGGTCGCTGGATGACTAAGCTAAGCGACCCAAGAGGGCGGCACAAACACCTGGCCCATCTAGGAGTGGCACTGCAGTGGTAGACAGGATGGCACTTAAAAAAATAGTCCCCAAACAGCACATGATGCAAAGAAAAGAGAAAAAGAGGTGCACTGTGGTCGCTGGACGGCTAAGCTAAGTGACACAAACACCTAAATATCACAGGAATTATTCATTCTAATCAATGGTATTATTGGTCCAAATTACTGAAAGAAAATGACAAAATCACTGGAATCATTTGGGAAGATCACTGTAATTAATAATTAATTATAAATCACTGATTTTAATTGGTAAAATCTCGCTATTGCCTGCATAGTTAAGTGGAATCTAGATGGGATTTTGTACCGGGGACACAATAACTTTATCAATTGTCTAAATCCTAATGCACTAATGGCAGAAAATGGGCGCATGTATAACAGCACACTGCTTATACTGAGAACTGCTTATACTGAGAACTGCTTATACTGAGCACTGATTTTACTGAGCACTGATTTTACTGAGCACTGATGATACTATGGAGAATTGACACTGAGCATCGAGAACAGCACTGGACTATTGAACTGTAGTATACTGGTCACCACAATGCAGCACTGACACTGAGCACAGATAATAAGAACTGATCAGGATACTAGAAGTGACACAGAGCAGCAAGATACAACAATGGCCTACTGTACTGTACTACTATATCTATACTGTTGGTCCCCAAAATGCGGCACTGTACTACTATACTGCTCACAAACAATGCAGCACAGATATGGACACTTGAAGTGACACGGAGCTGCAAGATACAGCAATGGACTACTGTACTTTACAACTATATACTGTTGGTCCCCAAAATGCTGTACTGTACTACTATACTGCTCACAAACAATGCAGCACAGATATGGATACATGAAGTGACACGGAGCTGCAAGATACAGCAATGGCCTACTGTACTGTACTACTATATATATATACTGGTGGTCCCCAAAATGCTGCACTGTACTACTATACTGCTCACAAAAAATGCAGCACAGATATGGATACTTGAAGTGAAACGGAGCTCCAAGATACAGCAATGGCCTACTGTACTGTACAACTATATACGGTTGGTCACCAAAATGCTGCACTGTACTACTATATTACTGTTCACAACAATGCAGCACAGATATGGATACTTGAAGTGACAGAGCTGCAAGATACAGCAATGGACTACTGTACAACTATATACTGTTGGTCACCAAAATGCTGCACTGTACTACTAATATACTGCTCACAACAATGCAGCACAGATATGGATACTTGAAGTGACATGGAGCTGCAAGATACAGCAATGGACTACTGTACTGTACAACTATATACTGTTGATCCCCAAAATGCTGTACTGTACTACTATACTGCTTACAAACAATGCAGCACAGATATGGATACTTGAAGTGACACGGAGCTGCAAGATACAGCAATGGCTTACTGTACTGTACTACTATATATATATATATATATATATATACTGGTGGTCCCCAAAATGCTGCACTGTACTACTATACTGCTCACAAAAAATGCAGCACAGATATGGATACTTGAAGTGAAACGGAGCTCCAAGATACAGCAATGGACTACTGTACTGTACAACTATATACGGTTGGTCACCAAAATGCTGCACTGTACTACTATATATACTGCTCACAACAATGCTGCACAGATATGGATACTTGAAGTGACACAGAGCTGCAAGATGCAGCAATGGACTACTGTACTGTACAACTATATACTGTTGGTCCCCAAAATGCTGCACTGTACTACTATATATAATATATATATATAGTATATACTGGTCACACAACAATGCAGCAGATATTGAGCACTGATGATCAGGATACTGTCTAGAACTGAGCCTGACATGGAGCTGCAAGATACAGCAATGGCCTACTGTACTGTACTACTATAATTATATACTGGTGGTCCCCACAATGCAGCACACTGAGCACAGATATTTGCAGCACACTGAGCACAGATATGGAGCTCTTCAAGCAGAGAACATAGATATTTGCAGCACACTGAGCACAGATATTTGCAGCACACTGAGCACAGATATGGAGCTTTTCAGGGAGAGAACGTAGCCACGTCCTCTCCGTTCAATCTCCAATGCACGAGTGAAAATGGCGGTGACGCGCGGCTCTTTATATGGAATACGAATCTCGCGAGAATCCGACAGCGGGATGATGACGTTTGGCCTCGTTCAGGTTAATTGAGCAAGGCAGGAAGATCCGAGGCTGCCTCGGACCAGTGTAAAATAGGTGAAGTTCGGGGGGTTCGGATCTCAACGAACCAAACCCGCTCATCTCTAATTTTAAGTAAGAGAAGGAAAACCACAAGAGGGTAGTGGGAACTGCTCATAAGAGCTTACATTCTAAAGGGGAGTGGCAGATAAAGAAGGGTGACACAGATGGGGCAGACAGTAAGCATGGACAGGGAACTTGATTGAGATTTTACTGGTTTTGGTGAAGAAATGGGTCTTGAGAGCCCATTTGAAGTTTTGTAGTGAGGTGGATAGTCTGAGGTGTCCGTTTCAGATTAAGGGAGCAGCACATGCAAAATATTAAAGGTAGGAGTGGGTAATTAGTAGGCATGAGAGGTGGTGTGAGTTAGCATAGTGAGTAGAATGGGTGGGAGTGTTCAGGGAGATAAGGTCAGAGATGACAATAGGTGAGGAGTGATTGCGGGCTTTGTAATTTAGTGTGAGAAGCTTGAATTAGATTTTGGAGGGGAAGGGGAGCCACTGAAGGGCTTGTAAGAAAGGGGAGGTAGATGTACAGTAGTATGTTTAGTGAGGAAGATGAGCTGGGCAGCAGCATTGAGGATTGATAGGAGTGGAGAGGCATTTGTCAGGGATGCCAGATAGTAAAATATTACAGTAATCCAGTCTGGAGATGACCAGTGAATGAATAAGTGTCTTAGTTGCATCCTGGGTGAGAAAGGCTCTGATCCTGGAAATATTTTTAAGATGGAAATGGTAAGTTTGTGAGAAGTAATGAATGTGTGGTTTGAAGGAGAGGGATGAGTCCAGGATTACTTCAAGAGAGACAACTTGAGGGCTAGAGGAGATAGTAGTGCCATCCATAGAATGTAATTGTGGGAGGTGAGGTTGTGCAGGAGGTTGGGGAGATGATCAGCTCAGTCTTAGACTTGTTAAGCTTAAGAAATCGCTGGGACATCCAAAACAGATAGCAGAGAGACATTCTGAGATACAAGTGAGGAGAGCAGGGGAGAGGTCAAGGAAGGGAAGGTAGATTAAATTAGAGTATCATCAGCATAGAGATGATATTGTAAGTCAAAAGAGCTAATGTACTCCCCTAAAGAGGATGTATAGAGAGAGAGAAGGAGCAGACCAACAACTGAACCTTGGGGGACTCCTACAGTTAGTGGAAGTGGGGGGAAGGTGGAGTTATGAAAGAAGACAGAGAAGGAAAATCAGAAATATTACAACGGTGAGTGAAGACCAGATCAAGTGAGCTCCCATTAATATGAGAGAATGGGAAGGTCCACTGGGAGAGACCAAGCAAAGATATGAGGTTAAGAGGCTTGCGTGTGGGATATCAACTGAGATGTTGAAATCTCCTAATATATTGGAATGTCAGAAGAGAGGAAGTGAGGAAGCCAGGAAGCAAAATTGTAGAGGAATTTGGAGGGAATGCCATGTGGGTGGTAAATCACAGCTACTTAAAGATGAACCAGTTGGAAGAGGTGTATTGCATGGACCTCAAATGTAGAGAATGTAAAGGATGGTTCTGGGGGAAGGACTTGGTAGTAGTAGTCAAATTTTAAAAGGGCCTCAACACCACCATCTTGGCAAATCCTGGGTCAGGGGGGAAGAGGAGCAAGAATGAGAGGCCCCCATCAGAGAAAGCAGCAGAAGTGGTGTCAGAGTGGGTAATCCAGGTTTCTGTAATGGCTCAGTTAAGGAGGAAGGAAGCAGGACTGAGTGTACGTAAGTGTGATAGCCATGGCGGGGCAAAGGTGACTGAAAGAGGGGTAACAAGAGAAGAGAGGAAAGGAAATGGAGGGTTGGATGTGAACAGTGAGGGGAGAGAGCATTATCTAAGCATTTAAACAAATCAGTAAAACACATGAGGTGCAATGCTCTGCAGTTTAGTTCAGATATAATATCCTGAATTACTTGCTAAATATAATGTATATTTATATCTTTAATCCAGAACCCCAATGGGAATAATTGTGTGTCAGCATGAGGAGGAATAATGAAGGTACTCTGGATGACTTGTAAATAATAACGCAAGATTAGGGGCGCACAAGAAGATAGTGATCAATTTACTAAAATTCAAGTTCATATACATTACAGTTAAGAATCATCAACATATCACTGCATAATATTATTATTATAATTATTATTATTATTACCAATTATTTATATAGTGTTCACATACTCTGCAGTGCTTTACAGAGAGAATATTTGGCCATTCACATCAGTCCCTGCACCTGTGGAGCTTACAATCTATGTTCCCTACCACATGTACATGCACACACATTCATGTTAGGGTTAATTTTGTTGTGAGCCAATTGATCTACCAGTATATTTTTGGATTGTGGGCGGAAACAGGAGTACCAAGAGGAAACCCACATAAGTACGGGGAGAATATACAAACTCCACACAGTTAGGGCCATGGTGGGAATCGAACCCATGACCTCAGTGCTGTGAGGCAGTAATGCTAACCATTATACCGTCCTTGCGTAATATCATCTTGGAACAGCAGCTCAGTGCTGGCAGCGCTATGCAGTTTGACAGCATCCTGTGATACCATTTGTGTTTGCAGGGATCTCTCCTGTGACATCAACTTGTCTCACATGGTAAGGCCATACCCAATGTATTTAGTCACTCAGTGGAATGCTAGAACCTCTATATATGCCAGTGTACTGTATATTTAACAATCAGTCTCTAATTAACTTATTTAAAGGTAACAACATTAAACCTATTGTAGTACTGTCGGTTGCTTAAGTTAGCGAACATACAGCCACCTTACACATCTTTTATTGTGCTCCAGAAATACAGTATCTTAAAACTAAATTATTGTATTTATATCAATTCCTTTAATCAATTAAGATGCTCAGTATATTATTAGCAATTTTCAATTGTAAGTGCTGCAATTCACTTTTACATTGACTAACAATGCAACACACAGTATTCACTATTATGTAGACTCACAATAATTATTCCAGTACATTCCAGTAATTAAAAAAATAAATGTATGTGTAAAAAATGTATTCCATAAAAAACACATGTCTATTTTACTCATCAAAGCTAAAGAGGGGAACATACCTAACACTTTATGTAACTCTTTGTGCACATACAGTACATCAACTGTAATAAAACATTCTGTAGCAGCTATTGCATAAGAATGATAACACAGAAAGTATTCAGCATATAGGGGGTCATTCCGGGTTGATCGCAGCAGCAAGTTTGTTAGCAGTTGGGCAAAACGATGTGCACTGCAGGGGGGGCAGATATAACATTTGCAGAGAGAGTTAGATTTGGGTGGGTTATTTTGTTTCTGTGCAGGGTAAATACTGGCTGCTTTATTTTTACACTGCAAATTAGATTTCAGTTTGAATACACCCGACCCAAATCTAACTCTCTCTGCACATGTTATATCTGTCCCCCTGCAGTGCACATGGTTTTGCCCAACTGCTAACAAATTTGCTGCTGCGATCAACTCAGAATTAGGCCCAAAGATCCAATAAGTTTTACGTATTGTTAGATGCTTCAAATGATTACTATTTCTCTCATCCAATTTAATGTGCTCAATGACCTTTTATAGAGCACAAGGAAACTACACTAAATAATATTATTTGTTGCTTGTTCCAGACTTTAGGACTTTCTGTATGCTTTTTTGAGGGAGAACGGTAAATGAAGTCCAAATGATACAGAATGAAACCAGTGTAAATGGGAAGTTAAAGTAATTAATATGTTACTTGAATTCATAGAAGTGCAGTACTTTATTATAATCTGTTATTTAACGCCATTATGTGGTCAAACAGCAGCACAAAGAGATTTATTTCACTTGGAGAGAGATTCAAAATGTACTTTGTGCACAATCAGAGTTTTTCCATGTAAACATAAAATTACATACAACAAAGGACAATGGATATGAAAACGAATAGAACAAATGAGGATGGCATATTTAATCTATTTTAAATGCATACAAAATGTAATTAATATGTGTAACTTTTATATTTCTTGTTCATATAATTTTCTACAAAGTATTTCAAGAATATTCATATGGAAAAAAGTCAAGCACAAAAAATAATTTCTAATACTACAAGAATCATCACTTTACATAAGCATAAGTAATTTTAACTGTTCAATATTGTTTTATATTAGACTGACATTGAGTTTGTGTTATACTGTGTGACACTCAGGTCATTGTAGAGAGAAAAATATCATCCATTAATAACTCAACTAATGCTCAAATGATAACTGTAAACATTTAAGGTCAATGTACTGTAGGCCAATAATCTGGATGAGTTTTGTACGTTCTGTCAACTTTTGGCCTTCATTACATACAGGAGGTAAGGGAATATCAAAGTTTATTGACTGTAGAGCACATGGAAAATGTTTAAGTTGCCTGTAATTCACTGAGGTATTCCGAGAGGGGGTCTGGTATAATGTTATGAGTAGGAACATTCATTATTATTCTTTGAGCAGGAGAAGTGATGTTTCTGTGCAGATCAGGTGCCCATGATAGAGTAGATTGGTAAACATACAGACTTTGCCTAAATTTGCTTATACAGATGTGTGTACAATACACCTTTCCCCAATTTAGCAATATGGCCAAATTAGCCATGCAATGTAATCTACAGATTGTGATTTTCTTAGGATATGCTACTTTAATGTGATACTTTATTCAAATTATTTTGCAGGAAATAAAATTGGGAATCTACCCAATCCCTATTTGTGGTGGAGATACAGTATGCATTTTGTGCCAAATGAAGCAAAAAGGGAAAGGTGTATGAGGATACATCTGGAGATTAATTAATAAGTATATAAACAGCAGTCTGGTCACAACTTCTGATTTAACATAAATCAGGATCAAAAAATGTACAATATTTTGAGATTTTTTAACATGAAATTTGCTTTTGTTTAACAGCTAGAAGTTTAAAAAATGTTAGAAAAATACTTGCAGTCTGTATGTTGGAGTGTTGTGAATTGGGGGCATCTAGGAATTATAGTTTTGGAGAAAATAGGTTTCTAACCAATCACACATCCCAGAGCAGTCTTGCTTACTTTAATCTTATATCTTAAAAACTAAAGATGTTGTTATGCTGCCTTTTGATATAACCACTGCTAAGGAGGAGAAACATGTCAAAGTGTACCTTTAGACTGTTTGCATCAACTATTGCTACAACTGCTACAAATATTAACAAACCTTAATTGTATGTCCTACATGAAATGATTGCCCAGCTTATTGGAGTCTTCAGTATTCATTGGAGTAATCCGGTGAGCTCCAACAATATTTTCCACTCACTAAAACTGATTACAATTGGCCTCTCAACATCATTAGTTGCTGCTGGCTAAATTGGAGTCCACATAGCCATATTTAGGTAAGATACTTTGGACTAAACTTTCCTTAACACTACACTGCAAGGAAGGGCTAGTGGCATTTATTCATTGGCTGCCACTATTTAATGCCTCTACTGACACTATTGTCTGCATATAATCTAAGTTAGAAGTCAAATGCATTGATTTGAAGCATCAGTTGCTTTTGACTACTGTGACTCTGTATACAGTAGTCTGGGACATGTGCATTCCCACAAGGGGTCAAACTGCACAGTATAGCTATAATAGTGCATTAATAAACCAGGAATTGTGATGTTGTGTCATTTAATCTGTAGGCAATTACTGATGAAATTTCATGTCAGAATTTTACTTGTATATTCCAGCTGATTGCAGCAGGATTTGAGTGTTCTGCTGGATCATTAAGAGTTTTTTTTATTAGGTATGTTATACTGTAGTTATGTATTTTAATTTACAGACTGGCTCTTTGATTATATTGTCATACTGTATTAATGGGGATTGTTTCTATTTATATTATGTTTTGAATGTCTTTGACTGCAGTCATAAATGCTTTTTTATGTAATAAATGTTTTATGAATTACAGCCTTTGGTATATAACAGGGCTGGCCAAACCGGTCCTCGAGATCTACCAACAGTTCATGTTTTCCAGGCCTCCTGGAGATCTGTAGAATGGTCAGTTAGGAATGAATGCAGCACATCTTAATTAGTAATGACTACACCTGTGCACCAGCTAGGTGGTCTGGAAAATGTGAACTGTTGGTAGAATTCGAGGACTGGTTTGGCCAGCCCTGTTATATAATATTTGTACTTTTGTGTTGCTATGAGTGCATACACACACTTGTGTTTATACCACATTTCATGTAGCTATTACACAGGGAAAATTAAGTACAGTCATTAATCCAGATAAAAATTACATTAAAAGATATGTAGGTGGTCTTGGTATGGGCACCAATTTAATCAACAGACCAGCTTGGTCATGACATCACTATGCGTGGGGGGGGGGGGGGGAGAATAGATCATAAAAGGTATAGGTGCCTTTTACTTTAGCTCAAATTCTAAGATGAAGCCTGGACTTGCACTATCCTGCCATGCTTTGCAGCTACTATTAGCAGAGTGTAATTCTGTACATGCTTTTTGCTTTTAGATTTTAATTTTAACACATTTATGTGACTACATTAATTTGTTAAGTTCTAAGCATTGTACTTCCCTAATGTAATAAAATATTCCTTTATTAGTCAAATTTTAAATATGTTTCAGAGCTTAGACTTTGAGAAATTATATTGCTAAAGTTAGCTTATACAGAAAATATTATTTATTGCTAGAAATATACACTGCTCAAAAAAAATAAAGGGAACACTTAAACAACACATCCTAGAT
Organism: Pseudophryne corroboree; assembly: GCF_028390025.1. Lineage (NCBI taxonomy): Eukaryota > Metazoa > Chordata > Amphibia > Anura > Myobatrachidae > Pseudophryne > Pseudophryne corroboree. The sequence goes on along the minus strand of NC_086447.1, from coordinate 569,279,028 downwards.
CTGAATGAATGAAATATTCTTATTAAATACTTTGTTCTTTACATAGTTGAATGTGCTGACAACAAAATCACACAAAAATTATCAATGGAAATCAAATTTATTAACCCATAGAGGTCTGGATTTGGAGTCACACTCAAAATTAAAGTGGAAAAACACACCTCAGGCTGATCCAACTTTGATGTAATGTCCTTAAAACAAGTCAAAATGAAGGTCAGTAGTGTGTGTGGCCTCCATGTGCCTATATGACCTCCCTACAATGCCTGGGCATGCTCCTGATGAGGTGGCGGATGGTCTCCTGAGGGATCTCCTCCCAGACCTGGACTAAAGCATCCGCCAACTCCTGGACAGTCTGTGGTTGGTGGAAGGAGCGAGACATGATGTTCCAGATGTGCTCAATTGGATTCAGGTCTGGGGAACGGGTGGGCCAGTCCAATGCCTATGTCTTGCAGGAACTGCTGACACACTCCAGCCACATGAGGTCTAGCATTTTCTTGCATTAGGAGGAACCCAGGGCCAACCGCACCAGCATATGGTCTCACAAGGGGTCTGAGGATCTCATCTCGGTACCTAATGGCAGTCAGGCTACCTCTGGCGAACACATGGAGGGCTGTGCGGCCCCCCAAATAAATGCCACCCCACACCATTACCTAACCACTGCCAAACCGGTCATGCTGGAGGATGTTGCAGGCAGCAGAATGTTCTCCTTGGCGTCTCCAGACTCTGTCACGTCTGTCACATGTGCTCAGTGAGAACCTGCTTTCACCTGTGAAGAGCACAGGGCACCAGTGGCAAATTTGCCAATCTTGGTGTTCTCTGGCAAATGCCAAACATCCTGCACGGTGTTGAGCTGTAAGCACAACCCCCACCTGTGGACGTTGGGCCCTCATACCACCCTCATGGAGTCTGTTTCTGATCGTTTGAGTAGACACATGCACATTTGTGGCTTGCTGGAGGTCATTTTGCAGGGCTCTGGCAGTGCTCCTCCTGTTCCTCCTTGCACAAAGGCGGAGGTAGCGGTCCTGCTGCTGGGTTGTTGCACTCCTACGGCCTCCTCCATGTCTCCTGATGTACTGGCCTGTCTCCTGGTAGCGCCTCCATGCTCTGGACACTGCGCTGACAGACACAGCAAACCTTCTTGCCACAGCTCGCATTGATGTGCCATCCTGGATGAGCTGCACTAACTGAGCCACTTGTGTGGGTTGCAGACTCCATCTCATGCTAGCACTAGAGTGAAAGCACCACCAGATTTCTAAAGTGACCAAAACATCAGCCAGAAAGCATAGGAGCTGAGAAGTGGTCTGTGGTCACCACCTGCAGAACAACTCCTTTATTGGGGGTGTCTTGCTAATTGCCTATAATTTCCACCTGTTGTCTATTCCATTTGCACAACAGCATGTGAAATTGATTGTCAATCAGTGTTGCTTCCTACGTGGACAGTTTGATTTCACAGAAGTGTGATTTACTTGGAGTTACATTGTGTTATTTAAGTGTTCCCTTTATTTTTTTGAGCAGTGTAGATAAACCCTACTGAGACTGAGCGGTACAGTAGTTTGTGTCACTGAGCCCGCACAATTGTGTTAAGAGTGTTAGGGTACCCATGGTCTCTCTATTTTCAATTAGTGGTGGCAGCAAGGAGAGAGTATAATGGGGAGAGATATAGAATATTTAGTGTATTATTTAAGTCTCTGTACTCACTGTATCAGGACATGGATATTTTTGTGATTGCAGTCTTGATGTTAATATAGTACCAGTAAAGGTGAATCAGTTATTGTCACTGACCTAGTCAGTGCAAATCAGGGATTCATACTGGGGACCCCCTGACATACTGTAATTATATGATATCAATTATTTTATATATTTAAAAAATCATGAAAATTCTAAGGGGAATATTTCTAAAGGTTCATTTTAAATATATTTTAAAATTATTGAGGTTGTGTTTCAGTAACTAAAAAGAACATTTACTAACTGTTTATTTTTATATTTTTACGTTAGTAAATGTGCATTTTAGCCCCTGAAATACAACATCGATTTGGATAATTCAAAATGTATAAAAATGAATTAAAAGTAACCTTCCATAAATATGACCCTAAATGTGCTTTTGTAAATTTTTAAAATGACACAAAGAATTTGTATATGTTGATGTCATTTTGCAGTAAATTAGAACTTTTGGAAGCAGAAATTCTGTTAATAAAATGTATCTTACAAACTCCAGACAAATAAGAAGTGAATGAATACCTTTATTATCATCAACAAACACTAAGGGATGTCAAAGACAAAATCAAGTAAAACCATATCACATAGCAAAACAAGCAGAAATTACGTTCCCAAACCTATAGTTAAGATATGTTGACAGTTTAACAAAAGCACTGCAAAAAAACTTGTCATATAGTTAATTTGTACTCAAATGTACAGCTCTAAAACATCTATTTGATGGTAACATAACAAAAATTGAATAATTTGGATTCTCCAAAATTGATTTCTTAAGGACCCTTTTTTTCATAACTCTCATGAATACCTGGTAACCTTACCCCAACTACCCTGCTCGCTGTCCTAACCACCTTTGTTCTGCAATAGTGCGGTTCACGAACCATGCAACAATCCCGTAGGTCATGACACTCTTCTCTATGCTACGGTAAGAATTTAGAAGGGTCCCTTTGCTCACACAAGCTGATTTTAGTTTCCTTAGAAAAAAATACTTTTCTTTTTACCAAAAAAGTGGAATTTAAAGACCAAGACAAAGTATTTGAAATAAAAATCCCTAAGAATTTGAAGGACTCCACCTGCTCAATAATTTTTCTTTCCAGACAGACAGGTAGCTTAGAAGCGCTATTTCCCCTCCTAAAATCAATTATCATCTCCTTGGTTTTGAATGTGTTTAAAATTGGACTATTTGCCCTATGTCACTCAAACAAATTAGTGATCTTGTTCTTGTATGCATTTCATCCTCATTGCTTATTAATCCCACTATTGCAGCATCATCTGCAAACTAAACAATGTTTACCGAGTCTGATTTAGATACACAATCGTGGGTGAATAATGAATACAATAATGTTCTGACGACTCATCCTTGTGGAATGCCTATATTCAAAACCACTTCCTCAAAGGTTAAACCCCGCAGCTTAACAACCTGAGGCCTATCTGAAAAACAGTGCAACAGTCACTCACAGGTAAAACTATTCATCCCCTTTTTGGACAACTTAAAATCCAAAGAATTGGGCACAATAGTTTTTAGAGCAGAACAAAAATCAACAAATAAAATTCTTGTGTAAGTGTCCTTCCCTTCCAAGTGAGTTCAGACATGATGTAACACAGTAAAGAGCATCATCCACAGATCGATTTGCCCTATAGGCAAATTTAAATTAATCAAAGCCCACTGGGAAGTGGGCCCAGATGTGTCTCAACACCAAATGTTCAAAAAATGTCATCATCAGAGATGTCAGAGCTACAGTATTAATCTATAATCATTTAGACATTTTGGTAATTTACTCTTGGGGATCATGACAATATTGGTGGCCTTAAAACTATTTGTGACTGAGCAGTAAGCCAGAGACAAATTAAAAATTAATGTAAAAATCCTCATTACCTGTTCACTACACTGCTTAATAATTTTACCATGAATGCGATCTTGACCTGCATCCTTACGGGGTTTCACAGTGCGCAGACACTGACAAACTGCCTGTTTATCAAGCACCAAGGGGACCTCCCCTAACCTCTTCTTAAATAGTTCTCAAGATCATTTGACTTGTTATCTTTGTCAAACATGGGATAGAATACATAACATTTCTCTACCAGGGAATTGTCCACTCCCCTTACCACATTTGGTATTGCCCTGTAATCTTTTTGGTCCGGATGCATTTCCACATGCACCTGGGATCACGTGCATGAGAAATGAGAAGCCCTGGCTAAATAGAGCAGTTCATTACCTGCTAAGGGCATGTGATAGGGCCTTTAAATCAGGGGATAAAGATGTCTGCAGAGTTGCTATAGCCAAGGTAAGAAGAGTTATTAAGAGGGCCAAATTAAATTACTCAATAAGAATGGAGAAGAAATTAGAAGTATTAAATCATCTGATGCCGGAGCTAACCCTGAAAACATTTGGTGTGATAGGCATGATTTTGTATGGTGCCCCCCCCCCCCCCCCCCCATTTTAGAGCTTTTCTCCAGCTCCAGAGTTTTTTTAAAAAAATAGTGCACATTTTTATATCAAACAAAATGTAAAAAAAACTTTTGCATACTCCGCCCAAGCCCACACAAGTGCCTCTTCAGCCCCAGATCCAGAATATTGTTATAATAGTGGACACTAATACATACAGTATACTACAACATGAATGCATCCCTGCAGACTTTGGCCCCAGCTCACACGAGAGACTTCAACCACTATGCCAGTTACAGTGATTACAGCAACTATAACAACTGCAATAATACTACATCCCAAAATGTCTAATTAGAATTTAGATGTGCCTCACAGCACGAAGGTCATTGGTTCGATTCCCACCATGGCCCTAACTGTGTGGAGTTTGTATATTCTCTCGTTGTGAGGGTTTCCTCCTACAATCCAAAAATATACTGATAGGTTAATTAGCTTCTGAAAAAATTAACCCTAGTATGAATGTGTGCGCACATAAATGTGCTCGAGAATATAGATTGTAAGCTCCACTGGGGCAGGAACTGATGTGAATGGGCAAATATTCTCTGTAAGGCACTGCGGAATATGTGTGCACTATATAAATAACTGGTAATAAATAAATGTCCAGCCAGCTGATTCTATGTTAAAGGCTTTTAGATATACAGTATATGCACTAAATTGATATCAAAATAATACTTTAAGTACTTATTAACTTATTTGCATCAGAAATTACATTTCAAATCATATATCTATGGTTATTGTAAATCCTCTAATATTTTAATGGTATTGAACTTTATTTGGAAAAATATAATTGAGTGTCATTTATGTCCTTTATGACAAATATGCAAAAAAAGTGACAACTCAGAGATAAAGTAATTTCCTTTTTGCTTTATGATGTCCTTTCCCTTTTCATTCTTTGCTGCTCCTGTTTTTTTTGTAGTTCCAAATGATTATTTTTGATTTATGGCATTGCAAACAATTTGTTCCAGTTGACAGACATGCCTCACTGGACAAGAATGGATTGGGATATAGCTGCTTATGTGAACAAATTGAAAATTGAACTTTTGTTTTGAGGGACAGGATAGTAAAGTTGGTTTCAAGGACTGAAGATTGAATATATTTGAAAGTGATGAAGTGATCCATTTTCATCAAAAGTAGTGTATACAAAGATTTTTATAGTGTAAAATGTGCAGGTATTTTACAGCATATACAGTGGGTTTGAATTTAGTGTATATTGAGATGTACAGTATTAAGTAATGTAACTGTTACTTTTCATTGAAGTCTTTACAGTATACACATTTGTGATGCAGTTTAAAGGTAAAATACTAAAAATGTACTCAAAGGCACAATATCTATTGTAGTGTGTAAAATACTGGCAACTTCTGTACATATTAGCCGGACTCTGGTGCCTCAACTAAATAGAAGAGTGAGGTTATATCTAAATTCACATATAGTATATGCATAGTGTATTTGTCTGTGCATATACTGTATATATACATATATATTTGTTGGGTGGCACTTCATGCATGGAAGACAATGGCAGCAGACTGGTTTTCAGCAACATTTCAATGTAATTAGGCAAAAAAATTAGCCAGGGTGCATAAACATATGCAACATGCTACTTACCTGTATACCCTTATTGGACCATTCAACCATTAAGTCCTGAACAGAAAAATGACATCACGAGTAATATTTTGTGCCATGGTTAGAGCTATGTCACATGACATCTACAAACCATTAGTGTAATGGAGCTATAAACATAACCAAAAAGCAGTAGTTGGTAAAATGGTAAAATATGAGAGAATCAAAGCACAGAAATGGAGCAAGTATATTGCACTAACTCAATGTAAAAAGCAGCTTGTTTTTAATATGCAGAATCTGTATTTGTCATTATAATCATATTTAAAATAAATCAAATACCCTATACTTAAGGCACATGTATACTACCCAAAAGAGTAATGGTCTATACATTAAAAAAGGTTTGCAAAAAAAAAAAAAAAAGAAATAGTAAAAAGCAGATATTAAATATAAAACAACAAAATAGATCTCAGGAATATAGGTTGCAGTTCACTTAATAAACAAAATATTCTCCAAGGTAGTCCCCACATAAACTACAGCATAATAAACAGAATAAGCCCAAATTTTCATTCACTGAATTAAGTTTTTACAGTACAGTTGGAGCCGCTCTCATCTAATGTGGCTCCATCGCAAACATGCACTCCCAGTGTGACTAGCGATCCGGTGCTTAGCCACGCTATGGGAGTGCACACAGACACACTCCCATTGCAGTGAATGGGGTGTATACATGTCTCACACGCACGTGCATCCCAGATGCTGTGATAGGCGGGCCTCAACACGCGCGCTGTGGCACAGACGGAGCCATGATTAGCATGGCTCCATCTGTATTTTTTCAATTTGTACAGTCATTTTCTCATTCCATTTGGTAGACACATCTTCTGGTAATTGTGGTTTGTTCAATATTTCAAAGGAATCAGTTTTGGATGAAAATGTTATAGCAACTGCAATATTTATCATTACGCGTAAGAGAATGTAGGACTGGCCAGATACTGAAGACTTTAGTACAGCATTTCCTTATCTATTATTCTAAATATCTATACTTATAATCCAAAATAACCATGCACCCCACAAATTGCTTTTCATAATATCATTCCATGGTATCTTTTCTAAGGCTATTACATCCTTTACTGCAACTCATTCCTCTGTGCTCATTTCAGCTTCAGTAATCCACTCATGAGCCTTTTTTTTACCTTTATACACTGACTGTAACATCTACAATCTGTCCCCTTAAAAAGTTTCACACAACTTCTACAACTATTCTTGTCTCTCTCCTACTGATTCTACTAGCTGTCGACATAGTACCATATCCAGGCACCACCCACATGCCCCAATCACATTCAGCTGTTTCACAATAGAATTTAAATCTAGCAAACCTTATAAACATCACATGTCTCTCATCACCCTCCAAGTCACTTAAATATGACTTATGGAATGCAGTTTGTTTGCAACAATTTAACATTCATCCATAACCTCTACATCTAAAAAAAAAAAAACCTCAACCTTCTGGCTATAACATCAAAATGGCTCACACAATCAAACATAACATTTCCTGTAGCACTGTTACATGGTGGTCTTCACTTCGCACACACCTCCCGGTATTAGTAAAGGAGATGGGGTTTAAATATTACTGTACACATTTTACACATATACAGTTCTATCAGAGCTTCAATTACTCATATTTACATCTTTTTAAGTACATTCTATCTGGTGTGACAATAGTATGCATTTGGAGGATAAAAAATGTGTAACCTGCTTGATGTTTTCATGTTTTCAGTGAGTTTCCCCTGCAGCCTGACACAACTAAAGGCATATGACTGATCAAAGCCCAACAGCTGTAAAACACTTCCCTACAAAAGGTAGGGTAGGTGTGTTGCTTGAATGTCAGTCTAAGAGAAGAAGGGGGACTCTAAAGTATAAAAGGCTGCCTGGGCCATTTCTCTGTAAGACCAATGCTGGAAAAGCTGGTCAGTGACTATTGAGCACACATTGATAGCTAGTGACAGGGCCATGAGTATTTACTGTATATTTGTTACTTGTCTGCAGTCATCCTGATTAAATAAAACATAGTGGAGAAGTCCAGAGTCAGTGTTTGTTTCTACTACATAGCTTCTTTGTCACACAGGATTTTTATCCATTTCGCTTTGCATTTTACTGCTATCCATTGTCCACCTGGGCAATCCAAATAATTTTGGAACATTTCCCAGTCTTGCTTCCTCACTTCTTATCCTCTGGCATCTCCACCATTATTATGGGTGATTTCAATATCGCTATTGACAGTCCACAATCTTTTCAATCCTCCAAATTGCTCTCTCTAACCTCCTCTCTCAGCCTCTCCCAATGGAATGACTCATTTACTCATCAGGAGGACCACTGTTTTTATCTTGCATTCACCAGAGTATGCTCAGTTTCTGAATTCACTAACATTCCTTTCCCTCACTCAGATCACAACCTTATCACCTGCATGCTCTCCTTCAGTATTTCAAACTCAATGTCACTGAAGTCTACCGGGCCTCTTTGAATCCCACAGAATATTAACAGTATTATTTTAAACAAGTATCCACCTCTCTGCAACAAATGCTCTTACTGTTTTCTTCATTTACCTCTCCTGAGACTGCTGTATCATACCAGATCCAGACTTTAAAATTAGTTCTCAATAAAGGGGCTCCTGCTACCCATCACACTCAATGTACACTTACATGTGATCTGTGGAACTCTAAATAAACAAGATTCTTACAGCAAACACTCATGCAAAGTCGAACATCAGTATTGTAAATCTGGTACTCCAAGTGACTTGCCCACATATAAGATCACACTTATATTTATGCTCTGAACACTGCCAAAAACACATATTTCCAATCTCTTATCTCTGCTCATGCCTCTTACCCCAAGCAACTTTTTAATATATTTAAATCTTATCCCTCTCTCACTAATCCCACCAGCAACAGATGTAGCCACATTCATCATGGCCACATCCTGCTGGGACATGCAATCCCAGTGTGGCTAGGTGTGCATGCACCTAGCTGTGCCAGGCTGCATCTTGCCACATCATTTACTGTGAATGAGGCATGTGTGTGTCTTAGATGTGCACCTAGATGTTGTCATGATAAGCGTGTCTACATATCTACTATCAGTGCACAAGATATTGTTGCCTATTTCAAGGACAAGATTTATAAGATTTTAAATATGAAATGATCTTCTAAAGCCAATGACTTGCTCAATTCCCTACCTAAACTATACCCTCAGAAATCAGTAAAGCTCTGTATCCAGTGATCATACTAACCTTAATTTAAATCTGTAATTTGTCTCTCTCTCTCTACTGATGTCTTACCATCAATGTTGCAGTGATTACTCCCATTCTGAAAAAAAATAAATTCTCACCCTAACTCTCTCTCAAACTACCATCCCATTTCTCAGCTCAAATGCCCCTCCAAGCTACTGCTAAAAGTTTCCTATACTCACCTCACACATGTTCTTATCTCACACAAATTATTAGACCCACTTCAGGCAGCCTTTCATTCCCATTCTCTCTACTGCTTTTAACACTGTTGACCACTCTCTTATCATACAAACATTGCATTCCCTAGGTCATCAGGACACAGCCCTTTCTTGGTTCTCATCTTATCCATCTACTGTAAATGCTCTTTCAGAGTTTATTTCTCCGAATCCACATCATCTTTGCTACCTACAGTATATCAGATGGAGTACAGCAATTCTCAGTTTTAGGTCCTCTGTTTTCTCAATCTATATCACATACTGTATCTTGGCAAACTAATCAGCTCTTTTTGGATTTCAGTATCATCTGTATGCACACATTACTCAAATTTACCTTCTCTCCCTAGATTTGTCATCATATGTAATGGTGCACATCACCAAATTACTTTCTGCCATTTAATCTTGGATGTGTTTACTCCATTTCAACCTTATTTTTTCCAAAACAGAAGTAATTAGTAACTGAAGAATCAACTCTACCCCACAAGCTCACAGCCTAAGTGTCATTCTTGACTCTCAATGTCTCCTTTGTTCCCCAATTCAATCTGTCTCAAAATCATGTTACATACATCTACATAACCATATTCAAAATATGACCATATTTTACACAAAACACTGCAAAAACTGTAATCCATGGACTCATTATCTTCCACATTGATTATTGCAATCCATTTTGAATGCAGCTGTCAGGCTGATCTTCCTCACCAACCATTAATTGGGCCTAATTCAGACCTGATTGCAGCATCAAGCTTTTTCTCTAATGGGCAAAACCATGTGCAGTGAAGGTGGGGCAGATATAACATGTGCAGAGAGAGTTAGATATGGGTGGGGTGTGTTCAAACTGAAATCTAAATTGAAGTGTAAAAATAAAGCAGCCAGCCAGTATTTACCCCGCACAGAAAAAATATCCCACCCAACTCAATGGATTTGGATGGGTTTGTACAACCACTTATTTTGAGGAAACCACCTTCCTCAAAGGTACCAACACAGTAGTAGAGGATACTGTATATGTGTGTGTGTGTGTGTGTGTGTGTGTGTGTATGTATATATATATATATATATATATAGAGAGAGAGAGAGAGAGAGAGAGAGAGAATACTGGGCCAGCACTCACAGGTAAACAGCAGGTGATGAAAATGCACTCCGGTGCCCTCCTGCCAGGCTGAAAGCCCATATATGCAGAGGAACAGAAATAAGGCGGCACTCAGGAGACTTGTATGTGGTGAAACCAATGGGTGCTTTCAGGGTTCGTAACCCCGTCTTCAGGACACACACAGTGAGACAGTGAAAAAACAAAGTTTAAATACCTTACCTGGCACCTCTCCGGCTGTCCTCGTCACGCCTCCATGCAGCTCTAGGGATCCTGGCTTCCGGTCTCAGATGCGGTCACATGACCGGATGCTCGCTCACCGAGCCATCATATGGGGGCGTGTGGGATCGTTGCCAGGAAACGCCTGTCAACAATAACAATGATCATCACATCTGAAACTAAACAAAGTGCAAATAGTTTATAACAACAAGACAGGCTAGCCGATACACTGCCTGAACAATCCCATAAAATCACTACATAACACGAGTGTAGTGCATTACAGTGTTCCAAGTGGTACATGTAAAAAACTAGAATAAAAATGATAAAACAACGCAGCACAATGTCACATTGCAAGGCTTGATACCTGTTAATGTGAAAACCCAAAAGTCTAAATTACAGCCTGATAAATTCCTGGAAGACCTGGTATATATTCAACAATTACACACTAAAAATAGGCATATTACATTTGAAGGATCTCTATTCAATAATTAACCTACAATCACTGGTCATTAAGAACCAGAAGACCGGGGCATATGTGAGAACCCTAAGGGCTAAATACAAATAATATATACTTAATAGAGAAATTCATCACTCTTTAACAAATCCCTCAAATGAAGTTACTCATACCCAGGGATTCATTCAAACCCCTGGGGCTGAGTGTATGGAGGGTCAAAATCCATCTAGCTTCAAGTTGAAGCAGGTGTTTGGCCCTGTCTCCACCCCAATTGAAAAGGGGGCCTGATCTATGATACGGTATCGTAATGTCGCTAGACTATGTCTGGCTATGGCAAAATGCCTTGCTACAGGCTGTTCACTTGTGCCTGTATTTAAGGCCGCCCTGATGGCTGACCTATGTTGTGTCATTCTGACTTTGAAACTTCATTCTGCTTTTCCTACATAGTATTGTCCGCAAGGTCATTTGAGTAGGTACACAACAAACTTGGAGTTGCAATTGACCGATACCCGGATATTGATCTTCTTGCCAGTATATGGATGCTGGAATGAATCACCAGGTATCAGAAAATTGTATGTATTGCATCCGTATTTATAACAACCATATCTTTGTTTTAAAAAATGCGAAGTTGTAACAGCTTTTTTAGACACATCAGCCTTGACTAAGAGGCTCCTGATGTTTCTACTCCTCGTGTAGCTTGGTATTAATCTGCTATTTTTAAACATCCATAGCTCAGGATCCGATTGAATGATGGGCCATAACTCCTTTGCTTTTAGTGTTGTATTTACTAATGGTGTTAAACTGGTTGACCCATGGGAGTATATCACTATTGGGGCCCTTGTCTTTAATCTTAAGCAGAAGGTGCCGGGGCTTACTAAGCGCCTTCCGTTGGGCTTGTGCTAACAGCTCCATAGGGTGTCCTCACTTCCGGAATTTAGAAGTCATGGCCTCAAGTTGTATTTCATGAGTGCCAGGATCACTGTTAATCCTTCACACCCTCAGCATCTATGAATAAGGCAAACCATATATAGTAGATTTAGGATGGAAACTATCAAACCTAAGTATAGTATTGCGGTCTGTAACTTTGGTGTACAAAGACGTGCTGATCATTGATAGAAATCTGGACATCTAGAAAATTGATCTGGTGTGCATCCATAGTCATGGTAAGTTTTACCGGACTGAAGGAACCATTCTATGTAGTGACAAGTTCCTCTAGTAAATGCCTCGGCCCTGACCATATTACCAATAAATCATCTATATACCTTGTTTAAAAGATGAGATGTTGTGAAATGGTTAATTGTGACAGGAACAAATCCTTATTAAGCACCCACATGAATGAATTAGCGAACAACAGGGCCACACGGGACCCCATCGCTCACCCTGTGAGCTGTAAATAAAATTTATCATCATGCACTAAATAATTGTGAGTAAGCGTGAATTCAAGTAGTGACAGAAAAAATCTAAATCTGGTCCAGTATAGAGTGGATTATTGGTGTTAAGAGTCTTCACTGCCTGTATTCCCTGGCGATGTGGAATACAGGTGTATAGACTGGAGATGTCAATTGTTGCCAGGATTGTTGAAGCTGGAACGTTTTTTAGCGTTTCCAGTTTCCTCAACAGTGCTGATGTATCTTTAAGGTGTGTCTGCGTTGCTTGTATACAGGGTTGCAGAAAAGAATCTAAGTACACCTCTATAGATTCACAAAGTGACCCCCTGGCAGAGATGATTAGACATCGCCCACTTATGGAAGCTGTAGGAAAGCCGATGTGTTACAAAAGTGAATAACCCAGCCCCATTTGACAATGTTACTGATACAGTGGCAGCGGTATTGTATTCTGAATTTGAAATGTTATTTTTTACAAGCATGATTTGGGAGCCAGAGAATGATAACAGCTATAGTGGGGCTCAGAATGATGTACCGTCTACTAAAATTAAAAATGTTGTTGAAACAGTTGATTGTCTATCTGATCTTGAAGTCAGAAAAGAGAGTTTTGCCTTAGAGCTGTTAATGACACTACTCTGGTAAAAGCTAGAGAGAATGTAATAGTGATTGCTGGACCCTGATAGTAGGCTATCATACCTTATATTGTCAAAAAATTGGTAGTCCCCAAGGAATATGAAGAACAAAGAACCTGGTTCATGGTCACATAAATGAAGATCATCTTGTAATAGAAAAAAACACTGAGATAATTTTACAGAGGTTATTCTTGCCCAGGGTACATAAAGAGGTATCTGAATATTGTGCATCATGCCCTAAATGTTAACACCATGCTTCAATGCCACATTTTTAAAGTCAAAAAGTTGAGGAGGTAAATTATAAAGTGTATCAGCCTGGGAAAAGAAAGCCAGAACAGATCTACCATGTAAATCTTATAAAACATTGTAAGGAAAGAGTAGCTATGTTATCCACCCAAGTACCTGCAGCAAACCCAGTACCTTTGGTTTCTGAAGTAACAATAGCTATAACCCGCTCAACTATTCAACAGCAGGAGGCTGAATAATATATTTTAAGAAATAGAGCTTTTGTTCAAACATAGCATGTAAGACAACAATCATTAAACATGACATAATCACTGGCCCAGGGGTTAAGGTTAACCTAAAGCCCTATAGAAAACCAGAAGCCAAATGGGAAACAGTGTCTAAAGTAATAAAAAAAAGTTGGAGTTGGATGTTATTGAAGAGTTATTGGGAGTGGTCAAGACCCATTATGCTCATTCCAAAACCTTATGGGAGTTTGCGTGTCAGCAAATTATTTCCATAAGTTTCACAATTTTCTAAAAGAGCAATGGGAAAATAATGAGATGATTCTTGGCAATGTAAAACTTTAAAAATGTAACTTTTCAGTAGAGCACAGGCCAGGAAAGTAACTGGCCAATGCAGACATTTTGTCTCTTCTTTTTTGTTTGATGGCTGCAGTTGTTCTGCTCCACAGGTCGAAACAAAGAGGTTATATGTTATAAAAGCATTGGGAAATTGAAAAAAGGAGATATAGATGGAGCCAAACTAATCATGGCTTCATCAGTGCCTGGGCGTGCCCACCTAGGTGTTCCCATAGCAGTGTCTGGGCCGCTCGTGCGTCCATGATGAGCACATGCCCCAGTCACTAAAATGGGAGCGTCTATGTACACTTCCATAGTGTGGCTAGGCACTGGATTGCCTAATCCTGCCGAGAGTGCATGCCTGCACTGGAGCCACACTAGATGAGTGTGGCTCCATCTATTTGTCTGTCCCAGGTTTCTGTACTATATGATTAAAACTAGTGATGAGCGGGTTCGGTTTTACTCGGTTTTACTCGGTTTTACTCGGTTCTCAAAACGGCATCTTATTGGCTCACGGATGTCACGTGTTTTGGATAGCCAATAAGATGCCGTTTTGAGAACCGAGTAAAACCGAGTAAAACCGAGTAAAACCGAACCTCGCTCATCACTAATTAAAACCCCTGGAAAATGTCTGTTTCTGCAAAACAAACTTGTTTGGATTTTGTGCTTTAGTAAAGCTAGTAAAAGGTACATGGTGATATGGATGAAGAGAGAGGGTGGGCTCCACCCATTAGGCCTCTTTTGCATCTTCAGCCTGAGAGAAGTATAATTAGTACCTGCACCTGTGAAAGGCTGATATAAGGTGTGTCAGGGCTCCGCTCGCAGTCTCACTACGTGGAAGAACAGACGGCAGATGTGTTATGAGACACTGTGATTTACTGATCATGTGTACTGTGCATATGCCTGTTAGTGGTACGGGAATTATGTCTTACCACTCTGAGAAAGCAAAGCAACATTGGTTAGTTAGTGTCCAGATGGGCTAGGATTTATTTTTATGTTTTACATTTTCCATGCTTCACAATATAAAACTAGAGATGGTTAGATGAATGAAAACCCTGGACTAATATACTGATTCCTGGCTGCTATCTGCCCTCTATCCCAGGAGAGGGACTTGTGGCACAGTGGGCCATATGGACCATTATACCGTCTTTTGAAAGGGAGATAGCGGTCACGTGCATAAGCACACTTCTACCACCTATGCATTCTAATGGAAGTTGGCTAGGGATTTGTAAACAGCAGCATGCTGTGACCCATATGCATTGCATTCCCGCTACCGAATGCTGCTATACGCAGCAACAATGTAGAGGGACACATCTGTTTTTTCATCACATTTGTCAGTCTTCTGTATTTGAGATACTTATTACTTGTATTTTTACATCTCTACAGTATTTCTCCCTGAAAAACAAAACACACATACACTTACCATTATTTGTGCCTCATGTGCAGGATCACCAGCAGACCAGTCAGTTTGAGTCACTAATGGGGGCCTTGTGTCATTAGACCATACCCTTTGCAATCTGATTTGTGGGTCTCTAAAGAGGGGGCAGTATATCAGTTCAAATTCACAGTTTAAGAATTTTTTTTGCAGCAATGGTGTTGAATAGAACCCTATTGCATGCAAAACTTTTTATGCATATGTAAAATCAATACATCATGACTCATCCTGTTTTTTTCTCTCATTTATGTGATTTCCCACCTAAAGGATTACTACTCTTGTGCTTTCTGTCACCCTCTGTTTCAACTCAAGAACAGTATTGTACCCTCCAAATCACATATGTTACTACCCTCTACTGGGGGGCTCACAGCAGAATAACATAGAGTAGTTAGATATGTACTGCCCTTTCTCCTTTGCAGACTGTGTGGAGTCCACTTGATCTAGCCCAGTTACATTTCTTTAGAGTTGTGCCCTGTCATGCTGGCACAATTCCAGCAGTCCAATTCTGCTTGCAGTTTCTCAGAGTTCAGGGATCTTACCCTGGCCAGATGGTACGTCAAAGGCTGCTTTACTAGTGTGGCAACTCCAGTTTTTGCACTGAGACTTTCTGACATGATACCTCAGATCAGACTGCTGCAGATAATCTTTGAACACCTTATGCAGCAACTCTGCAATCTCATTCTTACTTTGAAAAGTTCCAGAACTCCATTTCCCCTATCTTCTTGCTGCATCTTTCCTCAGGCACCTTTCCAACACTGGGATGATTCCAGTACTCATCTTCATACTTTGCATGCAGATTCAACTCACCATTCTCCACTAGTGTGTGCTAAGGCTTTCATCTCCCTAATGAACAAACCTGCATACACAAATTCACCTTCCTTTGATAAAATAAGCACACTGGCCTGGAGTAATTTGTAAGAAAAAAACCTGGATTTGGAGGCACTAATAAATTCTGTTTTTTACTTATATTTATGTTGACTTTTATATTGTCCCTTTATAATGTTAACCAAGTTGTCAATCATATAAGCTTTCTGTAACAGTTGAAATAATGGTTTATGCTTTAAAAACATCCACCTACTTAATGGCCATAAAACATTGCCTCGTTGATAGAATTTTTCTTTTCTACAAATGACAGCCAAAAAAGGTGTTTGTAAATGTAACAGTAAATACAAAATAGGCATATAACAGAACAAAGACATGACCAAACAGAGAAAACAAAACAAACAGAACATGCAGATTGGCAGCAGTTATCTTCTGGTTTTGTAAACGATGTGACGTTTCTGTAGCCAAAGTTTCTCCAGGTACCATATTTCTCACCACTGACTGGTGGCAATAAGTAGATACACTTACTCATCTGAATGTACCTATAAGTTATAGCTACCTTAAAGCAACACTCTAAGAATGAATAATATAAGTAATGAATATGAGTTGTTACAGTAATTAATGTGATATTATTTTAGCAGTGGATTTTAATAAAAATGTTTTTGTTTGGGAGAAATAGCTCTATATATGAATAAAGGATGCAATATCTTTATACTGCATAAAAACTTTCAAGTTCCATTTTTCTCAAGTCAAACCATGTTTTGCTTCTGGAAATATCTTATTGTATTTTTAATGTTTATTTATGTGAAAAAGAGTTTTGTTGTATAGAAATTAGCAGAGCTCTGATAGTTTTGTTGTAAAACAATACTCATAAATGTATGTTTTCAAAATGCCAATTATTTAATTGATGATTTTTGTACTTTATTTTGTATGAATAACTACAACTAGTGTATACATAATGATTTATTATATTACAACAAATTAAAATAATTACACTGCTCAATAAAATAAAGGGAACACTAAAATAACACATCCTAGATCTGAATTAATGAAATATTCTTATTAAATACTTTGGCCCTCATTCCGAGTTAATCGGTCGCAAGGCGAATTTAGCAGAGTTACACACGCTAAGCCTACGCCTACTGGGAGTGTATCTTAGCTTCTTAAAATTGCGACCGATGTATTCGCAATATTGCGATTACAAACTACTTTGCAGTTTCTGAGTAACTTCAACCTTACTCTGCCTGTGCGATCAGTTCAGTGCTTGTCGTTCCTGGTTTGACGTCACAAACACACCCAGCGTTCGCCCAGACACTCCTCCGTTTCTCCAGCCACTCCTGCGTTTTTTCCGGAAACGGTAGCGTTTTCATCCACACGCCCATAAAACGCCGTGTTTCCGCCCAGTAACACCCATTTCCTGTCAATCACATTACGATCGCCGGAGCGATGAAAAAGCCGTGAGTAAAAATACTATCTTTATTGTTAAATTACTTGGCGCAGTCGCAGTGCGAATATTGCGCATCCGTACTAAGCGGATTTTCATTGCGATGCGATGAAAAATACCGACCGATCAACTCGGAATGAGGGCCTTTGTTCTTTACATAGTTGAATGTGCTGACAACAAAATCATACAAAAATTATCAATGGAAATCAAATTTATTAACCCATGGAGGTCTGTATTTGGAGTCACACTCAAAATTAAAGTGGAAAAACACACCTCAGGCTGATCCAACTTTGATGTATTGTCCTTAAAACAAGTCAAAATGAGGCTCAGTAGCGTGTGTGACCTCCACGTGCCTGTATGACCTCCCTACAACCCACACAAGTGGCTCAGGTAGTGCAGCTCATCCAGGATGGCACATCAATGCGAGCTGTGGCAAGAAGGTTTGCTGTGTCTGTCAGCGTAGTGTCCAGAGCATGGAGGCGCTACCAGGAGACAGGCCAGTACATCAGGAGATGTGGAGGAGGCCATAGGAGGGCAACAACCCAGCAGCAGGACCGCTACCTCTGCCTTTGTGCAAGGAGGAACAGCAGGAGCACTGCCAGAGCCCTGCAAACTGACCTCCAGCAAACCACAAATGTGCATGTGTCTACTCAAAGGATCAGAAACAGACTCCATGAGGGTGGTATGAGGGCCCGACGTCCACAGGTGGGGGTTGTGCTTACAGCCCAACACCGTGCAGGACGTTTGGCATTTGCCAGAGAACACCAAGACTGGCAAATTTCGCCCTGTGCTCTTCACAGATGAAAGCAGGTTATCACTGAGCACATGTGACAGATGTGACAGAGTCTGGAGATTCCAAGGAGAATGTTCTGCTGCCTGCAACATCCTCCAGCATGACTGGTTTGGCAGTGGGTCAGTAATGGTGTGGGGTGGCATTTCTTTGGGGGGCCGCACAGCCCTCCATGTGCTCACCAGAGGTAGCCTGACTGCCATTAGGTACCGAGATGAGATCCTCAGACCCCTTGTGAGACCATATGCTGGTGCGGTTGGCCCTGGGTTCCGCCTAATGCAAGGCAATGCTAGACCTCATGTTGCTTGACTGTGTCAGCAGTTCCTGCAAGACATAGGCATTGATGCTAGGGACTGGCCCGCCCGTTCCCCAGACCTGAATCCAATTGAGCACATCTGGGACATCATGTCTCGCTCCATCCACCAACACCACAGACTGTTGCACCACAGACTGTCCAGGAGTTGGCAGATGCTTTAGTCCAGGACTGGGAGGAGATCCCTCAGGAGACCATCCACTACCTCATCAGGAGCATGCCCAGGCATTGTAGGGAGGTCCTACAGGCACGTGGAGGCCACACACACTACTGAGCCTCATTTTGACTTGTTTTAAGGACATTACATCAAAGTTGGATCAGCCTGTAGTGTGTTTTTCCCCTTTAATTTTGAGTGTGACTCCAAATCCAAACCTCCATGGGTTAATAAATTTGATTTCCATTGATAATTTTTGTGTGATTGTGTTGTCAGCACATTCAACTATGTAAAGAACAAAGTATTTAATAAGAATATTTCATTCATTCAGATCTAGGATGTGTTCTTTTAGGGTTCCCTTTATTTTTTTGAGCAGTGTATATTTTTTTAAGCCTTGTTAGCTCAAAATCCTAATATCAGTTCTTAGTTATATACAGTATTTTGCACAACATTTTTACAAAACTCAATTTAAAGCTTAAATATTATATGCAGTTAAGACAATAAAAATGAAAACTAATTAGTATGAGAGAATAAATGTATTTGGTTTGACTTTTAAGTTCATGTGTATTTATTGATAGAATGATTGTAGTCAGGATAATGTTAAGTGAAAACACAATTAACATAATTTTTTCAGCTAGTTGATAAATGTTTTATTCTATTTTTCAAATACAACATAATCTGTTTGCATTATATTTAAATACTAGTGCAAACCATTGTTTTGCGTTTAAATACCAAGTATCCCTCATCCTTCTTATGAAGTTAATATGTGTTTTTTCTGTGATTATAATGTGTCTTAAAATGAGAAAACCATCATGTGCACAAAACTCAGTTGCACGCTACATAAAATTTTATCATTAATTAAAAAACATTAAAATTCACAGTTTAGTAATTGAGCTCTACTGGGAAATTTGCATGTTGATTAATTAGTCTCCACATTCCAAGAGTGTGAATGTTAATATCTTTTTCTGTTGCTGAGTGATGCAAACCTTAAAGTCTACAGTCTTGGAACAAAATGTACTGCACCATTTATCAGCAACACAATTCAGAGAATTTTTATAAAGCCACAGCTAGTATGAAATAATGGTATAAAATACAAAATTACTAGTAAATTTATATGAGACAGTATTTGCAAACAAATTTAACCCTCAGTATGCTACAGGTTTTGGAACATTTTTCCTCTGAAGAGAGAGGTTTATGCATTATTCCCAAGAACACATTCCTTTTCACATTCTAATATGGATTTTGAAATAAACTAAAAATGTCTATGCATATTTTGAGGCACAAAGCATATCCACAATATTTGTTTATTTATAACATGTCTGCTATTGTCCCTGCTCCAATGCATTAATGTCAATTCTTCATCTGTACATTTGAGAAGAATATATATTTTGTTAAGATCACATTTTCTACTACTTTTTCTAAGAAACATTTCAACTACTCAGATTTTGAGCATAGCATTACTTTTTATGTCAAAAACACTTTTATTGTAGTCAATGACATTATTACTTTCTGTAGATAAACTATTATCAATGAAGTTAAAAGGGAAAGCTACTGCAACAATAATGTTAGTAGAGAATTTTTAAATAAAGCAACAGAAAAGATAAATTTGCAGCGTTTTTATGACATTTTTATGTAACTTGCAAGTTGTGTTGACTAGAGTACTTTAGAGTTTTTTGTTTAATCTCCAGCTTTTTCTAATCCAGCTATTATCAGTTATTCAATTAAGTCATCAAAATGTACACAGAAGTATACATTTTCACAAAATCAGTGTTTGCTGATCTTGTTGTAAGCAGTGACTTGTTCACTTGTGATTAATTAGGATCGGTAAGGTCTATGGGGGTAATTCAGACCTGATCGTAGTAGCAAATTTGTTAGCAGTTAGGCAAAACCACTTGCACTGCAGGTGTGGCAGATATAACCTTTTCAGAGAGAGTTAGATTTGGGTGGGTTATTTTGTTTCTGTGCAGAGTAAATACTGCCTGCTTTATTTTTACATTGCAATTTAGATTTCAGTTTGAACACACCCCATCCAAATCTAACTCTCTCTGCACATGTTATATCTGCCCACCCTGCAGTGCACATGGTTTTGCCCAACTGCTAACAAATTTGATGCTATGATCTGGTCTGAATTACCCCTTATATTAATTAAAACATCTATATACAGAAACCTCAGTAATGTTTACAATGCCTATTAGTGACAAGGTACAGACTTTCTACAGTATTGAACTATCCAAAATTGTGTAGTCAATTTTTGGCATCAGAAATATTGACTAAAATGAAAATCATTAACTTTATTTTTCATATCTGGAGGGTTTCCAAACTATTGTGATAGAGAAATTTTCTTTCTTTTAGCCAAATAAAATTTTGTATTGTTTAAATTTGCTTTTTTTAGCAGCTGTTTCAAAGGCATATACCCTTTTGTCCATTATATAGGTAAAAAAACAGCATTTATGAAACATTCTTAATTTACAACTTTTGCACAGTTAGCACAAACCTATTAATTCACTTCAAATCTGTAATCTGCATGCTCTTTTTAAAATATATATATATATATATATATATATATTCTATTTATTTATTTATTAATTACCAGTTATTTATACAGCTCACAAATAATATGCAGCACTTTACAGATAATATTTTGGCCATTTAAAGCAGTCCCTGCCCAAGTGGAGCTTACAGTCTATATTCCCTACCACATGTACACGCACACACTTACACCAGGGACGTGCGGTGAGGTAAATATCTCAGGAGGCACTGGCTAGCCCCAGAGCCAGATTTACATGCAATTTATGAGCCAAATCGTACATCTGGGCATTATACACAGGTGCAGCAGTATAAACTCCTGGAAATTTGGTGAGTTTTGAACAGAGATGAGCGGAAAAGATAGGCAGGTAAGGCACTGCCTCCCCTGCCATAGACTTTTTACTCCAGAGTTTTGGCTATAAAAATCATTAGATTAATGCAAAGAAGATATTTCTAACATATTCTCTGTATTTTTTATATACTTTATACAGTCAAACCTCTGGTGCAAACGTTGGTATGACAGTAAAGACTCTGCCTCACCTGCCTCACCCCAGCGCACGTCAGTGACTTACACACTAGGATTAGTTTTGTTGGGAGCCAATTAACCTACAAGTATATGTTTGGATTGTGGGAGGAAACTGGGGCACTGGGAGGAAACGCACAAAAGTACAGGGATAATATACAAACTCCACACAGTTAGTGTTATTGTGGGAAATGAACCCATGACCTGAGTAATGCGAGGCAATAATGCTGAGCATTACACCACCCATACTGCCCTAATATGTTTTTCTGTTTGAAACATAGAAACAGAATTTGCTGGCAGATAACAACTTGGCCTAACTAGTCTGCCCCTTTTAAACTTTATGACAATCTCAAACCCTAGTTAATCTTTTGTTCTTTGAAAATATATACTTATGTCTATCCCAAGCATGTTTAAATTGCTCTACTGTATTAGCCTCTACCACCCCTGATGCAAGACTATTCCACTTGTCCACTTGTGTGAAGACTTTTTTCTAAAATTTCCTTTGATACCTACTTCTAATTTCATCACATGTCCTCGTGCTCTACTATTTCTCTTACTTTGACAAATGTTTCCATGTTATACTTTGTTAAAACCCTTGATATATTTGAATGTTTGTATCATGTCACCCTTCCCCTTCTCTGCTTCATACTATACATATTAGGAACTATACATATTAAGACTTATAGAAACAAATAGAAAATTGTATGAAGGATGAATTGAATTCCCTTCATTTACTCACCACTAAAGATGACCTAATGTCAATATGTAATAAGGCTGAACTTCAGTTAAGAAAAAGATTCCAATAAAAATAACTATTGTCAAGAATCTTACACTGCACTTTTGCACTGCAGTTTCTTCACTTCATGAGGTAAATTTACTAAGATAGGAGTTCTATTTAAGATGGGATGTTGCCCATAGCAACCAATCAGATTCTACTTCTCATTTATCTAGAACCTTCTAGAATATAATACCTGTAATCTGATTGGTTGCTATGGACAACATTCCATCTTAAATAGAACTCCCATCTTAGTAAATTTACCCCCATGAGTCCAATACAGCAAGGAAGTTTTTGATTTTCACCAGTAGAAGGCAGCTCAAGGACTGGTTTTAGAAGCAGCCTTTTTTGTTTCAGGGGCAGCTGGAAATTTGATGTTGTCCTGCCTTGTACCTACAGTACATTAAATTTGATGATCACATCCTTTTCTATTCACATTTCTCTGACAACTGTTAATAATAGAGGAATTTCTTATGCCCTCATAGTATGACTGGATTATCAGATTAAGGCTATGCATAAATAGCAGTTTGCCCGCTTAGATTCTCCCACTGTCATACATCCTATTATAGTAGGCCTGCCATGATTTAAATGAGCATTCTTGATATGCATATTTAGGAAATCGTGTCATGTAAACCCTCTTGCTCTCTTGATTCTTCTACTTAAGCAAGGGGGGGAATTTAGTTGCAAGCTGTGAGGGACCTTGTGTGAGCTTGCCCATATATTTAAAGGGGCAATCATTTACACAGTAAAACCAACCTGGTTTTGCCATGTAAATAATTGCTGCTTAAAAAATTGATTTACACCAGGAAAGATAACCCTAAAGGCAAGAACAATTCAAATAACCTTGCTTGAATCTGAGGCTGCAAAGAGGATTCAATAGTAAGTCTAACTCACCTGTTAGAGCAGGGTCCTTCATTGTAAAGTAAAAATAATGGCGGGTTATATTTATGCATTGATTACAAAGGTCTGCGATGAAAAAGCTTTTTTAACAAATTTATGTGACACAGATTTTTGGCTTCTGAACATGAAAATGACTCCCGATTATGCATTGATTACAAAGGTCTGCAATGAAAGCTTTTTTAATGAATTTATGTGACACATAGATTTTTGGATTCTGAACATGAAAATGACTCCCAATTTTTTTCATATTCATTAAAGTAATAAATGTATTCTGCCTACATTTATTATAAAACATTGTCTTAAATGAATTCAGTCAGTAATATAGAATGTTGCAATTTAGTTCTCATCATAAAACTTCCCCCTGCCAAGTGCCAGATTAAGGTCCACATGGGCCTGGAGCTGAAATTTACAAAGGGCCTAAACCCCATACTGTCTAAAGGAACATTGCACATACACAACAACTACAATTACAAGTTGAGCTGGCAAAGATGGAACCAAATTCAACAGATACAGCACAGTTTTGTCCTGTGCCAGCTTGTTTTAACCCCTGCCTACTACCATATATACACACACAGCATGTTTACAGGCCCTGACACTAGAAAGTTAATAATATATGAACATTTCGGGCTTGTAATGAATATTGTGAAACTTTTGGCTTGGACTTTTAGGCAATGTCAAGGATCCAAACTACAAAGAAATTGTCAGGGAAATGCTTAATAGTTACAGAAACCTTGGCTGCAGTATGAGTTTAAAGGTACATTTTTTTGAATTCCCATATTGAGCATTTGCCGAATAATCTCGGAGACTACAGTATAGAACACGGTGAACGGCTTCACCAAGACATTAAATATGTAGAAAGAAGATACCAGGGTCATTGGAACGTCAGCATGCTGGCTGACTACTGCTGAATGATACACAGAGATGACACAGAAAAAACTTATAAGCGAAAAGTTAGAAAAACTAAGTTTGAAGACAAAAAAGATATTAAAGATTTTTTCTTTAACTATGGTTTTGTCTCTATTACTGTTTGATTTTATTGTTATTTTATTATGTAATTAAGGTAAAACACAGTGATATCATCTACACTTCTTTGTATTTCACAATAAATATGTTAAGATCAATTAAACTTCTTGTTTTTTTCTTAAAAATGTATGTAACCCCCTTATAGTTAAATGTGATCATTTTTGTATATACTATTTCTTGATGTACATAGTAATATAATGAAGAATATAAAAGTATTATTAAAAAAGCTTTTAATACCTTAAATTTCACAGACCTGTGTTATTAAGGACTGGATGCCTGAAAAATAAGTGCCCATTATCAATTACTTCTCATCCCACAATTGTTTGACAGGATTTTATAGGAATTAAGAAAGAATATGGGCATTTTGAATAACTGGTGATGTTCTTTGGTCTTTGTAATGCCATTGCTGTTTACCAGAATTATGTTCACAAAACATTGAGGGATGTACTATACCAAATCGTAGTGATCTATCTATATGACATCTTAGTTGTTTTCAAAACTCTACAGCATCATTGGAGATGTTGCCACATTTTTGGGGTTAACTGCCTATACTGTAGCTTGAGAAATGTCTATTTGAGCACACATAGTTGACTTTTCTAGGATACATTGTCTATGGTATAGGTTTGGCTATGGACATACTGTTGATCTTAAAGCAACTCAATGATCCTTGAGGGTTGCAAACTATTATAGTCAATGCTGCCAAAAGGATTCTATTTTAGTGGTGCCGGTTAGATATGTATGACCAAGCAATCCCAATCACATGAAGAATGCACCCCTCAAGTGAGACCCCTCAAGAGACATGTCATGAATTTAGGTAAGCTTGTTATATCTACTCTAATTCTGCTCTAGGAGTTTCATGCTTCTACAGTGGGAGTATCACCAGTTTTTTCCCAAAAAAATATTCCATGGCAAGTTTCCTTTGCCTGGGTTTTTCTCTTGGAAATTCCAAGCTGTAGAAAAAAATATGCTATATATAGTAATTATGACAAGAAGCTGTTAGCTACAGTATTAAATTTGCATTAACAGAATGGCGAAATTGCCTAGAAGGGTCTATACATCCCATTATGGTTTAACTCAACAATAAGAATCTGCTTTAGTTGTAGTCCACCCACTGTTTGATTCTGTCAAACACCTTGGTCTTTTTTTTCCTGTTTTATTCTGCATATCACTTTATGGTTTGAGAGAAAAATAAGAAAGCATATGCTTTGTCATGGTGTTATGATCCTCAGGATGAATAACCATCTGATAAACATAAAACAATAAATATAATTATTGAGGAAAATACCTTTGTTCCACCCAAATTCCTATACATGATTATCCAATTTGAACAGGCTTGTCAGTTCTCAGGTCACTTCAGAATCTTGGAACTTTGGAGTTTCCCTTTCAGTCAGATTGGTGACCTTCTGTGTGAGGAGATGTCTGAGATCATTTTTATATTTACTTACAGTGTGCTCAATATATGGTACCATGACAATCTCCTTTAGGTCATTTGTTTCCACTTTCCATTCTGAACAACCCTTGGTCAGTGCACTTCTAATGATGCAGATTTCAAACCTGCTGAAGGGTCTTTGTTTAGCTGCAAAGTTAGCTACTGTATGTGCGTGTTCAAATTAGAGATGTACACCAGACCAATTTTGCTGGATTTGTATTTGGCTCAAATTCGTCATCCAGCTTGGATTTGGATATGCCAAACTGCTGTGACTCGCTTTGGATTTGGATTTTTTTTTCACATTTGGGCCTTTTTTTGTCTCAAGAGTATTATTAACCTCAATAACATTATTTTGCAGTAATTTCTAGTCAGTTTTGACCACCTCACAGCTCATAATATCATTTTTACCAATATTGGCCAAACGCTGCATGAGCTGGCTGGTTACTGAGCGACAGAGCAGAGGCACAAACACACAGCAGTTTAAAGCACATCTGTGAAACTTTGCCACACACTGCATGAATCACAGAGCTTATAGATAGATGCACGTCAACAAAACGAGTTTGAGTAAAGTGCACCAACCAACCAGTACAAAAACAATAGATATATTATATATATTTTATTTTTATTTTTTTAAACTTGCTGCTTGGTTTGAACTCTGGGGATCACAGGGCTTACAGATTCATGGGAACAAAATACACTTGAGTAAAGCACACCAACCAACCAGTATAAAAACGTAAACAACCAGTATAAAAACAAAAGATATAACATATATATTTTATTTTTCTATTTTTAAACTTGCAGTTTGGTTTGAACTGCGTGGATCACAGGGCTTATAGATGCATGTAAACACAGTGCAATAGGATAAAGTGCAGCAAAGAGTACAAACAAATAAACAATAGAACTTAACTATATTTTTATTTTTGTTTTATTTAACTTGCAGTTGGCAGCAAACTGTACTGTGCCCCCTATACACACTGGCCATTCAGCACTGCCCCTTGTGAAATGCTGGACACAGCACAGTTATTATAATATTATTAATATAACAGAGTTAACACAGCATACAGCAGCATGTAGTGTACTCCCTATATAGTTACACACACTAATATTATTAGCGCTTCCACACTGACAAAACTGCCCCTTGTGAGACTCTAGACACAGCACTTATGTTAGCAGCAGTGTATCCCCTATACAATCAGTGTATCCCTTATACAGTAACAATCTTATACACAGCACTCCTCTTTTGGGTGAGCAGCTGCAATTGAGTCCTTCTAAGGCATCAGGATTATTTGTGTTTTTACAGTACACAGTGATCAACAGACTGTAGCGCAGCATACAACAGCATGAGTTATCATGGAAATAGGGATGAGTCCCACATCCATGGCGCCTCTTATAGAATCCAAGTCTGACTAGAATCTAGCACTGGGATGATGGCATTCATCTTTTCACTGGGATTAAATCCTGGCAGGAATACCTGAGCTGTGGCTCTGGTGCATTCGGATCCCTGGTGTCGGAGCGGTTCGGAGTCCAAACCACTCATCTCTAGTGCAAGTACATCTTTTTACTACAGTAAATGGTTTTCCATTGGAAATATATGTGATCAACTGGTATAATTTTTATTAAACGTTGAAGCATTGTTGAAATGCTTTAACTGATACCCACATTTTTCTTTGGCCTATCATCAAAAAACAGGAACCTAGACAGAAAGGGTGAAGTAAGTTTATAAAAGTTTCTTAGAGTCTATCTTAGCACTTCACAAGATAACTGAGAATAACTTATGCCTTGGGTAGAGTATCCTCACAACCACTTGTTTCATAAAGCACCATCCTACCAACTAATAATTTTTCTCATTAATAATTTATTGATAAATTTTGTTTTAAACATGGAAAATGGGGTTCAAAAAATGGAAAGGAAGGGGAAGGGGTACAGAAGGGCATGGATGTCAACAATAAAAACTATTAAACACCATAGTATTTATCAGCAAGAAATAGTTAACCATACAGCCATATAAGACACAGAATATTCACCCAGTTGTTCCAGTCATTTCATCTCAGATACTTAATTCATATTTATGGAGGAATAAGGGGGGTTATGCAGTGATTGAGAGATAGGGATACCATTGCCTTTAATAACATGAGGGGCCATAGGAACAATTTTTTCTAAAGCAAAACAAACATGTTGAGTATGGAGCTTATGAGGTTTTCATTTTGAAATGATACTGCACTTTAGAGATCACCTTAGCAATCGCGGTGAGCTAGTGATTTCAAATTCTGTACTACAATAATGCTGCTTGAGCCAGTAAAATCTGACCTACTGTAACACATACTGTAATAGTCAGACTTTGATATCAAGAGGGTTACCAGTGCAACAGGGCTATGGTTGGATCAGGGGAATTTTCAAATATAAAGAGATCAACATAAATAACTCTACCCAGAAATGGACAACTTCGAAAAACATGAAATATGTCCCATGTAAAATTACACTGCTGCCAACAATACTTTGATCAATCTTGCCACTTTTGTGCAGTTAGGCAGATATAAGGTAAAGCCTGATATTACATTTTATGTGCGTTTTGGCATACAGTAGTTAGTGTATTTTGAAAGATGAAATTACTTGGTGCACATAAATTACCACTGTTTGACAGTAAAATTGCATCAAAGGTTTCTAGAGGTGAACAGCAGATTTACTAGACACAGCCAGCTGCAGTGAGAGATGGCTATGTGAAATAGCGTTTCTATTTCAACTGTAGGATAGTCTATTCAGATATGTGCTTTTAGCAGGTATAATCATAATAATAATAATAATAATAATAATATATAGCGCTCTTTCTCCAACAGGACTCAAGGCAGTGGCAATCTTACATATATCTGTAACCCAATGTACAACCTGAAGATACACGGTCACATTATTAGAACCACCAGCTAATAGCCAGAGTAACTGCCATGTGCAGCATGGACAGCAGCTACTAGATGGGCTGAACTGTTATTTTAGACACATCTCTGGTAGCCCCCAGGTTCATTTTGGCAGTGAACTGCTTCAATGTAGCGTGTCTGTCGGCCCTCACGCACCTTCGTAACTGACGTTCACCTCCCGGATCAATGGCACATGGTCCGCTGTAGTTTCCACATCGGTTATTCACAGTGGTGCCATTTGTCCAGTAATAATACACACCAGAAGCAAGCAAACAGTTCACATACTGCGCGGTTTCAGAAAAACTGCCACCCTTGGCACGAAAGCTGATAATAATCCCTCTTGCATCTCGGATAAATCGCCCCTTTTATCCATGAGAGCAATAAGTGTTATGTGTTCAGATGGCCTGTCGCACACCTTATATACTGACCAAGCCAGCGCATGACCTGTGACATACTTCATGGGCTACGCGCTGCTGATGTCAAATGTAGGAGGTGGTCATAATGATGTGACTTCACTGTGTATTTGTATTGGTTGAACTGTGGGAGGCCTAAAGTAGCCTGATGCTGCTTGAAGGGTATCAGTGATTACATGGAAATGTCACCAGCCAGGGTAGAGAGACCCATATCTAAGAGCAAAAGAGGTTCATATGGGGCATCAAACAGATAAGGGGCTTTAATGTTAAATTTGAAGTAGGCAGTGACCAATCAGCACCAGGCAGAATCCTGTCATGCCACAACTTCATAGTATTAGTAGGTGTTGTTACATGGACTAACAATAGTTGTCTAAGCCATTTTGGGTCCAAAGACAGTCTTGCATGTGTAATATTGCCATCACAGTCCTATCTAAATGGAGACAGTGTTTTGAGGTGGGGGAGGAAAAATCATTCAAGTGAGAAAGAATACAGTCTGTCTGATATCAAGTAAGGTTGGTAAGCATCATTGCCCCATATTTCCTATAAAGAATCGTATGTATAAATTCCAAACAAATTGCAACAGAATGAAAATGTTATAAACTTCCAGGTGTCTCAATGTTATAGCAAGTCCACGAAGTACTGTTAGTAAACTCAGAAGTTGAGCATAGGGACCATAGGGACCATGGTAACCTGAAAAACCATAGGGATGGAGGTTAGGATTAGGGTACCCAACTAGTAAAAGGCAGATACTTTCCAGGTATAATTAAAGTAAAGAAACATAATTTAGGTATTGTGCTGGTTTTTTTTGGTAAAAAAAGAAAACCAATTTAAAAGTCAGATTGTTGGGGGGAAGTAGCCATAACAAAAATGATGTGTGAGAAGGGACAACCCTGGTGTGTTATAGTTGTAACAAAGAATGCATGATACAAAAAAACATTGCAGATCACCCTGGTAGGTGGGTCAGTATGAAGTGTCATCATAGAACTTATAATTGCACGTTTAAACCCAAAAACATGCATTTAGCCCCAGTGAAGTGCTCCAAAGGTATTTTCTACATCTAAAGAAAGAAGGAAAAAAATCCCTTTTCAGCTTACCACTAAATACACAATGTCCAAAATCCTGTGTGTATACTCTGAAGCCTATCTATCTATTGCAAAACCCACCCACCTTGTCAAAGTAGATGAGAGATGGATGAATGGGGTATAAATGATTTGCAATAATATATGAGAAATTATAACTGTAAAATTGAGAAGGGCAATAGGTCTATAGTTTTTGGAGTCTGAAGTGTCCTTTCTTGTGTTTGGGATCATCACAATTTTGGGCCATAAGAATTTCCTTTAGGGAAAATACCATATCATAGGCTCATTAAAGAGGTCAAAAAGGTTGGGGGATAGATCACCAAAAAATGTGGCATGAATTCATTTAAAAACCAATATGGTCCAGGCGCCTGACCCATGGCATGTTAAGCATTTACAATTTGACTTCTTCCAGAGTCCCAAGGGCATTTAGGGACACTAAGGTTCTCTAATAATTAGAGGGCAAGTCGAGACCAGACAGGAAAAACAACTTAGATGCATCAAACAATTGTTCAATTGAGTAGTCACATGTAGATTACATAAATTGGAGTAGAAGGATGATAAAATGTTAATATTGGAGGGGTTATTTTTTACCTTTATCATCTTTAAGGAATTTAATTATATTTGATAGCATATGACCAAAGAGTTTTTGGGCCAGATGTGCACCCACTTTATTACTAGCCATGTACAATCTATGGTGGAGTTTAGCTAAGGAAGACTGCATCTGAACAAAAAAAAGAGTATTGGGAGATGATGAACTAAGACCTGTTTACTTTTTAGATACCAACAAGGACAGATTACACTTTAAGAAACTGATTCATACTTGCACTCTATTGCAAATTCTTTAGCATCTTTTGTCGTAGCTGTATATGTAAATATATGTTAATGCTAGTATCAGCCCTTCCCCTTGTGTACAAACATGCATCTGAATGTGCAAGGACCAAATTGCCCACTTTGAGCATCTTCAGACGCTGTAATACCACTAGGTTTGGATTTTCTGTGTATGGCTTTTAATGTGAGCATTAAGAATACATTCATGCAACTACTTAAACGGTATGCCCATGACACTCCTCTAACACACCATAGGATGGACTATCTTTATATGTTTATATACTGTAGCCACCTCTTAGTCACCACCCAGGAATTTCCAGCACATTTCCAATACATTTTTGATACCATGTGCCCCAATTCCAACAACACCTCTCTGCTTTAGCATATAGTGATTCAGAATCAGACCCTAAATTGAACTGTGCTTAAAGAAATATATTTTTCTATTGTGCCAATTCTTGGATGGCCATACTGTACATCAGAGTTCTGCCTTCAAGGACCTCCAATAGTTTAATAATGAGGTCTCATCTGGAGAGTTTGTGTCTTTATAGAATGTTAGAGAGTCTGCTAGGGCTTGCAGAGCCTCTAAGAATGCAGGAGATGTTCAGAGAGCCTCCAAATTCTCATTGAGGAATTATAAGATTGGGGGTCCCTTATCCACACTAGTGGGGCATGATCTGATCAAGTTATTGCCAATATTTCAAATAATTAGTTGATCGGCACATTTCTATGACAGTACCAGCTCAATCCTAGAATACTAATTATGAACAAATGAAACATCTGTATAGTCATTTTCCTCAGGTAGATAGAAGTAATTAACATCACAGAGACCAAATTTGGCATGAGTTTCCTAAAGGCCATAGGAGGGCTAACATTGCCATGAAGGGGAGTAGACAACATAGGAGCATATTTATCAATTTTGGGGACTGACACTAAATTAAAGTCACCGAAAAGAATAAGTTGACCTTTACTCATGCTTGGTACTTCTCTAATACATTTTTGACAAATGGTATGTGACAGGAGTTGAGGGCACAGAGTGACACAAGGGTTACACCCTTATCATTCAAAGTACCAATACAGTATGTATCAAGCACATACAATTTCTATAAAATAGAGCCCCAATTATTTTAAATGGGCCAAAGGCCATGTAACAAAGAGGGTACCTTTGGCCTTAAAAAAGCAGTTGGCTAAGGATAAAAAATGCATTTGAGCAGCGGGCCTTTTTTTTACCCAGAGCCTGATAATGATTTCCTTGTGAGCAGGGGGATGGCACAACATGGACAGAGCAGAGCTGTTGTAAGACTGAGGCAGAGCTGCTTCAGATCTGCTGCTTGTGTGTGTGTGTTTTCTGATGCATGTGAGGTAAGAGTGTGTGTGTGTGTGTGTGTGTGTGTGTGTGTGTGTGTGTGTGTGTGTGTGTGTGTGTGTTTTTCTGCTTCTTGAGAGGTAAGAGAATGTGTTTGTTTGTAATAAGAAAACAGAACTAGTACCAAGTGTAATGAGACTTATTAGATGTGACAGTGTTATTAAGTGAAATAAGTGGACGACTCCACTTAATTGTAGAAATTAGTTAATAAATTGTTAAATCAAGAGAGAGGGGCAGTGTAGGGGGAAGGAATTGGGGGTGATGGGTCAGTGATCTGGGTGGGGGGACTAGGGAGGTGTGAGGGGGAGAGTGTGAGCTGTGGGTCAGTGAGGTATGCAGAGAGCAGTGTGACCTGTGGAAGGAAGGAGAATGACATATGGAGGGAACTGGAGTGAGCTATAAAAGCGGTAATTAGAAGGGCTGTGGGAAGATATTGAGGGAGGTAATAGTAAGAGATATCATTTACATTTTTTGGATAGGGGTGGGCAATCATTTTGTGCCTAGAGTTGGCCCAGCTCCTAAATTCTGCCTCTGCTTACAGTACTACCATTTTTTATATTTTTTTTCCAGTTTAGTTTTAGGCCATGGTTAGAAATTATAAAAAGAAAACAGACAGATGTACAATACCTGAAACTGCCTACAAGATGGCCACAAACATGTCATCAATGGAAATCTTTCTTTAAGGAAAGCAGACAATTTTAATAAAATTAATTTTATGACACTATATAATGTATATGAAGCGAAAAGAGAAAGCTAGTTGCACAATGAAATTGTTCTCAGATGAACAGGAACTGGTATCATACATACAGAAATGCACTAAAATATTTTATGGATTGACTTCGACTGATACCAAAAAACTGGCATATAAATATTGCTTTGTTAATAGCCAAACTCCTGGCAATTGGAAAATTAAAAGAAGTGCTACCAAAGATCAGTTAAACGGTTTCATGAATCAAAATCAAATTCTATCCATCCATACACCTGAAGCATCCAGCTTGAGTAGAGCCACAAGCTTTATTAAACATACAACAATGAGGGTAAGTTTTATGACAACCTTGCTTATGTATATGAGAGATTTTTTTTATGAGTGTCAAGACATATGGAACACCAAATAGGAGTCATGACTGTGCACAATCCGGTGAAAATTCTTATGACAAAAGGAGAGAAGCAAATTGGAGCTGTTACATCTGTGGAGAAAGGAACGCTGGTGACAATGATTTTAGCTGTCAGTGCTAGTAGAAATTCAGTTCCTCTACTTATCATATTTCCGCGCAAATAATTTAATCCATATTTTATAACAGACAGTCAACCAGGGTGTATCAGAACCACATATCCAAGCGGATGGGTAAATAATGAGTCATTCTTACTTTTCATAACACACTTCACGAAACATGTAAAATGCATTTCAGAAAAACCAACTCTTCTTCTCCTCGACAGTCACACAACACAGCTTTCAGTTGCATTTATAAAGTATGCAAAAGACAATGGCATAATTGTGCTTTTGGGCCTAATTCAGACCTGATTGCTTCTGTGCGTTTTCACACAGCAGGCAATCAGATCCAAACTGTGCATGCGTATGCACCGCAATGCGCTGGTGCATCGGACAGCTACAATAGGCCTCGCCGGTCAATGACTTGGATGGTGCGTATGTACCATTTGCACAGGCATTCACAAGTAGATTGACAGGAAGAGGCCATTTGTGGGTGGCAACTGACCATTTTCAGGGAGTGTCTGGAAAAATGCAGGTGGGCGCAAGCATTTTCAGGGAGGGTGTCTGACGTCAGCTCTGGCCCCGATCACCAGGAACCTATAGCACTGGATAAGTAAGTCCTGGGCTGTGCAGAGACTGCACAAACTGATTTTTGTGCAGCTCAGCAGCACAATCGATCGCACACTTGTACAGCAATTTAACCCTCCCCCTGTAGGTGGCAACTATATGATTGCAGGGCAGCAAAAAATGCAGCGATCAGATCTGAATTAGGCTTTTTGTTGACTCCACACACATTACATAAACTGCCGCAGCCATCTACAAGTGGAACCAATAAAAGGCACCATACAGCACTAGAGCAGATTGACCCGTTTGTAAATGTAAAAGAGAGGAAAGTCCACACAAGCAGGTGTTAATGTGCTGTAAATTTGAGATACTTACTGACACTCCCATTGAAGACCAGCTAGAACTAGAGGTAAATGTATGAAATGAAAAAAAAAAAGGAGACAAAACTATAAAGTTAAGAAATCTTTACTCTGGAATGACGGCAAAATTAAAAAGGCTAACAAGATTACATAAAAATCTAAAACAAAAAAAAGAAAGTAGCCAAAACATTGTCGAGTTCTGAAGATAAGTGCTGGGGTGGATTGGCCATAAGGCTCACCAGGAAGATTCCTGGTAGGCCAATTTTTCTGTGGGGACTTTTTATGTATTGTCATGTGGCTCCACCTCCCACATAACAGGCAGCCCACTGCACTCAGTACACTGCATTGTTTCCATTCCCTCTGTTATTTCATCTCTGCAGTACTGCAACTTGGCCAACCAGTGATGCGCCAAGGCTACACGGTATGTTATACCTCTTGGCTGCCCATGTCGGGCCACTTCTACAAAAATGTACAAGGCCACTTTTAGTTTCCATTTTGCCCCATGTCTCAGACACACTGCATCAAAAGATGTAAGGAAGGCCACAATTGCATACAATCAGGCCCTATGAGGAGGGATACAGCTCAAGAGACCCCATCCCCTCATCAGACCGCACTCCCATTACGGCTGCTTCCATAAATTTTCTTGGGCTGAGCTTCCATCCTAATCTGCCCCCAGATGAGTGTTTCTGTATAATGTGTGCTTAGTGTTACAATATGCCAAAACATGGCCAGAAGGGGGTCTAGAGTATTACACATAAAGGGTGGGGTCATATTGCTTGAGTAAGTGGTGATGCAGTAGCATTTACTTGCACTAATTGTGAATCAGAAATTGGCAGTGGTGAAAATGAGTGATGTCTGTCATTTTAATCAGGTCATATACCAAATATATGTGAAATGTCATTTTGTGATAAACGTACAAAGGCCCTCATTCAGCTTCCATTGCTAAAGTCCAAAAATGTAATGCACAAGCTAGCAAAGTGTGATCACACCCTGGACTGACGCAAGCACACTTTGAGTGACAGCGGCGGTCGTCGAGGGGGAAGCAATGAACCGTTGTGGGGTATGGTCAGCCAATGCAGGTGTGTCTGGACTGTTTTTGGGGCTGCTGTGTGATGTCACGTGCAGCTGCTCTGATGAAAATTATGGTGGCAGTGTGACTGCATATGGGCCACACTGCGTGTGCAGGTGGCACCTGCTAATTGCTGGTCAGCGATGTGATCACAATGCTGGTTGGGACTTTGCATACTGGGCAACCTTGCTTAGTGCTGGGAAGCCCCCAGCATGCAATCATTGGGTCCAAAGTTTTCTAATTAACACTTTTTATATTTATTTTATTGGTAACAAGTTGCCCTAACTCCATAACAACTTACTCCCATCGAGGGCAGATTGTTATGATTAGTTTTGTTCCGAAAAACACGTTTTTCATTGTTTATGATAATTATTAGATGTAACCTACACCCAATATAGGGCCTAATTCAGACCTGATTGCTGCAGCAAAATTTTTCTCTAATGGGCAAAACCATGTGCACTGCAGGTGGGTCATATATAATATGTGCAGGGAGAGTTAGAATTGGGTGAACGTGGTGTACACTGACAGTTCTGCATTCATCTCCTCACATGCTGGGGGCTACCCAGCACAGGGCAAGGCTGCCCATCATGTGTGAGGCTGCTTCCTGATGCATCCACAATTAGATTGCGGATGCATTGGGACTAAGGTTGACCCCTGGCAGTGCAGCCAGGCTGAAGGCCACCATTTTCCCCTGAAAATGGCCCTGCCCCACGCCCAATTGGAATAGCTCTCCCCCCAATGCCGCAACAATGCCCCCCTGATGGCCACCGCTCTCAATCTTACTTCATCTATCATTCCTGAATGCTTCCCACAATGTGTAAGTTCGTGCAAGTGCACAATGGCCAGTGCATGTGTGCAGACCTGTAAATGCGTGGCTGCGTCCAGGTCTGAATAACCCCCCTAGTACCATGTGACTTCTTTCTTTTCCTTAAAGTCAAATCTGTACTCAAGGGAACCCATTTTGTATCAGTTACTGAGGTAAAGAAAAAAACAATGGAGCCGTTGAGACAGCTGACAAGTGGAAAATAAGAGTGCAGAAGTGTGTGGATGCAGAAGGGAAGTACATAGAAGAAGAATGTAGTTAAAATGTACTTAGTATAATTAAATGTAAATTATATCATCAGTCATATTATTTACAGATATGTCAACCCTCATGGGGCGCACTGGTACACACATTACGATTATCCATACCCACATGCAAACTGCTCATGGAAGCATACTCACCATGCATTTCCATAGTTTGTGGGTGCACATGTAGTCCGTTTGCATGGTGGGCATACTACTCACAACAATCGACTAGCTATTGCCATGGCTAGTGGCAAGATGAGCCAGGACTCATCTGTTACAGCCACACCTCATTGTTCCATGTCTCATGGCGGCATATCTCTAACAGTCCAAGAAGTCCCATTCAGCAGGACCCGTTTAGCTGCTATGTGTGGCCCTAGCCTACCAGATTTGTCAAGGCATCAAAATTGGGCATTCAGGAGATCAAAGGTCGACCAGGGACCTGGCTGATGGCAGCATGTGCAATCCAATGCAAACCCATAATCAGTGTTGAACAACAAACCAGGAGTCAGAATCCATGGGCAACAAGGAAAGCCAGGATCTCCTGTACATGTGGTATACCCTATTATGATGTTTTATTTTAACTTTTATAGAAATGTTAGTAAAAATAGATGTAATAATTTACCCAACAACCATATATCTCCTCAATGCCTCATTGATCATTTCTGCTTTAACACAATTAACAAATGATAAAAGCATAATGTGCACTGGTTAGAAAATTGACAAACTGTGAAAGAAACTGGAGGGAGGCACCAATTACAACAATTCCATTTGTTGAGCGGAAATGATTCCCGTTCTGATAAGGAAGCTCAGTATAATGAGGTGGCACTATGGCTTTTTGGGTGCCATCTACAACCCCTATAACATGTGGAAAGTCTAGAGGAGCCCTGAAATGCTGATTTTCCACATTTAGGAACTCCTCATTTATAAGTCACATGTATATGTTGGCTGAGGTGCAATAGGAAGGCCCATGAGACATACTGTACTTAATGATCTTGATGAAACCACAGCCACTATGGTTTGGTAAGATTCTGAAGCACAGAAGTTTAACACTGACAATAACAGTGTCAATGGTGGAATTGCTGTAGGAATGCCATTAATGACATTAGTGTCTGAGTTTATATAACAATGAAGCTAAATACTGTATATGTTCAACAAAAACGTATAAACTACTTAATACTGTAAGTGGCATATGATTATACACAGAAAAGGCAAAACTAATCATGTAGTCAGCATATAACTGTACCTGAGAAATCCATGACATCATATAAGAAGTGTTGTAAATAATAAAGGAAACAGTTATGATTTTAAACAAATTACATTTGACATTGACATATTACATTGGAAATAATGAAATAAATATGTACTGTATGAGGTAGGAAATTGTGCTGATGTAGTTGGGAGAAAGAGAACAAAACATTACCATCTAAAAGGTCTCCCAAGGTCTGTAAACTGCAGTTAAGATTAGGAATTAATTTAGTAATGGCCTGCAGTGAGAGAGCTGATAATGAAGGGGAATAACAAGAGATTCGAGAAACTAACTTGTCCTACACTTGGATAGAAGCATTTGTAGAAGAAAGGGCAACAATGTTATGGGACGCCTTTGTTTAGGGGGCCATAGAAGATCTTCTAGTGGATAACCTGGAAAAATTACTTTTCAATAGATAAAAGTTAGAAGGCACTTCACTACCCGAGCCCGGATCTGAGCCCGGCTTTGGTTTTCCCACCTGACTCGGAAACCAGAACGAGGCAAAACACCATCATCCCGCTGTCGGATTCTCGCAGGTTTTGGATTCCATATAAGGAGCCACGAGTCGCCGTCATTTTCACTTCGGCATTGGAGAGTGTAGTGAGAGGACTTGTCTCCATCCTTAGTGTCTGTGCAGGAGGGAAAGTGCGGTGGCGATTCCAGTGCTGTCTTGTGCTGCTCAGTCCAGTATACTGTCTTATGCTGCATCAGTCCTGTCACAGTGGTGGTGTTCTCGGCTGCCATATGTCCAGTGAAGCTGTATAAGTCCAGTGCAGTGGTGCTGTGTTGACCTGCATCAGTACAGTGGTATTGTCTTGTGCTGCATCAGTCCAGTCACAGTGGTGGTGTCTTCTGCTGCCATATGTCCAGTGCTGCTGTATAAGTCCAGTCCAGTGATGCTGTGTTGTGCTGCATAAGTTCAGTGGTGTATTGTGCTGCATCAGTCTAGTCACAGTGGTGGTGTCCTCTGCTGCCATATGTCCAGTGCTGCTGCATAAGTCCAGTCCATTGCAGTGGTGCTGTGTTGTCCTGCATCAATCCAGTAGTGGTGTCCCTGTTCTGCTGTATAAGTCCAGTGGTATTGCCGTATACTTCTAGTGATACTGCCGTATACATCCAGTGATACTGCTGTATATGTCCAGTGATACTACCGTATATGTCCAGTGATACTGCCATATAAATCCAGTGGTACTGGCGTATAAATCCAGTCCAGTGATACTGCCATGTATGTCCAGTGGCACTGCCATATTTGTTCAGTGATACTGCTGTATAAATACAGTACAGTAATACTGCCATATAAGTCCAGTGATACTGCGTATATGTCCAGTGGTTCTTCCGTATAAATCCAGTGGTACTGGCATATAAATCCAGTCCCAGTGATACTGCCGTATAAGTCCAGTGATACTGCTGTATATGTCCAGTGGTACTGCTATATAAATCAAGTGGTACTGAGTATAAATCCAGTCCAGTGATACTGCCGTATAAGTCCAGTGATACTGCTGTATATGTCCAGTGGTACTGCCATATAAATCCAGTGATACTGCCGTATATGTCCAGTGGCACTGCCATATAATTCCAATGATACTGCTGTATATGTCCAGTGGTACTGCCGTATAAATCCGGTTGGTTATGGCGTATAAATCCAGTCCAGTAATACTACCGTATATGTCCAGTGATACTGCTGTATAAGTCCAGTGATACTGCCATATAATTACAGTGGTACTGCCATATAAATCCAGTACACTGGTACTAGCGTATAAATCCAGTCCAGTGATACTGCCATGTATGTCCAGTGGCACTGCCATATTTGTTCAGTGATACTGCTGTATAAATACAGTACAGTAATACTGCCATATAAGTCCAGTGATACTGCGTATATGTCCAGTGGTTCTTCCGTATAAATCCAGTGGTACTGGCATATAAATCCAGTCCCAGTGATACTGCCGTATAAGTCCAGTGATACTGCTGTATATGTCCAGTGGTACTGCCATATAAATCCAGTGATACTGCCGTATATGTCCAGTGGCACTGCCATATAATTCCAATGATACTGCTGTATATGTCCAGTGGTACTGCCGTATAAATCCGGTTGGTTATGGCGTATAAATCCAGTCCAGTAATACTACCGTATATGTCCAGTGATACTGCTGTATAAGGCCAGTGATACTGCCATATAATTACAGTGGTACTGCCATATAAATACAGTCCACTGGTACTACCGTATAAATCCAGAAATACTGCAGTTTAATTTCGGTGATACTGCCGTATAACTCTAGTGGTACTGGCGTATAAGTCCAGTGATACTGCCATATAAATCCAGTCCAGTGGTACTGTCATATACTGTAAGTCCAGTAGTACTGTCCTGTGCTGTATATTATTTACTCCAAATAAAGGGGTTATTAATATTTAATCCAAATAATTTTTACAGGGTTTGTGCTGTGTGGTGTAGGGGTATGCTGTCCTGTGCCACATATTGTATTATATAACTCCAGAAAAATAATGGAGAACTTAAATTTGGAGGATAAAATTGGGAAAGATCAAGAACCACTTCCTCCTAGTGCTGAAGCTGCAGAAACTAGTCATGACATAGATGATGAAATGACATCAATGTCGTCTGCCAAGGCCGATGCCCAATGTGATAGCAGAGAGCATGTAAAATCCAAAAAGCCAAAGTTCAGTAAAAAGACCCCAAAAAATTAATTTAAATGGTCTGAGGAGAAACGTAAACTTGGCAATTTGCCATTTATGACACGGAGTGGCAAGTAACGGCTTAAGCCCTGGCCTATGTTCATGACTAGTGGTTCAGCATCACATGATAATGGAAGCCCTCATCCTCCCACTAGAAAAATGACAAGAGTTAAGCTGGCAAAAGCACAGCAAAGAACTGTGCATTCTAAGATGGTATCACAAATCCCCATGGAGAGGCCAAGTGTGTCGGTGGTTGTGATGCCTGACCTTCCAATCACTGGACGGGATGGGGTGGCTCCTTCCACCATTTGCACACCCTATGCAAGTGCTGGAAGGAGTACCCACAGTCCAGTTTCTGATATTCAAATTGAAGATGTCACTGTTGTAGTATACCAGGATGATGATATGGGTATTGCTGACGCTGAGGATGAAGTTGATGATGAGGATTTTGATGGTGATGTGGTTTGTTTAAACCAGGCACAGAGGAAGACAGTTGTTGTCCATGGGATGAATAAGCCCATTGTAATGCCTGGGCAGAATACCAAAAAAGCCACCTCTTCATTGTGGAATTATTTCTCTACAAATCTGGACAACAGGTGTCAAGCCATGTGTTGCCTTTGTCAATCCATAATAAGAAGGGCTAACAATGTTAACCACCTAGGAACATCCTCCCTTATACGTCACCTGCTGTACATTCATCAGAAGTCATTGTCAAGTTCAGAAACTTCGGGTAAGAGCGTAAGCAGTCCACTGACACCTAAATCCCTTCTTCCTCTTGTGCCCAAGCTCCTGCAAGCCACTCCACCAACTCCATCAATGTCAACTTCCTCCTCAGTCAGGAACATCAATAGTCCTGCAGGCCATGTCACTGGCAAGACTGAGGAGTCCTCTCTTAACCAGGATTCCTCCAGGAGATCCTTGAGTGGTACTAACACTGCTGCTGCCACTGCTATTGTTTCTGCTTGGAGTCAATCGTCATCCCAGAGGGGAAGTCAGAAGACCACTTGTACTACTTCAACTAAGCAATTGACTGTCCAACAGTCCTTTGTGAGGAAGATGAAATATGACAACTGTTGCAAAGCAGATAACTGAGGCCTTGACAGCTATGTTGGTGTTAGACATGCATCCAGTATCCACCTTTAGTTCAGTGGGACTTAGAGAATTGATGGAAGTAGTGTGTCCCCGGTACCAAATACCATCTAAATTCCACCTCACTAGGCAGGCAATATCGAGATTGTACAGGAACATAAGAAAAAGTGTCCTCAGTGTCCAAAAAATTGCAGTTGTACCCACTGTCCACTTAACCATGGGCATGTGGACAAGTGAAACAGGGCATACTAAGGTGTATATGACTGTGACAGCCCACTGGGTAGATGCATTGCCTTCCACAGCAACAACAGCAGCAGCGGCACCAGTAGCAGCATCTCTCAAATGCCAACTCGTTCCTAGATAGGCTATGCTATGTATCACTGCTTTCCGTAAGAGGCACACTGCTGACAACCTCTTAAGGAAACTGAGGGACATCATTGTACAATGGCTTACCCTATTTAAACTCTCCTGAGGATTTGTAGCCACTGTGTGCCGAAGACTGGAGCACTAGCATATACACCTGAACCTGCCCTGCCATCACCTGAATCAAGAAGTGTTTACGAGGTGGATTTCAACAGACTATATGCTCCAGAGGATGGAGGAGCAGCAAAAGGCCATTCAAGCCTATATATCCAACTATGATATAGGCAAAGGAGGGGGAATGCACCTGATAAGTGCAGTGGAGAATGATTACCACATTGTGCAAGGTTCTCCAAGCCTTTAAACTTGCCACACGTGAAGTCAGTTCAGACACTGCCAGCTTGAGTCAGGTCATTCCCCTCATCAGGCTTTTGCAGAAGCAGCTGGAGAAATTGAAGGAGGAGCTAAGATGGAGTGATTCCATTAAGTTTGTGGGACTTTTGGATGGAGCCCTTCATTCGCTTTGCCAGGATTCAAGGGTTGTCAATCTGTTGAAATCAGATCACTACATTTTGGCCACCGTGCTCGATCCTAGGTTTAAAGCCTACATTGTTTCTCTCTTTCCAGCAGACACAAGTCTGCAGAGGTGCAAAGACCTGCTGGTGACCCGACTGCACTCTACACTTCTTTGCAGCGGTGCGATCGGGTCTTGAAT
Source organism: Pseudophryne corroboree (assembly GCF_028390025.1). NCBI lineage: Eukaryota > Metazoa > Chordata > Amphibia > Anura > Myobatrachidae > Pseudophryne > Pseudophryne corroboree. The sequence continues at coordinate 569,236,158 of NC_086447.1, read as the reverse complement.
GCGCATGCGTGGTGTGCGCATTGAGCACGTGTGTCATTGCCCAGCAACATTCGTCGCCGGGCAATGACGCTGACAGTGAAGAAAGCGGTCGCAGCGGCGACAGCAAGAAGTTTGACAGCAGGAAGGCATTCTGGGGAGTCAACTGACCATTTGAAGCCATTTTCGGGGAGTGGTAAGAAAAACACAGGCATGTCCAGGCGAACGGAGGGTGGATGTCTGAAGTCAAAGTCCTGACCATCATCGCTGGACCCGTTGCACAGGGTAAGTATGTCCAGGGCTGTTCTTGTTTTGTTTGAAACATTTTCAGCATAGCAGGGCTGCACAAGCGATCGCAGCCCTACTATGCTAGAATACACTCCCCCATAGGTGGAGATTAGTTGATTGCAACAGCAGCAAAAAGTTGCTTGGTGCAATCAACTCAGAATGATGGCTATTGTCAACTCAAGTGGAACATGACCTGTCAACAGCTCGTCCTTCATTTTCTCCCACAATTGGGGCTACAAAGAAAAGGATAACATTTCCTAGACCACCCACTGGCGGTGATGCAGGGCAGTCAGGAAAAAGTGTGGACATCTTGTCCGGACTGAAGTACCTGTCAACGATTGCTGACATGTCTACTGCCACTGCATATGATGCTGTCACCATTGAAAGAATGGTGGAGCATTACAACTGTGACAGCATCCAAGTAGGCATAGCAAACAGTCTGTATATATCCACGCAGGATAAAGAGGCAATTTGGAGGCCCTTGCACAAACTGGTTTTATTTTACCTAAGTTGCCCCCCCTCCAGTGTGTACTCTGAAAGAGTATTTAGTGCAGCTGGTAACCTTGTCAATAATCGTTGTAGGAGGTTACTTTCACAAAATGTGGAGAAGATGAAGTTCATCAAAATTAATTATAAATTCCTCCAGGAAGACCTTTACCAGCAATTGCCTCCAGAAAGTACACAGATACCTGTGATGGTGGATTCCAGTGGGGACAAATTAATACTCTGTGAGGAGGAGGATGTACACACTAAAAGGGTTGAGGAATCGAAGGATGAGGATGACATCTTGCCTCTGTAGAGCCAGTTTGTGCAAGGAGAGATTAATTGCTTCTTTTTTGGTGGTGGGGATTAATTGTTTCTTTTTTTTGTCGGGGCCCAAACAAACCATTCATTTCAGCCACAGTCATGTGGCAAACCCTGTCACTGAAATTATTGGTTTGTTAAAGTGTGCAGGTCCTGTTTATACAACATAAGGGTGGGTGGAAGGGCCCAAAGACAATTTCATCTTGCACCTCTTTTTTTCCTAGTTTTTGTGCTCTTTGGGGCCTAGTTTTTAAAACTGTCATCCTGTCTGTCACTGCAGTGTCACTCCTAGATAGGCCAGGTGTTTGTGCCGCCCACTTGTGTTGCTTACCATAGCTATCCAGCCACCTCGGTGCAAACTTTTGACCTAAAAACAATATTGTGAGGTGTTCAGAATAGACTGGAAATGAGTGGAATTGAATTTTATTGAGGTTAATAATACAGTAGGATCAAAATTACCCCCAAATTCTCAGACATTAGCTGTTTTTCTGCTTTTTCAAAAATCATCCAGATCCAAAACCGAACCCAAAACACAAAAGCGTGGTTTTGGCAAAACCAATCCAGATCCAAAACAAGAGCGGGGATCCAGATCCAAAACAAAAACACAAAACAAAAACAGTGCCTGCCGCACATCTCTACTTCAAACAATTTTTTTTGCAGACCAAATAAACATGCTTCCTGGTATAATACCAGATCCAGGAGAGCAAGGCCATCTCAGATTCATAGCAAAATCATTCTAGTTTGAGACATTTTCGGAGGGCAAGATTTCCACACATATTAAGTGAGAATGGATCTACAGTTATTTAAATATTGTTAAGGGAAAGCAATTGGGATTGTGCGGAATAAATACATGGGTGTAGATAAAAGGGACATTTTAAAGCTGCTAAGTGACCTAACCAGGAAATTATATAAGAAAACCAGGATGAAGTTAAAGGCAACAGGCTTTGGATAACGGGAGGTAGATTCACCTCAAAGACAGAGGGATTAGAGGGGGGTAACCCTAATCCCCAGGTACTGGATTGAAGCAGTTTGCCTACTATATGAATATAGAGAATACAAAGTAGAAACATCAAAACCAGAAAGGTTAATAAAGAGTGCGTCAGTTTTAGTCATGTTCAGTTTATAATATGACGCTTCAATGTAACTATCTAGTAAGCTATGGAGGTAAGGAAGCAAAGAAAGAGGGTTGGTGACATAGAGAAGGATATCATCCACAAATAACAAAGCTTATGAGGTCTATACCCACTCAAAACCCCAGGGAAGGCCATATCCATTCGAAACTTAGTGGCTAAAGGATCAATAGTTAATACAAAAATCATGGATGAGAGAAGGCATACTTGAAAGGTGCCATTGGTGATTGGGAATGTGTCCAACAGAACAACATTACTGAGCACACATGCAGATGGAGAACTGTATAAAGCTGAAATACATGACAATATTTGATAATCAAAACATAAACCTAGAATGGACTGTAAGTACATACTGTATAACCAGTTCAGTCTATCAACTGCTTGTTCAGCACCGATAAAGGGTAAAAGAAGGCCCTTATCAGCAAAGAGAGAATCAATTAAATTAAATACCCTGCAAGTGTTGTCAGATGCTTGTCTCCCGAGCACAAACTCAACTTGATCAAGGTGGATCAGGGAAGGTAGGTAAACACTATGCGGGTCATTCGGAGTTAATCGCTCGCTAGCTACTTTTAGCAGCCATGCAAACGCATATTCACCAACCACGGGGGAGTATATTTTCACTTTGAAAGTGTGCAAATGTCTTTGCAGCAGAGCTCTACAAAAACATTTTGTGCAGTTTCAGAGTAGGTCTGGACTTACTCAGTCCTTACGATCACTTCAGTGTTTTTGTTCCCGGGATTGATGTCAGACACATGCGATGCAAATGTCTGGACACACCTGTGTTTTTCCATACACTCCCAGAAAATGGTCAGTTGACACCCACAAATGCCCTCTTTCTGTCAATCTGCTTCCGACTGGCTGTGCGAACGGAATTATTGTAGAAGCCATCACTGGGTAACGAACCACTGTTTACTCTTAGGACATGCATACGCATGCGCAGATTACCCCAGTTCTGCCATGATCGCTGCACTGCAAAAATCCATAGCAAGCAATCAACTCGGAATGACCCCCTAAGATGGATAGCAATCAGTTAAGCATACTGTATAATTTAATATCTCCATTGAGTAATGAGATGGGATGATAATGCTGAGAATAAGCTGGGTCTTTACCAAGTTTGGCAAAGTAACCACTTGGGCTAACATTTCTTTTGGAAATAGTCCTAGATTAGTAATATACTTAGAAACATAGACATCAGTGTAGGGGTTAGATGGTCTTGGAAGGTAGCATAAAAATCATTAATAAAACTTTCAGGTCCTGGAGTTTTACCCCATGGAGGCATTGCCACCTTTACTTCTAATGAAGTCCTAGTGGCATTCAATACTTCAAAATGTTCATTAGTTAGGGAGAGTAGCCCTACATTCAAATGAAAAGATTAACTAGATGAAGTGGAGGTTTGGAAAGTGGAGTGATCAGACTATACATTATAAAGGGGTTCAGTATAGGATCCCAGAAGTCAGGATTCCGGAGGTCAGGAGACCGATGTCGTGATCCCAACAGCAAGAATCCTGGCAGCGAGCACATCATGATCCCTTGTGGGCTTGCTGTACTTGTCGTGCTTTGGTCCCGGTGCTGACCTTTGTTCACCACACTATTATTTTTCAACTTGGGTGTTGGCGTGGACCACCACCCAAGTGGGAATACTGAGCTTGGGTCGGGATTCCAAATTACGGCATTTCCCAGCTGTCAGGATTTTGGCATCAGTAATTTAACCGCATACCTTATAAAGTTGGCTATAATAATTGCCACACTAATTTGCTATATCCACTGGATTCGCAATCTAAGTGCCTGTTGGGGAAATCATGTGTTTAATCTTTTTTCCATGCCTGTTGCGAATGTAACTAATGGGCTAACAGCTTGGTGTTCCAATGTATTGACAGACAATGTCTAAATCGATAGTCATTAGGACAATCTTATATGGTCGACATGCATTGGGTCGATGCTGACAAAAGGTATTATCCTGAAAAGGATCAACAGCAGTCCCTCGTATTATACAGTGAAACATTTCCTATTATGGGACAAATTTCCAAACACAGAAAAATATTTTTTTCTGTTTTATACATATTGGGTTGACACTGACAAAAAGGTTTGCACTGGAAAAGGTCGACAGGTTCAAATGTTCGACATAGCAGTGGACAACATACATGTGGTTGACACATGTCAACACAACTTTTTAATTTCCCCCAGTTTTTACACCTTATTCATACTTTATCATTCATGTGGCTTATAATTGAGCATATGGGTCAACCTAATGACTGTCAACCTTGACAATTTAGGTCTTCTATTTCACATATAAGAGCTTGCCAAGTCTGTTACCAAGTAGGTAGAATTTCAGGTGTTATCTATTAAGGGCAATTCATGTACATGCCCTTAGAAGTTTCTGCAATTGCCCCTGAATGGCAGGCAATTATTTGTGTTAGGCTTTAGAAGGATGGAGATTGTTTCAATCCTCTGCTCATTTAAGTTTGGCCTCCAATTCTAATTGTTGCTGCAAAGTTTGTTTTTTAGTCTAGTGCCAGCCTAAGTGGCAGTGACCCTAATCACAGCCTTAAAGGACACCAAAAGGTCATGATAGAGGTGTCAGAGGGAGAATTAGTGGCCATTAATAAAAAAATCTGCAATTTTTTTTAAGGATGAATCCAAAAGAAGGTGAGTGGACAAATACCATAGGTGATGAGGTCCAGAGTGTTGAAAAATGTACCGGCACCTCATTACCGGAACATGATTCGAATATGATATAGGCAATATATTCACTGACCCAGAATGTTGCAACATCCATTTGTCACTGAAAATGAGAGCTAAACAAGAGTAGGAGTTGTGGACCATGGAAAAAAAATAATAACCAGTTGGGTTTTTAACTCCCTGAAAGTCATATACAGTTGATCAAATTCTGGCAGATGACTACGAAATGCAGAAAATTGACACATTTAAGATCTTGCCATAGTAGTATGGGACAGATTACATTTAACCAATTTAGAGTCCAATATTAAATTAAAATGCCTTATAGCAATAAGGGAACCTTGTCAGGAATTTCTGTATTGCTATACATAAGTTCTAAGAAATGGGAACTGGTTAGATTTAAGAGCATAAAAAGAAACAAGAGTGACCAACTTATCTTCTAGAAGACCAGTTAGAATAAGATAACGACCATTTTTATCAGTTAGTTTTGAATGTGATATAAAAGAAACAGAATTTTGAAAAAGAATGGCTGTCGATGCTTTAAAGGGGCCACATGCAAAATAGCCCAAAGGATACTGTACCTCCATTTTTTCAAAACTGGCAGGCCCAGGAAAGAGAAGTGGGTTTCTTGCAGAGCTACAAAATCTGCCCTCTGTTTATGAAAGGTGGATAAAGCCAATAGAGCCTTAATAGGGGAATTTACTGTAGAAGCTTATCATTCTGCATTAATGTTTTTATATATAGAAAATTATAAACAATGTTTGCCCAACACAGTGATATGCAATTAAGAAGGCACACACAGACAATAGGCATAGCCAGAACTTTGTGGGCCCCAAAGCAACATTTTGAAGGGGCCCTGTCCAAATGCTTCTAGAGAGACACATCTGCAGCAGTTGTTAATTTTATGCCCTATAATAGTGTCCTACAGAACTGTAGTTCATTTTCTGAACCATAGTAGAGCCTTATTTAATGTTATGCTTCATAGTAGTGCCCTAGTTTCTTTTATAAATTGTAGTAGTGATTAAGTTCACCCTACAGTATGTCACATTTCAGAGCTGCCAGTACACATTATGCCACACAGTACCCCCAATTCACATTATTATATATAGTGCTCCTCATTCATATTGTGCCTCATTACAGGGACCCAGTTCATATTATATAACATTAAAATGCCATACAGTTCATTTTATACCACACTACAGTACAATGAGCATGTCCAGGGGCATACCTAGATATAGTGCAGGCCCCAAGGAAAAAGTTTGAAAGAACCCCTACGTACCACCCAATGTCGAAAAATGTATATAACACATGTAACAAGGAACATAACAGGGTATATAACACATGTTTGAAAGGGAAGGTGGGCCCTTATCAGCTCTGGGCCCCATAGCAGCTGCACTGCCTGCACCTATGGTAGCTACACCCTTGACATAGACACACACATACTTACACTTAAAACACTTACCATATCGACCAAACCAAAATAGATAAAGTGCAAATGGTAAAATCTGAATACAGTAATATACTGTAGAGAACCAAAACCTTTAGCAATTAGTGATGTGCACCGGAAATTTTTCGGATTTTGTATTTTGGTTTTGGTTTCGGTTCCGCGGCTGTGTTTTGGGTTCGGACGCGTTTTGGCAAAACCTCACCGAAATTTTTTTGTCGGATTCGGGTGTGTTTTGGATTCGGGTGTTTTTTTCAAAAAACCCTAAAAAACAGCTTAAATCATAGAATTTGCGGGTCATTTTGATCCCATAGTATTATTAACCTCAATAACCATAATTTCCACTAATTTTCAGTCTATTCTGAACACCTCACATCTCACAATATTATTTTTAGTCCTAAAATTTGCACCGAGGTCGCTGGATGGCTAAGCTAAGCGACCCAAGTGGCCGACACAAACACCTGGCCCATCTAGGAGTGGCACTGCAGTGTCAGACAGGATGGCCCTTCAAAAAAATACTCCCCAAACAGCACATGACGCAAAGAAAAAAAGAGGCGCAATGAGGTAGCTGTGTGACTAAGATAAGCGACCCAAGTGGCCGACACAAACATCTGGCCCATCTAGGAGTGTCACTGCAGTGTCATGCAGGATGGCCCTTCAAAAAAATACTCCCCAAACAGCACATGACGCAAAGAAAAAAAGAGGCGCAATGAGGTAGCTGTGTGACTAAGCTAAGCGACCCTAGTGGCCGACACAAACACCTGGCCCATCTAGGAGTGGCACTGCAGTGTCAGACAGGATGGCCCTTCAAAAAAATTGTCCCCAAACAGCACATGACGCAAAGAAAAAAAGAAGCGCAATGAGGTAGCTGTGTGACTAAGATAAGCGACCCAAGTGGCCGACACAAACATCTGGCCCATCTAGGAGTGGCACTGCAGTGTCACGCAGGATGGCCCTTCAAAAAAATACTCCCCAAACAGCACATGACGCAAAGAAAAAAAGAGGCGCAATGAGGTAGCTGTGTGACTAAGCTAAGCGACCCTAGTGGCCGACACAAACACCTGGCCCATCTAGGAGTGGCACTGCAGTGTCACGCAGGATGGCCCTTCAAAAAAATACTCCCCAAACAGCACATGATGCAAAGAAAAATGAAAGAAAAAAGAGGAAGGTCAGGCATCGCAACCGACACAATTGGACTCTCCTTGGGGATTTGTGATTTCGAAGAACGCACAGTTCTTTGCTGTGCTTTTGCCATCTTAAGTCTTTTCTTTTTTCTAGCGAGAGGATAGGTGCTTCCATCCTCATGTGAAGCTGAACCGCTAGCCATGAACATAGGCCAGGGCTTCAGCCGTTCCTTGCCACTCCGTGTCGTAAATGGCATATTGGCAAGTTTACGCTTCTCCTCAGACGCTTTTAATTTTGATTTTTGGGTCATTTTACTGATCTTTTGTGTTTTGGATTTTACATGCTCTGTACTATGACATTGGGCATTGGCCTTGGCAGACGATGTTGATGGCATTTCATCGTCTCGGCTATGACTAGTGGCAGCAGCTTCAGCACGAGGTGGAAGTGGATCTTGATCTTTCCCTATTTTTTTAACCTCCACATTTTTGTTCTCCATATTTTAATGCGCACAACTAAAAGGCACCACAGGTATACAATGTAGATGGATGGATAGTATACTTATTATTATTAATGGATGACAAGTGACTGACGACACAGAGGTAGGTACAGCAGTGGCCTACCGTACTGCGATATACAGTATAATGGACCTGGTGGACACTGTCAGCAGACTGCTAAACTAGTACTACTAGTATAAAAAAAAAGCCACCACAGATATACAATGTAGATGGATGAATAGTAAACTTATGGACGAAGAGTGACGACACAGAGGTAGGTACAGCAGTGGCCTACCATACTGCTATATACAGTATAATGGACCTGGTGGACACTGTCAGCAGACTGCTAAACTAGTACTACTAGTATAAAAAAAAAGCCACCACAGGTATACAATGTAGATGGATGGATAGTATACTTATGGACGACGAGTGATGACACAGAGGTAGGTACAGCAGTGGCCTACCGTACTGCTATATACAGTATAATGGACCTGGTGGACACTGTCAGCAGACTGCTAAACTAGTACTACTAGTATAAAGAAAAAAAGCCACCACAGGTATACAATGTAGATGGATGGATAGTATACTTATTATTATTAATGGATGACGAGTGACTGACGACACAGAGGTAGGTACAGCAGTGGCCTACCGTACTGCTATATACAGTATAATGGACCTGGTGGATACTGTCAGCAGACTGCAAAACTAGTACTACTAGTATAAAAAAAAAAGCCACCACAGGTATACAATGTAGATGGATGGATAGTATACTTATGGACGACGAGTGACGACACAGAGGTAGGTACAGCAGTGGCCTACCGTACTGCTATATACAGTATAATGGACCTGGTGGACACTGTCAGCAGACTGCTAAACTTGTACTACTAGTATAAAGAAAAAAAGCCACCACAGGTATACAATGTAGATGGATGGATAGTATACTTATGGACGACGAGTGACGACACAGAGGTAGGTACAGCAGTGGCCTACCGTACTGCTATATACAGTATAATGGACCTGGTGGACACTGTCAGCAGACTGCTAAACTAGTACTACTAGTATAAAGAAAAAAAGCCACCACAGGTATACAATGTAGATGGATGGATAGTATACTTATTATTATTAATGGATGACGAGTGACTGACGACACAGAGGTAGGTACAGCAGTTGCCTACCGTACTGCTATATACAGTATAATGGACCTGGTGGACACTGTCAGCAGACTGCTAAACTAGTACTACTAGTATAAAAAAAAAGCCACCACAGGTATACAATGTAGATGGATGGTAGTATACTTATGGACGACGAGTGACGACACAGAGGTAGGTACAGCAGTGGCCTACCGTACTGCTATATACAGTATAATGGACCTGGTGGACACTGTCAGCAGACTGCTAAACTAGTACTACTAGTATAAAGAAAAAAAGCCACCACAGGTATACAATGTAGATGGATGGATAGTATACTTATTATTATTAATGGATGACAAGTGACTGACGACACAGAGGTAGGTACAGCAGTGGCCTACCGTACTGCTATATACAGTATAATGGACCTGGTGGACACTGTCAGCAGACTGCTAAACTAGTACTACTAGTATAAAGAAAAAAAGCCACCACAGGTATACAATGTAGATGGATGGATAGTATACTTATGGACGACGAGTGACGGCACAGAGGTAGGTACAGCAGTGGCCTACCGTACTGCTATATACAGTATAATGGACCTGGTGGACACTGTCAGCAGACTGCTAAACTTGTACTACTAGTATAAAAAAAAAGCCACCACAGGTATACAATGTAGATGGATGGATAGTATACTTATGGACGACGAGTGACGACACAGAGGTAGGTACAGCAGTGGCCTACCGTACTGCTATATACAGTATAATGGACCTGGTGGACACTGTCAGCAGACTGCAAAACTAGTACTACTAGTATAAAGAAAAAAAGCAACCACAGGTATACAATGTAGATGGATGGATAGTATACTTAAATTACTTATGGACGACTAGTGACGACACAGAGGTAGGTACAGCAGTGGCCTACCGTACTGCTATATACAGTATAATGGACCTTGTGGACACTGTCAGCAGACTGCTAAACTAGTACTACTAGTATAAAGAAAAAAAGCCACCACAGGTATACAATGTAGATGGATGGATAGTATACTTAAATTACTTATGGACGACGAGTGATGACACAGAGGTAGGTACAGCAGTGGCCTACCGTACTGCTATATACAGTATAATGGACCTTGTGGACACTGTCAGCAGACTGCTAAACTAGTACTACTAGTATAAAGAAAAAAAGCCACCACAGGTATACAATGTAGATGGATGGATAGTATACTTATTATTATTAATGGATGACAAGTGACTGACGACACAGAGGTAGGTACAGCAGTGGCCTACCGTACTGCTATATACAGTATAATGGACCTGGTGGACACTGTCAGCAGACTGCTAAACTAGTACTACTAGTATAAAGAAAAAAAGCCACCACAGGTATACAATGTAGATGGATGGATAGTATACTTATGGACGACGAGTGACGACACAGAGGTAGGTACAGCAGTGGCCTACCATACTGCTATATACAGTATAATGGACCTGGTGGACGCTGTCAGCAGACTGCTAAACTAGTACTACTAGTATAAAAAAAAAAGCCACCACAGGTATACAATGTAGATGGATGGATAGTATACTTATGGACGACGAGTGACGACACAGAGGTAGGTACAGCAGTGGCCTACCGTACTGCTATATACAGTATAAAGGACCTGGTGGACACTGTCAGCAGACTGCTAAACTTGTACTACTAGTATAAAGAAAAAAAGCCACCACAGGTATACAATGTAGATGGATGGATAGTATACTTAAATTACTTATGTACGACGAGTGACGACACAGAGGTAGGTACAGCAGTGGCCTACCGTACTGCTATATACAGTATAATGGACCTGGTGGACACTGTCAGCAGACTGCTAAACTAGTACTACTAGTATAAAGAAAAAAAGCCACCACAGGTATACAATGTAGATGGATGGATAGTATACTTATGGACGACGAGTGACGACACAGAGGTAGGTACAGCAGTGGCCTACCGTACTGCTATATACAGTATAAAGGACCTGGTGGACACTGTCAGCAGACTGCTAAACTTGTACTACTAGTATAAAGAAAAAAAGCCACCACAGGTATACAATGTAGATGGATGGATAGTATACTTATTATAATTAATGGATGACGAGTGACTGACGACACAGAGGTAGGTACAGCAGTGGCCTACCGTACTGCTATATACAGTATAATGGACCTGGTGGACACTGTCAGCAGACTGCTAAACTAGTACTACTACTATAAAGAAAAAAAGCCACCACAGGTATACAATGTAGATGGATGGATAGTATACTTAAATTACTTATGGACGACGAGTGACGACACAGAGGTAGGTACAGCAGTGGCCTACTGTACTGCTATATACAGTATAATGGAAATGGTAGACACTGTCAGCAGACTGCTAAACTAGTACTACTAGTATAAAGAAAAAAAGCCACCACAGGTATACAATGTATATGGATGGATAGTATACTTATGGACGACGAGTGACGACACAGAGGTAGGTACAGCAGTGGCCTACCGTACTGCTATATACAGTATAATGGACCTGGTGGACACTGTCAGCAGACTGCTAAACTAGTACTACTAGTATAAAGAAAAAAAGCCACCACAGGTATACAATGTAGATGGATGGATAGTATACTTAAATTACTTATGGACGATGAGTGACGACACAGAGGTAGGTACAGCAGTGGCCTACCGTACTGCTATATACAGTATGATGGACCTGGTGGAAACTGTCAGCAGACTGCTAAACTTGTACTGCTAGTATAATGAAAAAAAGCAACCACAGGTATACAATGTAGATGGATGGATAGTATACTTATTATTATTAATGGATGACGAGTGACTAACGACACAGAGGTAGGTACAGCAGTGGCCTACCGTACTGCTATATACAGTATAATGGACCTGGTGGACACTGTCAGCAGACTGCTAAACTAGTACTACTAGTATAAAAAAAAAGCCACCACAGGTATACAATGTAGATGGATGGTAGTATACTTATGGACGACGAGTGACGACACAGAGGTAGGTACAGCAGTGGCCTACCGTACTGCTATATACAGTATAATGGACCTGGTGAACACTGTCAGCAGACTGCTAAACTAGTACTACTAGTATAAAGAAAAAAAGCCACCACAGGTATACAATGTAGATGGATGGATAGTATACTTAAATTACTTATGGACGACGAGTGACGACACAGAGGTAGGTACAGCAGTGGCCTACCGTACTGCTATATACAGTATAATGGACCTGGTGGACACTGTCAGCAGACTGCTAAACTTGTACTACTAGTATAAAGAAAAAAAGCCACCACAGGTATACAATGTAGATGGATGGATAGTATACTTATGGACGACGAGTGACGACACAGAGGTAGGTACAGCAGTGGCCTACCGTACTGCTATATACAGTATAATGGACCTGGTGGACACTGTCAGCAGACTGCTAAACTAGTACTACTAGTATAAAAAAAAAGCCACCACAGGTATACAATGTAGATGGATGGTAGTATACTTATGGACGACGAGTGACGACACAGAGGTAGGTACAGCAGTGGCCTACCGTACTGCTATATATAGTATAATGGACCTGGTGGACACTGTCAGCAGACTGCTAAACTAGTACTACTAGTATAAAGAAAAAAAGCCACCACAGGTATACAATGTAGATGGATGGATAGTATACTTAAATTACTTATGGACGACGAGTGACGACACAGAAGTAGGTACAGCAGTGGCCTACCGTACTGCTATATACAGTATAATGGACCTGGTGGACACTGTCAGCAGACTGCTAAACTAGTACTACTAGTATAAAGAAAAAAAGCCACCACAGGTATACAATGTAGATGGATGGATAGTATACTTATGGACGACGAGTGACGACACAGAGGTAGGTACAGCAGTGGCCTACCGTACTGCTATATACAGTATAAAGGACCTGGTGGACACTGTCAGCAGACTGCTAAACTTGTACTACTAGTATAAAGAAAAAAAGCCACCACAGGTATACAATGTAGATGGATGGATAGTATACTTAAATTACTTATGTACGACGAGTGACGACACAGAGGTAGGTACAGCAGTGGCCTACCGTACTGCTATATACAGTATAATGGACCTGGTGGACACTGTCAGCAGACTGCTAAACTAGTACTACTAGTATAAAGAAAAAAAGCAACCACAGGTATACAATGTAGATGGATGGATAGTATACTTATGGACGACGAGTGACGACACAGAGGTAGGTACAGCAGTGGCCTACCGTACTGCTATATACAGTATAAAGGACCTGGTGGACACTGTCAGCAGACTGCTAAACTTGTACTACTAGTATAAAGAAAAAAAGCCACCACAGGTATACAATGTAGATGGATGGATAGTATACTTATTATAATTAATGGATGACGAGTGACTGACGACACAGAGGTAGGTACAGCAGTGGCCTACCGTACTGCTATATACAGTATAATGGACCTGGTGGACACTGTCAGCAGACTGCTAAACTAGTACTACTACTATAAAGAAAAAAAGCCACCACAGGTATACAATGTAGATGGATGGATAGTATACTTAAATTACTTATGGACGACGAGTGACGACACAGAGGTAGGTACAGCAGTGGCCTACTGTACTGCTATATACAGTATAATGGACCTGGTAGACATTGTCAGCAGACTGCTAAACTAGTACTACTAGTATAAAGAAAAAAAGCCACCACAGGTATACAATGTATATGGATGGATAGTATACTTATGGACGACGAGTGACGACACAGAGGTAGGTACAGCAGTGGCCTACCGTACTGCTATATACAGTATAATGGACCCGGTGGACACTGTCAGCAGACTGCTAAACTAGTACTACTAGTATAAAGAAAAAAAGCCACCACAGGTATACAATGTAGATGGATGGATAGTATACTTATTATTATTAATGGATGACAAGTGACTGACGACACAGAGGTAGGTACAGCAGTGGCCTACCGTACTGCTATATACAGTATAATGGACCTGGTGGACACTGTCAGCAGACTGCTAAACTAGTACTACTAGTATAAAGAAAAAAAGCCACCACAGGTATACAATGTAGATGGATGGATAGTATACTTATGGACGACGAGTGACGACACAGAGGTAGGTACAGCAGTGGCCTACCATACTGCTATATACAGTATAATGGACCTGGTGGACACTGTCAGCAGACTGCTAAACTAGTACTACTAGTATAAAAAAAAAGCCACCACAGGTATACAATGTAGATGGATGGATAGTATACTTATGGACGACGAGTGACGACACAGAGGTAGGTACAGCAGTGGCCTACCGTACTGCTATATACAGTATAAAGGACCTGGTGGACACTGTCAGCAGACTGCTAAACTTGTACTACTAGTATAAAGAAAAAAAGCCACCACAGGTATACAATGTAGATGGATGGATAGTATACTTAAATTACTTATGTACGACGAGTGACGACACAGAGGTAGGTACAGCAGTGGCCTACCGTACTGCTATATACAGTATAAAGGACCTGGTGGACACTGTCAGCAGACTGCTAAACTTGTACTACTAGTATAAAGAAAAAAAGCCACCACAGGTATACAATTTAGATGGATGGATAGTATACTTAAATTACTTATGGACGACGAGTGACGACACAGAGGTAGGTACAGCAGTGGCCTACCGTACTGCTATATACAGTATGATGGACCTGGTGGAAACTGTCAGCAGACTGCTAAACTTGTACTACTAGTATAATGAAAAAAAGCAACCACAGGTATACAATGTAGATGGATGGATAGTATACTTATGGACGACGAGTGACGACACAGAGGTAGGTACAGCAGTGGCCTACCGTACTGCTATATACAGTATAATGGACCTGGTGGACACTGTCAGCAGACTGCTAAACTAGTACTACTAGTATAAAGAAAAAAAGCCACCACAGGTATACAATGTAGATGGATGGATAGTATACTTATTATTATTAATGGATGACGAGTGACTAACGACACAGAGGTAGGTACAGCAGTGGCCTACCGTACTGCTATATACAGTATAATGGACCTGGTGGACACTGTCAGCAGACTGCTAAACTAGTACTACTAGTATAAAAAAAAAGCCACCACAGGTATACAATGTAGATGGATGGTAGTATACTTATGGACGACGAGTGACGACACAGAGGTAGGTACAGCAGTGGCCTACCGTACTGCTATATACAGTATAATGGACCTGGTGAACACTGTCAGCAGACTGCTAAACTAGTACTACTAGTATAAAGAAAAAAAGCCACCACAGGTATACAATGTAGATGGATGGATAGTATACTTAAATTACTTATGGACGACGAGTGACGACACAGAGGTAGGTACAGCAGTGGCCTACCGTACTGCTATATACAGTATAATGGACCTGGTGGACACTGTCAGCAGACTGCTAAACTTGTACTACTAGTATAAAGAAAAAAAGCCACCACAGGTATACAATGTAGATGGATGGATAGTATACTTATGGACGACGAGTGACGACACAGAGGTAGGTACAGCAGTGGCCTACCGTACTGCTATATACAGTATAATGGACCTGGTGGACACTGTCAGCAGACTGCTAAACTAGTACTACTAGTATAAAAAAAAGCCACCACAGGTATACAATGTAGATGGATGGTAGTATACTTATGGACGACGAGTGACGACACAGAGGTAGGTACAGCAGTGGCCTACCGTACTGCTATATATAGTATAATGGACCTGGTGGACACTGTCAGCAGACTGCTAAACTAGTACTACTATTATAAAGAAAAAAAGCCACCACAGGTATACAATGTAGATGGATGGATAGTATACTTAAATTACTTATGGACGACGAGTGACGACACAGAAGTAGGTACAGCAGTGGCCTACCGTACTGCTATATACAGTATAATGGACCTGGTGGACACTGTCAGCAGACTGCTAAACTAGTACTACTAGTATAAAGAAAAAAAGCCACCACAGGTATACAATGTAGATGGATGGATAGTATACTTATGGACGACGAGTGACGACACAGAGGTAGGTACAGCAGTGGCCTACCGTACTGCTATATACAGTATAAAGGACCTGGTGGACACTGTCAGCAGACTGCTAAACTTGTACTACTAGTATAAAGAAAAAAAGCCACCACAGGTATACAATGTAGATGGATGGATAGTATACTTAAATTACTTATGTACGACGAGTGACGACACAGAGGTAGGTACAGCAGTGGCCTACCGTACTGCTATATACAGTATAATGGACCTGGTGGACACTGTCAGCAGACTGCTAAACTAGTACTACTAGTATAAAGAAAAAAAGCCACCACAGGTATACAATGTAGATGGATGGATAGTATACTTATGGACGACGAGTGACGACACAGAGGTAGGTACAGCAGTGGCCTACCGTACTGCTATATACAGTATAAAGGACCTGGTGGACACTGTCAGCAGACTGCTAAACTTGTACTACTAGTATAAAGAAAAAAAGCCACCACAGGTATACAATGTAGATGGATGGATAGTATACTTATTATAATTAATGGATGACGAGTGACTGACGACACAGAGGTAGGTACAGCAGTGGCCTACCGTACTGCTATATACAGTATAATGGACCTGGTGGACACTGTCAGCAGACTGCTAAACTAGTACTACTACTATAAAGAAAAAAAGCCACCACAGGTATACAATGTAGATGGATGGATAGTATACTTAAATTACTTATGGACGACGAGTGACGACACAGAGGTAGGTACAGCAGTGGCCTACTGTACTGCTATATACAGTATAATGGACCTGGTAGACACTGTCAGCAGACTGCTAAACTAGTACTACTAGTATAAAGAAAAAAAGCCACCACAGGTATACAATGTATATGGATGGATAGTATACTTATGGACGACGAGTGACGACACAGAGGTAGGTACAGCAGTGGCCTACCGTACTGCTATATACAGTATAATGGACCTGGTGGACACTGTCAGCAGACTGCTAAACTAGTACTACTAGTATAAAGAAAAAAAGCCACCACAGGTATACAATGTAGATGGATGGATAGTATACTTAAATTACTTATGGACGACGAGTGACGACACAGAGGTAGGTACAGCAGTGGCCTACTGTACTGCTATATACAGTATAATGGACCTGGTAGACACTGTCAGCAGACTGCTAAACTAGTACTACTAGTATAAAGAAAAAAAGCCACCACAGGTATACAATGTATATGGATGGATAGTATACTTATGGACGACGAGTGACGACACAGAGGTAGGTACAGCAGTGGCCTACCGTACTGCTATATACAGTATGATGGACCTGGTGGAAACTGTCAGCAGACTGCTAAACTTATATACAAAACAATGGAGAGCGGTCCTTGAGCGCTGCTAGATGGTCCAGACAGTTCCTGATGACCTGTATATTATTGATATAGGTGGAAGAATACGATCAATCAACCGTTCTTCCACCTATATCAATAATATACAGGTCATCAGGAACTGTCTGGACCATCTAGCAGCGCTCAAGGACCGCTCTCCATTGTTTTGTATATATGTTTTCAACGAGTTTGGTGCTCTTGTGAGTGGATCTAAGCAGCAGCTAGAAGGGCGCAAGTCACCACATTCTTTTACAATTAGACTGCTAAACTTGTACTACTAGTATAATGAAAAAAAGCCACCACAGGTATACAATGTAGATGGATGGATAGTATACTTATGGACGACGAGTGACGACACAGAGGTAGGTACAGCAGTGGCCTACCGTACTGCTATATACAGTATAATGGACCAGGTGGACACTGTCAGCAGACTGCTAAACTAGTACTACTAGTATAAAGAAAAAAAGCCACCACAGGTATACAATGTAGATGGATGGATAGTATACTTATTATTATTAATGGATGACGAGTGACTAACGACACAGAGGTAGGTAAAGCAGTGGCCTACCGTACTGCTATATACAGTATAATGGACCTGGTGGACACTGTCAGCAGACTGCTAAACTAGTACTACTAGTATAAAAAAAAAAGCCACCACAGGTATACAATGTAGATGGATGGTAGTATACTTATGGACGACGAGTGACGACACAGAGGTAGGTACAGCAGTGGCCTACCGTACTGCTATATACAGTATAATGGACCTGGTGAACACTGTCAGCAGACTGCTAAACTAGTACTACTAGTATAAAGAAAAAAAGCCACCACAGGTATACAATGTAGATGGATGGATAGTATACTTAAATTACTTATGGACGACGAGTGACGACACAGAGGTAGGTACAGCAGTGGCCTACCGTACTGCTATATACAGTATAATGGACCTGGTGGACACTGTCAGCAGACTGCTAAACTTGTACTACTAGTATAAAGAAAAAAAGCCACCACAGGTATACAATGTAGATGGATGGATAGTATACTTATGGACGACGAGTGACGACACAGAGGTAGGTACAGCAGTGGCCTACCGTACTGCTATATACAGTATAAGGGACCTGGTGGACACTGTCAGCAGACTGCTAAACTAGTACTACTAGTATAAAAAAAAAGCCACCACAGGTATACAATGTAGATGGATGGTAGTATACTTATGGACGACGAGTGACGACACAGAGGTAGGTACAGCAGTGGCCTACCGTACTGCTATATACAGTATAATGGACCTGGTGGACACTGTCAGCAGACTGCTAAACTAGTACTACTAGTATAAAGAAAAAAAGCCACCACAGGTATACAATGTAGATGGATGGATAGTATACTTAAATTACTTATGGACGACGAGTGACGACACAGAAGTAGGTACAGCAGTGGCCTACCGTACTGCTATATACAGTATAATGGACCTGGTGGACACTGTCAGCAGACTGCTAAACTAGTACTACTAGTATAAAGAAAAAAAGCCACCACAGGTATACAATGTAGATGGATGGATAGTATACTTATGGACGACGAGTGACGACACAGAGGTAGGTACAGCAGTGGCCTACCGTACTGCTATATACAGTATAATAAATGGACCTGGTGGACACTGTCAGCAAACTGCTAAACTAGTATAAAGAAAAAAAGCCACCACAGGTATACAATGTAGATGGATGGATAGTATACTTATTATTAATAATGGATGACGAGTGACGACACAGAGGTAGGTACAGCAGTGGCCTACCGTACTGCTATATACAGTATAATGGACCTGGTGGACACTGTCAGCAGACTGCTAAACTAGTATAAAAAAAGCCACCACATGAGTGTTTTTCAGGCAGGCAAACGTATACTGGTGGTCACTGTCAGCAAAACTGTGCACTGTACTCCTGCTATAGCTGCTCCCCAGTCCCCACAATTAAGCAGTGTGAGCACTCAGCACAGTTATATCATGCAGCACACTGAGCACAGATATGGTATGGAGCGTTTTTTTCAGGCAGAGAACGGATTAAAAAAAAACTGGTGGTCACTATCAGCAAAACTCTGCACTCTACTCCGAGTCCTAACAGCTGCTCCCCAATCCTCCCCACAATTAGTAATAAAACAAGCAATCAACTGTCTCTTCTACAATTATAAACGGAGAGGACGCCAGCCACGTCCTCTCCCTATCAATCTCAATGCACGTGTGAAAATGGCGGCGACGCGCGGCTGCTTATATAGAATCCGAATCTCGCGAGAATCCGACAGCGGGATGATGACGTTCGGGCGCGCTCGGGTTAGCCGAGCAAGGCGGGAAGGTTCGAACCTGCCTCGGACCCGTGTGAAAAAGGTGAAGTTCGGGGGGGTTCGGTTTCGGAGAAACCGAACCCGCTCATCACTAATAGCAATTGCTGCAAGAAGGGAAAAGAGTGAGATGCAAGAGTGAGATGCAACAAGAAAGTAACACACACACACACACACACACCGACACACACACACACACACACACACACACCACTCCATCACTAAGAATATAATGCAAGTTTTTTTTCCACAATCAGACAGCAGCAAAGGATTGTAGTGAACTAAACAAATGAAGAGACTTCTTAGAAAACCATTAGCTTCTCCCCATGCACAGCTCACCTTTGCATGCACTCATGCACTTGCATGCACACAAATGCATGTATAAAATGCCAGAGGGCTCACAATCACACATCCCACTTGCAAGAGTGTCCAAAAGCTCACAGTGTAGCAATGGTAAAGTGTGCTAATGCAAGAGCTGCTGCTTATTATGCAGCCAAGAAGACAGCTCAAAATGCTCCTCCAGCACACACTTTATCTTGACCATTTTACAATACTGTATCAGCTAGTCCGAGGACCAGCACTACAGTGGAACAGAATTAAGTTAAAATTGAGGCTGCTCAGTCAAATTAGTAATGCCTCTAAGTTGCTGAAAGGGAGGAGTTGTTCTGAACTAGAATGATACACAAAACAGATTTTCTCCAGCACACCAAGAGGCTTTAGCAATACGATTTGAAAAAACTACTTGTTGTAGATAATTCAGAGATCTTAATTACACATATTTGCAAATATATGGTAAACTTCCAGGCCAAACGTCAAGGCTTCTCTGAATACTGGAGTTCCTTACCCTGCATGATAACAGTACCAGAATGTGCAGGATACTCAAAGAACAAGCCATCTGGGCACTCCTGAGACATGTAGGACACTTGACAAAAAAAGATAGCCACATCTCAGTGTTAAGGAGATTGACATACTTACCATAGAGTGGCACATAAAAAAAAATTATTTCACCATATTGTCTGGCAAAATATATGTACCTCTATAGGATAGTTGCCAGTATGCCAAATGTGAGATACTATGTTTTGGGGATGTTGATAAATACATTGATGTCAAAATACTGTTATAATTTGCTTGTTGTGGAAAATTTAAATATGTTTAAATATATCAATATGTACATATTTAATAAAGTAATATTTTTAAACAATTATGAAAATACAGTTGGCAAAACTTCTAACACAAATTGAAGGAGAAAAGGAAGTACCAATAGCACCATGTAGACCAACTGTCCCAGGAAGGACAGTTGGAAGGCCAACCCCTCAATCTTTGGAGTAAGCAATACATGAAGAACTTGCTTTGATATTTGCATTATAGTACAGTAGGAGGTCATAGTTGTCTGCTATAATGACTGTGAGCACCTACTGTATCATAATCCTCCAAAGTAGAGATGAGCACTGGCCCATTTTGCTGGTTATGGTTTTGGTTCTAATACTTTGTCTGGGTTGGTTTTGGCAAAACCTCCTCACTGTTTTGTTGTTGTTGTTGTTGTTTTTTTAATAAAATTGATTAAAAAAATCTAAGGCCACAGAATGTGGGTCTTTTTTGTTCCTAAAGTATAGTACCCTCAATATCATTCATAATTTCTGTCATTTCCAGAGAATTTTGATCACTTCATAGCTCACAATATTGTTTTCAACTTTTTACCAATATTGGCTAAACACTTCAGTGAGCAGGCTTGTTAAATGAAGTGACAGAGCAGTGGCACAAATACATGGCACATTACACATTCTGCTGCACAGTAGTGTATTTTAGTCACATTACAACACCAAGTAGTACTCCTTATATGTTACACCACAGAAGAGACACTTATACACATTACACCACACATTAGTATCCATTAGTCACATAACAAAACACAGTAGTGACAATTTTGCACCACACAGTATTGTCTGTTATTCACATTACACCACACATGATACATGACAGTAGAGCCACTTATTTACATTACATCACAGAAAAGCCCCTTATACACATTATACCATGGTAGGACCCCTCCCTTCCTCATTCCTCATCAGTCCTCTGTATCATCATTCCTACTTTAATTCCCTGCACTGCACCAACACCCCCCCCCCACACACACACATGGTTACATCACACTGCACCAGTACACACACAGGGTTACACTGCACTTCACCAACACACACAGGGTACCATTGCTCTGTACTAGCACACAAATACAGGGTTATATTTTAGTGGTAAGAACCCCTCAAAACTACTCACAGCAACAGCCCTCCCTTAGTGACTCAAACAACAGACAGCACTACCGTCCCCCCTCCACCATCTGGAAAACAGCAGATTACAGGAGCAGTGGCTGGTGTACCTCCTTCAGCATCAAGCAGCCACACTGATGGACAGGTCGTTCTCAGCCACTTCGATACAATCAGTGGCCTGTTACCATGGTAACAGGCTGCTGGTTTGCAGAAAGACAGTCATTTTCAGCCAACCAGCTCCGTTACCATGGTAGTAGCCACTGATTGGACCTGACAGCAGCAAGCTTTCTGGACAAAAGCCAAGAGATCTGACGCTGCGATCTCTGTGCTTTGCCCAATTTACAGATCCAAGCTCACCACGAAGATTCAAGCCAGGACTCTGATACATTCAGATCCCCTAAGTTCAGTTGGGTTCTGTTTCCATAGAAACTGAACCATAGCTCTCTACTCCAAATGCAGTGTCAGGTTATTTGTAGCAATGTTTTGTTGGTATGTACTTATCACATTTGAAAATATTATTTATTTTAATTAATTCTCTTTAGCTGATGAGGCTGTCCCTCTTGGGGATCAATCAGAGAATATAAGAGTCTTCTGCTCTTATATCTCAAGAATTGAGGGAGATTGCAGCCAGGATGACAAACCCTTAGCCGCAATCGGCAACAACACTTCCTGCTGAGACCTCCATCTATGGTTAGAAGTCCCCAAGCATTGATAGGCTTCACCCATCCCTGGCAAGGTGACAAGGTGTTCAAGATTGTAGTTGGTACTGCAAAGCATTCCTGGTACTTGTGACTGCAGTCATGATCTTGTCCCAGATCTGACTTTCGCTGGAGTACTCCATTGTCTGTTTATATTATGGAGTCTCTCAAGTAAAAGTGTTATAAGTATATTTAACTTCTTGATTCTGAAATTATTCTGAAACATATACATTTGGTTGGGCCCTATTTGGCCCAGGAATTACCACATACTGTAGATTGACTCTGGAGTCTCCTGTTTATTTATGTGATCCATTCTCCAGGTTCCTAGTTTGGTTGCATTTGAAGTGGGTGCTTGAACATTGGTAGCTTTATTTTTATTTGTTATTAATTTAAAATGTATTTATGTGTGAAACTTTGTGTCTTACTTGTAAAATGTATTTGCTAAGGTTTTTGCTATGTAAACTAAATTAGCATAATAACAAAAGGGACTTATGAGATATGTAGCTAATGCTAGGCAAACACAGGCAGCCATTTTTTCTGACCCTACAGATATCTCAAAGGATTGAGGTTAAAAAAAACTGTGTTTGTGAGTAAAAAATTGTTATGAAACACCAAGGCTCATTAGGGAAACATTTTCTGTACAGTGTTGTTTAAAAGAACTACATGAACTGTATAAACAAAGAAAGCAGATGGTCTCATTTATTTATTTAAATTAAATTATACAGAGAAATTACAGTAGAATTAGAAGTTTTCATATTTCTTTTATTTCTATTTAAATATCTGAGGTGGCCTGCTCTTCCTAAAATATGCTCTTCCTGCTGCTTGCAGTATGCTGGATTCACTGGAGGGACTGCGCTGCCTGGTAGAGGTGATACCCTCCTATTTGGCCACTGCACTGTCACACGGGTCCAGTGGCCATCTGAGATCTGATGTCCCTGCTTCCTCTTGGACTAAGGTACTATAGACTTAGACAGACAGTGCTACACTGAACTTGGGATCAGGTACAGTGACTCTTCTCACTCTCTCTGACACTCTCATTTACCATGGCCCTGACTTATTCACATCTTTGACTGTGTTCTGTCCTTCTTTCCTCTGGACTATTTATCTTCTGTATCCCTCCCTATCCTACAGTAGCTCATCTTTCCCCATACTGCGTTAGCCCTATCCCCTGGTCTCAGATTTATTTTAAAATTGGCTTTGCATTTAGTACTGAGAACTCTCAACATTGCAGTTATGATCAACAATACCCAACCTACAGTATGCGGTTTCTTAAAAAACTTCATACTCCTCTGACATGTTATGGGAACCTTCAGCTGCTGCCCAATCTTCTCCAGTGATGATGGCTCAAACCTCTCATTTTGGTATCGTTCACTCCAAGGTTATTCAACTCCAGAGCACAATTGGAGAGATTCTGACCCATGTAGAAATACTCTCATTCAAGCAAGACATGCAGTCACTCAAGTTTTACCAGACCCAGAGTTCTCATTTTTAGGAAAACTTTACATACCAGGGCTCAAAAGTCACCACACTGGAAGAACAAAACAATGGCCCTCATTCCGAGTTGTTTGCTCGCTAGCTGCTTTTAGCAGCTTTGCACATGCTAAGCCGCCGCCTACTGGGAGTGAATCTTAGCTTATCAAAATTGCGAACGAAAGATTAGCAAAATTGCGAATAGACACTTCTTAGCAGTTTCTGAGTAGCTCCACACTTACTTGGCAACTGCGATCAGTTCAGTCAGTTTCGTTCCTGGTTTGACGTCACAAACACTCCCAGCATTCGGCCAGACACTCCTCCGTTTCTCCAGCCACTCCCGCGTTTTTCCCAGAAACGGTAGCGTTTTTTCACACACACCCATAAAATGGCCAGTTTCCGCCCAGAAACACCCACTTCCTGTCAATCACATTACGATCACCAGAACGAAGAAAAAAACCTCGTAATGCCGTGAGTAAAATACCTAACTGCATAGCAAATTTACTTGGCGCAGTCGCACTGCGGACATTGCGCATGCGCATTAGCGACTAATCGCTCCGTTGCGAGAAAAATATAAGGAGCGAACAACTCGGAATGACCCCCAATGCCTATGATAACCTTCTGTCACAACTCCATGACATAGTGTCCCAGCAGGCCATGTAAATGAAAGCTATGCAATTTATAACAGAAAACCTAGACAACAGAAACAGCCGCAAGCATATAAAAATATGGGTTGTCCCCAAGGACATTCCTGATAAAGGTCTTCTTGATGCTCACAAAAAAATCTTCTGAGAAATCCTGGTGCTGAATCCCAACAACTCTTTTGATCCTGACCATGCCCACAGAGCCCTGAGGCTGAGCAGACCAGCAGGAAATTGGCCTTCTAATGTGATTTGCATTCTCCATTATTTGTCACAAAAGGAGGAGATCCCAGGAGAGTCTTAAAACTTGATGGAGTATAATTTAATTTAATAAAATTTTAATTTTTCAAGGACTTCCCCTGGTTCAAACTACAGCAAGGGAAGGTCCTAAAATCCAAAATGGAGGAACCTAATAAGCTAGGCATCAAGTACCAGTAAGGATTCTCCATTAGCCTACAGGTAGTATGTGGTGGACAGCTGGTTTGTCTTCAGAAACCATTGGGTCTCTCTTCCTTCTGATCTACACTGGGCCATGAAAAAGTGCATGTGCCCAATTGGCAGGATCTTACTCTTACTTTGCACCTCTTTCTACCCTTCCTCAAAAAGATTGGTGTCAGCTAGAACAAAGTCCCAGAACAAAATGAAGGGCTGACATGCCCTCGCAGTCACTGGTTGCCACCTAAATCTTCAATATAGTATCTTGCCTCTACCTGTTTATAACTACTTATTGTTTGTTTGTCATGCTTCTCATATCCTTTCAGAGTTTTGTTGCCCCATCTGGATAGAATGCTTCCTTATTTTTCCACTGTCTATCTGCTTCTATGAATTTATTTCCATAGGCTTCAATAGATACAGTACCTACTGTACCGTTAAATGTCACTAACCATTTCCTTTATTTTCTTCAGCAAGATGTGGTGCCCCTCATCACATATTATCTACTGGGACATGGATTACTTCTGGGCTATTATGTTATCTTGGCACAATTTTTCCCATCTAATTCCAATTCCATTGTACTTTGTTACTACAGTATATTGGTTTTGGTTATATGTATACTGTCCTCCTACAGTATTTCACCTCATCTTTCTTCCCATACCAAACACCTCTACTCTACAGTATTTAGTCATATTATTCAATGTGTCCAAATGGCTACCTTCCCTACCTGGTATTTTGACTGCAATCTTACCATCTTTGGATCTTAAAGCATCAGGACCTTAACATAACACTCTATTTGTGCACTTTCTTAGTGTTATTTTATGGATCATATACTCTGTATAGATTCCGTAGATGTTAGGTGGTTGAACAAACCAAAGAAGAGACCTAAAGCCCTTCAATCTCTAAAAGCAAATTAGACTTACATAGGGCCTAATTCAGTAAGGATTGCATTTGCAAAGCTGCTGACCGCAATCCTCAGCAATGCAAATGCAGGAGGAAGTGAACCTCCCCTTCTTCTGGCATTTGTGATAGCAATACTGCAATTGCAATGCAGTCCGGGATGAACAACGTGACCATCGGTCGTGATGTTCATCAGTGACGGTAGGCTAAGTAAGCCTAAGATTGTCCAGACTACTTGTAGCAGGGTGGCTTGCAATGCAAATACAACTGCATCTCGCGAGGCAGTCCTTGGCCTCGCCACTCTTGGCAAAAAGGGGTGATGCCCCTATTTCCAGCAATGCCAGCTGCCACATCCCCCATACCTCCCCGCAAATGCCACTGCCAGTCAAAAAGCAGAGGTGATCACATTACTGCAATGTGATCGCAGGTCCTATTCTGCAAATGCGCAGAACGAGTCCTGTGCATGCGACTATTGGGAAACTACTTGTTGGATCGCAATAACAATTAATCCTGATTAAGGCCCATAGTGCTAATTTAGAAGACCTATTTTACACCCTGTCCCACCCCAAAATTACGTAGCAATAATTTTTTACTTCCAGTTTTTTTTTGTAACAATTTTAAAGGCAAATCTAAAGATGTACATTAACTATAATATTCACAAAATTATTGTATTTGTTGAATTTTATACCTCCATGTTGGTACAGATGCCCTAATATTTTGGGAAAAGTGCGTGATGGTGTCCTGTTGATGTCCTATTTCAGTGACATGCACTCTCCTCTGCACATTTAGTGTGATTGTTACAAACTTAGACATTTTTGGATGTCATATTTTAACTCACAGATGAGATTCTTGGGGAGGATATTTCTTCTGACCTCCCATTTTCGCTGTTCCACTGCAGACAATCCCTTTGGCACTGTTGCTAGGGCAATTATCACAGCTTGAGGAAGCTCTATCTTTTTTCCAACTATAACAGACTTTCTCTCTAAATGTGATATTGATGACAGTCTTGTCTGCCAGTGACACCTACGGTATGAAACCTTCTGAGACACTTGGTTTGATGAATTGACCTTAAAGGCTCTAGTGCATTTTTAAGTCTCATCTCACCTCCCTCTCCTGAGCGTTGCTTTCTCTTCTTGTGTGTGGCTTCCAGGATGGCAATTCAACTGGTTGAGTAAAATTCAACCTAGGAATGAATTTCACCCCAATCCAGATTCTGCCTCTCAAGACTTCCACAAGCTATAAATGGCCCATATTTGCAGACACTCTCCCCTATCTCATTTCCTTATACAATATCCTCATTGTATTTGTATTACATTCCTATGCCTATCCATATACATTGTCTGGCTTGGTCGTTATCTGGTCCATCATTATCTGGCTTGGTCATCCCACTGTGCAACCTGGGATGCTTTTTACATTATTAGCTTTCCACGGTCCTATTGCTTTATTGATATTCATCTGTTTCTTATTATACATACCATTTTATTTGTGGTTTTCATTGTTAATCCCCTTGTGTTGTGTACCAATGTACCTGTTTGCATTAGGCTGTAAAGCTAATACAAGCTGCACTAAAAGTACTGAATTTATCAATTTAGAACAAAGATAACTGATAGCCCTGATATTTATTTAGTATAATATATGCAAATTTGGTTAGAGAGTATACTGTGCTTAAACCCTACACACAAACCCTGTTATCTACTCCCCTTGTTTTCAATGTAGAAAGTCCGTTCATGCCTCCAATAACAACACAATGCTTTATTTTATGTACTGTTTTCTTTTTAATAAGCTACTGTAGAACATTGTCCTGCAAGCAGTTCTGAGATTGCTGTTTGAAAATGATGATGTTTCTGCTACTATAATTGAATTCTTCACAGAAAAAATGTGTGATGTTATTGTATTGACAATAATTTACTCAGTAAAATACAGCTATTGGATGATGATGATGATGATGATGATTGTATTACATATTATAGATAAGCACAATGTTTAAAGATATTAAGATATTTACTAAAGATTATTATTTTAATGATAATAATGATGATTCTATTATTATTATTAGTAGTAGTAGTAGTAGTAGTAATAGTAGTAGTAGCAGCAGTAGTAGTGATATAATTTTGTATACTAAACAAAAGACATACAGTATACTGCCATGAGTCACCTTATAGCATTGGGTCACAGACTATTGTAGATTGTCAGTGATAGTTCCCATCTGTATGTCTGCATTAGAGATAAGAACTTTAATTTCATTTTTGTGATGCTTTAGAGAACAGTAAGGGCTTTTTAACTATACTATGTCCTTCTTATAACCTTGATGTAGAAAAAAACATGTACTGTATATGTGCAAAGATAATATCATAATTTATTTATGATACATTACATAATATGTTTTTAAATACTCCAAAAGTTAAGATTGCAACTCAAGATTTGAATGGATAATGTATTTGATTCATTGCTTTGATTATACTAATTACTCATTTACCTACTGAGAGGCTGCAAGAAGCTATTTCAAAGTAATCAAGGTGATGTGAGATTTTCTGTGTTTGAATTATAGAAATCACATTCTAATATTACATTTAATAGCAATTTTGCACTTTAAACCTCAGCAAGGTAGTTAATCCAAAAATAATGTTAACTCTTGTGGTTTTTCAAGTGTTATACAGAAATTGAATTCATTCAGATACAATTATTTCATTATTTATATTCAATGATTTGAAATAGTAAAAATTTCTAAGTTAAAAGAATAATAAATGCATTTAAAGACAACGGAATATTTAATTTATGTCCATGTGTATATTATGTATACAGTATATACTGTATGAAGCAAGAACTCCTGATTTCATCAAATTAATGTATACAAGATATCCACCCCCATTGACCCTCAAAAACAAAAAAGAAATAAATGCAAATGGTGCCATATTACACTGGATTATCATTAAGAGTAATAGTCTTGGGTCCAGAGTTGTAGGCAGAAATTAGTTATTTTGGACTAGGGCAAAAATTGGACTACAGATGTAGCCACCTTTATCTTGACTGTTTCTCCGCCGAGACGGGCGTTTAGTCACGCTAAGGCGATAGCTGAGTTTAATCACAGGTAGGCGCGCTGAGGCGATCTATATACTCATCATGCATTACACATCTCCACCACTGTGTGGCTAATGCTCCACCAATCCAGTACTTTCGATCGTACAGTTTAGCGGCGGATTGATCTACAGCTCTGGCAATACTGTAGGCGTAACGGGAGGCGGTGGAAAATGTATGGAGTACTGTATGTGTATGGAGACGCAACTACAGTAATTGTGTAAAAGGAAGAATGTACAGGACAATGTATAAACACCGTGCTTTTAAAATACATGAGCGTCTGGGAATGGAGGGCTTGCACATGACCTGAATTCCCTCCCTGTCTACTGCATGATCTGTGCAGGCTCCCAGGGGGGCAGGGCTACAGTAGCTAGCAGGAGGCGGTGGAAAATACCGTGCTTTACAAATGCGAGCGTCCGAGTCCTCTAAGGCATAAACCAACACCAATGGGGTGGGGGCCGGGCGCTGTTTGCAGTACTTTCACACATGAAATTGGGAGTCTCTCATGAGGCATCGTGGGCTAGGGGTGAGGGCTCCCACCCCCCACGCTGGGGGTCCAGGGTTCGAGACGTGATGTGCCTTCTTTTTTTTTTTTTTTTATTGTAATAATACACTGTATTATTTTATCTACATTGTAAGACAGTCAATGGAAAGGTGCACACAAGTTACATATAAATTAGAGTACTTCTGCAGGAGCGATTCTTTACGCTAAATGCAACTAAACAGCGGCAATGAAATGAGGGTATTCTGACACTACTAACTGAGCAAAACAGTACTGTAGATCTTCAGCGTTTGTGTATTGCACATGACCTGAATTCCCTCCCTGTGCAGGCTCCCAGGGGGGAAGGGCGATGGGGGTAGGGGGAGACGATGGGAAATACTGTACTGTGCCTTTGAAATGCAATTACATGAGCGTCCGAGTCCACTACGGCATACTGTAAACCAACACCAATGGGAAGGAAATGCCAACCATTTTTTTTATGTGTTCCCGTGACATTCATTTAAAAAAAAAAATATTTTTCTCTAATACATCCAATGGAAGGATGCACACAGGTTTCACATAAATCAAAGTACTGTACATCTGCAGGAGCGATTCTTTACGCTAAATGCAACTGCACAACGGCAATGAGTAGAAATGAGTGTATTCTGACGCTACTAAGTGAGCAAAACAGTACTATATACAGTAGATATTCGGCGTTTGTGTATTGCACATGACCTGAATTCCCTCCCTGTCTACTGCATGATCTGTGCAGGCTCCCAGGGGGGGAGGGCTACAGTAGCTAGCAGGAGGCGGTGGAAAATACCGTGCTTTACAAATGCGAGCGTCCGAGTCCTCTAAGGCATAAACCAACACCAATGGGGTGGGGGCCGGGCGCTGTTTGCAGTACTTTCACACATGAAATTGGGAGTCTCTCATGAGGCGTCGTGGGCTAGGGGTGAAGGCTCCCACCTCCCACGCTGGGGGTCCAGGGTTCGAGACGTGATGTGCCTTCTTTTTTTTTTTTTTTATTGTAATAATACACTGTATTATTTTATCTACATTGTAAGACAGTCAATGGAAAGGTGCACACAAGTTACATATAAATTAGAGTACATCTGCAGGAGCGATTCTTTACGCTAAATGCAACTAAACAGCGGGAATGAAATGAGGGTATTCTGACACTACTAACTGAGCAAAACAGTACTGTAGATCTTCAGCGTTTGTGTATTGCACATGACCTGAATTCCCTCCCTGTGCAGGCTCCCAGGGGGGAAGGGCGATGGGGGTAGGGGGAGACGATGGGAAATACTGTACTGTGCCTTTGAAATGCAATTACATGAGCGTCCGAGTCCACTACGGCATACTGCCTGGAACGCACGACGTCTGAGACGCACGACGTCTGAGACGCACGACGTCTGAGACGCTCATTGAGCATAAGGACGGTGTCATGGCTGCTGGAAGGGACCGTCCTTACTCTATGGGTGAGCTGCGTCTCCTCGTTTGCTGGCGGGACAGAACTCTCGCCAGCAACGAGGAGAAAATGAGGGCATACCGGAGGGCCAGCAGGGACATCCTCCGGAAGTATAGCAGGAGGAGAACGGTGAGGTCTCTTCAGAGGCGATGGAGTGACCTCGTTAGGAGGACCCCAAGTCGCCTGCAGGCCATAAGGGATTGTAAGTACAGTACATTACTGTAGATTACTGTACTTTAAGTTACTGTAGTTACAGGTACAGTACATTATAGCAGGGGCTGTTGTAGCAGCAGGTATCCGGTCTATACAGCACTGTATTTGTGGTAAACAAATGGTTAAACAAGGACCAAACATTAACCCGGGTCAAAAGGTCAATTTGTTTTTTGGTGTCGACCTAGATGGTGCGGCTTTTGAAATTGGTTGACACCAGTTACTGTAGGTTGACATGGTCGTTAAGTTGACATGGAAGAAGATCGACATGAGTTTTACATAAACAATTATTACTTTTTTAAACTTGTATATACAGTATACAGTAGTTCTTTACAATCCACGTGGTCTACGATTGTGCAGTGTACAGTATATGCAGTGTATCACAGTGTATCGTGCTGCGTAATTGCAGCGTGTCATGCAGTGTACATTCAGTATATGGTATTGTGCAGTGAGTGTAATGCATAGTGAATCACATCGTGCAGTGTACTGTATACACATGTGGTACTGTAATTGCAGTTTTTTGTGCAGTGTACATTGTATCATATTTTGCAGGGAAATGTTGTCGTATCACGCAGTGCATACAGTATGCAGTGTCGTGCAGTGCATTGTGTGGTTTAATTGCAGTGTGTCATGCAGTGTACCTGCAGCGTATTGTGCAGTGTATCGTACATTATCATTCAGTGTAACGTGCAGCTGTAATTGCAGTCTCCTGCCTCCCACGCTGAGAGTACCGATTTTTATACCCAAAGTTCAAGTACAGTAACTATTTTTTTAGTAGATTTGTGTTTCAGATAGTACAGTGTTCTAAGGGACGTTACTATGGTAGAAATTATTCTAAGGGATGTTACAGTGGCCTAATGTGTTCTGACGTGCATTACTCTTGCATAATGTGTTATAAGGTTCATGACTGTGGGCAGATCTCTACTTTGTGACGTAATGTGGATATACTACTGCACTACTGTGACGTACAGTACAGTAACGTGAATAAGGTGCTCTACTGTGTGACACAACGTGAATCAAGGACAGTACTGTGACGTGAATACGGTGCTCTACTGTGTGACACAACGTGAATCAAGGACAGTACTGTGACGTGAATAAACTGCACTACTGTGACATGACGTGAATAAGATGAATTCAGGTGAGTGCTGCATCATCTGTCATGGAATCAATTTATACTGTAATGAACAGTACTGAGATGGTTAAGGGTGGGAGGGCTGCATGCTGATGTGTGTCATAATGTTTATAAGGGCAATGCTAATGTGTGTTACAATGTCTATAAAGGTAGTGTTCTGTCTAATACCCTGGACCTACTGTACTGTAGCGATACTGTAAGTGTACTGTATGTCACATTTAGAAATGTCCCCCTTAAGTTTTGAAGACAGTACAGTACACTATGCCCTCCTGAGTGATTAGGTGCAGGGTACTAGAATGAACAATTCCATTGATTGTGATGTCATAAAGATGCTGTCAATGTTGAATTTCATTGACTGTACAGTATGCTGCCATTATACTGTATATATATTTTTACAGGGCTGGTAGCACGACGGCACAGGAGGCGGAACAGGCGCCGCCAAGATGGTAAGTATTGTCAAATACAGTAGTGTACAGTACATAGTGATTTCTATAGTCCTACCCCCCTGTCCTGACCATCACAGATAACTCGCTGCAATCCGGATGGGAGAGAGGGTGGGACACTTCCTGTGAGATCTGGTTGCCCGTGATGTTAAGAATGTCTGTTTACAAAACTAACTGTAAATATTAAACACACAGTATAAATAACATTGTAGATAGCTGAATACCCGTGCTGCGCTACGGGATGAGGATGGTAAATTACAGTGATAGTTGTTTGTTAATTTACGTTTGACAGCTTCACTTACAGCACTGTTATTTTTTTTCTCGCAGTACCACCACCACCACCACCACCACCACCTGCGCTGCCAGGTATTGTGTAACGAGAATTCTGGTGCGACTGTCATCGTTACACTACTGTACATGTGTCCTGGATACTGTATAGTACATGTTACAAATTGACAGCTTCACTTACAGCACTGTTGTTTTTTTTCTCACAGTACCACCACCACCACCACCACCACCTGCACTGCCAGGTATTGTGTAACGAGAATTCTGGTGTGACTGTCATCATTACACTACTGTACATGTGTCCTGGATACTGTATAGTACATGTTACAAATTGACAGCTTCACTTACAGCACTGTTGTTTTTTTTCTTACAGTACCACCACCACCACCACCACCACCACCACCACCACCACCTGCGCTGCCAGGTATTGTGTAACGAGAATTCTGGTGCGACTGTCATCGTTACACTACTGTACATGTGTCCTGGATACTGTATAGTACATGTTACAAATTGACAGCTTCATTTACAGCACTGTTGTTTTTTTTCTCACAGTACCACCACCACCACCACCACCACCACCACCACCACCTGCACTGCCAGGTATTGTGTAACGAGAATTCTGGTGCGACTGTCATCATTACACTACTGTACATGTGTCCTGGATACTGTATAGTACATGTTACAAATTGACAGCTTCACTTACAGCACTGTTGTTTTTTTTTCTCACAGTACCACCACCACCACCACCACCACCACCACCGTCTGACCAGCAGAGCTCCGGAAGTGGTAATCATTATTTTTGTTACAGACACACTAGTTTCCTACAGTATTACTGTAATTTTTTTATTTTACAATACTTGTTATCTTGTACACACAGACCGCCTCGTTATTGATACGGAGCCAGAGGAGGAGGAGGAGGAAATGGGGGAGCCTTCAGGCCAGCCTGGTAAGAATTGTAATCTACTGTACAGTACTCTACATTCTACATTCATTGATTTATTAACAGTACCAATGGCTTGGGTTTGCGTGACCAGTGGTCAGGATTCCAGCAGTCAAGTGACCGACAGCGGTATCCTGATTGCAGAAATCCCATTGACTTTTCTTTTTGTTTTTTTTATATTCAACACAGATGTCACTTACGTGGACTCTGAGTCGGAGGAGCCACAGTATAGTAAGTACAGTAGGATTTTCTCAAGCCCATTCTTAAAAGTATTGACCAAGTCCACTTTTATTACTTTTCAGGCAGGGAATTCCAAACATGTACTGTACAGTATTTCCCTCACTGTGAAGACCCCTTTTCGCCTCTGTGTGCGAAATCGCCTCTCCTCCAACACGAGTTAAATACAGGCACAGTACAGTACTGTATGTCCCCTACCACTGGACAGTCATTCTGCTCCTACTGTATTATGAATATATCTCTGCCTCCTGTAGCACTGTACTACTGTGCAATTTTGTACTAACTGTACTCTACTGTATTTTGTTTATAATATTTTTTTATTTTCCACTCAGTAATTATTGACAGTGAGGAGGAAGTGGAGAAGAAGCCCTCTCCCCAACTTGGTAAGTAAACTAAAGTATTGTACTGTACTGTACATTGTGTTAAACCAATGGGTTGGGTTTGCATGACCAGCAGTCAGGATTCTAGCGGTCAGGTGACCGACAGTGGCATCCTGATTGCAGCAATCCCAACAGGGTGGGGTACGGTATCCTAACCCTCCTCCACTACCCCCTGATTCTGGCCTCGACATTCTCGTCTCTGTGTGCGAAATCTACTCTCCTCCTCCAATTCCTGACTGAATTTTTGCTTTACTGTATTCAACACAGAATACAAAAGTATATTTCATGGAATTTTTGCTTTCACAGGCCCTACACTGTCACAGGCGGTGGCGGAGGAGGAGGACCAGGACTCTCTGTCCCTCACCACACTGCACCCATTAAGTAAGTCCAGTCCGGTACATCTTGCCTCTGTAGAGCCAGTTTGAGCAAGGAGAGATTGATTGCTTCTTTTTTAGGTGGGAGCCCAAACCAACCATTCATTTCAGCCACAGTCGTGTGGCAGACCCTGTTTATACAACATAAGGGTGGGTGGGAGGGCCCAAGCACAATTCCATCTTGCACCACTTGGGTCACTTAGCTTAGTCATCCAGCGACCTCGGTGTTCAGAATAGACTGGAAATGAGTAGAAATTATGGTCATTGAGGTTAATAACACTATACAGTAGGATCAAAAATACCCCTAAATTCTATGATTTAAGCTGTTTTTGAGAGGTTTTTGAAAAAAAGCACCAGGATCCAAAACAAGTCCGAATCCAAAAGCAAAACACAAAACCCGAAAAATTTCCGGTGCACATCTCCAGTTTTAATAAAGTCCAGGAGGGAAACATTCTCCTGATGAAGACACTGTACTGCAAGCAATAGGACACGAGGATGTGCACTGAGACTGGAGGGGGGAAGGTTCAGGGGGAATTTTAAGAAAAAATACTTCACAGAAAGTGCAGTGGACAAGTGGAATAGCCTCCCATCAGAGGTGGTAGAGCCTGAAACAGTAGAGCTACAGTATTTAAACATGCATGGAAGAGACATAAGGATATCCTTACAAAGAAATAAAGATCAAATAAGCTTTGATGTAAAAAATGGTTAAAAAAAAGAGGCAGATTAGATGGGCAAAGTGGTTCTTACAGTATTTGTCGTCAAATTCAATGTTTCTGTATGTACAGTACAGTACAACATTGTGTTTAAAATAGTAAAGTAGTGTATTTCCTGGAATGAACCTTTTTTTTCTCATTAATGTTTTTTCACAGGCCCTACACTGGAACAGTCCGCCGAGGAGGAGGATGATGAGGATGATGAGGCGGCATTTAGTGGTAAGAATTATCACTGACATTGATTTGATTCCATCAGAGTAGCACTTTTCATCAGATTTTTCTGGAAAATGCGTAGAAATCGGATAAAAATTGCACAAATCGGAATAGTGGATGGGGGACTTTAGATGATTGTTTTTGTTTGAACTGGTGATATTGCCCATACAGTAGCAACCAATCACATTCCACATTAACATTTATCTACAGTAGTTACACTTACAGACGATAATGCAGTACAGTAGGTAATATTTGTAATTGTCAGAGAAGTATCTTCATATACTGTAGTTAGAATTCTCATATTTGCTATACAGGAGCAAACCGCTTCATCAGTGAGGTTCCTGCTTCCAGTGTAATAGGTTGTGGTTTCTAATCCTGGGTGTGATACTTGTAAAATGTGTATATTCAGTATAATAAAGAGGGTGTGACTTGTAAGGTGCGTGGACCAGTGAGGAAGTCGGCCACTAAAAAGACAGCGACAGCTATCAATTAACTTAATTCAATGGTGTCACAGAATAGGAGGAGAGGTTCCCCTCCTTCAGAGCAGGAGCCCGGCGGCAGATGACTCCGTTGCCTCCCAGAGTTCTGCCTCTGTGGATAACATCACCTGTTCTAAAAAAAACTCCCATCTTACTAAATCTCTCTCTCTCTCTCTCTCTCTTTCTCTCTCTCCCCCCATGTCACTGTCTCTCCATTCATCTCTCTCTCTAGATACTGTCAGTGATGAATTTCCCATTAGGCACGAGAGGCACGTACTGTACCTAGGGGCGGCATCTGTTTGGGGGCCGCAGTTGGATGCTTACAGTATGCTGATACTGTCATCCCAAAAATTACCACTACAGTAACTGCTAAATATTTTAAGTGTACTGTACAATATGCACATACAGTACAGTACTGTACAGTATACATAATTCAAAGCAAAAAAGAGTTGCTACCTTAGTCTAGTCATAATCACCGGCATACGGGCCACTCACAAATTTTCTGATGGTCTCGGTGGGGCCCCTTGGAATCACCATGCCTGTCACAAGCATACCTTTTTTTACCCACCTGTCACTGGGCCTGGACACTAGTGTACTATTACTATACTTTTTACTGTATACTGTATCTTATAATATTCTTCTCTTTTACCCACAGACGACGAGCCAGAATACCATTTTGGTAAATAAATATACTGTACAGTAGCAATAGTTGGTACTGCAATTACAGTATTTTTTTTCTCCAACATTACTTTAAGTCCAACTGATATGACTAACTGTATTTTATCTTTTTACAGTCCGTCGCCAACCAGTGGAGGAGACACCTGGTAATAAAATAGAAATACATAATGCACTGTACTGTATTCTAACTTACTGTAACATGTATAACACTGAGCTGATCATCTTCACACCCTCTGACATAACCTTACAGTACAGACTGTACTTTCTCTCCTTTTTCACCCTCTTCACTACACAAATGCATGCTGCGTTTCCTGACTACTGATATGATAGTGTGTAGAGCGTAGCGAGGCACCGTGCCCACCGCGTGGCGAGCGAAGCAAGCATGCAAGGGGCTGCTTTCCGCTCGCCGCCCCTGTCGGGATTGTGTGGTCGGGATTCCGGCGTCTGTATTTTGACTGCCGGGATCCCGTCCAGCGGGATTACGTACTGATCTCCAGTCTGAGCCTGCCCTAGGCATAGGCATACTTGCCAAATGCCTAGGGGCACAAGCAGCGTCTGCTGATTAATATGATATGCAGCATGCCTACAGTATATTCTGTGTGTGACTGCGTCTGTATCTGCATACAAAATGCATTACTAATGTGCAGCATTATGTGTATAAGGGGTACTACAGTACTTTGTTGTGTAACATACTGTAGCAAGGGCACTACTGTGTGGTCTAATGTGAACAAAGAGCAATATGATGTGATGCAATGTGAATAAGTGGGAATACTTTGAGGAGTAATGTGGTACTATCATATGATGTAACGAGAATAAGAGACACTATTGCATGATATGTTGTGAATAAAGTTGCAGTACTGTGTGGCGTCATTTCAGATTGGGGAATTACTGTGTGGCCATGCCCCTTCCCAGCAAGAACATGCACCGTTTTGGGATGCACACCGAATGTGCACACTGTTGCTATTTTAAACATACAGTAGGTTGGAGGAGCACCAAAATGAGGACTGCTATGGTTGAGGGGTGATGGTGCTGGGAAAGGGGTACAGGGTCAGAGGCGGAAATAGCGTCTGTGCAAGGGGGCAGCATCCAAAAACTTGACTAGGGAATCATATTATTTATGGCTGGCTCTGAGTACAGTCCACTATTATTGATAGTACTCCCTACAACACCACCTACAGTACTGTAACCCTCTTTTTTCTGAAGCGGTCATGAAATGTCATGACTGCTAATACATACAGTAAATGTCTACAGTATTTGTACTGTGGTGTTTTATTCCTTTGACAATTTGTTTATGACCTATTTAGGCTAAACTCTTGTACAGTACTTTCTATTTTGAATACCAGCAATACAGTATAATACTGTACCTACAGTATACAGTAATAATTGTATAGTATTTGAATGTGACTAAATGTTTTTTTTTCTCCAATATAGTGCCAATGATTTATGGGGGCCCCAGACAGGGGCAAGATAGGTGGGCTGGCCCAGAAGCGGGCAGGCAGCAGCCCACTTATACAAGAGGTAGACTAAAGCAATGTTTAAATTACCTCGACAGCATACAGTAGTGTTCGATTTACTGTACTGACAATACAGTACTGTACATTGTAAATAACAAGATTGTCTAATATAGAGTAAAGTACTGTATTGCCATTACTACACTGTAAAGTATTCAGTATTTGTTTTGTAATACTGTCCTTTTTTTCCCACAGGACAGTTGCAGCGTGCCATTCTGCTCCTGCGGGTGGTGGTCCACCTCTTAGTGGACCACTTTTTTTAATTTCTTATTAAGAGCATTTTAATTTTTTATTTTTTTTAATAAATATGTTTGTTATTGTATTCCATTGTATAGTATCTTTTTCTACTGTATAAGATAGGCATACTGTACACCATACAATTATCTGGCAGATAATCTGCAAGATCTGGCTGTTTGTAATGAAATTCTCTCCTAATTTAGCTGTGGTGTACCTCCTGAGTGTGCTGGGGTGCTTTCTGGCCAGTTTGGGGTGATTTGGAGCAAGTTTGGTTGGCCATCTGGCCGACATGTGCTGTCGACTGTTTGGCAAACATGTGTTTTCCCTCCAGCATGTGTGTGTCAGGCATTTTGTGTGTGTCAGGCATTTTGTGTGTGTCAGCCATTTTATGTGTGTCAGCCATTGCTGTGTGGTTCCACAAATGTTAGCGTGTCAAAGTGCTGACCACTGACACCACTATTTCACTTTGGACCGCATGCCTTTTGTGGAACCACACAGCCCAGCATGACTTATTGCTGGGCTGTGTGGTTCCACAAATGTTAGCGTGTCAAAGTGCTGACCACTGACACCACTATTTCACTTTGGACCGCATGCCTTTTGTGGAACCACACAGCCCAGCATGACTTATTGCTGGGCTGTGTGGTTCCACAAATGTTAGCGTGTCAAAGTGCTGACCACTGACACCACTATTTCACTTTGGACCGCATGCCTTTTGTGGAACCACACAGCCCAGCATGACTTATTGCTGGGCTGTGTGGTTCCACAAATGTTAGCG
Source organism: Pseudophryne corroboree (assembly GCF_028390025.1). Classification (NCBI taxonomy): domain Eukaryota; kingdom Metazoa; phylum Chordata; class Amphibia; order Anura; family Myobatrachidae; genus Pseudophryne; species Pseudophryne corroboree. The sequence continues at coordinate 569,196,328 of NC_086447.1, read as the reverse complement.
TGTCAAAGTGCTGACCACTGACACCACTATTTCACTTTGGACCGCATGCCTTTTGTGGAACCACACAGCCCAGCATGACTTATTGCTGGGCTGTGTGGTTCCACAAATTTTCTTGGAAAACAAATGAACATGAGTGTCTTTACTTTAATACTTTTTTTTTTTCCCCCACAGATATCTATATACACAAGAAAAGAATGTAACGAAGAACAAACTACTTTTTTGTTTTAATTAACTTTCAAACTTTATTTAAAAAAAACACCTTTTTTTTCTTCAATAAACTTTTAAAAATAGAAGTTTCCTGTGGTTTTTATTAAAATATGAAATGCAAGATGCCTAACCAAGTTGTTTTACATACAGTATACCACTCTTAATTGAATTCCCATCATACAGTAGTACTAATTTATACAGTACAGGAAGTTGGGAATACAAACATTGGAAACCACGTCATGTTTATTTTAAGAAACACTTTATTTACGGACAAAATCATTTGGAACATGTAACATCACACATACTGTATTGTAATAAGAAAGCCAACATCACACATACTGTACGGTACTTTAATCAAAAGGTAACAGCACAAATACAGTAACAATATCAACTTTAACATTTTTATAATTTATTTTTTTGTGGTGGTGGTGCGGGGTAATGGTTTTTGTACTTTATTTTTAGGTTTTGCTTTTTTGAATTATTTTTCGTTTTTGTCTTTTGCTATTTAACACTGTCGCATACGGACACCAGAATAGAGGACTGACAACAGCAGCCCCTGGATGGAAACGCAGCCCAAGGCCCCAGATGGACACAGCACAATGGACTCGGCTGCTACTGGATAGATACAGCAGCGCCCAAAAAATCAACTGGAATAAAAGGGGCAACTTGTACCAGGCCCTTACATTACCAGAAATGTGGTGAGCCAAGTTCATGCACTCCCCTTTGAGTAACCGAGCTGCTCCAAGTGGATTCAGCACAGTGCATGCAGCCCCAGAAAATGTACAGGTCATACAGGTACATTGACACAATTTTTTAGCTTCAGCTGTGTGAAGCTGATGTGCTGAAGCTAGGAGGTAGGTAATGATCTGGTTTCATCATAGTGGAGCTTCCAAGTCATTTTCCTCTTCATTCTCAGCGCAGCGTTTATGGTATCCCTTATCTTCCTCTTTTCTGGATCACCAATCCTCACGCGGCGTTCACACCTAGCCATGATGTCATGTACCAGATTTTTGGGCAGCGGAAGTTTGCCCTTGGAACCATCAAAGTTCACACGATTGGCCCACGTCAAGTATTTGTCGTACTGTACATGGTGCTGGAACAGAGAATATGCATATTTCTGAATATGTCCATTTGAAGCTCTGTACAGATGGTCGTCCAGGGAAGTTGAGATGACAGCCAGGGCAATATTGTTCAGAGAGCCTCCGAATGTATTGAGAAGTGGCCTGTGAGCAGGTGTGCTGGTCATCATTGGTGTTCCTGGCAACAGCACACTTGAATCCAGGCCTCTGCGGTCGTCCAGCCCGCTGCGGTCGTCCAGCCCTCTGCGGTACTCCAGCCCGCTGCGGTCCTCCAGGCGTCCTCTGCGGTCGTCCAGGCCTCCTCTGCGGTCGTCCAGGCCTCCTCTGCGGTCGTCCAGGCCGCTGACTTCGTCCAGTCCGCTGCTGTGGTCCAGGCCTCTGCGGTCGTCCAGGCCTCCTCTGCGGTCGTCCAGGCCTCCTCTGCGGTCGTCCAGGCCTCCTCTGCGGTCGTCCAGGTCTCTTCTGCGGTCCTCCAGGCCTCCTCTGCGGTCGTCCAAGCCGCTGACTTCGTCCAGTCCGCTGCTGTGGTCCAGGCCTCTGCGGTCGTCCAGGCCTCCTCTGCGGTCGTCCAGGCCTCCTCTGCGGTCGTCCAGGCCTCCTCTGCGGTCGTCCAGGTTTCCTCTGCGGTCCTCCAGGTCTCTTCTGCGGTCCTCCAGGCCTCCTCTGCGGTCGTCCAAGCCGCTGACTTTGTCCAGTCCGCTGCTGTGGTCCAGGCCTCTGCGGTCGTCCAGGCCTCCTCTGCGGTCGTCCAGGCCTCCTCTGCGGTCGTCCAGGCCTCCTCTGCGGTCGTCCAGGTTTCCTCTGCGGTCCTCCAGGTCTCTTCTGCGGTCCTCCAGGCCTCCTCTGCGGTCGTCCAAGCCGCTGACTTCGTCCAGTCCGCTGCTGTGGTCCAGGCCTCTGCGGTCCTCCAGGCCTCCTCTGCGGTCGTCCAGGCCTCCTCTGCGGTCGTCCAGGCCTCCTCTGCGGTCGTCCAGGCCTCCTCTGCGGTCGTCCAGGTTTCCTCTGCGGTCCTCCAGGTCTCTTCTGCGGTCCTCCAGGCCTCCTCTGCGGTCGTCCAAGCCGCTGACTTCGTCCAGTCCGCTGCTGTGGTCCAGGCCTCTGCGGTCGTCCAGGCCTCCTCTGCGGTCGTCCAGGCCTCCTCTGCGGTCGTCCAGGTTTCCTCTGCGGTCCTCCAGGTCTCTTCTGCGGTCCTCCAGGCCTCCTCTGCGGTCGTCCAAGCCGCTGACTTCGTCCAGTCCACTGCTGTGGTCCAGGCCTCTGCGGTCCTCCAGGGCTCCTCTACGGTCGTCCAGGCCTCCTCTGCGGTCCTCCAGGTTTCCTCTGCGGTCCTCCAGGTCTCTTCTGCGGTCCTCCATGCCTCCTCTGCGGTCGTCCAAGTCACTGACTTCGTCCAGTCCGCTGCTGTGGTCCAGGCCTCTGCGGTCCTCCAGGGCTCCTCTACGGTCGTCCAGGCCTCCTCTGCGGTCCTCCAGGTTTCCTCTGCGGTCCTCCAGGTCTCTTCTGCGGTCCTCCAGGCCTCCTCTGCGGTCGTCCAAGCCGCTGACTTCGTCCAGTCCGCTGCTGTGGTCCAGGCCTCTGCGGTCGTCCAGGCCTCCTCTGCGGTCGTCCAGGCCTCCTCTGCGGTCGTCCAGGTTTCCTCTGCGGTCCTCCAGGTCTCTTCTGCGGTCCTCCAGGCCTCCTCTGCGGTCGTCCAAGCCGCTGACTTCGTCCAGTCCGCTGCTGTGGTCCAGGCCTCTGCGGTCCTCCAGGGCTCCTCTACGGTCGTCCAGGCCTCCTCTGCGGTCCTCCAGGTTTCCTCTGCGGTCCTCCAGGTCTCTTCTGCGGTCCTCCAGGCCTCCTCTGCGGTCGTCCAAGTCGCTGACTTCGTCCAGTCCGCTGCTGTGGTCCAGGCCTCTGCGGTCCTCCAGGCCTCTGTGGTCCTCCAGGGCTCCTCTACGGTCGTCCAGGTCTCCTCTGCGGTCGTCCAGGTCTCCTCTGCGGTCGTCCAGGTCTCCTCTGCGGTCCTCCAGGCCTCCTCTGCGGTCGTCCAAGCCGCTGACTTCGTCCAGTCCGCTGCGGTCCTCCAGGCCTCCTCTGTGGTCCTCCAGGCCTCCTCTGAGGTCCTCCAGGCCTCGGTCGTCCAGGCCGCTGACTTGAACCGCTTGGTGGTGTGTTGCAATTATGGTGCGGCAAACTCCAACTTGCCATTCTTCCCTTGTTTGTTCAATGACTTTCTTCATGGCTTCTACCATCTGTTCCTTTATGCCTTCTTTAAGGCCAGCCACATCGGTCTGCAGCTGATTGACCTGTCCACCAACTTCTGACTCCATATTGGTCACCTTACTGAGTAGCTCCTTTAGTAAAACAGGACAGGTACACTGGCAGTCCTGCACTTTGGTGTTCACATCTGTGAAATGCAACCTTCTTCGTGGTGAATGTGTCATGTCTTCTTGTCCAGGGGTGGCTACATGGTCCAAAAAAGAAGCTTCCTGATGCAGCGTGTTTGTCACGTCCTCTAGCACCGGTATTTCCAGATTCATTGGCTGAACACTGTGATCTGCAAGAGATGGAACAATTACATCATTTGCCACACCACATATCAGCTCCAACTTATTATTCTTTGCCTTTGCATTTTTTCGTGGTTTCACCACATTTTCTTTCTGAGCCGCCTTGGCAGTTTTCTTCTTCTTTTGTGGGACTACTGCAGCACGTTTCTGTGCCACTGATGGGTGGGTTTTGGCACTCCCGTAAAATCTGGTAGTCTGCATTCTTTGTCTTTTGTCTAAAAATATAAAAACCACAATAAGAAAACATGTAAAGCACAGCATGCTAAAAATAGCAAACAACTGTACATTTTCAAATAAAGTGCACAACAGTAAAGTGCAAATACTGTACAGTATTATACTTTTTTCCCTGTGCCTCCCAACATGAACCTCTGCAGGAGGGACAGAATGCTCTGTTACGGACTTCAGTTTAAATATACAGTGTGATTACCATCACCTGTGCGAACAACTATACTGTACAGTAGTTACTGTATTTGATAAGATAGGTGTTTCACCACAAGTGATAGCAATCATTCAGTACTACTGCACATAGTACACCGGGATAAGCGAGGTCTATGTACATTACGTTATACCGAGCTGGATCGCTTAGCAACCTGACAAAATGGCCGCCGACCGTGAACTCCCAGCACGTGGCAGCGCTTGGATATGGAGTGAGATACAGAATGGTACAGTCCAGGGGGCAATGCTGAAGGAGCGTCACAATCCCCTAGCTCAATTACCAGAGCCATCTTAACAGCAGTGTGGGCCCCTGGACACAGCAATGCACTGGGGCCCCTACCCACCCACCAGCGGAAGGGGTGGGGGGTGCTATCAGCGGCAGCTTTGATGTTCCGCGGGGGATAGGGGGGGTTCTATCTTTCGCTCAGTATGTACAGTAGGACCTGGAGAAATAATTTCTGCTAATTATTCCTTTACTGCACAGATGGGGCAGGAAGAAGAACACTAAACTGTAGAAGGGGGCATTGTGCTGAATGAAGGGGCCCTGGTACATGACTTCCAGGGTGGTAGGGGGTGTTTAATACACAGGGGAGGAGTGGATAATGGAGTGGGCTTAATATTCATCATTTTCCGGGGGTCAGGGCAGCGTGCTTTACTGCATTTATCTCCAGTTCCTGGAAATACTGTAGATTTCTTAGCTCTAATGGGGAAAAAAAAAACTAGAGTCCCACCTGTCAGGAGGTACTGGGGACACTTGTCAGGAGAAACTGGGGACACCTGTCAGGACGTACTGGGGACTTGGGGATCAGACTTTAGAAGCCAGAGCATTCCACCGACAAAAATATAAAACTGCATATTAGGAGTGCGGAGCTGGAGCAGGGAACAGCTGCTTGAAGGCTGATATCTCTGGTTCTGGGCATAGTAGAGGCAAGCTGCCAGTGTCCACTGAAAGGGGGGAGTCACAGCTTTTGGAGTATACCCTCCAAAAAACTCTAAGGCAAAAAGAAACCGAGATATCTGGCTGTGAAAAACAATTAACAGGTTTGGATGGGGACCACTGCTTTGAAGCCTGATATCTCTGGTTCCCCAGGGCCGATTTTCAAAAATCTGGTACCCCTGGAAAGAGGGGACCCTCAGCTATCAGACTAGGTCCCTTTTACTCCTAGGGCCCTTGGGCAAGAGCCCATTGAGCCCATATGAAAAGACGGCCCTGTCAAGTACACCGGCGAGGTCTATGCACATTACGGTATACCGAGCTGGATCGCTTAGCAACCTGACAAAATGGCCACCGACCGTGAACTCCCAGCAGGTGGCAGCGCTCGGATATGTAGTGAGATACAGTATGGCATACATTTCACAGTCCAGGGGGCAATGCTGAAGGAGCGTCACAATCCCCCTAGCTTAATTACATCGGGATAAGCGAGGTCTATGCACCATACTTGCCTACCTGACCCTTTCCATGAGGGAGAAAATGCTCTGTTCCTGGACTTTCCTGGTAATGTATGATTGCCATCACCTGTGCTGAGCTAGTTAATTGATAAGATAGAAAGGTGTTTCACCACAGGTGATGGCAATCATACATTACCAGGAAAGTCCAGGAACAGAGCATTTTCTCCCTCATGGAGAGGGTCAGGTAGGCAAGTATGCTATGCACATTACGTTATACCGAGCTGGATCGCTTAGCAACCTGACAAAATGGCCGCCGACCGTGAACTCCCAGCAGGTGGCAGCGCTCGGATATGTAGTGAGATACAGTATGGCATACATTTCACAGTCCAGGGGGCAATGCTGAAGGAGCGTCACAATCCCCCTAGCTTAATTACACCGGGATAAGCGAGGTCTATGCACATTACGGTATACCGAGCTGGATCGCTTAGCAACCTGACAAAATGGCCGCCGACCATGAACTCCCAGCACGTGGCAGCGCTTGGATATGTAGTGAGATACAGTATAGCATACATTTCACAGTCCAGGGGGCAATGCTGAAGGAGCGTCACAATCCCCCTAGCTTAATTACACCGGGATAAGCGAGGTCTATGCACCATACTTGCCTACCTGACCCTTTCCATGAGGGAGAAAATGCTCTGTTCCTGGACTTTCCTGGTAATGTATGATTGCCATCACCTGTGCTGAGCTAGTTAATTGATAAGATAGAAAGGTGTTTCACCACAGGTGATGGCAATCTTACATTACCAGGAAAGTCCAGGAACAGAGCATTTTCTCCCTCATGGAGAGGGTCAGGTAGGCAAGTATGCTATGCACATTACGTTATACCGAGCTGGATCGCTTAGCAACCTGACAAAATGGCCGCCGACCGTGAACTCCCAGCAGGTGGCAGCGCTCGGATATGTAGTGAGATACAGTATGGCATACATTTCACAGTCCAGGGGGCAATGCTGAAGGAGCGTCACAATCCCCCTAGCTTAATTACACCGGGATAAGCGAGGTCTATGCACATTACGGTATACCGAGCTGGATCGCTTAGCAACCTGACAAAATGGCCGCCGACCGTGAACTCCCAGCACGTGGCAGCGCTCGGATATGTAGTGAGATACAGTATGGCATACATTTCACAGTCCAGGGGGCAATGCTGAAGGAGCGTCACAATCCCCCTAGCTTAATTACACTGAGATAAGCGAGGTCTATGCACCATACTTGCCTACCTGACCCTTTCCATGAGGGAGAAAATGCTCTGTTCCTGGACTTTCCTGGTAATTTATGATTGCCATCACCAGTGCTGAGCTAGTTAATTGATAAGATAGAAAGGTGTTTCACCACAGGTGATGGCAATCATACATTACCAGGAAAGTCCAGGAACAGAGCATTTTCTCCCTCATGGAGAGGGTCAGGTAGGCAAGTATGCTATGCACATTACGTTATACCGAGCTGGATCGCTTAGCAACCTGACAAAATGGCCGCCGACCGTGAACTCCCAGCACGTGGCAGCGCTCGGATATGTAGTGAGATACAGTATGGCATACAGTACATTTCACAGTCCAGGGGGCAATGCTGAAGGAGCGTCACAATCCCCCAAGCTTAATTACACCGGGATAAGCGAGGTCTATGCACATTACGGTATACCGAGCTGGATCGCTTAGCAACCTGACAAAATGGCCGCCGACCGTGAACTCCCAGCACGTGGCAGCGCTCGGATATGTAGTGAGATACAGTATGGCATACATTTCACAGTCCAGGGGGCAATGCTGAAGGAGCGTCACAATCCCCTAGCTCAATTACACCGGGATAAGCGAGGTCTATGCACCATACTTGCCTACCTGACCCTTTCCATGAGGGAGAAAATGCTCTGTTCCTGGACTTTCCTGGTAATGTATGATTGCCATCACCTGTGCTGAGCTAGTTAATTGATAAGATAGAAAGGTGTTTCACCACAGGTGATGGCAATCATACATTACCAGGAAAGTCCAGGAACAGAGCATTTTCTCCCTCATGGAGAGGGTCAGGTAGGCAAGTATGCTATGCACATTACGTTATACCGAGCTGGATCGCTTAGCAACCTGACAAAATGGCCGCCGACCGTGAACTCCCAGCACGTGGCAGCGCTCGGATATGTAGTGAGATACAGTATGGCATACATTTCACAGTCCAGGGGGCAATGCTGAAGGAGCGTCACAATCCCCCAAGCTTAATTACACCGGGATAAGCGAGGTCTATGCACATTACGGTATACCGAGCTGGATCGCTTAGCAACCTGACAAAATGGCCGCCGACCGTGAACTCCCAGTACGTGGCAGCGCTCGGATATGTAGTGAGATACAGTATGGCATACATTTCACAGTCCAGGGGGCAATGCTGAAGGAGCGTCACAATCCCCTAGCTCAATTACATTGGGATAAGCGAGGTCTATGCACATTACGGTATACCAAGCTGGATCGCTTAGCAACCTGACAAAATGGCCGCCGACCGTGAACTCCCAGCAGGTGGCAGCGCTCGGATATGTAGTGAGATACAGTATGGCATACATTTCACAGTCCAGGGGGCAATGCTGAAGGAGCGTCACAATCCCCTAGCTCAATTACACCGGGATAAGCGAGGTCTATGCACATTACGGTATACCGAGCTGGATCGCTTAGCAACGTGACAAAATGGCCGCCGACCGTGAACTCCCAGCACGTGGCAGCGCTCAAATATGGAGTGAGAGATGGTATACATTTTAAAATACACCGGGATAAGTTGTACAGGCCAGGGAGCAATGCACAGGGACATTCATCATTTACGTATATAAATAATTGTAAACCGTAAATGAAAGAATTACCCGTCAAATACTGTATGACGAAACTGTGTCAATGAGCTGGAACACGTGAGCCTAGCAGAAGTTTTCGAAGGCAGAAACAGAGAGCAAATTATCAGGAGATTTCTGAAAGGTCGGAGAAGATCCAGACATCAAGTCTGCTTACAAGGAAACAGCTTTGCAGTGGGTAGCGGGCGGTGACTGAGACGCTCTTTTATTCACATTCAAAAGTACAGTATGCTCTGTGATTGGTGTAAGGATGAATGCGCCTATATTGGCACCAATCACAGCGGTAAGAATTCCTTTTGTGTGAATGTGAATAAAAGAGCGTCTCAGTCACCGCCCGCTACCCACTTTGCAAAGCTACAGTATTTCCTCGTAAGCAGACTTGCTGTGTGGATCTTCTCCGACCTTTCAGAAATCTCCTCATAATTTGCTCTCTGTTTCTGCCTTCGAAAACTTCTGCTAGGCTCACGTGTTCCAGCTCATTGACACAGTTTCGTCATACAGTATTTGACCGGTAATTCTTTCATTTACGGTTTACAATTATTTATATACGTAAATGATGAATGTCCCTGTGCATTGCTCCCTGGCCTGTACAACTTATCCCGGTGTATTTTAAAATGTATACCATCTCTCACTCCATATTTGAGCGCTGCCACGTGCTGGGAGTTCACGGTCGGCGGCCATTTTGTCAGGTTGCTAAGCGATCCAGCTCGGTATACCGTAATGTGCATAGACCTCGCTTATCCCAATGTAATTGAGCTAGGGGATTGTGACGCTCCTTCAGCATTGCCCCCTGGACTGTGAAATGTATGCCATACTGTATCTCACTACATATCCGAGCGCTGCCACGTGCTGGGAGTTCACGGTCGGCGGCCATTTTGTCAGGTTGCTAAGCGATCCAGCTTGGTATACCGTAATGTGCATAGACCTCGCTTATCCCAATGTAATTGAGCTAGGGGATTGTGACGCTCCTTCAGCATTGCCCCCTGGACTGTGAAATGTATGCCATACTGTATCTCACTACATATCCGAGCGCTGCCACGTGCTGGGAGTTCACGGTCGGCGGCCATTTTGTCAGGTTGCTAAGCGATCCAGCTTGGTATACCGTAATGTGCATAGACCTCGCTTATCCCGGTGTAATTGAGCTAGGGGATTGTGACGCTCCTTCAGCATTGCCCCCTGGACTGTGAAATGTATGCCATACTGTATCTCACTACATATCCGAGCGCTGCCACGTGCTGGGGGTTCACGGTCGGTGGCCATTTTTAGTGTGCATAGAACTCGCTTATCCACATAGGCCCCTGTGTTTTTAACTACTATATTGAGATGCACATTTCTAGGCCTACAGTATTTAATATACAGTAAGCAGCATTGTTGTTAGGCAATAATTGAAGAATTTACATACAGTACTGACATGTACTGTATGTAATGCTTGTACATCATGTCAGTCGACCCTTATGCTGTTCACTACTGTAAGTCTCACAGGGCCCATGCACTTCCAAGGAGGGTTATTCACTGTACTGTATCTGTTTCATACAGGAAACTAATTGCAGTCCATAACACTGAAGTGGTATTTTCAGTACTGTACAGTATACAATACTTAAATTTGAACATCAGGTACTGGATAGTAAACATGTACAGTATTAACTTCTATCATAAAACTCTTATGCATTTTCATATGTGTAAATTTTAGACTACAGAATTCACAAATGTTTTTTCTCCATACAGGAATTATAGTTGGACAACATGCCAGTAACTATCAACAAAACGATGAGCAAGATAATCGCCAACATGAAAAAAGAAAATAAAACCATCAAAGAGATCCATGCATGGCTCAAGGAAAGTGGCATTATAGTCACTTTAGAAACGGTGCGCTATCATGCATTCGAGAGAACAACGCCCAGATTTGTATTTCCTACAAAATGCACATGGTACGTACTGTACACTACTGTAATGTTTAAATGACTTGCTTTATACCATAAACAATTTTTTGGAAATAAAATAAAAACTTCATCAATTGTAACTGTGATTGTGCTGTTCATGAATTCATATTTTTCATACTGTATTGTACTGTAGGAGAGTGCAACAAATTGTGGAGGAACTAACTCGTGAGGATGATGAGCGTACTGCTTTGCAAATAAAACGAATTCTCCATTCCAAGTATGACCTGGACATATCGGCCACCAGCATCAGAAGGATGCGACGGAAAATGGGATGGACCTTTGGCGCAACAAGGTAAAATACTGAAAGCAGTATAAACCATACAGTAAATGCACTGTTAATAATCCCTTGATACGTGATATAACAATGCCATAAATCATTATACAGAGTGTGTACTTTATACTATATACAGTATGTGTGTGTGTATATACTGTATATATTCTATCCCAAAAGAGATACCTACTGTATAGGCACTCAGAGACAGCAATGAAGCATTGCCGGCTTATTGTGATGATTACATACTGTATACTGTGTGTGTGTGTGTGTGTGTGTGTGTGTGTGTGTGTGTGTGTGTGTGTGTGTATGTACAGTATGTATATATATATTACTCTGTATGTACCTTAATGTACTGTATGTACAGTTTAATGTATACAGTAGGTATATAATACAGTATACTGCACATACAGTCTACTGTATATACAGTAATCTGTAAATCTGTAATTTCATAACTGTATCTGATTTCATTATTTTTTGCTCTTCACAGGATATCTCCAATGATAAGAGATGTGAATAAAGAAAAGAGAGTGGAACAGGCACGGCGATGGATTGAGAGTGGTGAAACATTTGATGATGTCATTTTCACAGATGAATCGTCTGTTGCCCTTGAGCGGTTCTCCAGAATGTCATTCAGGAAACGTAACCATATCTCATTAAAACCACGCCCAAAGCATCCATTGAAAGTCCATGTATGGGGAGGCATATCCCGATTAGGAGCTGGTCCCCTATTATTTTTTGAAGGTACAGTACTATACTTTATTCTGTGCCTGTGTTCTGTAAAAATACATGCTGTACTGTAGAGTACGTGTAACTGCACAATAAAAGGAGTTGCTTATTAATGAACAACATTTTTTGATTTCTGTAGGGATCATGGATAAGAAATTTTTCCAAGAAACAATAGTAGAGGAATGTATGGTGCCATTTGTGAATAAATATTACCCAACTCACCATAGGATATTCCAAGACAATGATCCTAAACACTCCGCCTCAGCCAAATTTATGGAAGAGAAAGGTATGAATTGGGAACGCACACCACCAGAGTGAGTATTCTTTCAACAGTGTACAAGTAAAATTTTGGATAGCACACTCTAGTACTGTAAAAAAAATTTTTGTTTAATAAACAGTACAATATTGTATGTTTAATTTTCTCTATTTACTGTAATGTCATTAATTTTTTCTATACGCTTTTTTTTTAATTTTTATATAGATCACCAGACATGAACCCAATCGAATTAGTGTGGGCTCAATTGAAGAGGTACATTAGGAGTGTTGCAAAGCCAACAACAAAACAGCAACTGGTGGATGGGATAAAGAAATTTTGGCTAGAAGTACTCACACCTGAACATTGTAATAATTATATAAATCACCTGTATAAAGTATTACCTGTTGTAGTCGAAAGAAATGGTCAAGCCACAAATATGTAGTTCTGTACTGTATTTTCTGTTTAAAATTTTAAATTGGTGCATTATTAAAAAAAATTATAAAATTGCCTTTGTCTGATTATTGCATAAACTAATGTAGAATATTATACAGTAGTAATGTTATTGATGTGTATGAACAGTTATTTTCAGTTTTATAAGTCCTGAGTAAGAGTACTGTACATTTTGATCAGTGCAGTACATGGAATCGGATGTTGTAATACTTTTTTTTTACATTAATATTGATGTTTTTCCAATAAATATTCAATTTTACAGTATGGTACGGTACAGTACATGAGGGTACCTGTACAGTATGATACGTCATTATGGGGGAGAAATACTGTATCCACTAAATGTACAGTAAAATGTTTTTTTCTTATTACAAACACACAAATGCATCTCAGATGGAAATATGCTATACACAGCAGACAGCTTATGGTGACAGAACTTCCCTACTGTATCCCCACCCATAGTCGTGGTATATTTTAGATTGCCTAATGAGACACTCCTGCAGCATTGCCAATGATTCATGCAAAACCTGTGTGCAAACAGTATCTGTATTGAATGCAAAGTACAGTAAGAGTACAGTATACAGTATTATCAGAGCCAAACCTGACCAACATGATGCCCTAGGCTAGATTTTGGCTGATGCCCTCTTGCACAGATGCTACGTAGTTCCGCCTCTAACCCTGCACCCCTTTCCCAGCACCATCACCCATTTTGGCGCTCCTACCCCCTATAATCTAAATAAGAACAATGTGCACATTTAGTGCCAGCCCAAAACAGTGTACAGTATATTCTTGCTGGGAAGGGGCATGGTAACACAATAATGCCCGAAGATGAAATGACACAACACAGTACTGCAACTTTATTCACATTATATCATGCAGTGGTGTCTCTTATTCTCATGACATCATATCATAGTACCACATTACTCCTAACAGTAATGCCCCTTATTCACATTACACCCCACCACATTCATCTTTATTTACATTAGACCACAGGTTCTCAAACTCAGTCCTCAGGACCCCACACAGTGCAGGTTTTGCAGGTCTCACAGAATCACAAGTGAAAAAATTAGCTCCACCTACTGTATGGACCTTCTAAAATGTGTCAGTTAGTAATGAATACATCTGTGCACTTGCTGGTTTACCTGCAAAACATGCACTGTGTGGGGTCCTGAGGACCAAGTTTGAGAACCACTGCATTAGACCATGCAGTAGTGCCCTTTCCTTATGTTACACCAGAAAATATTGTAGTACACCTTATACACATACAGTACAGTAATGCCACACATTAGTAATGCATTTCATATTTAAATTTTCTGATTTAATTTCATAGAGCCGCAGTCACTCACAGAATATAGGCATGTACTGTAGCATCTCATTTTATTCAGCAGAAGCTGATTATTCCCGTTTGGCTAGTTTGCCGCCTCTGTACAGTATATTACAATAGAAAAAAGTTATAGTGTCAGTGAAAAAAGCACCTCATGACAGATACTGTACACAAGCTCATGTCTAAATACTGTATACTGTAAGCAGTGACATTAAGGGGTACAGTACTGTATATGCAATTGCGGTCGAATTCCGGCAGGAATACGGAAAAAATGGACACGGGATCCCCCATCTTTTTAGAACCAGCACCGGGCTCTGCGCCTGGTCCTGGTGCAAAAAATAAGGGGGACAAAAAAGCGTAGGGGTTCCCCATATTTTTTGAATCAGCACTGGGCTCCACTAGCTGGACAGATAATGCACAGCCGGGGGACACTTTTATACCGGTCCCTGCGGCCATGGAATTAAATACCCAACTAGTCACACCTGGCTGGGGTACCCTGGAGGAGTGGGGGCCCCTTAAATCAAGGGGACCCCCCCTCCAGCCACTCGATTATCTCTATCGCCCTTGTGTATTGTAGCTAGGGGATTGTGACGCTCCTTCAGCATTGCCCCGTAGCCTGCAAAATCTGTGCTGTTATTTGCTCCATAGCTGAGTGCCTCCTAGGAGCTAGGAGTCACAGGCGGTAGCCATTTCAATTGAGTCTGCCCTGCTATAGAATTGTATGTGTACATTACCGTACGGTGCATAGAACCTTTACAGTAGAAACTCTCCTGCAGCTTTGGCCTGCTTTACTGTATGTACTGTAAAACTTGTGTTTTGTCAGTTTGCTATGCGACCGAGCCCGGTGTAACGTACTGTAATGTGCATAGACCTCGCTTAGCTCTGTGTATTTTGGCTAGGGGATTGTGACGCTCCTTCAGCATCGCCCCGTAGCCTGCACAGCTTATGCCATTTCTCATTCCATACCCGACTGCTGCCTGCCACGAGGTGGGGGTTCAGGAGGTGGGGGTTCATGGGTAGTGGTCGTTTTGACAGTGTGCTATGCGATTGAGTCCGGTGTACCGTAATACTGTATGCAATCCTACAGTAGCTTATCCCCATCTCCCCTGTGTATTTTGGTTAGGGGATTGTGACGCTCCTTCAGCATTGCCCCATAACCTGCACAAGGGTTCAGGGGCGGCGGCCATTTTGCCAGTGTGCTACAGTATGTGATCGAGTCCGGTGTACCATAATGTGCATACTGTGTATTTTAGCTAGGGGATTGTGACGCTCCTTCAGCATTGCCTCATAGTCTGTACAATCTGGACTATTACTTGCTCCGTAGCCTAGGGCCTCTGTGGGGCAAGGAGTCATAGGTGGTAGCCATTTCTATTCAGTCTGCCCAGCTACAGAATTGTATGTGTACTGTACGGAGCATAGAACCTTAACCTGCATAGAACCTGCACATTATGGTACACCGGACTCGATCGCATAGAACCGCTCATGCAGCTTTGCCCTGGTTTATGTGAATAAAAAAAATAATAAAGTGTCTGAAAAAAACTAACATGCATTCGTACTTAAGGAATCGAACCCTGGACTCTGAGTATAGGAAGCGAAACACTTCACCACTTCGCCGCAGACAAATGTATAAATCCGTTGGTTTTGATTATGCTGTAATGGCTACGGGATTAGGACGATAACATACTGTACAAAATTCCTAATCTTGAGAGGCAATAGTGAACTTGTAACACACATCCATTTGCGACAGTGTACACTACTGGTTTTACAGTACTGTATGTTTTGTCTGCGGGACTTGGACGCTCACATACAGTATTCATAAAGTATTGTAGATGGATCATATACTGTATGCTGTACTATTTGCGTCGGTGTCGTATATACAGTACTGTATTAAATAATGCAGCGTAATGAGTATTTACTGTATGCAGCGTAATGAGACGCCTTAGTAAAGTAGTCCTTATTATGTATTTCAGTATTGTATTTTACGGGAGACCACACGCATGCGCAGTGGTGATTGTAAAAAGCGACATCTGGTTGCTGATCGCAGGTATTACACATAAAGGTAACGCCAAACGCCATGTCTGCCTCCGTGCGATTAGGTACGCCTCTCTGTGACTAGGCGCGCCTCCCTACGCTGCATATGCTCTATCGGGACAAACGCCTCAGCCACTCAAGATAAAGGTGGCTACATCTGTATAACCATATGTTATTGAGAAAGGAAAGCCACTTTTCCATTATGGAGACACTATTTGAAGTATTTAAATGAAACTGTATTGGACAGTATAATATCGGTTACATCATAGGACTCTAATTTTACCTATTTAATTGCTAAATTTTATGTGCAGACACAGTATCTTATCTCTCCTGCTCCAGGAAATCTCATAGATTAGCAAAGGTGAACAGAGATATGAGACATTATCAAAGTTTTTAACCTTGCTCATGCTTAAAATGTTGAGGTTCAAGAGGAGACACCTATATCAATGTATTCTTTTAGGAAAGTAAAGAGATTAAAAACATTATCGGGTTTATGAAAAAATGAGCATATGTCTGTTTGCTGAATGTATCTTGTTTAGATTCATTCTCTGCATGCTTAGAAACGGGCATATGCAAGCATAGGTGATGCATAGTAATACTTTATTATGAGTAAGAAAAAGACAGAAATAGATTATAATGGGCTCTCTAACATATACACTTTGTATTTGAAAAGTACAAATGCTCACTGATGATGGCCAGTATGCACTATTTTATTTTAAATACAATAAAAAATTATACATATCACAATTACACTTTTTTATTTTCTTACAATCCTGCCATTACATCCACGCCTTATATAACTCATTTACTGACACCCAACTTCTCATGTCTTTGATACTGTTTTAGAAACCACAAATTTTAAATCTGATATTTATGTTTCAGTCTGATACCTTAGTGTGGTCTAGCATCTCTACAGCACCGCATTCTGAGATAACTGACTTAACATAATTTCTGCTACTGTAACTATATACTGCTAACATGCTGTATTATGGACTATTAAATCAGACTTCTTACAAAAAACATATCTAAGAGTACTTAACTTAACAAAACTTAAATCTCTACAGTCCATAGGGTGCAATTTGTGGAGTCAGGGGTTTGTCTTAAGTGTCTTAGGCCTCATGCTATGTTTTCCCATAACCTCTGGCATTGTAGAAAAATCAGTGATTTCTGGGACAAGCTCCTGGATCATCTACATGCAGATGGAGTAGGCACAAGACAGAGGAAGCCATTCTTTTTGCCAACTTCTCCTCCTGGACCACAAACCTCACTAGACCCCTATGTTCCTCTATTAGCAGTCATTGTTATGATGGCTAAGCAAATTTTTTTAAAATGTTGAATTTCCCCATCATCCCTGACTATTAGTTTTTAGAATTCTGTACTATTGCAGAGTCTCTATCATGAATGCTGGATGTCTACTTTTAATATAGAAGAAGGGGTTGAAAAATTTCCTAAGAAATGGGTTGTATATATTGACTATTTACTCATGTGGACACAAGCATATTTATGGAAATATTTGAAGACAGAGATTGGTTCCTGCTGCATCAACTCACCTGATGTAAGTGGTCCCTGTTTTTATCTGAAGGTAGATGTATATATACAGATAGATATATATATATGTATAGATAGATAGATTTTTATTATATATTAGAGATGAGCAGGTTCGGGTCCCTGAGAACCAAACCCAGAAATTAGAAATTATCTGATGAGAAACGTAAAACTGGCAATATGCCATTCACGAGATGAAGTGGCAAGGAAATGCTTAGGCCTTGGCCTATGTTCATGACTGATTGCTCAGATTCTCATGAGGATGGAAGCCCTCCTCCCTCTCGACAAATTACAAAAATTTAGATTGTTAAAGCACAGGAAAATACAATTGTGCATTCAGAGATATCACAAATCCTCAAGGAGAGTCCAAGTGTGTGCGTGGTTGTGATGTCTAGGCCTGACTTCCAAAGACTGTATGGAAAGTGGAGGCTCCTACCACCATTTGCACACCCCTGCAAGTACTGGGAGTAGCACTGCCAGTCCAGATGCTGATATTGAGATTGAGGATGTCACTGTAGATGTACACCAGGATGAGGAGGATATAGGTGTAGCTGGTGCTGAGGAGGAAGTTGACGATGAGGATTCTGATGGTGATGTGGTTTGTTTGAATAAGGCACCAGTGGAGACAGTTGTTGTCTGTGGTATGAGAAAGCCCATTGTCATCCATGGGCAAAATACCAAAAGAGACACCTCCTCGGTGTGGAATTATTTATCCACAAATCTGGACAACAGGTGTCAAGCCATGTGTTACCTTTGTCAATCCATAATAAGTGGGGGTAAGGACGTTAACCACCTAGGAACATCCTGCTTTTTATGTCACCTGCAATGACTTTATCAGAAGTTATTGTCAGGTGCAGAAACTTTGAGCATAAGCAGTCCACTGACACCTAAATCCCTTCTTCCTGTTGTACCCAAGCTCCTGCAAGCCACACCACCAACTCCCTCAATGTCAACTTCCTCCTCAGTCATGAACATCGGTATTCCTGCTGGCCATGTCACTGGCATGACTGACGAGTCCTCTCCTATCCAGGATTCCTCCAGAGGATCTTTGAGTGGTATGCCTACTGCTGCCGCTGCTGTTGTTGCTGCTGGGTGTCGATTGTCATCCCACAGGGTTAGTCAGAAGACCACTTGTACTACTTCAGCTAAGCAATTGACTGTTCAACAGTCCTTTGTGAGGATGATGAATATGACAGCAGTCACCCAGCTGCAAAGCAAATTACTGAGACAATAACTATGCTTGTGTTAAAAGTGTTTCCGGTATCCGCCATTAGAGCAGTGGGATTTAGACAGTTGGTGGACCTACTGTGTGCCCAGTACCAAATCCTGTTTAGATTACACTTCACTAGGAAAGTGATTCCCGGACTGTACATGGACATTAAGAAAAGTGTCCTCAGTGTCCTGAAAAATGCAGTTGTACCCACTGTCCACCTAAGCATGGACATGTGGACAAGTGGAGCAGGGTAAACTAAGGACTGCATGACTGTGACAGCCCACTGGGTAGATATACTGCATCCCGCAGCAACAACAGCAGTGGCACCAGTAGCAGCATCTCCCAATTGCCAGCTCATTCCAGGCAGCCTATTCTGTGTGTCACCAGTTTACATAAGAGGCACACCACTGACAACCTCTTATGGAAACTGAGGGACATCATCGCAAAATGGCTTACCCCACTTAGACTCTCCTGGGAAATTGTGATATTGGACACTGCCACCAATATTGTGTGTGCATTACATCTGGATAAATTCCAGCACATCCCATGTTTTGCACATACAATTAATTTGGTGGTGCAGAATTTTAAAAAAATTACAGGGGCATGCAGGAGATGCTGTCAGTGGCCTGAAAAATTGTGGGCAAGCACTCCTGAACTGGACCTGCCATCACCAGAAGCAAGAAGTGGTAACGAGGTGGAATTCAACACTCTATATGCTTCAGGGGCAAAAAGCCGTTTAAGCCTATACATCCACCTAGGATATAGGCAAAGGAGGGGAATGCACCTGACTCAAGCACAGTGAAGAATGATTTCTGTGTTGTTCAAGGTTCTCCAACCCTTCGAACTTGCCACACGTGAAGTCAGTTCAAACACTGCCAGCTTGAGTCAGGTCATTCCCATCATCAGGCTATTGCAGAAGAAGCTGTAGAAATTGAAGGAGGAGCTAAGATGGAGTGATTCCGCTAAGTAAGTGGGACTTGTGGATGGAGCCCTTCATTTGCTTTGCCAGGATTCAAGGCTTGTCAATCTGTTGAAATCAGAGCACTACATTTTGGCCACCATGCTCGATCCTAGGTTTAAAGCCTACGTTGTATTTCTCTTTCTGGCAGACACAAGTCTGCAGAGGTTTAAAGACCTGCTGGTGATACAATTGTCAACTCAAGTGGAACATGACCCGTCAACAGCTCCTCCTTCATTTTCTCTCAAAACTAGGGCTGTGAGGAAAAGGATAACATTTCCGATCCCAACCACTGGTGGTGATGCAGGGCAGTCAGGAGCAAGTGTTGACATCTGGTCCACACTGAAGGACCTGCCAATGATTAATGACATGTCTACTGTCACTGCATATGTTGCTGTCACTATTGAAAGAATGGTGGAGGATTATATGGGTGACAGCATCCAAGTAGGAATGTCACACAGTGTTTAGCTGTTTTTGTGTTTTTTTCAAAAATCATCCAGATCCAAAACCAATACCCAAAAGCGTGGTTTTGGCAAAACCAATCCAGATCCAAAACATGAGTAGGCATGTCAGACAGTCCATATGTATACTGGCAAGAAAAAAAGGCAATTTGGAGGCCCTTGCACAAACTGGCTCTGTTTTACCTAAGTTGACACCCCCCCTCCAGTGTGTCCCTGAAAGAGTTTTTAAAAGTGTCCTCCTGTCTGACACTGCAGTGCCACTCCTAGATGGGCCAGGTGTTTGTGCCGCACACTTGTGTCACTTAGCAAAGTCATCCAGCTACCTCATTGCACCTCTTTTTTTTATTTGCATTATGTTCTGTTTGGGGCCTAGATTTTTTAAGTGCCATCCTGTCTGACACTGCAGTGTCACTCCTAGATGCGCCAGGTGTTCATGCCACCCATTTGTGTTGCTTAGCTTAGTCATCCAGCAACCTCGGTGCACCTCTTTTTTTCTTTGAATCATGTGCTGTTTGGGGCCTACTTTTTAAAAGTGCCATCCTGTCTGACACTGCAATGACACTCCTAGATGGGCCAGGTGTTTGTGCCGCACACTTGTGTCGCTTAGCAAAGTCATCCATCTACCTCAGTGCAACCTTTTGGCCTAAAAACAATATTTGTGAGGTGTGTGGTATTCAGTGTATACTGGAAATGAGTGGAAATTAATGTTATTGAGGTTAATAATACCATAGGATCAAAATTGCCTGCAAATTCAGTGATTTTAGCTGTTTTTGTGTTTTTTCCAAAAATCAGCCAGATCCAAAACCAAAATCCGAAAGGGTGGTTATGGCAAAACCAATCCAGATCCAAAACATGAGCGGGGATCCAGATCCAAAACCAAAGCACAAAACACGAAAAGTGTCCGCTTCACATCTCAAAAAAATATGCATCATCAATACTCGATTTACATGGGGAGTTTTCGCAGAGATTCAATGATTTCAAAACAATAGAAAAAGATTCATCTTTGATCTCCTCACCTTTCACATTTGATGTCGACAATGCTCCTTATGAACTTCAACTTGAGCTTATTAACCTTCAGTGTGATGCTTTGCTTAAAGAGCAATTCAAATCAGAGCCTCTTCCCCGGTTTTATGCCTCTCTCAATGGACAAAGCTTTCCAAAGATCAAGGCTCATGCATGGTAGATACTTGTGCTGTTTGGCTCAACCTACATATGCGATCAGGCATTTTCTGTGATGAAATTCAACAAGTCAAAACACAGATTTTCGATGAATGATGAGCACCTTGCAGCTGTGCTTCTTATTGTGACAACATAGATGATGCCTAGCTTCTCTGGTTAATGTGCATCAGAGGTTTCAATCATCCCACTGAGTGTCTCTTTTATATTATTGTTGATTCCCCTCCTCTTTCTCCATTCCTGTTACTTGTACTCCTACCTACCTGTTCCTTGTACTTCTACCTAGACATTCACTGTTTTCTATATTGTTTCAGTGTTAATTTTATTATTCTGTTTGCCTTGTAAAATATATAATAAAAATATTCTTTATCAAAATCTTACAGCATTTTTTTGTGATAGGTATTGTATATACAAGATATTTTGTGTGCAGCCCTCGAATATTCACTGAAAGTGTTAAGTGGCTGCCCAGCTGAAATAATTGCCCACCCATGTCATATTACATCCAAGGTCTCTGAGATTAATTAATATGTTTGCTCGCATAGTTTTTAGCTTTGTGATTGCCCAGAAAGTTTCTAACAACCTGGACAAATTATGTCCTCCTCAGTTTGAAGGTTGCCCAGATGGCGATGTGCCGTGGCCTGGGCATGTGCAAAAAGTATAGCTGATAGAAAAACTGTTTTGGTATTTGCAATTAGCATACCCAATATAACCAAAATCAATACTAACATTCCATGCACCGAACAAAAACATTTTTTTTGTTGGCCAGTGTTATACTGTATATTAATATATCAGAAAACAATGTGGATAAATCTGATAAATTTGCTAAGATTAGATGGTTCATTGATGCAGAAAAAGCAGTTCATGCAATTTGGCATATATTCTCACAATTTGTTGACCGATGAGCAAATGATTTCTTACATCACTTATGTAAAAACTTCATTGGCTGGAAGCCTATCAGATTGGATTCAAAGCCTGGTGCCTGTGTTCTACAAATGGTTAATTGTACCAAACCTTATTGTATGGTTCTCACTGTGCTTTAAAATGTAGAATCACCATTATGTTACCATATTTATTTAGATAATTTTTCAGACCTTATCACCTGATGTGTGTCCTGAGTGAAAAATATTCCTTTGCAACAGGTAAAATACATTACAGTCAATAAATGCTAGATATATCATAGTCAGTTGAAAAAAATAGAGCTTATTAAATCACATATATATATATATATATATATATATATATATAAAATAGAGGAAGTAAAACAGCGGCACTCACGGATTTGGTAAAAATATATCAATCAGGTGTAATGAAAAGTCATCACAGGAAACCTGGGGATAATAAAGAAATATGATTATTGTACATTGAACGACAATGTAAAAGAGCTTGTTTGGTGGATGCAAATGTTATTGCGTTGGCAAATCATTCAACTGTCAAACCATTTGCAACAGCCAGATGTTATGATCATAGCCAAAAAAAGCACGTCAACATCAATGTTCCTTATCTTATCAAGGATTATAATAGCAACAGTTGTTGACCTTCACTATAATGCTTTAGGCAATTAATGAATCGCTCAAAGAAGTGGTGGTGTCCACTTTTCACCAATACTCTTTCAAATACTTTATTGAGGTTCTCAGTGCACCCATACAACCGCTTTCTTCTTCTTGTGTAGGTGTTTTGGACTTTTGAAGCAGCGGGTAGCACCTCCAAAAATCAATAATTAGGTAGTGAAAAACATATCACATAAAAATAAGAATAAATTAGAGTAGACGTTATTGTTATTTAACTGGTGTGGAATATAATTGTGTGTTATGTAAACTCTTTCAAATATGATGGTGAATGATTGGAAATTACATGTTTTGCTAGCAAAAAGTGAAAAAAAACAGCATTTATCACAGCTGCAATTAAGAGATGAAGTCACTCATGCACTTTTGCTGACAGATCATCTAGTTGATAGTGACATTAAAAAAGGTGAAAAACATTTACCAAGTACAAGTCTGCAACATTTTGTTAGTAGAATTCTGGATAATTGGCCTAAACATTGTAAAGTTTGCCATCGCTTGACTCCTTTTATTTGTAAAAAGTGCAATGTTAGTTTGTATCAAAATGTTTTGAAAAATACACACCCATAAATGTATACTGACCCTACATTTAGTACTTCACTGATAACATACTCTTAATACTCAATGCTAATTGTATAGTTGCTATAATTAGGAGTTTTAATAATTTCATGTTTTTTATATATGTATAAGGTTTTATTTGTGTTGACTTACTCTACTGGCCCATTGGGTAGAAAACTGCCCAGTCAGTTACTCAGAAATGATTACACTGAAATAAAATTGGTAACAGATTTTTTCTTAACTGGGACAAAATAAGCCATCCCTCAAGAAATTTCAAATTATTGTTTTTTAACTGATTCAGGTACCTGGAAAAAAAACAGGTTAATGAGTATTGGAACATTATTAAATACATGTTTCTATTTTCAGGGGCTATAGTATAGGTTTGAATCTCTATCTATCTACAAGATAAGTACAAGATAAGAAATGTGCTCACATGTACCACATCTTACATTGTCTACATTATAATTTGCCCATTTGGTTTACATTATGTGAGACAAACCATAAGAAACCTCCATGACAGAATGGCGCTACACAGATCTTCCATAAAGGCTACGCTTGAAGGAAAAAATGTGGACCAACCAGTTGTCTGGCATTTTAAAGTGAAATGACACATATTATCAAGTCTCCATTACAAAATAATAGATCACATTCCAATGCCCCCTAAAGGAGGCGATCGTCAGAGACTACTTTCAAGATGTGAATCAAAATGGATCTTCCTACTGGAATCTTTGTCACTTAATGTCAAATTCACCTGGAATACGTTCCTTTAGACTAATGTTTATCTAGTTATAATATTCTTTGATATTGATGGATTTATTACTTACCTCGTTCATCTACCCTCCCTTTTACACCCTTGCTACTAATGTTGTTACTAGAATTAGAGCTAAATTCAACCCTCTTTTTGAACCGCATTTGTGTTGAATGAATAATTATATATATCTTTAGCCAGTCATCATATATAGCTCCTCTACGGCGAGATGCTGTGACATATGTTATAGGTACATCTGATTGATACATGACAGTTTATAGCACAATTGACAACATTATCTTTTTTTAAAGTTCTATATTTCACTTTTACAGAATTCACTTAATAATACAGATTCACATTTTTATTTCACTAGTTTTATGCCATGTTTAGTGTAACACGTTTTGTACTCATAGTTTCTTTTCACTCACTCATATACATTAACATATTTACACCAACATCTTATTTCTGACATATACTTAGCAGCTGTTCCCCCGGCACCTGGCAACACTAACAGCGTGTTACATTGCTCTGCAACAGTTCCGTCAATCATGTATGAGCAGTATGGGCAGTTGCCGGGCATGTCACCGGTGCTCCATGCACATGACCCATCCAGTATTGAGGGCAGACACCAGGAGAACCTTACACAAGACACAGACTACATCAGCTGCTTTTTAAGAGGTAAGCTCTCCTTCACTCTGTTTTGTTCACTGTTTGTTTTTTTCCCACGCTGGTTACTCAACCTGATGAAAAGGCTTGAAATGTTGTTGCTATGATGTAACCCCTATTTGAGCACTTTTTATATGATGTAATTTCAATACAAATTTTTTGTTACTAAAAGCGGAGTGCCGCCTCAACTTTTTCCAATGGAGAACCTTGCTATAAATTCAGAAAATTGTGTTATTTCTATATCTAACCATTAATATATATATATATATATATATATATATATATATATACATTAGATCCAGAAAGGTCACACATATATACTTCAATCAAATTCAACTGTGGGTGATTACTATAGAAAAATAATCCAAACAGTCCACTTTGTGTATTCTGCAGAGATTTTAAACTAGCACACCTTTGTAATTTGTCAAATATTTAATTTAATCCTGTTATCAATGAAAAAAGAGTAATCCCAATGACAAGGGATAAAAACCATATTATACTTGCAGCATGTCCTTTCTGTCATAATCAAATAGAGGAGCGATGCTCTTAACCCTCCATATCACAGCATAACAGCATTTCCCATGAGCTATTTTGTGTCACCTTCCTCAGGAGACTGCCAACTGAGCTGTACATGAGGCTCACCTTATATGCCCAAACATGTTAGCATTAATTGATGATAATAATAGATCTCACCTGCTATATGCTTCTCCAGTGTCCTCTGGCAACAGGGTGCACATGTTTTCCTAATCCTGATCAAGGAGAAAACCATGGCAACCACCCAGGCTGGAAATGACATCATGGGGGGAAAAAGTTGCCTGCCACATATCAGGGGGACAGCACAAGCATTCATCGTGCCATGAAGTGACCCTTTCGGGACTTCCAAATATAGTAAAACAATAATCAAACCCCTGAAACATAATTCTAAAACAAAATCAGATTGTGGGTGACCAAAATGCCCCACCTCCAGACACTTGCCAGCCACATTGTTTTGCATCATGCCGCAATTTAAATGTGCAGTCAGGTTGAACCAATGTGCCACTGCAGCATTCCCGGGAACAGCATCAAGGTTCCCATGTCCATCAATCCAATAATAAAAACCTAAATGTAAATTGGTATGATGAAAAATATCAGCAGGTGGCATACAGTACCTGAACTCGTTTTAAAGAAATGAGTGGCCCTCCCACAAAGGTATCTTTATGCATATGTTCTATGTATTAAAATAATAATATAGTGTGTCCCACTTACTCATATAATGGGGTAGAATAAACATTTAAAGGTATCTTTGAGGAGTTGGAAGAGTGGTATTCTCATCTGTACCAGTACTCATGGTAAGAATGATTTAAATTTCCGTATCAAGGTATCTTTATAATGCTGAAGCTGACTTACTGTATGTATATAAAAGCAATTTAATGAAAATAATAAGATTCAGCCATAAATATTTAGATATAGTCATAAATAAATATTTCAAGACCAATTACATGCCTTGAAAAATATATAAATGGTCTTGAAATGCATCAGTCTGAGGAGAAACTAGCCAGCGGTGGGTCAGTATTAGCATCCTTGGAGGAAGTATGTGCTCTAGACCATACTGTAGCATTTTCTTCTAATCAGTCTTGAAATTATTCATTTCTCTAACACAAGCCTTAGGGTTACATCCTTCCAGATGTCCCACTTTGCCACCAATGTTTAGTTCATTTTTGTTTTGTTATTTTAGCAATATTTACAATTGTTGTATCTTATTATTTTCATAAAATTGTTATTTCGACACATTTTTGGGCTCCTTCTTTGTTTCCCTTTTGTGCTGCCAATTCACAACTGGAGGATTCAGGTATAAAAGAGAAGAACATCACCATAGGAATGTACAATCTAAGTATACTATAACATAATATCTTCTACAATACCAGTGTGGTTGACACAGCCATTTATAAAGTTTTTGATATGCACAAAATCAACATTAGCAAAAGGTCAACAGGGTGGAAAGGTCAACATGAAATGGTCGACACATGAAACGGTCTACAGGTTTTTTTGTGTAAAAATGTCCCTTCCAGTTTGTGGGCCCACAATTAGTGCACTGTGTCCCCTTGCATGGCTCACTTCACTGCTTTGGGCAGGTTACTTTTCCCAATCATAATCCACATGTGTGGTAAAGTATGAAAAAGTGCAAAATAAGTAAAAAGCAAAATAACTCATGCCAACCTTTTCATGTGTCCACCATTGTCATGTCTACCATTTGAACATGTCAAACTTTTGACCATGTCGACCATTTGAACATGTCAACCTTTTGACCATGTAGTGTCAATTTATTACATGTTGACCTTTTCAAAGTCAAACTATCATCTGGACACTGGTTGAAACTCAGGTAGCACCATCTTTCAGCACCACCCATCACGTGGGCCCCCAATTAGTGCACTGTGTCTCCTTGTATGGCTCACTTCAGTGTTTCAGGCAGGTTACTATTCCCAATTGTAGTCACACAAGTGGTAAAGTATGAAAAATTTCAAAATAAAAAAAAGTTCAAAAAAATCATGACAACCTTTATTTGTGTTGGCCATTTGAACATGTCAACCTTTTGTTCATGTCAACCTATTACTTGTTGACCTTTTCACTGTCGACCTATCATCCAGACACCTCCATCCTACAGCACCATCCTGTTAACCTTTAATTTCTAAACTTAGTTAAATCACAGTATAGCAGTTCATCTTAAACACATGAGAAAATAAACATGCAGTATTAGTCCACTACATATATCCTTATGGAATTATCCTTGGAGACTTGCTAATGCTTCAGTGCAATTAAGAAAATATTGCATATATGAAGAATGCTTTAAAATGTTAGTTGCTGAATACTAGTTAGAAAACTGATCCTAAAGATGCATAACTAAAACTTCTTGTCATCTCTTGTTATTAAACACATAATGGTTATGATTTATTTTTATATGTCTCCTCAGTCAAGGAAACTGTTCATTTTGAAAACAGCAGGATTCTTTTGAGATAGAGAATATTGATTAAAAGTCAAGCGGCATTATTTACTTATGACATTCAGTTTCAAACTCTGATAATATCAAGGTAAATGAAGACCTATGTTCATGCAGAATATAATCACTACTAAGCCAGTGATTTTTCTGACCTTTAAAAGAACTCTCATCAAAGTCATGCGTAAATTCTATGTACTAAACAGACAAAATGTTTTAATCAATATTAAGGCTGCATTATACTGTATTAAATATAAACTGATGCCATTGCTTTATTTTTTGCTCCATTGTTCACGGTTTAATATATTAATATAGGAATGTGACAATGCTTACATTATAACTGTGGTCCATCACTCCCTACTGATCATTCAGTGCAGCTCCTAAAATGTGCCTAGAAAGTATTAGACTGAAAGCTTTTGATAGTGTATCTGGGTTAAAGCTACTGTCATAGGCAAAATCGGGATTGGGGGGTTTCTGGTTGTCTGGAACCCCCACTCCTCTTGCCCAGCATCTCAGATTATGACCACAATAACATTAGTATATAATACAATTACTAAAGCTGCCACCACCACATGCATTTTAAGAGATAGAGCAGAGCTGCTGCACATACCCAGTGGTAGCAAAATCTTCTAGCAAGTTTGATGTGTGTTTGTGGATCAGAGCCCTCAATCAGTGCACTAGACCAGAGAGTAGCTGCCAGAAAGAAGAGAAAGGCGCCATAACATTAGGTGGAAGAATGTGCTTATATAGTGCAGTTCTGTCTCCTACTGGTTCTATTATGTTTCTGTATTTATTTATTTATTTATTTATTATGGGATGTTTAACTTTTCCTGACCACTTATGTTATTTATATTAGTTAAATACTGTATGTTTGATACAGCCTAAACTATAGACCGTCTATAGTGGTAAACATTACTAGGCTTTTCTACCACTCCTCCAGACTCCCACACTTACTCCAATGTTCTGCAGAGCAGGAGATTGTGGACTGCATTTGGAAACCCCCCTCTAGAAATCCTGCGTTTACCCCTGACTGTACCTAACTGGTTCCTACAGCATATAAATGATCATAATATCATATGCAATATTGTGCTATTATAAATATGTAAATAATAAATGATAATAACCATCCAAAGAGCTTCTGAATAAGAAATAGGAAAGTGTGGCTCTTCTTAGTAAACCCCCCTCCAATATAAATACTGGTGAGTAACTAAGACTATTCCACTTGGGATATAGGGGGTAATTCAAATGCAGGCTTTCAGTATTATAAAATTATTGTTTCTACATATATCAGCAATATTTTATAAACAGCAACATTAAATATGAATAGAGAATAAAAAAATCACTATGGTAGTTAAATGTAACATTTGAAACATAAACACATCTGTAATTAATTTACTAATGAGAATTTTTCAATGTTGCACAAATTAAACAGCCACATGGGCAAATGGTAGAAATAGAACTTGTAAAAAGTTCTGCATAAAAAACAAGGGTCAAGTCTTGGATAAATATCACGGTGATAATGTACCAACCAATTAGCTTCTAACTTTCATGTTACAGGCTGTATTTAAAAAATGACAGGTAGGAGGTGATTGGCTGGTACTTTAACACCATGATATTTATCACTCTCC
The DNA here is from genome assembly GCF_028390025.1 of Pseudophryne corroboree. Lineage (NCBI taxonomy): Eukaryota > Metazoa > Chordata > Amphibia > Anura > Myobatrachidae > Pseudophryne > Pseudophryne corroboree. Next base: position 569,167,322 of record NC_086447.1, on the reverse strand, counting down.
AGGACTTGAGAAATCTAGGGCCTTAGTACCTCTCTAGGAAATCAAAGTTAGATGGAATTAGATGGTTGGTGGAAATCAGAATGCTGGAGAATTATTGCATTATCTATACATTTTTTAGATGTATTTCTCAACTATTATATTTTCACCAGCATGTATTTGTAAACAACATTCCAGCAACATAAGTGTTGCCAAATTTTACAAGAAGGTATTAGCCAAAAACCTATTGAAAATATGGGCAAATAGAAACTTGTAGATATTTATTGGTGAATATGTTGAATAGAATTTTATATAAAATATATCAAAACACTTCTGAAATTATTTAAGAGCAAAATAACAACTCCAATGATGAAATTCGTTCCTCAAACTACTGTATTTTCATAAATGCAACTAGATTTCAATGCATAGTTTGTGAAGCAAGATGGTCGGGTTTGTATATTAGCTGAAATTTGCCCATTAAAGGGGAAGAATTGTGCAAATTGCAGAAATTCAACACAGTCTGATATAGCAACATACACTAGGGGTACCTCATTTTACTTTAAGACATCATACTGTAAGTAAAGTAGCTAGAGGAGTAGATATGGCCTAACTCGTGGAAGTTATGGCCATGCCGCTTTTAACACTAGGGGGTATATTTACTAAGGTCCCGATTTTGACCGAGATGCCGTTTTTTCTTCAAAGTGTCATCTCGGTAATTTACTAAGCAAAAATCACGGCAGTGATGAGGGCATTCGTAATATTTTGGAAGTCCTAGGAAAAAATCATGAATCAATACACCATCGGTCAAATACGCCTGCAATTTGGTAGAAATCGGTCATTTACTAAAAAGTGCAAAACACAAACACTGCCGACAATAGCCAAACACTGCCGTGCTAAAATACAAATCGTGAAAAAGTGCTAAAAAAACCAGACCTGCTTTTTTATCCCGTGTTTGTATAGGCATGCACGGATCCATGAAATCCGTGCATGTTTTTCAGTGGGAAGGGGGGGGAAATGTTATATATTTTTTTAAAAAAAATTGCGTGGGGTCCCCCCTCCTAAGGCAAACCAGCCTCGGGCTCTTTGAGCCGATCCTGGTTGCAGAAATATTGGGAAAAAATGGACAGGGGTTCCCCCATATTTAAGCAACCAGCATCGGGCTCTGCGCCTGGTCCTGGTTCCAAAAATACGGGGGACAAAAAGAGTAGGGGTCCCCCGTATTTTTGAAACCAGCACCGGGCTCCACTAGCTGGACAGATAATGCCACAGCCGGGGGTCACTTTTATACAGTGCCTTGCGGCCGTGGCATCAAATATCCAACTAGTCACCCCTGACCGGGGTACCCTGGGGGAGTGGGGACCCCTTCAATCAAGGGGTCCCCCCCCAGCCACCCAAGGGCCAGGGGTGAAGCCCGAGGCTGTCCCCCCATCCAATGGGCTGCGGATGTGGGGCTGAAAGCCTTTGTTCAAAGTGAATGATATTGTTTTTAGTAGCAGTACTACAAGGCCCAGCAAGCCTCCCCCGCAAGCTGGTACTTGGAGAACCACAAGTACCAGCATGCGGCGGAAAAATGGGCCCGCTGGTACCTGTAGTACTACTACTAAAAAAATACCCCAATAAAGACATCACGCACACACCTTGAAAGTATAACTTTAATACATACATGCACACCAACATACATACATACTTACCTATGTTCCCACGCAGGTCGGTCCTCTTCTCCAGTAGAATCCATGGTGTACCTGTTGTAAAAATTATACTCACATAATCCATGGTTGAAGGCTCCTCTGCTTGTAATCCTTTTGTAATCCACATACTTGAAAAAATAAAAAAACGGATACCCCCCCACGAACTGAAAGGGGACCCATGTTTTCACATGGGACCCCTTTCCCCGAATTCCAGAAACCCACTCTGACTGATGTCTAAGTGGGTTTCTTCAGCCAATCAGGGAGCGCCACGTTGTGGCACCCTCCTGATCGGCTGTGTGCTCCTGTACTGTCTGACAGGCACCTATGCGCTCCATTGTAACCAATGGTGGGAACTTTCAGGTCAGCGGTTGACCGAAAGTGACCTCACCGCTGACCTGAAAGTTCCCACTATTGGTTACAATGGAGCGCATAGGCGCTACATTGTAACACTGCCGTGTGCCGCCTGTCATACAGTACTGGAGCACACAGCCAATCAGGAGGGTGCCAAACGTGGCGCTCCCTGATTGGCTGATGGAACCTTCTTGGACTTAAGGCATTCGGGGAAAGGGGACCCATGTGAAAACATGGGTCCCCTTTCAGTGCGAGGTCGGTTATCCGTTTTTTTATTTTTACAAGTACGTGGATTACAAAAGGATTTACCGAGGAGCCTAAAACACTGGATTATGTGAGTATAATTTTTTCTACAGGTACACCATGGATTCTACTGGAGAAGAGGACCGACCTGCGTGGGAACATAAGGTAAGTATGTGTATATGGAGGTGTGGATGGATGTATTAAAGTTATACTTTCAAGGTGTGTGTGTGTGTTGCCTTTATTGGGGTATTTTTTTAGTAGTAGTACTACAGGTACCAGCGGGCCCATTTTTCCGCCGCATGCTGGTACTTGTGGTTCTCCAAGTACCAGCTGATGAACCATATTTTTTTAGTAAAAAAGACCTTCGTATGCAATTACTCTGCATTTATCAGCATTTATACATACATTACTATAACAAGTTACTTACCTGCAAGTGCTGCACATTTTTGGTTTCCAATTCCATATAAGTTAGGAGGAGAAAAATTCACTCTCTGGCTTCCGAGAAAATCTTTGTGGAGCTGGCAAAGTGCAATTTCCACTTTGTTGCACTGAGTGCATTTCCTTAAAAGTGCATAATGAAAGACTATGCAGAAAGGGCTTAGCTGAGCCGCAACAATGCAGCCATGTGCAAGTTACAATTTGCTGAGGTTGGTGTGCTGTGGTTTTGTTTACAATTCACTCATTAGTAAATGTAAGAACACTGGATATGGGGGAGAAGCGTTATTAGTGCACGTTATGTGCACTGATACCTCTTCTTCCTCATCTATGCAACATGCACTTATACCGCTTCTCCACATAAATGAAGGAAAAAGCCAATGGGCAATTGGTAAAGGTAGGTATAAGGATACATCCAGTGAAGCTAGTGTTAAAAAACCTTCAAAATAGCACTCCTCTGTGGTGAGGTGCCCTGCAAAGGGGGGCACCATTTGCCCTCAGTCAAAGGCATATCCATTGGAGGCATGATCAGAGTGATCGCAGTATCTCCTCTCACCGTGCTGCATGTAGAGGAGGACTGCTGTAGCTCAGCAGCCGCAGCCTCCCCAAATCCATGAAGCCTAGCAAACAGTAGCATCTGCTGACTGCTGAGAAGAGAGGATGATGCTGCTACCAGCTCACATAGTAACATAGTAACATAGTTTTTGAGGTTGAAAAAAGACAATTTGTCCATCGAGTTCAACCTGTTAGTCTTAAAAATATTACAGTAGGAGATCACTAATTTTAATTTTGGTGAATGTTTAACCATTATGTCGATTCCTCTTAATTAATTAATTACTTTATTTTATTTTATTATTATTTTATTTTATTACTATAGTGCATGATTTACCTACCATAACCCTGTATATCCTTATCCATTAAACATATATATTGGTAGATGCTCAATTAGCTTAGTGATATCATTCAAGTGCTCGAAAGGGAGGGGTATTTCTAAGCAAGAAAAAAATGCAATTGTTTCCCCGAGCACCCTGAATGATAACCGTAACCAGATATAAATTCCACATAATAATAGAATTCAGAGATCTTCGTTACACATATTTGTGCAAATGTGTGAATAAGCCCCAAAGCCGCATCAAGGCATCTCTGTATATTTGGGGTCCCTAGCGCTATATCTAGGTGCAGGGTGTGGCACCCCAAAACACCAGCATAAGCCAGAAAGCCCAGCGTAGCACACCAGTGAAAAAACGATAGTGTTAATAAATTAGTATTTAGGAAGCCGAAGCTATAGAGAAAGTGATACAAAAATGAAATGCAATTAAAATAGAGAAATAGTGTTAAAAAATTAATAAGTGAAAAGTGTTAATAGAATGTAAAGGTATGCAACACTAAGGTCATCCAGCTCAGCCAGTCCAGAGGCACCACACCTCACACCTCCATTACCCCAATCTGGGTCTAAGATTAACCAGCAAGGAGCCACATGATAATGGCTCCTAACTACAATATGTCTAAGCTAAGAGCTACCTACCTTGGAGCAACCCCATAATGCTCCATGTGGCATGTCAGGGCCTGCACCTCCTCCTAATGCAGGAACCTCTCTGCCTCTCACAACAAACATATATATTGGTAGATGCTCAATTAGCTTAGTGATATCATTCAGGTGCTCGAAAGGGAGGGGTATTTCTAAGCAAGAAAAAAAGGCATCCTTATCCATTAGGAATTTATCTAGCCCATTCCTAAAAGTAATGGCCGAGTCCTCCATTACTTCTGTTCCAGGCTGGGAATTCCAAGTACGTATTGTCCTTAATATAAAGAAACCTTTCCGTCTCTGTGTGCGAAATCTCTTCTCCTCTAATGTAAGTGGGTGTCCACGTGTCCTTTGTGGTGATCTTACCGAAAAACAAATCCCCCATGTGCTCTGTGTATTGACCCCTTATATATTTGTACATGTTAATAAAGTCCCCTCTTAATCTCCTTTTTTCCAGAGTAAACATGCCTAGCCTATCAAGCCTTTCCTCATATTCTAGCATCTCCATCCCCTTAATCAATTTGATGGTCCATCTTTGAACCTTTTCTAGTTCCATTATATCTTTTTTATAGTATGGTGCCTAAAGTTGTGCACAGTATTCGAGATGTGACCAGTGATTTATACAGGTGAGGAAGTGCGGACAGACCAGGGACCCTACAGGGTCCCTCCAGAAAGCTCCATCAGAGGTAATTGTTACCAAGTCTTCTGCTCTTGGTGCCTCTGAAAGCAGTCAACACAACATACAGTATGTCTTGTGAAGATCCAGAGCAGGGTGTTTGCCTCAAAGTGTATGCAGTGTTATCAATGTACAGTAGATAGCTCATAGAAGCTATAGTAATTCACAGTTGATTCATTGTTGTCTTGTGCATTTAATGTTTCCATATAGGATGATGCATTCACTTTTTGCAGGTCAAGAATTTTGCATTTTGTTTAACTACCTTATGATTGATTAATTAATTAGCTAATAACACACACTATAATCAATTATTCAGTTATTTCTTTTGTAGAGCATGTCAGGTTTTAGAACATTACATTTTCATTGTTTTTTAATATTATGGTGACAGTTAATAACTAACATGTAATCTGCTATATGTAAAATAAACCTTTATTCATTTAGAAATATAAAATAAAAATGTATCTGTATCTGTATCCTATGTGCCTATAATGTTAATGTTACTAATTAAATTCACTGATTTAACTGTAAAGTACAATAATCAGCTGCTTTAATTCTCAATTCCTTTATATAGCTGAAAACCATACAATATTATACTGTACCACTATACAAATAGTTTTCACATTTTAAAACTCTTGATTTTTTTCTTAAATATTTTTTAGACTGAACCCTAATTGAAATGGAAAGATTTGTTAACAAGGATATTGTTTAGGAACAAGCTAATTTATATATACATTTTAACAATGTTTGAAATACACATTTCACTAGTTTGAACAAAAAATAATGTCTTTTAAGCAAAGATTTTTTTTCTGGTCACAGTTAACATTTTGAAGTGTGAATGAATGCTAAATTTAAAAATAATCTGTATTTAAATTACATATGACCATAATATTTTGAAACAAAATATATCTTTAATTTGTTCTCCCATCTCAGTACAATCATTAGCTAATGGAACTAAGATCACCAACAATTGCTGGCTGTTAATTAATGTAAAAGAGAAGGTATTTAAGTATTATAATGACTTAGTGACTGATCTCCCTTCATTGGTCAAATGTTTTCTTTTTTTCCCTGTTCTTTTTGCTTTTTGTTATTTCCATATTCACTGGAGCAGGCAATTGCTTAACTCAAACAAAATATAAATATTATTGTTTTTAACTTTTTCTAGTTAAAACGCAAAAGTACTGTATGCTACTATACATGTATGATACTACATGTTTTCATTCATTTCTTATACTTTATGTGAGTTCATTTTATGTTTTTTTTGTTTTAAAAAATAATGGCATCTTACCACTGACTAATTGGTATCTCAAAGAACCAAGTTTAAACTGAGCGTTGACTTCTAAAGTCTCATGTCCAGCAAAGTGATCAATTTTTTGATCAGCAAGTTAATGCATGTTATTTCCATAAAACTTTTAATTACACCCTTAACTTTTATATTTTATCATTTGTTGTAATTTATCACATGATTTCAGATATTTAATTTTACATGAATAAATTGAGTTGGACATTCTAAGTATCTGATGATGGTGATTTAGGACGGTGCATGATGTGGAGCTGTAGAGATTCTGCAAGATGGTTTAAAATACATTTTCTTGTATTTATTTAAAAATCTTAGTCAGGGTTTGCAGCTAAATTACCTTATTGCTATTGATGCTCTCATGAATGCATTACACTATTGTCCCATTATTTTCTATTCATAGTATCAATAAACTAAGCATAATCAGTCAGACCAGTGGTTACTAAACATTCTTGAATTGTGGCTCCGTAGAATATCAGCATTTTTTCATGACACCTCTAGGATAAAAGTTTTTATTGATACATTTGGAAAAAAATATTAAATTAAGTAAATGGTGCCTACCTATCATACTTAGGTTCAGTTATGTGGTGGTGTATAGTTTTGATTCTGATTGTCCACAATTTATGATTGGCACCCACTAGCACTTGGTTTGAGTATCACTTTGACCATAAATAATTTGATTTGGTCCTGGACTACCAACCTGAGAATTGGGTTCCTAGACATACAGAGAATCTAGTACCATCTGCCCGAAGGCGTGACCATGACAACGGAGTTGTAAAAGCAAAAGTCAGTTTATTGAACACAGTATAGACACTTGGATTATGCAGTAACTTCAATATTCGATGTGCAGAGAGATATCACAGTACAGTTCCTATAAACGCAGAGGTAATAAGTGCTTTGGCTTTGCAGAACAGAAAGTTATTATCCTTGCCAAATCCAGAACTATAGTGAGAAAGAAAAAGAAAAGGCTGTATTGTCGATGCACAAGAAGGGGGGTGACTTGGTTGTCACAACCCTCTATGGGAATTACTAAAATTTAACTTTTATTAATGTCAGGTTAAAATAGTGTGACAATGACTAACACACAAACTACGAGTACAGACAAAACATAGAGGTTAAAATCAAAACATATACAACACATACCACAAGTGCAATTGGAAATAATAAATGTGATTATAGATTAAAAGTGTGTCCGCGTGTTTATTCTTATGTCCAATTATGTAGTATAGCTCTCAATCTCAAACCAGTCAGATAATCGGTGTCAGCAGTTAGTCTCCATGTATTCACATAACCATTTATTAATGTATGTGGTATCAGGACTATCTCACTCATATATTTCTACTTATGGCTGACAATGTATCTCCAATAGCATATGTAATATGTTCTGCAACAGAGAGATCTGTCACCCTCCCCAATCTCAATGGGGTAACTTGGTGACACTTAAATAAGTCCTACTCAATCTAGACTATTTGTGTCCCAATATATGACCTTGTTGGGAAAGAATGTCATTTACTGTATATATGTCATTTATTTAGTATTTAGTACATCCATCCTAAATTTTCTAAGGAACAATCATAAAGAGTGCAGATTATATTTTTCTGCCTGAAGAATGACACATTCACTGCGCTGGTTAGTGCTTATGTGCCAAATATAATTATAGACAGTGCTACAGTATATCAGTGTTTTTCTCAAATTATGTTCAATGTACCTATAGCTCTAATGAGACTCCCTGTAAATGCGTGGGGCGACTGTATCAAACATCATGCCTTTTTGGATAGTGAGAGTAAATACCTCCCTCACTCATCGGTATAAATAATATGAATATATAGCACCTTGCTGTGTTCAGCAATTTTGCAAGATATGAATACCTCTTTTAGGGAGAGCACCTTCTATACCATTACGTTCAATTTATCCAGTTCAGGAAAGGATAAATACATCCCTTCTTAATTATAGGTGACCAGGCGATTATAGATTATAAATTATACAATGCTGGCTTAATTACTGCCTATGGAGATATAAACATTAGATTGTCTGTGCTAATTGTTCTCAAATGGTACAGATTCTATGGTGTTCCCTATAATATCCATGTATCTGCTGCACAAATTGATATTGAAAAACTTGATCTATTGGCATTTATTAAGTTGTATCATAAATATCTCCATATAACATAACATATCTGGAGTTTGAGAAGGGTAAATGCGTCCTCTTTTAATTATAAATAACCAAACGGTTATAAATTATAAATTGAACATTGCTGGGTTTATTACTGCCTCTGAAGATCTACATGTACTGGATGATCAGTGCTAATTGTACTCAAATGGCACAGGTACTGAGGTACTTCCTATAGTGTCCATATATCTGCTGTATAAATTGATATTGCAACACTTGTTCTGTTTGCATTTGTTAAATTGTATCATAAGTGTCTCCACATGACTATCAGGTAGCCTCAAAGATTGACTATAAAATATTGTTACATTCCTGTCTGTTTAAACTCCAACACTGCTTGTCACTACTTACTCACTAACATGGATATACAGCACATGTCTGATGGATTCAGGCAGTTGCTAATCTTTCATTAGATTGTATCAAAGCATCTAATAATTAGTATGACACTGATTGCATTATCAATGAGCATTGGGAGGAATACCGATCTCTGTCATATAAGGTTCCGTTTGCCTGCTATTCCATGCTATAAATGCTATTAGAATCTGACTATACACATAAATTAGGACTGGTTATACATTCAATTACTATATGAGCAAGGACATAGACAACACGCGGACACACGCTGCCCACACGCGTGTTCCGCCGTTACTCTGACAGTTTTGTCAGGGCTGAACCAGAATGCCTCTCCTGGCATAATATTTAAGGTAACTATATGGAAAATGTGGTCTTAGGAAAAGAACGAAAGACAAAGAGCTGCTATATGTCTTTTCCAGGGCACACTTTGAAAAATATATGATTAGTTATAAAAATGTGGGTGAATTAATACGTAACTTTTATTGTGATATACTTACTAACAGGCGATCAGGTGATCAAGCTCCCAGAGCGAAACGTACGTTCACTTCCGGTCCCGGCGCCCGAACTTCCGGTTGCGCGGACCGTGAACATCGGCTCCACAACCCGGATCCTCCCTGGCTGAAAAACTGCTACTCATACCCACTGGACGCCTCGGATCTTGCACTGCCCACCAATGTGTACAGACATCTGGACAAAAGGTTTGAAATATACAACCCAGCGAGGTACCCAGCTAATTTAAACACCGCAATCAGTTTTTTCTTTTTTCATTTTTCCACCAGGGGGGTCCCTATATGAGCACAGTGTTCCTCCACTGTGCCTTAGCAAACTCAAGGACACAGTGGGGCTAACACATTTTTTCTATACACAGACGGACTATCAGCATGTAGCTGTAAATACCATTTGTGCTCATTTCAAGGGGTTATTTGATTTATCTAGTAAGTGTCACTGCTATTCTGATACCAAGCACAACTAACAGCATATGTCATTATTATTATTTTTTGAGAAATGTGATATATTTTATGCGATTTGAATACATAGCTGTGATGTGACTTTTCACGAATACTCAGTGGAGACACCATCCCTTAGGGATCACTAATGATAGATCCCTATAAGGGTTTAAACAAATACCAAATTGAAAAAGGTCTATTTTTCCACTGCACAGTACCATCCTCATCTCCCCTTACATTTTTAGGGGAGCAATTATCATTAGAGCATCTCAGTTATTATATTTGCCCGAAATAACCACACACTGGAATTGACTGCATATAATTTGAGACTCACTCACCTACGGTCAAACCGCACTGAGTATGCCCAACCTCGTCTGATCTTGGAAGCCATACACTGCAGGGCCTGGTCAGTACCCGGTTGGGAGACCACCAGGGAATACTAGGTACCGTAGGTATTTTATTCTCATATCAATAAGCCGTTCCAGCTCTGTGTGCACTTTCGGGTCTTCTGTTTGACTTGGATACTCAGGTATGGCATAACTCAACCCCTTGGAGCCTATTTACTCCCATTAATATCTATTCAATTCAGAAACAAAAGGAAAAATTTTCTTTGTTTGATACATAAAGGGAGTAAACATATTTTCGCCCTCCTAAACAAACATTTTTTCGCCTCAAATTTGTTTATTCGCTTCCTCCCTCTTAGTAAGTATATCACAATAAAAGTTACGTATTAATTCACCCACATTTTTATAACTAATCATATATTTTTCAAAGTGTGCCCTGGAAAAGACATATAGCAGCTCTTTGTCTTTCGTTCTTTTCCTAAGACCACATTTTCCATATAGTTTTCTGAACTATTTTCCGGGAGCACCACCAACCCATTGCTGAAATTACTTTACCATGCAGTAGGCATTATGTTGGTTTAATATATTACAATAGTAATACAAATATCATTAAACCTATTCTGTGCAGATTTATCAATCCTTTAGCAACATAATATTTAAGGTATCACCGTTGTCCAATCGGCGCAGTCTAGCTAGTCACATGTGATTGTTACCCAATCACTGTGCTATAATGGCGATCACATGATCCATGCGGCCAATCACGTGATACCTTAGTCCCCATGGTAACGGCTAGTAGCCGCACCGCGTTCCCGGACACTATTGATTGTCCGTGCCCCTTCCTCTGTATAACTGTAATTTAGTTAAGGTATTTCATACGTTATGTTTGGATAAGGAGATCCGTCTTTTGGTGTCCCTAATTTAGTTTGTTCAACCAAGCATAAAGCATTAGGTGTCACTCGTCTCACATAATGCATATATAATTCTACTGATGGTATTATTTTTAGTATGCATGTTCAGCATCAATATCATCCTGTATTCTGTATGGTACATAATCCCTCAGGGTTACAGCACATACATACTAAAATATAAGTCATACATTTGTTGGCATTCCAAGAATTGACCATTCCCTCATAAGAATAGGAAAAATACTGTAAGATATTCTGTAACAGGTAAGTATAAATAAAGAGTTGAGAATTAACACGTAATTTTTATCCACTATATGGTATTGGTCGTTCGCTGGGTTCGATATTGCAAATAAAAATATCAATGAGGGCTTGTCAAAATTATAACAGATTAATCATGGATCCCCCATGTATAAATGTTCTTTCATACAAGCTAATTACATGTATCACATTAATCGCAAAGAGTAAATAAAAGTTGTTTCCTCCTACTAAATGCTATTGATTCTATACATGGGGATTATAATCACATTATTACATAGATATATGTTCTTTGGAACACTTTATTTCCAATAATAGATATTAATCAAATACGTGGTCCTTATTAATTGTAGAAAGAATATTGTTAGTTATAAATATTCGGTCTAAAGGGACCAGATCAATGTCCCGGTTATGATGGAATGCAGTCACATATAGATATAAAATAAAATAAAGCAGAAGTAATGCATTTTAGTTATGTTATAAAAACCTAATTGGTGAAAAAAATATTAATATAGGAAAAATAAATCATAAAGTGCAAGGGATAAGAGTGATGGGAATAAGGAGGATATACCGCGTGTATTAAGACCCCCTAATAATATATTATAATAGGAAGGGGGAGGGGAAAAATATCAAACAATAATTGTGTAAAAGTGAATAAATATCACTGTAACCAATGAACAGGTGCATAAACAGGAAAAAGTGACAGGAAGGGAGGTGAAAGGAGAATTGTATAATGATATAATCTATAGTGTAAGTGTCCACTATAAATGAGTTCCAAAGGTGAAGGCCATATGAGTTGTTTCATTTGTTTTGATTTCATAAATATCTCTTTACCTGAATTTGGAATACGTACTTAACAGTACCATGTTTTATTTAAGTGCATCAACATTTTGTGCCTCTCTCTTGGGTTTTGTAGAATAAATAGAATAGTACACACTGAGACCTCAAAGGACCCAACCACATGATCGGGCCGAGTGTTTACATTGTAACCATGGACTGACGAGTGACGTCGGATACCACGTGATCGGAGCAGGCTAACGTCACTGCCCATGTGACCAGTGCCCGAATGGGACGCGGATGCGCCACTATTGGCGGAACAGTTCACATGATCTGCATCTGGCATATGATTGGCTGTGGTCAATCCTAGAAATTATGCTCACGGAAGGCAATCGGGTTCAGCTTAGTTAAAGCTATACAGCGAAACGTGCACGTTGGCGTTTCAGCGGCCTGCCACACTCTTTAATAATGTATTGAATGGTGTAGAAATTATTATATAGATAGTTACTCTAGACCTTTCTGACACCCTCGAATATTGAGATGATAGCAATCGAATGCAAGGGTCAGGATAGGTTATCAGGGAATACTACCAAGAGTGTCCAAACCGTATAACAATTCGGATACTCAGACACAGATCATAAATGAATGATGTCATTGTTTAACATGTGTGTATGTCAGTAGCAGCACTGCACGGCCACTTTGAAATTCATTTACTCAGGTGCTATATTCAGCACGTGGCAACTAAATACTATACTTACCATATTCTATAGTGATAGTAGTTGATCAGATACTCCGACACAGACCATAAAGGAATGATGTCATTGTTTAACATGTGTGTATGTCAGTAGCAGCACTGCATGGCCACTTTGAAATTCACTTACTCAGGTGCTATATTTAGCACGTGGCAACTAAATACTATACTTACCATATTCTATAGTGATAGTAGTTGATTCATGGTAATTATACATAATATTGTGCTCCACTTATTAATATAAAAGATTTGAACCAGTGATTGAGTACACACTCTCTAGCCTCTAAGCAGAACCCAGTGATACACAAGTGAAGTGTATTGTGTAACTTGATACATTGTTTAATTATAAACACAGGTGCAGCCAGAATAATAACAGTAATGTAGCAATATCATTCCTGTGTCATTTTATCGCAAATACAGGTTGCTACAACATTAAAGTGAAAGTATCACTGGATAAGTAAATGCTGGCAAGTGTATAGGAGTGATAGAACTGTCACCTATGTAATTTAAGAGCGATAGCACAATTCTGTGACATATCCCTTGACTAGTGTTTACTACAGGGACATTAATCCATGGTATCTTTACAATAAAAATCTATAAAATGTGAAATGAATAAGTGGAATTCACCCAATTATAAAAAAATAAAAGACACATTTCTCTAGCAATTTTGACCCTTATTGTAGGGGCACCTACCTGTGGGGCACCTTTTCCCAATAAAAAGTCAGCAAGATATATATGTAGTGATGGTGTGGAATGTATAAAATGAATAAAACATGTAGATTATACGTACACACAATAAACACACATCACATCTGCAAAAGAGATTTATTGGGATAAGTGATTTTTCACATGATAATTTCACAACACCAGGTTGCAATTAGACATACATCTTTCTACTCTGCAATATTTCATTAGTATAAAATAGGCTGCATCAATATTGAATAAATAGTACTGAGTGATCTGATCGGATATTATATCTGGATCCACAAGGGCACTACAAATTCTATTTCTACACCACATTAGGAGTTATATGTGGTAGTGCCGCTTTTTAAATCTATTAACATTTATCTTTATTTCTTCTCACTTACTACATGTTTGTATATGTCTAAATTTTTAACCTCTATGTTTTGCTGTGTAAATCCCCAGAGAAAAGGGATATTTTAGAAGGTGTAAGCAATAAAAGCTAAGTTTTAATTAAATATCAGAATATAAATTATACCAGTGCGCCCTACTAGGCAACTACTTTTCGATTTCCCTCATGTCTTTTACACTTTATTCATACTGAATTTGGATTATCCAGAAATACATGTGAACCAACTGAAGATAACCTCAATATCTGATATAATATGTGCCATAAAAGTGGGGGCCACATAAGTGTTCCATAAAGTCAGGCCCAATGTTAATGTAATTATAGATTACCATGGTGGTAAAAGTAGAAGTAAATCGGCTCGAGAATGCCCTCAGTCTTTGGTATGATGTATGCCGAGAATTGGGGACCCCCTGAGGTAAGTATTTAAGGGAGCAAAAAATGATGGTAGCAGGGAATAAATCAACTTTAGGAAAGTATCCATGAACAATAATGTGCCTGGTTGAATAATCTCAAACCTCCACAAATATAGATCAACCCCAGAGTACGATGACTGCTATCGGAGGAATTTTTATGCCAAGAAGGGTATATAGCTGTTGGATTCATTTAATCCATTGGGGTATAGACTATCCAAAAGAAAGATCATTTTGGTCTCAAAACGAAGTAATTCTTGATCCAGATCACCACTGCATATCCCCAACTGTATGTGTCTCAGACCAAAGGCCTTGAGACCCTTTGGGTCACTGTTGTGATAATTGAGGAAGTGTCTCACTACTGGTTGTAGGGTTTTGAAGTTGGAAGTATCCTTTTTAGCATTACGTATACTCCCAATGTGCTCTAAAATTCTGACCTTCAAAGGTCTGATGGTTTTCCCTACATATTTTTTGTGACATGGACATTCTAGCTGATAGACAGTTCCCACAGTTGTGCAAGTGACCTTTGGAGAGATCGGCCATTTTTTGCCAAACTTATCAAAGAAGTATTCAGTGGGGACCATATGCATACAGGCTTTGCAATTACCACACGGTGATGAACCTATTGATTTGGATTTCTTCTCTGAAAGTTTGTTCAGATGACTATGAACAAGTCGATCTTTTATATTCCTGGACCTTCTCCAACTCGCTTGAGGTTTTGTAGGTAAAACCAGAGATAAATCTCTGTATGTCTGGAGTATGGGACAGTGCTTTTGCAAACTGTTCATAATCCCTTTCCATTGGGCATTAAAAGTGCCTATAAATCTTATAGGTTCTTCTCAGAGGGTTTTTTGTTTGGATTTTAGTAAGGTGTCTCGTTCATACGTGCTCACCTCTCTAATCGTACGGTTGAGAAGTCTCTTACTGTAACCTCTTGTCTGGAGGCGTTCACTAAGTTCATTTTGTCTGACATGAAAAGCCTCATCACTGGAGCAGTTCCTTTTTATCCTCAGTAATTCCCCCTTTGGTATTGCTCGAATAGTAGCTGGGAGATGAGAGCTCTCTGAGTGTAGGACACTGTTTGTCGCTGTAGGTTTTCTATACAGGTCAGTTGAGATATTTCCTTCGTCGTTGATATGTAAAGAAATATCGAGGAAGTTAATAGAGGTCTGACTAGTCTCTAGGGTTAATTTAAGGTTGAGATCATTGATGTTCAGGATTCCAATGAATTCCTTCAATGTTCTCAGTGGCCCCTCCCACAGTATCAATATATCATCGATATATCTAAGATATATCAATATGTTGTCTGTGTATTTTACGAAGACTTCCTGGAATACTGCCTCCCTTTCCCACCACCCCAGGAAGAGGTTGGCATAAGTAGGGGCACAAGCTGTCCCCATAGCACTGTCTATAATTATAATTGGCACATCAGCACTAACCAGCACAGTGAATGTGTCATTCTTCAGGCAGAAAAATATAATCTGCACTCTTTATGATTATTCCTTAGAAAATTTAGGAAGGATGTACTAAATACTGAATAAATGACATATATACAGTAAATGACATTCTTTCCCAACAAGGTCGTATATTGGGACACAAATAGTCTAGATTGAGTAGGACTTATTTAAGTGTCACCAAGTAACCCCATTGAGATTGGGGAGGGTGACAGACCTCTCTGTTGCAGAACATATTACATATGCTATTGGAGATATATTTTCAGCCATAAGTACAAATATATGAGTGAGATAGTCCTGATACCACATACATTAATAAATGGTTATGTGAATACATGGAGACTAACTGCTGACACCGATTATCTGACTGGTTTGAGATTGAGAGCTATACTACATAATTGGACATAAGAATAAACACGCGGACACACTTTTAATCTTTAATCACATTTATTATTTCCAATTGCACTTGTGGTATGTGTTGTATATGTTTTGATTTTAACCTCTATGTTTCGTCTGTACTCATAGTTTGTGTGTTAGTCATTGTCACACTATTTTAACCTGACATTAATAAAAGTTAAATTTTAGTAATTTCCATAGAGGGTTGTGACAACCAAGTCACCCCTCTTCTTGTGCATCGACAATACAGCCTTTTCTTTCTCACTATTGACTAACTTTAGCTGTAGTTGGTAGCACCCCCAAAAGCAATGGTAAATACCTGCAATTAATAGGGGCCATTTTGGAGCTTTTTGTTCCATAATTTGTATCAATAAATTGTGTGTGTGCAGATACAACTCCATTTTCCTGTATCTTACTGGTAAACCACCAGTTTCTCACCATAGTATCTAGCACCCCCCATTTTTGGGACTAACTGCCTAATAGAATTTATTATTTCCTTATAAGGAACCAATACCTCTCCTGAGTCAAAATGTCGACATTTAGTCTAACGAAATGCTTAGAAAATAGAAGAGATAAACTTAAAAAAGACATGGACTCTGTATTCAATATGAATCCTGATTCCCAGTTTACCAATGATCCAAATTGGTCAGATGACTTATATAGCCTAAAAGTAGCCTTGATGAGACAGAACAAAACAAGGTGGAATAGGAGTACTTTTGAAAATGATCTTAAACATAACTTGATTCCACGTGGCATTAGGCCCAAACTATTCCCAGCCTTTGAACTTGCGACAGAGGGTTTGAAAAGAGAATGGGAGGGTGCCCTCACTAACTGCTCTAAAGAACTCATCAAAATCCTCATGAGACATGATGAACTCATACTCACTCAATTAAATAGTCAAATATCTTTATTGAGTGAAAGACTTAAGAACTTTGAATCACTGGAAGCTTTTCAACAGAAGCATGACAAGTTTAAGAAGGACATTGAGGAACACGAGAAAGAGATCATAGAAAGGAAACGTTGCAAATTCCAACGTGACAAGACAGACTATGCTTCAAATAGGGTATATAAATGGAATACGCCAACACAAAGGAATAGGCACATATTCAGCTAATTACTCAACATCTGAGGCGGAATTCTCAGAAGGGGAAAATTC
The DNA here is from genome assembly GCF_028390025.1 of Pseudophryne corroboree. NCBI lineage: Eukaryota > Metazoa > Chordata > Amphibia > Anura > Myobatrachidae > Pseudophryne > Pseudophryne corroboree. Next base: position 569,150,129 of record NC_086447.1, on the reverse strand, counting down.
CATAGGCGGTAATGGTGGAAGGCCCTTTAGACGTGATTTTTTAGGAAGAGGCCAGAAATATTCACGGTTACACACGGATACAGAAGGAGAAAGACCAGGCGGAGCTCGTGGAGGAAGAAGAAAAAGAGATTACCTGGACTGGAGAGAAGAACCCAGGGAGAGGAGGAGATACAAATAACTCACTCCAGATTATCTGGAAGTGAGAAATTGGATAACCTTAGAATTATCTACCTTACAGACAAGAATTTGACAACTGAACAAATTTCTGTCTTAAGCAAAGGTCTATCCTTCTCACCAATACAGACTATGGACAGGTTTGAATGCGAAAAAGACCTTCAGCTATTCATCAGAAAGATCCTCCTCAAAAAATCCTTTATCAATCAAAAACTCCAAAAAGAGATATCTGGGAGAAACTTTGCTGATACAGATGATTTGATGGCTTTACAAATCTTGGAAGAGCTATCGAATGAATCAGCTGTGGTAGCAACATCCCAAGATGATGTCAGGAATAAATCAATAATAAGATCAAAGTCCAAGTTCTTTCCAGATACCAGTCTCTGCCCCCAAGTAGAAGTATTTCAGAAATTAGTTTCCAAGGATCTAGACTCACTATTTAGTCACCACAAATGTTATGATGACAATTTGAGTCTGTTGGAATGATCTGCTCTAGATGAAATATCCAAATGGCAAGACACTATAGTCAAACCCTCCGACAAAGGGGGGAATGTAGTCTTGTGGCCGAGGAATATGTATCTAGATGAGTTGAATAAACAACTGAATGATGTCAATTGTTACAAACGACTCAGTTTCAACCCTACAACTACATTTCTGGGCCAATACAACAGCATGATTCAATGTGCCTTTGACAATGGAATCATTGATAAAAAGGATTTTGACTTTTTGACAGTGACTAAACCTAAGACTCCCACCATGTACTTATTGCCCAAGGTACACAAAGATGAAAAGAAGCCACCTGGCAGACCCATCCTGTCGGGAGTTGGTAGTCTAACTGAAAAAGCGAGTACCTTTGTAGATTACCATCTCCGCAAACATGTGATCGCCTTACCCTTCTATATCCGTGACACAATGGACGTCTTAAATCGATTAAACAATCTCAGTGTCAACCCAGGAGTGTGGTTAGTCTCTACACTAGCATTATCCATGATAAGGGGATTGCCGCCACAAAATATTTCCTGAGTATGGAGACCCATAGTGAGTTGAGTGACTTCATCATCGAATTATTGGAATTCATTCTCCTTAAAAATTATTTCACCTGTAACGAGTACCACTACCTCCAGGTGAGGGGCACCGCTATGGCGACAGCTTGTGCCCCTACGTATGCCAACCTCTACCTGGGGTGGTGGGAAAGGGAGGCAGTATTCCAGGAAGTCTTCGAAAAATACACAGACGACATATTGATATATCTTAGATATATCGATGATATATTGATACTGTGGGAGGGGCCACTGAGAACATTGAAGGAATTCATTGGAATCCTGAACATCAATTATCTCAACCTTAAATTAACCCTAGAGACTAGTCAGACCTCTATTAACTTCCTCGATATTTCTATACATATCAACGACGAAGGAAATATCTCAACTGACCTGTATAGAAAACCTACAGCGACAAACAGTGTCCTACACTCAGAGAGCTCTCATCTCCCAGCTACTATTCGAGCAATACCAAAGGGGGAATTACTGAGGATAAAAAGGAACTGTTTCATTGATGAGGCTTTTCATGTCAGACAAAATGAACTTAGTGAACGCCTCCAGACAAGAGGTTACAGTAAGAGACGTCTCAACCGTACGATTAGAGAGGTGAGCACGTATGAACGAGACACCTTACTAAAACCCAAACAAAAAACCCTCAGAGAAGAACCTATAAGATTTATAGGCACTTTTAATGCCCAATGGAAAGGGATTATGAACAGTTTGCAAAAGCACTGTCCCATACTCCAGATATACAGAGATTTATCTCTGGTTTTACCTACAAAACCTCAAGCGAGTTGGAGAAGGTCCAGGAATATAAAAGATCGACTTGTTCATAGTCATCTGACCAAACTTTCAGAGAAGAAATCCAAATCAATAGGTTCATCACCGTGTGGTAATTGCAAAGCCTGTATGCATATGGTCCCCACTGAATACTTCTTTGATAAGTTTGGCAAAAAATGGCCGATCTCTCCAAAGGTCACTTGCACAACTGTGGGAACTGTCTATCAGCTAGAATGTCCATGTCACAAAAAATATGTAGGGAAAACCATCAGACCTTTGAAGGTCAGAATTTTAGAGCATATTGGGAGTATACGTAATGCTAAAAAGGATACTTCCAACTTCAAAACCCTACAACCAGTAGCAAGACACTTCCTAAATTATCACAACAGTGACCCAAAGGGTCTCAAGGACTTTGGTCTGAGACACATACAGTTGGGGATACGCGGTGGTGATCTGGATCAAGAATTACTTCGTTTTGAGACCAAAATGATCTTTCTTTTGGATAGTCTATACCCCAATGGATTAAATGAATCCAACAGCTATATACCCTTCTTGGCATAAAAATTCCTCCGATAGCAGTCATCGTACTCTGGGGTTGATCTATATTTGTGGAGGTTTGAGATTATTCAACCAGGCACATTATTGTTCATAACCAGAATGGATTAACTGCTAAATAAGCGCCTCAGCAGAGGATGTGTATGAATTAAAAATAATTTCTGAACTACTGCGCTAGCCAAACAACTATATGTGTTATAGTGTATGGTGATGAACAAGAAAAAAAGAAATGGCTGCGCTGTATTTCAGAAATAAATATTAATAACAATAGAGAGAGCCAACATAACAGTAAAAAATCTGTCGTAATTTATTTAAAAAACTGTGGGATAATACATATAGAGCAAATAGGTAAACATAAAAGGTAATAGCTCAGTTAATTGACTCACAGTAACAGCACAATTAGGACTTGTAAATTGAAACAGCTATGACAAAAAAATGCTGAAGTCCGTATTCCGTGACAGAGATGGATAATGTTCGTAATGTACGATATGATGAAAAAAAGAAATTGCAGTTGTGAAGCTCCAGTATTAAAACACGTTTGTATGGCCAGTGGATCAATCAGTGATAAATACCTCTCACGTATCCTGCATTGCCCCGGTCTGGTATCCTGGGCAACGCAGGATACCTGACCGGGGACGCCCGGTGAATGGACCAGCCCACGTGAGAGGTATTTATCAGGATATACAGCACATGTCTGATGGATTCAGGCAGTTGCTAATCTTTCATTAGATTGTATCAAAGCATTGAATAATTAGTATGACACTGATTGCATTATCAATGAGCATTGGGAGGAATACCGATCTCTGTCATATAAGGTTCCGTTTGCCTGCTATTCCATGCTATAAATGCTATTAGAATCTGACTATACACATAAATTAGGACTGGTTATACATTCAATTACTATATGAGTAAGGACATAGACAACATGCGGACACACGCTGCCCACACGCGTGTTCCGCCGTTACTCTGACAGCTTTGTCAGGGCTGAACCAGAATGCCTCTCCTGGCATAATATTTAAGCTATCACCGTTGTCCAATCGGCGCAGTCTAGCTAGTCACATGTGATTGTTACGCAATCACTGTGCTATAATGGCGATCACATGATCCATGCGGCCAATCATGGGATACCTTAGTCCCCATGGTAACGGCTAGTAGCCGCACCGCGTTCCCGGACACTATTGATTGTCCGTGCCCCTTCCTCTGTATAACTGTAATTTAGTTAAGGTATTTCATACGTTATGTTTGGATAAGGAGATCCGTCTTTTGGTGTCCCTAATTTAGTTTGTTCAACCTAGCATAAAGCATTAGGTGTCACTCGTCTCACATAATGCATATATAATTCTACTGATGGTATTATTTTTAGTATGCATGTTCAGCATCAATATCATCCTGTATTCTGTATGGTACATAATCCCTCAGGGTTACAGCACATACATACTAAAATATAAGTCATACATTTGTGGGCATTCCAAGAATTGACCATTCCCTCATAAGAATAGGAAAAATACTGTAAGATAGTCTGTAACAGGTAAGTATAAATAAAGAGTTGAGAATTAACACGTAATTTTCATCCAATATTTGGTATTGGTCATTCGCTGGATTCGATATTGCAAATAAAAATATCAATGAGGGCTTGTCAAAATTATAACAGATTAATCATGGATCCCCCATGTATAAATGTTCTTTCATACAAGCTAATTACATGTATCACATTAATCGCAAAGAGTAAATAAAAGTTGTTTCCTCCTACTAAATGCTATTGATTCTATACATGGGGATTATAATCACATTATTACATAGATATATGTTCTTTGGAACACTTTATTTCCAATAATAGATATTAATCAAATACGTGGTCCTTATTAATTGTAGAAAGAATATTGTTAGTTATAAATATTCGGTCTAAAGGGACCAGATCAATGTCCCGGTTATGATGGAATGCAGTCACATATAGATATAAAATAAAATAAAGCAGAAGTAATGCATTTTAGTTATGTTATAAAAACCTAATTGGTGAAAAAAATATTAATATAGGAAAAATAAATCATAAAATGCAAGGGATAAGAGTGATGGGAATAAGGAGGATATACCGTGTATTAAGACCACCTAATAATATATTATAATAGGAAGGGGGAGGGGAAAAACATCAAACAATAATTGTGTAAAAGTGAATAAATATCACTGTAAACAATGAAAAGGTGCATAAACAGGAAAAAGTGATAGGAAGGGAGGTGAAAGGAGAATAGTATAATGATATAATCTACAGTGTAAGTGTCCACTATAAATGAGTTCCAAAGATGAAGGCCATATGAGTTGTTTCATTTGTTTTGATTTCGTAAATATCTCTTTACCTGAATTTGGATTACCCAGAAATAAATGTGAACCAACTGAAGATAACCTCAATATCTGATATAATATGTGCCATAAAAGTGGGGGCCACATAAGTGTTCCATAAAGTCAGGCTCAATGTTAATGTAATTATAGAGTACCATTGAGGTAAAAGTAGAAGTAAATCGGCTCGAGAATGCCCTCAGTCTTTGGTATGATGTATGCCGATAATTGGGGACCCCCTGAGGTAAGTATTTAAGGGAGCGAAAAATGATGGTAGCAGGGAATAAATCAACTTTAGGAAAGTATCCATGAACAATAATGTACAAGAAAAAAAGAAATGGCTGCGCTCGATTTCAGAAATAAATATTAATAACAATAGAGAGAGCCAACGTAACAGTAAAAAATCTGTCGTAATTTATTTAAAAAACTGTGGGATAATACATATAGAGCAAATAGGTAAACATAAAAGGTAATAGCTCAGTTAATTGACTCACAGTAACAGCACAATTAGGACTTGTATATTGAAACAGCTATGACAAAAAAATGCTGAAGTCCGTATTCCGTGACAGAGATGGATAATGTTCGTAATGTACGATATGATGAAAAAAAGAAATTGCAGTTGTGAAGCTCCAGTATTAAAACACGTTTGTATGGCCAGTGGATCAATCCATGTTAGTGAGTAAGTAGTGACAAGCAGTGTTGGAGTTTAAACAGACAGGAATGTAACAATATTTTATAGTCAATCTTTGAGGCTACCTGATAGTCATGTGGAGACACTTATGATACAATTTAACAAATGCAAACAGAACAAGTGTTGCAATATCAATTTATACAGCAGATATATGGACACTATAGGAAGTACCTCAGTACCTGTGCCATTTGAGTACAATTAGCACTGATCATCCAGTACATGTAGATCTTCAGAGGCAGTAATTAACCCAGCAATGTTCAATTTATAATTTATAACCGTTTGGTTATTTATAATTAAAAGAGGACGCATTTACCCTTCTCAAACTCCAGATATGTTATGTTATATGGAGATATTTATGATACAACTTAATAAATGCCAATAGATCAAGTTTTTCAATATCAATTTGTGCAGCAGATACATGGATATTATAGGGAACACCATAGAATCTGTACCATTTGGGAACAATTAGCACAGACAATCTAATATGTTTATATCTCCATAGGCAGTAATTAAGCCAGCATTGTATAATTTATAATCTATAATCGCCTGGTCACCTATAATTAAGAAGGGATGTATTTATCCTTTCCTGAACTGGATAAATTGAACGTAATGGTAGAGAAGGTGCTCTCCCTAAAAGATGCATTCATATCTTGCAAAATTGATGAACACAGCAAGGTGCTATATATTCATATTATTTATACCGATGAGTGAGGGAGGTATTTACTCTCACTATCCAAAATGGCATGATGTTTGATACAGTCGCCCCACGCGATTACAGGGAGTCTCATCAGAGCTATAAGTACATTGAACATAATTTGAGAAAAACACTGATATACTGTAGCACTGTCTATAATTATAATTGGCACATAAGCACTAACCAGCGCAGTGAATGTGTCATTCTTCAGGCAGAAGAATATAATCTGCACTCTTTATGATTGTTCCTTAGAAAATTTAGGAAGGATGTACTAAATACTGAGTAAATGACATATATACAGTAAATGACATTCTTTCCCAACAAGGTCGTATATTGGGACACAAATAGTCTAGATTGAGTAGGACTTATTTAAGTATCACCAAGTTACCCCATTGAGATTGGGGAGGGTAACAGACCTCTCTGTTGCAGAACATATTACATATGCTATTGGAGATATATTGTCAGCCATAAGTAGAAATATATGAGTGAGATAGTCCTGATACCACATACATTAATAAATGGTTATGTGAATACATGGAGACTAACTGCTGACACCGATTATCTGACTGGTTTGAGATTGAGAGCTATACTACATAATTGGACATAAGAATAAACACGCGGACACACTTTTAATCTTTAATCACATTTATTATTTCCAATTGCACTTGTGGTATGTGTTGTATATGTTTTGATTTTAACCTCTATGTTTCGTCTGTACTCGTAGTTTGTGTGTTAGTCATTGTCACACTATTTTAACCTGACATTAATAAAAGTTAAATTTTAGTAATTTCCATAGAGGGTTGTGACAACCAAGTCACCCCTCTTCTTGTGCATCGACAATACAGCCTTTTCTTTTTCTTTCTCACTATTGACTAACTTTAGCTGTAGTTGGTAGCACCCCCAAAAGCAATGGTAAATACCTGCAATTAATAGTGGCCATTTTGGAGCTTTTTGTTCCAGAATTTGTATCAATAAATTGTGTGTGTGCAGATACAACTCCATTTTCCAAATCCAGAACTAGGAAGTCTGTATGCCACAGCTAACCGCTGAGGTAAGGAAAAATCTGGTACTGCCCAGCAGATGATACACAGAGGCTGGGTAAATGCAAGTGCACAGGATTAGAGATGATACTTGGTAGAACTGCAGAGAATACCGGATGGAACCGGGTTGAATGAGAGGTATACTGTGCTCACCAATGAAGCTTGAGTCTGATGGTGAGCATCGATGGAGACTGTGGTTCGATGTTGTGTGGTCATGGATGCAGAGCGATATCGGAGTACCACTGGTGAGGTAGAACAACGCTGAAGATGATGAAGGCACCACTGGAAGGTTGTTAGTGATACAGGAACGCTGTAGAAAGATGGAAAACTGTGAAGAACACACCATGAAGCATAGAGAGCGATGCTGCGGAGAATGGAGGCAAGAAGCGATACCAGGACACTGCTGGATGCGAAGGAGGACCAACGCTGTGAGCAGGAAGCTGGTGTCAGATTGCAGGAGGTAACCAGGAGCAATGCTGGAACAATGCAGAAGTCAGGCTGTACCGCTGGATGGTAGCTGGTGCAAGTCTCTTAGTGGAACTGGATCACAGGAGCTGGAATACCTGGAGAAACAAGCTGTAGAATCCACAAACAGGAGAGACATGTGTACAAGGTTAGACAACCAAAGCACTGACAATTACCCAGCCTTGGAGCAGGATATTTATACCAGCTGGTGAGCAGGTATTGGCTGGGTGATTAGGCAGAGTCCAGAGTGCAGCAAATAGGCTGGAGGATAACATGTGATATGAACAAACATGGCTGCGCCCATGTTTGAAACTAGAGGGAAAGTCTGTTTGTATATTCCATGTGGTAAACATCAGTAATGGTGGCGGAGGCCACGGAGGGCAAGAGACGCCAGAACTTTAGAACAAATGGGTTTAACTGTTATGCTGCCATGACAGCGCAGCCGGGATCACAGGGAAGAGACTTCAGGCAATGGAATGCAGTGCGCTGCACGCAGACAGCGCAGGTGGAATCCAGGCTTGAAACGCTGGGCCAGTCTCAGGAGACACTTAGAAGGTAAATAGTGTTGACAAATTACCCGGATCATGACACAGCCACTGCGATAAAGAAGATGGTGGAGAGTCTCCTGCGGGCGCCAGCAGGATTCTTCCTTAGTTTCTGCTAACAAGTAGAAATTGCGATCACATCGCAATTTCTGCTTGTTCAATGGGGGAGGCTCCGGTCAACATGCTGGGCGGCCTTGACCAGCGATGGCTGGCCCCCAGCATGCGATCCAAAGGATAGCAAATTCTGCTATCCTTACTAAATTAAGCCCTAAATCTAAATTGCTGAGCTCTACTGATTAATTTGGCTCAATTATTCCTTATTGAAACCATGTTCACATTGTGATAGCTATTTATTTTCTGCAATATTTTTTCTTAATGGCATCCCCTGTATATTTCCATAAATGTAACCGTGACTAATGTTAGCAGAGCTATATATTTCTAGATTACAGTCAATTTTGTGCCAGTTTTAAATATTTGCATCTGATTTATACAAATATTAATGGAAAATCCCAGTTAGAAAAGAGTTCATACACATGATACATCTCTTACTCTACTTAGTTACTATATTGGTACATGAGAATTATTTATCTTTTGCACCTTAATATTATGATATATAATTTATGCTTGTCATATGTAAGATAAGTAATATGTAACAACATGTATACTGATTAGAGATGTGCACTTGAAATTTTTCGGGTTTTGTGTTTTGGTTTTGGGTTCGGTTCCGCGGCCATGTTTTGGGTTCGACCGCGTTTTGGCAAAACCTCACCGAATTTTTTTTGTCGGGTTCGGGTGTGTTTCTGGATTCGGGTGTTTTTTTCAAAAAAACCTAAAAAACAGCTTAGATCATAGAATTTGGGGGTCATTTTGATCCCAAAGTATTATTAACCTCAAAAACCATAATTTCCACTCATTTTCAGTCTATTCTGAATACCTCACACCTCACAATATTATTTTTAGTCCTAAAATTTGCACCGAGGTCGCTGGATGACTAAGCTAAGTGACCCTAGTGGCCGACACAAACACCTGGCCCATCTTGGAGTGGCACTGCAGTATCACGCAGGATGGCCCTTCCAAAAAACACTCCCCAAACAGCACATGACGCAAAGAAAAAAAGAGGCGCAATGAGGTAGCTGTGTGAGTAAGATAAGTGACCCTAGTGGCCGACACAAACACCTGGCCCATCTAGGAGTGGCACTGCAGTGTCACGCAGGATGGCCCTTCCAAAAAACACTCCCCAAACAGCACATAACGCAAAGAAAAAAAGAGGCGCAATGAGGTAGCTGTGTGAGTAAGCTAAGCGACCCTAGTGGCCGACACAAACACCTGGCCCATGTAGGAGTGGCACTGCAGTGTCATGCAGGATGGCCCTTCCAAAAAACACTCCCCAAACAGCACATGACGCAAAGAAAAAAAGAGGCGCAATGAGGTAGCTGTGTGAGTAAGCTAAGCGACCCTAGTGGCCGACACAAACACCTGGCCCATCTAGGAGTGGCACTGCAGTGTCACGCAGGATGGCCCTTCCAAAAAACACTCCCCAAACAGCACATGACGCAAAGAAAAAAAGAGGCGCAATGAGGTAGCTGTGTGAGTAAGCTAAGCGACCCTAGTGGCCGACACAAACACCTGGCCCATCTAGGAGTGGCACTGCAGTGTCACGCAGGATGGCCCTTCCAAAAAACACTCCCCAAACAGCACATGATGCAAAGAAAAAAAGAGGCGCAATGAGGTAGCTGTGTGAGTAAGATAAGCGACCCTAGTGGCCGACACAAACACCTGGCCCATCTAGGAGTGGCACTGCAGTGTCACGCAGGATGGCCCTTTAAAAAAACACTCCCCAAACAGCACATGACGCAAAGAAAAAAAGAGGCGCAATGAGGTAGCTGTGTGAGTAAGATAAGCGACCCTAGTGGCCGACACAAACACCTGGCCCATCTAGGAGTGGCACTGCAGTGTCATGCAGGATGGCCCTTCCAAAAAACACTCCCCAAACAGCACATGACGCAAAGAAAAAAAGAGGCGCAATGAGGTAGCTGTGTGAGTAAGATAAGCGACCCTAGTGGCCGACACAAACACCTGGCCCATCTAGGAGTGGCACTGCAGTGTCACGCAGGATGGCCCTTCCAAAAAACACTCCCCAAACAGCACATGATGCAAAGAAAAAAAGAGGCGCAATGAGGTAGCTGTGTGAGTAAGATAAGCGACCCTAGTGGCCGACACAAACACCTGGCCCATCTAGGAGTGGCACTGCAGTGTCACGCAGGATGGCCCTTCCAAAAAACACTCCCCAAACAGCACATGACGCAAAGAAGAAAAAAAGAGGCGCAATGAGGTAGCTGTGTGAGTAAGCTAAGCGACCCTAGTGGCCGACACAAACACCTGGCCCATCTAGGAGTGGCACTGCAGTGTCACGCAGGATGGCCCTTCCAAAAAACACTCCCCAAACAGCACATGACACAAATAAAAATGAAAGAAAAAAGAGGTGCAAGATGGAATTGTCCTTGGGCCCTCCCACCCACCCTTATGTTGTATAAACAGGACATGCACACTTTAACCAACCCATTATTTCAGTGACAGGGTCTGCCACACGACTGTGACTGAAATTACGGGTTGGTTTGGACCCCCACCGAAAAAGAAGCAATTAATCTCTCCTTGCACAAACTGGCTCTACAGAGGCAAGATGTCCACCTCATCATCATCCTCCGATATATCACCGTGTACATCCCGCTCCTCACAGATTATCAATTCGTCCCCACTGGAATCCACCATCTCAGCTCCCTGTGTACTTTGTGGAGGCAATTGCTGCTGGTCAATGTCTCCACGGAGGAATTGATTATAATTAATTTTAATGAACATCATCTTCTCCACATTTTCTGGAAGTAACCTCGTACGCCGATTGCTGACAAGGTGAGCGGCGGCACTAAACACTCTTTCGGAGTACACACTTGTGGGAGGGCAACTTAGGTAGAATAAAGCCAGTTTGTGCAAGGGCCTCCAAATTGCCTCTTTTTCCTGCCAGTATAAGTACGGACTGTCTGACGTGCCTACTTGGATGCGGTCACTCATATAATCCTCCACCATTCTTTCAATGGTGACAGAATCATATGCAGTGACAGTAGACGACATGTCCGTAATCGTTGTCAGGTCCTTCAGTCCGGACCAGATGTCAGCATCAGCAGTCGCTCCAGACTGCCCTGCATCACCGCCAGCGGGTGGGCTCGGAATTCTGAGCCTTTTCCTCGCACACCCAGTTGCGGGAGAATGTGAAGGAGGAGATGTTGACAGGTCGCGTTCCGCTTGACTTGACAATTTTGTCACCAGCAGGTCTTTGAACCCCAGCAGACTTGTGTCTGCCGGAAAGAGAGATCCAAGGTAGGTTTTAAATCTAGGATCGAGCACGGTGGCCAAAATGTAGTGCTCTGATTTCAACAGATTGACCACCCGTGAATCCTTGTTAAGCAAATTAAGGGCTCCATCCACAAGTCCCACATGCCTAGCGGAATCGCTCCCTTTTAGCTCCTCCTTCAATGCCTCCAGCTTCTTCTGCAAAAGCCTGATGAGGGGAATGACCTGACTCAGGCTGGCAGTGTCTGAACTGACTTCACGTGTGGCAAGTTCAAAAGGTTGCAGAACCTTGCACAACGTTGAAATCATTCTCCACTGCGCTTGAGACAGGTACATTCCACCTCCTATATCGTGCTCAATTGTATAGGCTTGAATGGCCTTTTGCTGCTCCTCCAACCTCTGAAGCATATATAGGGTTGAATTCCACCTCGTTACCACTTCTTGCTTCAGATGATGGCAGGGCAGGTTCAGGCGTTTTTGGTGGTGCTCCAGTCTTCTGTACGTGGTGCCTGTACGCTGAAAGTGTCCCGCAATTCTTCTGGCCACCGACAGCATCTCTTGCACGCCCCTGTCGTTTTTTAAAAAATTCTGCACCACCAAATTCAAGGTATGTGCAAAACATGGGACGTGCTGGAATTTGCCCATATTTAATGCACACACAATATTGCTGGCGTTGTCCGATGCCACAAATCCACAGGAGAGTCCAATTGGGGTAAGCCATTCCGCGATGATCTTCCTCAGTTGCCGTAAGAGGTTTTCAGCTGTGTGCGTATTCTGGAAACCGGTGATACAAAGCGTAGCCTGCCTAGGAAAGAGTTGGCGTTTGCGAGATGCTGCTACTGGTGCCGCCGCTGCTGTTCTTGCGGCGGGAGTCCATACATCTACCCAGTGGGCTGTCACAGTCATATAGTCCTGACCCTGCCCTGCTCCACTTGTCCACGTGTCCGTGGTTAAGTGGACATTGGGTACAACTGCATTTTTTTGGACACTGGTGAGTCTTTTTCTGACGTCCGTGTACATTCTCGGTATCGCCTGCCTAGAGAAGTGGAACCTAGATGGTATTTGGTAACGGGGGCACACTACCTCAAGAAATTGTCTAGTTCCCTGTGAACTAACGGCGGATACCGGACGCACGTCTAACACCAACATAGTTGTCAAGGCCTCAGTTATCCGCTTTGCAACAGGATGACTGCTGTGATATTTCATCTTCCTCGCAAAGGACTGTTGGACAGTCAATTGCTTGGTGGAAGTAGTAAAAGTGGGCTTACGACTTCCCCTCTGGGATGACCATCGACTCCCAGCAGCAACAACAGCAGCGCCAGCAGCAGTAGGCGTTACACGCAAGGATGCATCGGAGGAATCCCAGGCAGGAGAGGACTCGTCAGAATTGCCAGTGACATGGCCTGCAGGACTATTGGCATTCCTGCGGAAGGAGGAAATTGACACTGAGGGAGTTGGTGGGGTGGTTTGCGTGAGCTTGGTTACAAGAGTAAGGGATTTACTGGTCAGTGGACTGCTTCCGCTGTCGCCCAAAGTTTTTGAACTTGTCACTGACTTATTATGAATGCGCTGCAGGTGATGTATAAGGGAGGATGTTCCGAGGTGGTTAACGTCCTTACCCCTACTTATTACAGCTTGACAAAGGCAACACATGGCTTGACAAATGTTGTCCGCATTTCTGTTGAAATACTTCCACACCGAAGAGCTGATTTTTTTGGTATTTTCACCAGGCATGTCAACGGCCATATTCCTCCCACGGACAACAGGTGTCTCCCCGGGTGCCTGACTTAAACAAGCCACCTCACCATCAGAATCCTCCTTGTCAATTTCCTCCCCAGCGCCAGCAACACCCATATCCTCCTCATCCTGATGTACTTCAACACTGACATCTTCAATCTGACTATCAGGAACTGGACTGCGGGTGCTCCTTCCAGCACTTGCAGGGGGCGTGCAAATGGTGGAAGGCGCATGCTCTTCACGTCCAGTGTTGGGAAGGTCAGGCATCGCAACCGACACAATTGGACTCTCCTTGTGGATTTGGGATTTCGAAGAACGCACAGTTCTTTGCGGTGCTTTTGCCAGCTTGAGTCTTTTCATTTTTCTAGCGAGAGGCTGAGTGCTTCCATCCTCATGTGAAGCTGAACCACTAGCCATGAACATAGGCCAGGGCCTCAGCCGTTCCTTGCCACTCCGTGTGGTAAATGGCATATTGGCAAGTTTACCCTTCTCCTCCGACAATTTTATTTTAGATTTTGGAGTCCTTTTTTTACTGATATTTGGTGTTTTGGATTTTACATGCTCTGTACTAAGACATTGGGCATCGGCCTTGGCAGACGACGTTGATGGCATTTCATCGTCTCGGCCATGACTAGTGGCAGCAGCTTCAGCACGAGGTGGAAGTGGATCTTGATCTTTCCCTATTTTTGGAACCTCAACATTTTTGTTCTCCATATTTTAATAGGCACAACTAAAAGGCACCTCAGGTAAACAATGGAGATGGATGGATACTAGTATACAATTATGGATGGACGAGCGACTGCCGACACAGAGGTAGCTACAGCCGTGGACTACCGTACTGTGTCTGCTGCTAATATAGACTGGATGATAATGAGATGAAATTAATATATATATATATATATATATATAATATCACTAGTACTGCAGCCGGACAGGTATATATATTTATTATGTAATGACGGACCTGCTGGACACTGTCAGCTCAGCACCGCAGACTGCTACAGTAAGCTACTATAGTAGTATGTATCAAGAAGAAAGAAAAAAAAAACCACGGGTAGGTGGTATACAATTATGGATGGACGAGCGACTGCCGACACAGAGGTAGCTACAGCCGTGGACTACCGTACTGTGTCTGCTGCTAATATAGACTGGATGATAATGAGATGAAATTAATATATATATATAATATCACTAGTACTGCAGCCGGACAGGTATATATATTTATTATGTAATGACTGATGACGGACCTGCTGGACACTGTCAGCTCAGCACCGCAGACTGCTACAGTAAGCTACTATAGTAGTATGTATCAAGAAGAAAGAAAAAAAAAAAAACATGGGTAGGTGGTATACAATTATGGATGGACGAGCGACTGCCGACACAGAGGTAGCTACAGCCGTGGACTACCGTACTGTGTCTGCTGCTAATATAGACTGGATGATAATGAGATGAAATTAATATTTATATATATAATATCACTAGTACTGCAGCCGGACAGGTATATATATTTATTATGTAATGACTGATGACGGACCTGCTGGACACTGTCAGCTCAGCACCGCAGACTGCTACAGTAAGCTACTATAGTAGTATGTATCAAGAAGAAAGAAAAAAAAAACCACGGGTAGGTGGTATACAATTATGGATGGACGAGCGACTGCCGACACAGAGGTAGCTACAGCCGTGGACTACCGTACTGTGTCTGCTGCTAATATAGACTGGATGATAATGAGATGAAATTAATATATATATATATATATAATATCACTAGTACTGCAGCCGGACAGGTATATATATTTATTATGTAATGACTGATGACGGACCTGCTGGACACTGTCAGCTCAGCACCACAGACTGCTACAGTAAGCTACTATAGTAGTATGTATCAAGAAGAAAGAAAAAAAAAAAACCACGGGTAGGTGGTATACAATTATGGATGGACGAGCGACTGCCGACACAGAGGTAGCTACAGCCATGGACTACCGTACTGTGTCTGCTGCTAATATAGACTGGATGATAATGAGATGAAATTAATATATATATATATATATAATATCACTAGTACTGCAGCCGGACAGGTATATATATTTATTATGTAATGACTGATGACGGACCTGCTGGACACTGTCAGCTCAGCACCGCAGACTGCTACAGTAAGCTACTATAGTATGTATCAAGAAGAAAGAAAAAAAAAAAAAAACACGGGTAGGTGGTATACAATTATATATATATACAATTATATATATATATTAAACTGGTGGTGATTAATTAAACTGGTGGTCAGGTCACTGGTCACACTATCAGCAACTTGCAAGTAGTACTCCTAAGCAGACAATCACAATATACTGGTGGTCAGTGTGGTCACAATGGCAGTGTGGCTGGCACTCTGGCAGCAAAAGTGTGTACTGTACGTTAAAATATGTACTCCTGCTCTCAGACTCTAACTGCTCCCCACTGTCTCCCCCACAAGTCAGATATACATATACAGTCACACTACACTTCAGCAAGTAGTAGTACTCCTAAAAATGCTCCCCAAAATTACTAAATACTGTGTCTCTCTCTACTCTAGTCTCTTCTCTATAAACGGAGAGGACGCCAGCCACGTCCTCTCCCTATCAATCTCAATGCACGTGTGAAAATGGCGGCGACGCGCGGCTCCTTATATAGAATCCGAGTCTCGCGATAGAATACGAGCCTCGCGAGAATCCGACAGCGGGATGATGACGTTCGGGCGCGCTCGGGTTAACCGAGCAAGGCGGGAGGATCCGAGTCGCTCAGACCCGTGAGAAAAAAGCTGAAGTTCGGGCGGGTTCGGATTCCGAGGAACCGAACCCGCTCATCTCTAATACTGATACTACTTATTTCCTTCCTAACATTATGGGCCAAATGTAATAGAGTGAGAGTTTCTAAAAGTGAGAGATTCGGTTAAGGTTTTGCAGTTTTTTTTAAGGTGGCAATCATTTACACAGCAAGATCAACCTGGTTTTACAGTGTGAATGATTGCCACTTTAAAATAAACTGAAAAACTTTACCAAATCTCTCACTTTCTGAAACTCTCACTATATTACATTTGGCCCTATATCTTTCTTTTCAGTACAGACCATAAAAATACATGAATGCAGTGTTATATTATTATTATTATTATTCTCTAATTATTTTCTAGTTTTCAAAATTTTCTAGTTGATCTTTTAATGCACCTAAATAATCAGTATTATATGTCTGGCTTGTTATATAATTAAAAAGCAATTTTGGAATATAATGTACTTACTATGTTTAGCAACACATATTTTACATTTCCTAACCTGATTCATTTTTCACACATTTGGTTTATTTGTTATATTTAAATAATTTCTTCTCAGTTTCTGCTATTTAAAAAAAATGCTTTTTATTGAGGCATTGCAAAATATTTAACTGTTTGCTGATACAAAGAAAACATTTTGGACACATTTAGACATGAATAACAAATGTGTAATTCAGTGCAACAATAACGAATATAGCCACACATACTGTAGACCACAAAAATATATCTTGTCATCATAAAATAACCAGGGAAACAGTCAAGATGTGTACATACAAATAAAAAAAATCAAGAAAGTATAAAATGGAAACAATTATGTCCAGTAGCCGTTCGAAGATGTGGCTGAAAGAACCTGGGATGGAGACACTGGTCAGTATAATACCTACAGTAACAACTCTAGGAAAAAGTATCCTGTGCAGTCATCCTGGTAAGATGCCAGGTGGTATTGTAAAGGCTACGGTGAATTTGTTCTCTAGTTGTTAACATAACGGTATCAATATAAGATACCCATAATTTTAAATAGCATTCCACCTGTTTATCCTTGCTTAGAAGTGTTTCCACCTAATCCATTCTAAATAGAAAGTGGAGTTTAGTTAAAAAAAGAGGTATTTGAGGAGATACTGTATACTATAGATCCAGCCATGTAAAATAGTTTTCTTACCTGCCTCACTTTAGGCTATTAAAATAATTTTGCTGTCTTGGGTCATACATTATTTTGAGTCAAAGGGACAGGGTTGATATGTTTAGCCTCTGCATATTGACTGACAAGATATCAAAATTATTTAACAATAGGGCATGATAAGAGACAATGATAAGTATCCATTTCCTCTAGGTGGGCTGAGTGGCTCTTATCTGCTGACAAGGTCTATGTTTCGATGATGTTTGCTGCCATTGAGGACAGGTGGTCTGGCAACAGATTAACATTCCTGTGAATTTTTCCATATGTATACAGAAACCCAAGATAGAGTCAAATACACCAATCTTATCAAGTATAATGGAAAAAGATCATTCAGGATTTGCGATTTCAAGAAGGCTACAATCAGTGAATGCAGCGTTTTATTTCTTGATGGCTAAATGTTATGCCATGGAAAGATGCCCAATTCTAAGGTGTCCTTAGTAAAGGATGCAATGCTAAATCAAAAAATAGAGAAGAAAGGGAAAAACCCTGACAGGAGCCCTTCTCCAGGTAAAAGAGAGGTCCCATTATCAGTAGTAATGAGGGCTGGTTACAAATCAAGAAATGTTATCAGGATAATGAAAAAAATTGCAAAGTCCTGCTCCTCCAACACTTTGAAGAGGTGGGGCCACAAGACCATGTCTGATACCTTGTTGATATCCAGGCTCAATGGCATAATCTGAACACTGGGGGAATTATGAGATGCCACCACTGCTGTGACCACTGCATATATGCCCATAACTGCATTACATCCTTGAACAATTCCCAGCTGGTGCTCCATTATGATTGAAGGGATTATGGATTGAAGTCACATTGCCATAATTTTTGAAGCATGAAATACACATTCAATAATCTAATGGGTCTATTGGATGACAACAAGCAATAATCTTTATCAGGTTTGAAGATACGGGTGATACACAGGAGTTGTCGACAACCTTGCTGGTTCCTGGTAATGGGAGGAGACATGGCTAATGGGGGGTGCAGTGAGACTTGGGGGATCCCAGTACCTTATGCAGTGGGTGGTGGCAGCAGTGGAGGAGGATACACTGGTGGGTGGTTGTGATTATGATTGCTACGCACAACACGGAAGGGGAGAGAGGACTGACTGACTGCATCTGCCTCTCTCCCCAGCAGAGAATACAGCAGTTTGTACTTTATGCTGTGCTGGGTAGAGAGGCTGCTACAGCAGCCAGTCCTCCCTCTCCCTACACAAAGTACCTCTGCAATGGGAGTAGAGAGGGAGAGGGGGAAGGGAGAGGTGTAGAGGTACCTGGGCCTCTTCAACTGGCCTGGACCCAGGTAAAGAGTACCCACTCTTCCCCTCTTGGCACCACTGGTCATACAGGGTTCAATAAAAGAAGGGTAGGGGATCCATTCTCATGTACAGCCTTATATACGTGTAGCTTTAACATTTATGGAGCAATATGATGTTGCAATATGCAGTAACAGTCAAGCCATCAGTGTCTGGGGAATTGCCATGTGATATTGCCATATTAATGTCTCCTAATTTTATGCTGCCTGCCAGTGCTTCCCACTGAGCAAGTGTCAACCAAGTCAATGCAGCCTCAGAAAACAGACCTTCTTGAACAGCAGGGTTAATGAAGGAGGAGCTAAATAGGATTCAAAATATTCCTGGAATTGTGCGGCAATGCCACGAGCCTTATTTAAGATTGCACCAGTAGATGGGTGCTTCAAAGCAAATATCATGTTGGTGGTTTAGACTTTACAGCTAAAGGTTTGCCTGCTCTATTGCCCCAAAAGTAATATTTATTTTTAGTATACTGTATTCTAATGAGTGGTTCATTGCGTCACTAGAATAGTCTCCAAAATCTGATGTGCTTGTTTAAAGACAGCCATCGTCTTTACAGAGAGGCTTGGAGAGTAGGCCCAAAAGGAATATAACATATGCAGCCATGGCTTCCTTTGTTTACATGATATATTACTGATTATGTGGCTCCTCATAAATGAGGTGTTCCAAATGAGATACAGGGTGATCCCAAGAGTCTAAGTTGTCATCAACATAATTTTTTCAGCAATATGTAAGATATGACTTAAAGTCTTCCGACTGAGCCAGATAATGAGGAGACCACCAAATGTGGTCTGCATGGGATACAGTATGTGTGAATGACACAGGGCCAATGAGACAAGGATATGATCTGATATACTGTAACAATATTGTGGATATCATTTTCTGCTACTTTTAATAACTAGAATCTTTTTGTTCTTGGTACCTCTAAATGTTGGTGCACTACTTAAAGTTTATACTTGTAATTTAAAAAAAAATATTTTGAATTGATAATATGCAATATTTATGTAATTATTCACTTAACTCCATGCTGTGTTGGAGCTGGAGCCAGATTTAGGGGTATGCTGGATTAGGTTGCAGCCTATGGGACCCCAACACCAGGGGGACCCAACCATCATTAAGCAGGACCATATGCTATTTTGTCATTGCAAGCTTATATTAAAATAAATGCCCTGGTGGATACTGGTGGCACACGATGAGATGTCTGCTTACAATTGTTTCCAAACTTCAACCAATGGTAACCTTGTCACAGAAATGAGTAACACCTGATAACTGAGTGTACTTTTAAAATAATAAAAACAGAACCAGTAATTTATCCTTTTCTCAATTGTATCTGTGTGACAAAATTACTGGACTGCATAAAGCTCTAGGACTACAGTAGGTCTCCTAAAAACACCTAATAAGTGGTTACCTCATCCATAACTTTCCTTCACTTGCCTCCTCACTTACAGTCAATAGCCAGAACCTGATATCCCCTGAGTCAATGAAGCAACCCAGTAAAGCTCTTCCCACAACTCACACTAGTGATGGTTCATTCCCAATTATGACTCTAAATGTTCTGGAGGCTGCATACCCATCCTTCATCACACCCATGCTGGCATCAAGTTCTGTGAGATGCTGAGAAATCCCATTGCTGAAAAAGCATGACAAATCCCATTGCTAAAGTAATATGGCAAACCTACAGCAGATGCCCCAGTCCTGCTGCTACTAATGAGTTAGAAATGATCCTACTCCTATGGTTTATCCTAAGAACCACTGCATCTATATCATGTTTATGGACCATAGACATGCTAATACATCTGCTGTCTATATACTGTAAGTAATACCTGCCTCTGACATGTATGGTCAGTAATGGCCACACCCTCCCTTGGCTTGTGGCAAGTTGAGAGCCTAACTTCTCCCATTTTGAGCTTATAATCACTGCTTAAATTTATCATAGCTCTGTTTATTTACTGTATGAGCTAAGCTTGCAGTTCCCATTCTTCCCTCCAGAGCACTGTGCACAGTGGAATCTCTGTTTCTGTTGATCTGTACTATAGATGGGAACCAAGTGGATAAAGAGATAAAGGGCACATTTGTCGTGTGGTCATGTTGAAATTATTCCCTCTCAATGTTTTGATTCACTGCTTGCCATCTTTTCACATCCATCATTTAGGCTCATGTATTATCTAGGCCCCTGCACCATGTAAACCTCTATATTACCTCTATTGGACACTATATTTGTCTCTGAACCATCTGGACTCTCCCAAACTCTCCTTCATCTAGGCTTTTGCACCTCATTACACAATCTACTGTGGTCCTCTGTGCATTCTGGCATCAGATTTTTGATGACCTTGCCATCACATTAGTACCCATTATGACTGTAGTAAATTTGCTTCTATTGCTTCTCATTACTCATTGCTCATTAATGTTATATATTATGCTGAGTTGTTTCTCTATGTCATGTTATTCATTCTGTTAACTATTCACGTATTGGACATCTACCCCCATTTGCACATATCTGTCCTCTATTTATCCTTTTGTATGCCCTGACACATATTTGCAGAATTTTTCTGTTTGCTAAAGGATTTGGTGAAATAAGTGACCATTCATTTTATTCTACTTAACTGTAATGTTCATGTATGTTATGATAGATCCTAGTCAGAAAAGAATACCATGAATCTAGTGTTGTGAGCATTGTTATTATAAAGTTAAATCCAAAGGAAATGGGGGATGGGGATGTCTTCTGCATCAGACAATTTTAAATATTTGCAATTTTGATCAGGATTTCATCAAATTATATGATTGCAGGAAGTTTTTCTTCCATCATTCATTGATAGGGGTGCTGCCATAGACAATGAGATTGAAGAACAGCAAAAACTGTTTTTATTACACAATAATAAAAATTGATTCACTGTGCTCAACCTCTTTTCGCTCGTTTTATTGTATTATATATATATATATATATATATATATATATATACAGCTCTGGAATTGTTGATATTATATATAATAACTATATTTCATGTAGGCATTCTGTGATACAAAATAATAAAAACAATTAATTGTGCTCAAACTCTTTTTGCTCACTTTATTGTATTATACATATACAGCTCTGAGATTATTGATATTATAAATAATAATTATATTTCATGTAGGCTTAGACAACATATGTTCCACACATAGGCGACAAAGGTAGGTATCAAAAGTGTGTACCTATAGAATGATACGGACATAAACTGATGAGACTAGAAAGCAGTTAGTTCCTATCACATATATCCTAACTCAGACTGGGATGATCATACAACCCCATTTAAAGGGGATTCGTTCTCTCTAGTAAGATCAATCCAAAGTCTTATAATTGTTTGGACCAATTTCAACTGACAGGTGACCCTATTACAACACTGTTTAATTATTCATAGGCAGTAAGACCGTAATTATCTTATGGATCCGATCATAGCATAATCCACTACTGGTTTCTGAATAATAAATTGCTCCAAACTTTCGTGTGTAAATTGGGTCACCTCTATTTAACAGATTGGTCCTATAAACACAATTTATGTATCAGATGAAAAATCCTTCAATAATTAAAGGGTTATTATGTCCAATGTGTGGTTAAGAGCCACAATAGCTTTATTGATCGACACTGTCAATGGTTAACTTCCCAAATCTCATCAATTATTTATCGGTGTCCCATATTATAGGGATAGCTTCCCAATATATTTCCTTTATAGTAATTTTGACTGTATAGTCATAAATGATGAATCTTATATCCTATCCGTTTGTCTAATATGCGCATCAAATAATTTCTTGTTTTAACTCAGCCTACATTGATTTATGGAGACCTACTATATAGGTCCACTATTTGTTACCAAAACTTAATGTGCCACTGCGATTCTGTGCTAATTAAATTGATGCAACTCTAATGTGGCTGAGAATCAGGACTTCTGTCCGACACATTTCTCAGAGATTTAGATGGAGATGCCCAGCAGCTATTTAATATACTATAATTTATATAGTTTTGATGGTATATTTTGCACTTCTTTCAATTTAATTAATAAAAGCAACTACATAAGGTGTTTCGTTAAGCAATATACCAATTAAATATAGAAGGTCTTTACACTGAAGGTTTGATATTACAGACGCATACATGTACACCTTCGGTGCAGCAAATACGAACAGGGGTGCAGACTCGATATTCTCCACTAATCCATCAGTGTATAATCTTATTTAAATATTGATGAGAGGTACCAGGAATACAATTATTTATTACAAACTAGTTGGCAAGCACTCAAAGCCACTTCTGCAAAGCTGCAGACTTGGAGATCGTTGCAGTGCAGGCGGGCAGCATGGTTGGAGTTGTGGCTTCTGTACTTCATACCAAACAAACATTTTTGAAACCCTGTTCGGGTAGTTGCAAGGTGTGTTAGCAACACAGTAGTCTAGCACAGACTCACAGTGGCACATTAAGTTTTTGTAACAAATAGTGGACCTATATAGTAGGTCTCCATAAATCAATGTAGGCTGAGTTAAAACAAGAAATGATTTGATGCGCATATTAATCAAACGGATAGGGTATAAGATTCATCATTTATGACTATACAGTCAAAATTACTATAAAGGAAATATATGGGAAGCTATCCCTATAATATGGGACACCGATAAATAATTGATGAGATTTGGGAAGTTAACCATTGACAGTGGTGATCAATAAAGCTATTGTAGCTTTTAACCACACATTGGACATAATAACCCTTTAATTATTGAAGTATTTTTCATCTGATACATAAATTGTGTTTATAGGACCAATCTGTTAAATAGAGGTGACCCAATTTACATACAAAAGTTTGGAGCAATTTATTATTCAGAGACCAGTAGTGGATTATGCTATGATCAGATCCATAAGATAATTACGGTCTTACTGCTTATAAATAATTAAACAGTGTTGTAATAGGGTCACCTGTCAGTTGAAATTGGTCCAAACAATTATAAGACTTTGGATTGATCTTATTAGAGAGAACGAATCCCCTTTAAATGGGGTTGTATGATCATCCCAGTCTGAGTTAGGATATATGTGATAGGAACTAACTGCTTTCTAGTCTCATCAGTTTATGTCCGTATCATTCTATAGGTACACACTTTTGATACCTACCTTTGTTGCCTATGTGTGGAACATATGTTGTCTAAGCCTACATGAAATATAATTATTATATATAATATCAACAATCTCAGAGCTGTATATGTATAACACAATAAAGTGAGCAAAAAGAGTTTGAGCACAATGAATTGGTTTTATTATTTTGTATCACAGAATGCCTACATGAAATATAGTTATTACATATAATATCAACAATTCCAGAGCTGTATATATATATAATACAATAAAACGAGCAAAAAGAGGTTGAGCACAGTGAATCAGTTTTTATTTATTGTGTATCACAGAATACATACACTTTTTTCACATAATCACTTCACATTTAGGTTTCTCAATTGCTATATTTTAAGATTAATATTAATAAAAGTTATATTTTATAAATATTCAGAATACATAAATATTTCTCTCTCCCCTTTTTTTCTTAAGCGCGCCAACGAAGAGACAATCTTTACCTGTTTTTGCTGTTATTATAAAGTTAAAACTCTGTACTAATATCATTATTGTTAACATTTATCTTTATAGCATCAACATAATATTGGGACATTAAAAAATATAGTTTTCATTCACATTAGTACTTACCCCAGTGCTCGTCCCATTGGAGGTTACAGTGTAAACCTACTGCAACGAGTTTGCAAACTTCTTTGCAGATAAAATATCCACCATCCGGGCTGGAATATCCACAGTGCCATCAAAGGAGAGCCAAACTACAAAGCCTGCCAATATAAGCTACCTGCCTTCATGGACCAGCTTTGACCCAGTGGATGTAAAGGACACTGCTGAAATTGCTCGGATTTTGCGTCCCACCACCTGTGGCCTGGACCCAGCCTCAACCAAGCTTCTAATAGGTTGTACGGATATAATCGGTCCTGTCTTTGCAAAAATTGTTCAATGCTCTTTGCAGACAGGCATTTTTCCTGGACCCCTAAAGGAAGCAATTGTTAGACCACTTCTTAAAAAACCTAATTTAGATCCCGACTGCATGTCCAACTACAGACCGGTATCAAACCTTCCTTTCCTAGGAAAGGTTATTGAGAAAGTGGTTGCAAATCAACTGGAAACTCGCCTGACAACCCATGATATTTATGATCCATTTCAATCAGGATTCAGGAGAAGACATAGCACTGAAACAGCCCTGGTGTGTGTGTTAAATGATCTTCTGATGGCAAAAGACAGAGGTGACTGTTCAATATTAATCCTTCTGGATCTCTCGGCAGCATTTGATACCGTGGACCACGGGCTTCTGATTGAGCGACTGATACACTTCTGTGGTCTGGATGGCACAGTCCTAAACTGGTTCAAATCATTTCTCACAGGCAGGTCACAGAGAGTATCATCTGGATTATACTCATCACCACCAGTGCCATTGCCATGTGGTGTCCCACAAGGTTCTATACTATCCCCCATGCTTTTTGCAGTATACATGCTCCCATTGGGCGAAATAATCAGGCGCCATGGCCTGGTCTACCACTGCTATGCAGATGATACACAACTGTACTTGTCCTTTGCTCCGGGCACTGATAACCCAGTAGCAACCCTGAATGGCTGTCTAGCTGAACTACAGGAGTGGATGAGCGCCAGTTGGCTGCGACTGAACCCGGATAAAACAGAGGTCCTTATAATACGACCGCAACATCAAAGGACAAGACTGCAGCATAGCCAACCAACTGGACTTACACTCGGGGATTCAGAATTACAGACCAGTGATCATGTGCGGAATCTTGGCGTTGTCCTGGATGATGGCTTGACACTTAAACATCAGATATCAGCCACAATCAAATCCTCATTCTTTCACCTGAGGAACATAGCCAGAATCAAGCACCTAATTCCCTCAGATGATATGCCAAAAGTCATACATGCATTTGTATCATCTCGATTAGACTACTGTAATGCCCTCTACCTTGGTCTACCAGCAAAAGAATTGCAACGCTTACAGCTGGTGCAAAACACAGCTGCCAGGCTGTTAACCAACCAGCCCCGTTCCAGCCACATAACACCCATCCTCTACTCCCTTCACTGGCTGCCTGTAAGATGGCGAATCCTCTTCAAGATTGGCTTACTGAGTTTCAAAGCATTACATGACCAAGGCCCAAGGTACCTGAAACAGCTTCTGATCCCATACTGCCCCACTCGATTACTGCGATCTGTAGATGAAGGACTTTTAGCAGTACCTAGAATCTACCGTAATTCATCTGGGGGTCGAGCTTTTAGTCATGCGGCTCCGACTCTATGGAACTCACTTCCCAGCACAGTGCGAGAGGCCCCAACTATAGAATCCTTCAAAAGTAGACTCAAGACTTTCCTGTTTACTCAAGCATTTCCATAGTGTCTCTTTTAGTATCTTCATGCTTCTGTATTTTATGAAAAATGTACTTCATTATTTTTCTGTACTATATTATGCTGTGTATCTGTTAAGCGCCTTGAGTCCTATTGGAGAAAGAGCGCTATATAAATAAAATTATTATTATTATTATTATTAAGTAAAATGGTCAGAGGAAACTGGAGAATCTGGAGAAAACAAAAATTACCCCCATCTGGAAAGAACCTATAGCCTAGTTTAGTTTAAAAAAGTCATGGTTTATCTCTTCATTTTTTTACTGTTTTCTAAGGTGTTATTATGTAAATTGCATTATTACATTTCACTACATGCTATTGAGTGATATCCCAAAATATTATAAACAGCTCTTTTTTAAATATTGGAAAACTTATTCAAATGTATTCTGCTGATTTCTTCTGTATTTCATCTTCAGATGGTCAAAGGAATAGACAAAGATAGAAAATTGTATAAAATGCAATATTGATTAGGTAAGTTTCTTACAGTATTTTGTCTTAGTTTCATACAAAACATTGTCTCTTTTTATCAAACAGCTTTCCCTTTGTTGTACCTGAAAAAAAATGTAAATGTTAGAAAGCATTTTTTCCGTAAAAAAAATAATTTTAATTTTTTTTATCAACAGAAATACTATATGGACAAAAATATTTGGACACCTGATTATTGCACCAAAAGGGACTGTAATGTCATTGTTTTCAAATACATATACTTTAATATGGAGTTGGCTCCCCTATTGCAGCTAAAACAGCTTCTACTCTTCTTGGAAGGCTTTCCATAAGATTATCGAGTGTTTCTGTAGGATTTTGTGCCCATTCATTCTGTAGAGCATTTATGAGGTCAGGTACTGATATTGGACAAGTAAGCCTGGCCGCAATCTCCATTCCATATCATCCCAAAGGTGCCTGATGGGGTTGAGGTCAGGGCTCTGTGCGGGCCAGTCAAGTTCTTCCACATTGAACTCCTCAAACCATGCTTGCTTTGTGCACTGGGGCACAGTCATGTTGGAATAGAAAAGGCACTTTCCCCATACTGTTGCCACAAAGTTGGAAGATTGCCCTTCACTGGAGATAAGGGTCCTAGCCTGTACCCTGAAAAACAGACCCGTAAGATTATCCCTCCTCCACCAAGCTTCACAGTTGGCATAATGTAGTCAGGCAGGTAATGTTGTTCCGGCATCTGCCAAACCCAGACTCACCCATCTGACTGCAAAACAGAGAAGCATGAGTCATCACTCCACAGAATATGTTTCCACCGCTCCACTATACAGTGTTGGTGTGCTTTACACCACTCCATCCGACGCTTGGCATTAGACTTGGTGATGTAAGGCTTGCATGCAGCTGCTCGGCCATAGAAACCCATTCCATTAAGCTCCCACAACACAGTTTTTGTGCTTACATTAATGCCAGTGGAAGTTTGGAACTCATCAGCTATGGAATCAGTAGAGCGTTAGCTACTTTTATGCACCACGCGCCTTAACAGTCATTGACTCCACTTTGTGATTTTACATGGTCTTCCACACTATGGCTGAGTTGCTGTTCTTCCTAAACACTTCCACTTTCTAATAATATCACTTACAGTTGCCCGTGGTATATCCAGCAGGGATGAAATTTCACAAACTGTCTTATTGCATAAGTGGCATCCTATCAAAGTAAAACACTTGAAGTCACTTAGCTCTTCATAATGACCCATTTTGCATTACAAATATTTCCAAAAATACTGCATGGCTAGGTTTTTGATTTTGTACACCTGTCGCAATGGGTCTGATTGAAACACTTGAATTCAATTATTCACAGGTTTGCCAAATAACCTTGTCCATATAGTGTATCTTACAGGAATCAGCAGCATAAATCATGTGGATAAAATTTGGTAAAATGTACAATATTTTCATGAAAAACATGATTTCTCATGATAAATTGATTGCTGAACAATAATTTCTAAAATTACCTACGTACTGTATGGCCTTTCACCAATGGTATCATTCTTTTTAGGTTCTTATTATGTTGACCCTCCTATAATAGTACAGTATTTGTTCAATTTCCACTTCTATATACTATATCTATAAAATTAAATTTCAAATGTACTATATTCAGCAACCTTGTATTGAAATTTGCTTATATTATGTATTCTACTTAATTTTCAGCATTATTTAATTTCTTTAGTTGTTACACAGAACTGTACATAGAATATCTGTCAGTTACATCAGTTTCTGCCCCACTGGAGTTTGCAGTCTAAATTATCTAACACACATACACAACTATTTTACAGTTGAAAACAATCCGAATATGAGATTAAGCATAGACACATTTCTAAAGTACATTTTAAAGTGCAAAGATTTATGACATAACATTTGGCAGTTTACTTTTTAATAGTCTGTATAAGTCATAGATTTTCTGCACCTTTCCAAGATCACAAATGAACTTCAACAGTAAGTGTGATTTGTCACATAATACAGCAACAAAAGAACAGGAAGTTTTTTTACAAATTGAAAGATAAAAATAAATTCTAACAATGAATTAGAAGATGCCTTGTTTCTGTAAAGATACTGGAGTTTTAGTTGTTTCTAATGACAAATAGAGCTAATTGCAATTAAATACTGAACAACTTGAAAGTGTCACAAATAAATATTGATAACTGATGTACAGATGTTAGCACACAAGCTGATATCCAGATGTACAGTAAGCCAATTGACAACTACCATAAGTGGGTATTCAGATGTAAGCTGGGCTGACAAGTACTAGATATGTCACATGAACTTGGGGATTATTCAGATGTGGACTGAGGTGCTTTGTCCATCACAAAGTACCGATTATCAGTACTTTGAGCATGTGCAGAACCCGGTGGCAATGGATGCACTATGGCATCAGATTGCCAGTGATTGACAGTCTGATGCCATTTGAGGGGCAGGGAAGGGGTGGCAAAGGCCTCCTTTTCTTCAAACAAAGGTGTGGCAGCACCAGTGCAGGGCAGGAAAGAGTCCAGGATCTCTGTAAGAGGATGGAGATTTCCTGGTCTATAGGTAGCAACTGCAGTGGCCAGCTTGTGCAACCCCATGGTTCATGCAGAAAGTCAATGGTGCAATGGACGAGCCGAAACTCCATACCAGGATGCCGTTCTGCTGCATTTTCAAATTAGCATGTAGCCCTCCCTTAATTCTAATGGAAAGGTAATCTATGATAGTGCCTCCACCCAAGCTATTCTATTAAATCTAGGCCTGTTTGGGAAAGCCTAATTGGACTGTCAGTTGGCTAATACGTGTGATAGGATGATATAACTACTTTACTTTCTTAATATACTTGGGTTTTTTTTCAGCTCTCCTGGAACTACTTCCAACAGCCAGACCAGTGGTGAGTACATTAAATTTAATTTCTTCACGGAACACAGCTTTCACACACTTGTAAGCATTAACAACACATTAGCTGTCATCTGATTGTCATAACATTCACTACATTTCACTTTCCCTTCTGCGATGCCTATACAATAATATATGCATGCAGATACAAAAAAAACACTCCCTAGCTGGGAAAAAATGCTCTTATATTATTCACAGTTTGGGCCCAATACAGAATAGGGAATGAAACCCTTGGTGAAGTTAACCTCGCCTATGTATTAAATGGTTAACAGTACTAGCAAGTACTTGCCACTCTAAATATAGTCGGACTTTAAATCCCTTGACTCTGGATACCAAACACATGGATTGGTTAAAGCCCTTGGCTAATGCAGTTTGTTGAATACAGAGGGGATCTCTCAAATATTAATGATGTAAACCGAGTCAGACCCGGGGTTAACGGTCCTTTCTCAGTCGTATTTAGTTGGATATATTTAGTTGTATCATGCACACTATGGGCAATATTTACTAATATTCGTGTTTGAGTCGGTTTGTGTAGTGTTTAAACTCGTTTTGTATCGGGTGCATTTTCATGCAACTCTTTGAATCCATATACGCAAAGTTACGAAGCAGTCGACTTTATGGTTTTCATGTTTTCCGATGTCGATGCCAGTCGTTTTTTTTTTGCATATTTACGGCCGTCATGTTTTTGTTGTATTTGCTGGATTTTTTCCTAAGTTAAACGCGGCAGGTTTTTTTTTTCCCCGCGGCCGCATTCTCACTTTCAGTTTCGATTTTCATCCCCGTTCGTGATTGGTTGTGTTTCAGATGGTAGGAGTGTCTGTGCGCAACCATATAAATATGCCCCAAACCGTCTGCACCTCGTGGGTTTAGTTAGTGGTGAGGAGGAGGGAGGTTGTGCTGTGGAGGTAGGTGAATTTGTGGTTTGGTGAGGAGTGTTGGTAGCGATTTCTGAGTGTGGTATTGTGTTTGCAAGTCGTCTTGTCATTCTTGTTGTCTTGTATTTTGTGGTTTTGTCCCAATTTTAGTCCAAGTTATTTTTCTTTATAGTCCCTTGTCAGTGTTTGTGTGTGTGTGTGTGTGTGTGTGTGTGTGTGTGTGTGTGTGTGTTTGGGTGGGTGTGTGTGAGTTGTGTAGTGGTAGTGGAGGAGTGTGTTGTTTTTTTTTTTTTTTTTTCTGTGTTAACTGTTTAGACACACAATTATGTGTGACTCAGAGGTGGGTGAGGTGGAGGGTGTGAGTGAGGGGGAGGAGGTCGGTCAGGTGGAGGAGGTGAGTGTTAGTGAGGTTAGTGAGGTGGAGGAGGTGGGTGAGGTTGCTGCAGCAGCCTCAAGTGACAGTGACAGCCAGAGTGCTCCGCAGCCACGCACCACTACTAAGACTGGGCGGAATGTTAAGTTCAGTTTTGCTGAAAATGTGGCATTGGTGTGTGAGCTGATGAAGTATCAGAGGCAGCTATTTGGCCCTGAGTCCGCCAAGGTGCCAACACGGAGGAAAACGGTGTTGTGGGCGAAAGTTGTTGCTGCTGTCAATAGTGAGGGGGTGGTCAAGTGGACGGAGGACATGTGCCGCAAACGGTACTATGACATAAAGCGACGTGTCAAGTCCAAAATGGCCAAGGAGGCCAAGTCGGCTCGGAAAACCAGTGGTGGGCAGCCCTATATTGCAAGATATCTGGAGTATGAGGAGCCCATGCGGAGTGTAATACCTCCTGAAGTAGTCTCTGCAACCCATGTCCGGGATTCAGATATGCCCAGGAAGAATGGTGAGCATGTGTATTTCCATTTACATTCTATGTTTGTTTTTTGTTTTGTTTTTTTAAATGTGTGTCATGTGACATTGCATATTACTCCCATCTTCAAGTGTGTGTCAGCCAATACATTGTTTTGGTTGATGTTTTATACAAAAGCCAATGTAACATCTTACTTTATTGTATGTCATCTGTTTTTCTGTAAGATATTTTGCATGTGTAGTTTGGACTTGGTGTGTCTCTGAAGTGTCCTGCAATAATGTTTTCCTTTTGGGCGTTTTTTAAATAAAAATTGTGACTATGTTTTATATTTAAGGGATCCATGTGCAATGTTTAAAAAACAGTGGTTGTCATGTTAGAGGCTGGAGTAGTGGAAAGTGGTTTGGAAACCACTTACATGTATAATGTCATTATTAGATAATGTAAATTTTTTAAACAAAATAACACTATTTCATTGTTCATTTTTAGCTTGTATTTGTACAGTGACACCACACTGAAGTGTAATTTTTAAAATATTGCTACATTTTGGTTTGGCTCATATAGTGGTAATGTGTGCTTGGAGTGCCACATCACAGAGCAATTTATATATTGCATCTGTAATATTTATCCTTTCAATACAAAATGAAGATGTGTGTGTTTTTGGATTGTAATGTTTTTTTTTTAATTGTGGCCTTTGTCAGTGTCCTGTACATGTTTTCCTGCGTTGATTTTGCCATAGTGCATATGTCTATTGGACAATGTTTATTGTTTTTTTTTTCCGGTCCTTAAGGTTTTTTTTTTAAACCAAGCATTTCTTAAAGAATAAATGTTTCTAAGCATAATGGGTGGATGTATCCACAATAGCATGAATCATTTTTTTTTATTATACAGTGTTTGAAAAAAGCAGTACTACTCGTCGGCCAGTAACTCCTATCACATCTGATGATGATGACACTGCGTAAGCAGGTAAAGTGTCCATTGTAGTATAGGGTATGTTTGTAAAGGAATGGCCATAACAAAATTGCACTTTCATTAAAAGGTCCATCAAAAGAAGTATGGAGCAGCAGAAGTGGCACTTCTGTAAGACATCACCACAAAAAACCTGTGGCCGAAAAAAAAGCAAGGTCGTATGTCCCGGGCCAACCACAGCAGGCTACCACGCCACGAAGATAACCGTCCGTATGTTCTGTCCCCCCACTCCAAATTTTGGACACACCTCCAAGACGTCATCCACACTCCCCTCATCTTGATTGTGAGTATCAAACTGAAATAAATGTAACAAATTTCAGAAACTAATCAAAATTTTTCATAACCGCATTAAGGCAAAACACATCAAAAACTTAGATACTTACCGCAGTGAGTAAAAGCTGAAATGGAATCCTAGCTAAATGGCCTTGTCCACATCCAGTAAAGATATGTATGTCCACTTGAGCCATACAGTATGACATTGTGTGTAAGATGCTGCAACAAAAAAGCATGTTTTTTTTAATTGAAAAAAGTATGGTTGTTTTTCCAAATTTCACATGTGTGTTTGAGGTAACATTGCAAAATACATATAAAAACATTACTATGTTTGTTTGATCAAAGCTATAAGGTAACACATTATGGATTCCAATGTGTTTTTATGGTGGAGTATGTGTGAGCTACAATTAAACTAAAGTGTTTGCTTTCACAATTAAGTAACCAGACACATTTGCCACAAACAGGCATATGTATGTATTTAAGCTATGAGTGATGATGTGCTAGGCAGAATAGTTGAAAGCAACAGTGAATGACATGTGTTCCATGTGTAGTGATTTGTTTACATTTCTCAAACATATGGATAGCTAATGGAGATTTGTTTAACATTTCAGCTTCTAGTCCTGGGAACAGCATCCCTCCGCAACCACAGCAACACAGTGACATGGAGGAGACAAACATCTTAGAAATGCAGACATTAAGGCAAGGAATGAGCCCCCCAGCACCTGTGAGTACACCACCACAGCAAAGCACACCACCACCACAACACAGCCCAACAACACCAGGAACACAAGGCCCTGATCAGGTGTTTTGGTCCATTTGGGCTAGACAGCAGGCCACTAATGAAGATTGCCTGCGTAGGCAGACACAAATGTTTGCAAGCCTACCATCTCACCTCAGAAGAATTTCAAGAAATCTGAGTAGACAAAATGAACAAACAACCAGAATAGGCAATACCATGGAACTCATGCGTACAGACATTACACAGGTCATGGGCAACTTACAGCGCATAATGGAAGAACAGCACAGACTAATGGAAGAACAGCACAGACTAATGGAAGAACAGCACAGACAACAGCAAAGTTATATGAACATTTTTCAAAACAATCAAAAGATTAATGAAAGTTTATTCAGAATAGTAGACAATCAAAATGCTGCTACACATGAACTCAATGCCACCCTCACTAACCTGAATGAAACACTCAGATGCATGCACCAACAGCAAACAAGCAGCAGTTCTGGTACGACTACTCCAAATATCACGCCAGTCTCATCACCACCAAGACGCTCCACCAGAGCATGCCAACATGACAGTGCTAAAGGCAAAGGGCAGGACATGCAGCCACCAAAAAAATCGTAAAAAAAATACAAGTTAGACATTTGTGATAAGTAACTCAAAATAGTTAGTAAGTGTATGTTTGGAAAAAAATATATAACATTTAGCTCCTTGACAATTTTTACAACATCATTAATTCTAAGTGGTACAAACCACAACATAAAATGTGTACGCACATTTATTCTTTACCATTTTTTTGGGGTATTGGAGGAGGGAAATGTTGATGGAGCCGCACATACATGTTAGCAGGAAGTAAACTGACCAGTTGATTTTTTTCTAATCATTACTCTTTCTATATTCCAATCATTCTCTTTTCCTGCAGACACAATAATTGGCAGCCAGGCAGAATGTCTTGAGCAGGAAGTAAACTGACCACTTGATTTTTTTCTAATCATTACTCTTTCTAGATTCCAATCATTCTCTTTTCCTGCAGACACAATAATTGGCAGCCAGGCAGAATGTCTTGAGCAGGAAGTAAACTGACCACTTGATTTTTTTCTGATCATTACTCTTTCTAGCTTCTAATCATTCTCTTTTCCTGCAGACAATCCAAATTACAATGTTATTGATACATATTTTACCTTTCTTCTCTATACAACATTACAAGAAGAACACAATTGAGTTGCGTAAAAAGCTTTTAATATGTTGGCTTTGAATTTTTAAAAAAACATTGACAAAATGAATGTCAGTATTGTTGGGACATATTTGTGTGTGTTAAAAATTAGTAAGAATGTTATTACACATGATGCTGAAACAAACAAATATGTACTTTTTAAACAAACATCAAAGAATGTGTATAATAATGTATATATGTGGCAAACTGTGTATTTACTTACACATCATCAAGTTTACTGCAGCAAACATTCGGAAATAAATTATTCCTGATTACAGTAAGTTTGTGTGTCTTAAATATGATGGTGCATCACACACAGGGACACATGTATTCCTCAAGGCTAACATATTATATGTTGAGGAGTGTTTTTTGGGAACACAGGTTCTCAAACTCGGCCCTCAGGAACCCACACAGTGCATGTTTTGCAGGTCTACTCACAGAATCACAAGTGACATAATTAGCTGCACCTGTGAACCTTTTAACATATGTCTGTGAGTAATTCATACACCTGTGCTTCTACTGGGTTACGTGAAAAACATGCACAGTGTGTGGTCCTGAGGGCCGAGTTTGTGAACCTGTGCATTAGGACGTTACACACAATGATAAAGTGAAATACTAAATGGATTATGTGGGCTTGTAAGAAATTAGCACTGCAAGTTTACGATCACTTATCCAGACTTAATGCATGCCACTCATAATCTGTTATTTTGTGTTTAAAAATACACACAATACACATGTGACATTTGTTTTTCTAAAGCGAGGGTATGTTTGTATGTGTCAAGGAGACAGGCACATTCTAAGTAATGGTTTTGGAAATAAAAATGACAAAACATCTATTTATGATTACACAACAAATGAAATAAGCAAACCAAACTTACCTTAGAAATAGCGAGTGATGATCTCTCCTAATCTGCCTCCCTACATCTGTGCTCCAAGTATCACCAGATGTCTCTAATTCCTCTGCTTGCTGGCTGCTTTCTTCCTCCTCCTCCTCCTCAACATGTGGCAGATGTTGTTGCAAACACATGTTATGAAGAAAGCAGCAGCAGAACACAATTTGAGTCACCTTGGAGGGACTATACAACAAAAGGCCACCAGACTTATCCAGACACCGAAACCTAGATTTCAGCACACCAAAACATCTTTCTATCACATTCCGTGTGAACTTATGTGCATGATTGTAATTGTGTTCAGCAGGGGTATCAGGTCGGGACAATGGAGTTAGAAGCCAAGAGAAACAGCCATATCCTCCATCACCTAAAAGACAGATATAGTAACGTGATTCATGTTAAGATCCAGCAACACATAAGTAACACACTGTGGGGCAGATGTATTAACCTGGAGAAGGCATAAGGAAGTGAAAAACCAGTGATATGTGCAAGGTAATAAAGGCAGCAGACAATCTGTCCCTAAATGTTAATTTACATATTGGAGCTGGTTGGCTGGTGCCTTTATCACCTTGCACAGATCACTGGTTTCTCACTTCCTTATGCCTTCTACAGGTTAATACATCTGCACCTGTATTTGGGCAAAGTATACGCAGGCCTACAAATATCAAATTACATACCCAGCAGCCATCCATCTGGCATTTGTCCGTCCTCAAACTTATCAAAGAGGGATGACTGACTGAGGATGAAGGAGTCATGGCAGCCCCCAGGGTAACCAGGAACAACACTCGATATTTTGAGATTTGCATCACAAACCACCTGCACATTTGTGGAGTGTTCGAAATGGCGATTCATATATATGTGCTGCCTGCCCCTAGGTGGTCTCAGCTGAATGTGTGCGCAATCTATGGCTCCAAGCACATTGGGCATGCCAGCCAGCTCATATAAATCTACCCTGACGGCATGCCACTGAGACCCCTGGGTAGGGGAGCAGATTGAGGCCTCGATGTGGGGCTGCAAAACAGCCAACACCTGTGTGTATATTTTAAAGAACAATAATCATGAGATTTTAGGACAGAACTGGCCACCGAGAAATTAAAACAAACACAAAACAGAAGAGGTAGTTAGGTATACATCACCTGTGTTAAGATTCTGGAAAATGAGGGCTGTGAGATTCCTATGACATCCCCAGACACAGCCTGAAAGCTGGCAGTAGCCATAAAGTGCAACACAGCCAGGAGTTTGTGCAGGCCTGAGAAAGAGCGAGAGCATGCTGTCTCAGGGTCTAGGCCCAGTTTGACAAGTTCATACAGATGGAAAATGTTGTTACGATTTAGACGGAACATCTGTATGACCTTATCATCGGACGCATTGTTCAAGTTTAAACGCCCCCTAAAAAAATGAGGCCTGCGCAGCCTCCACGGAACCTGTACAACCTGCTGACCATGTTCAGTTTCTTGGCCCTGGGTACTTACAGGCTGATGTCTGAGTCTGAGGAATCCCACAGCACACAAAAGATCACTGGCCCACAGTCCTGCTGCCATTTCTGAGTGTAGGTGTATTGAAATGGCCCTAACATCCTTTTATAGGCATCCTAATTCAGGTGTGAGTGATTTTTTATTTGCAACACATGTAAACACGACTGAAAAAAGCAGGTCTATTTTTTTGCCGCTTTTTTTAACGAATCGAAAAAAAATACGACCGCATTTGAGCACTCAGAGACTAACACCCAAATACGAATGAATAGTGAATTCCTGTATTCTATGTAATAACAGCCGCGTTTGACCGATGGTCTATTCATTCGTATTTGTGAACGTTGTCATTCAAACCATTACGAATAGTCCAAACACTGCCGAGATTTGTGCTTAGTGAATTCCCGGATTGGGACTTAGAAAAAAAAAAACACAAAACGGACAAACTCGGATTCTTAGTAAATACTGGCCTATATGTATTAACTTGTTCTCTCCCTCAGTTTGGTTAGGAGAGGTTATTATCAACGGAGCCCCTCTTCTGACTACCGGGTCTCTACCTGTATAGGAGTCTCCTTGGTGGTTCAATCTTTCCCTCTCTGATAGTAATATTATCTCAGTTGTAGATGTCAGGTTGTAGCTGCTGAACAGGCATCCTTTAGTCTCTATGCCAAGTATTGCACCTGAGCCTCAAACTGCCACCCTTATGCAAATAAATAAAGCAGGTGGCTGCAGTAGGTCCTGCTTGCCCACTGATCTATCCTGTAGTGTCCGTGCAATACCTTTTTCACATAAAAATATGCTGTGTACTTACAACAAGGTATTTACTCTTACCGTAGGTATCAGTATTTAACCAGTGCATTTAATGCTATGGCTGTTACCCTACTATGCCTGGTGACTTAAGCAAATACTTGTTTCCTCACTGCTGCATGCAATGTCTATTGAAGGCAACCTAAGCAGTGAATTTGAAGGTCTAATGTGAGCACTCAGTGTCTCCGGGTGTTACTGCGCAGCATTTTAAGGTTAGACTTACTCCCCGAACTGGAAAGCTGCAGACGCATGCTCTCCCAAATCCTAACTTGGCTGATGACAGACAGGGCTCAGCAAGCTTCTCCCAACTGCAGACAGCGCAGCTCCGGCTTTGAGTGGATCAGGAAGCACTGGGACGTTGCTATGGAGCTGCCGGCTGCCTGTCTATTCCTCTTCCTTCGCAATCCAGCCCACCCCTTCTGCGGCGTCAGCTCCCACTGCTACTGTTATGGGGCACTATCACCATGCAATCTCACCAAGCAGGCTAAGGACAGTCTCACCACCATGGCCATGTAGCGCCTTGGGTAGCCAAACTCCCAGCTCAGGATGGGCTCAGAGTTTCTCCCGTCTTTGTTTTCAGCCCTGCGTCTTTGCCCGGCTCTCTCCGCCACCGTCTGTCACTCAAACCCTCTCATCTGGTAAGCGCCTTGGGACCACCACTTCCTCCCCACATGCACCCGCTGCCAGCTCAGCGTGAGGGACCTCTGGAAGGTTCCCTCCATTCCTCTCCACCAGTGGCTCAAGGTTCTGTCTATTTAACCCTGCTGTGTACAAGCTGCACATAACTACCATAGTCTGTCAATTCCAATAAAATATTCAGTTCATATAATTACACAAGGATACATATACTTATATACCTTTAGTTAAGTATAAGGATACATTAGTACCTTATTTATGTTTATACTGTATTACCCCTTTTTGGTAGAGGTCCCCACTATCCCTTGGGTGCTCTAACTCAGTGGTTCTAATCCGTGGTCATTAAGTACCTCCAACAGTTCATGTTTTCCAGGTCTTCTCACAGGATTGCAAGTGAAATAATTTGCTCCACCTGTGAGTCTTTTAAAATGTGTCATTGAGTAATGAATACACCTGTTCAACTGCTAGGTGACCTGGAATACATTAACTGTTGGGGGTACTTGAGGACCGAGGTTGAGAAGCACTGCTCTAACTCCCCCAGGGGTGTCAGATCTATAGAGCACTACAAGCACTATCACTGTTGCTTGTAAGTAGTAGTGATAGCACCTCCTCTCACATATGAATGAGGGCCTTGGTCAGCTAGGAGGAGCTGAGCAAAAAAAATACAGATGTGTCTAGATGGATCCACCTAACCACAAAGTCAGGCAAAATAGCTCATATTGGTGCATCTTTTACTTTGAGAATAAATAGTACAATGTGCCCCACCATGAACTTTTGTGTCTGCTGTGTGCAACTCAAGTGATAATCTGGATAAACAAAACCTATATGAGAGAGCACTCCATGCTTTCTGCTATACTTCATTGCGCATAATCTGGGACTTTATACCTGTTCTATTTTAACAAAACTACTACTGTAATTCTAGATTCCACAGGCACTACAAGTGACTTTTACAGTACAATTAAAATAAAACACTAAGTTTACAACTTTGTAACAAGGGGGGTAATTCAGACCAGATCGCTAGGCTGCATTTTCTCACAGCCTGCAATCAACTCTGAACTGGGCATGCGTATGCACCGCAATGCGCAGATGCAATGGACCACAGCAACGGGGACCGGTGCATAATGACGGGATGGTGTGAAAAAAGTGATCACACGGGCGATCACAAGGTGACTGACAGTTTGTGGGTGGCAACTGACCATTTTCAGGGAGTGTCTGGAAAAATGCAAGCATGTCCAAGCATTGGAAGGGAGGGTGTCTGATGTAAATTCCGGTCCCGGACAGGCTGAAGTGATCGCAGCGGCTAAGTACGTCATGGGCTGTGCAGAGACTCCAAAAAATCAGTTTATGCAGCTCTGCTACACACTTGCACAGCTAAAATACACTCCCCCAGTAGGCTGCGACTATCTGATCGCAGGGCTGCAAAAACCATTGCCCAGTGATAAGGTCTGAATTAGGCCCAATGTCCAGGAATCCTTATTTATTACAGAGCATCTAACTCACAACACGTGTCTCAATCCAAATGGCGCAAAAAAAAAAAAAATAGATGCATGAGGATACACCTGTCTTGCAACAAAGGCTTCAGTTGAGGAGTACTTATTTATAAGATCAACTTCAAACAGGTTACAAAATTAGTTTTTCTGAGGAATTACTGGTTATCTTATCTTGTATGACCTACTGTATTTTGGTTTCTGGAAAGTTTTTTTTAGACTATTCCTAATAAAGATTCCAGTTGTTGAATATTTGTTCACACAATACATATTGATACTGTAGTCCTAACTAACCAAAGATGTGTTTGCTTAGACTCACTTGATTAAAATTATGGTGCTGATACAGAGTTTCATGGAAGTCTGTTTGCAGATGGATGTTGTATTTTTCACACTGTGCATCATTTCAAGATGAGCATACAGTATACCAGTGGTTCCCAAATGTTCCTGGATCACGACGCTCTAGAATATCAGCATTCTAAGCCAAAAGTTTCTTATTGATTAATTCACAAAAAATAAAAAATAAATTAAGTAAATTGTCCCTACCTGTCACCCCTAGGGTCAGTTATGTGGTGATGGACATAGTTGTGGTTCTAATTGTCCACATATTTTATAATTGACAGTAACCTACACTGGTTTTGCCTGTCACTTTGACCATAAATAATTGTTTGGGAAGCACTGGCATATGCAGTTTTGAGCCACTGCAGGCTATTCACAACAGCACACATCTC
Source organism: Pseudophryne corroboree (assembly GCF_028390025.1). Classification (NCBI taxonomy): domain Eukaryota; kingdom Metazoa; phylum Chordata; class Amphibia; order Anura; family Myobatrachidae; genus Pseudophryne; species Pseudophryne corroboree. The sequence goes on along the minus strand of NC_086447.1, from coordinate 569,109,709 downwards.
AGCTGTATCTCCACTTGTAAAATATTAAGGTACTGTACTACATTTATAAATGTATTGGCAGCTTGGTAATGGGCCTCTCATGGCTTCTCCAGAAAGCCACTTAGTAGGAGTTATAGTTTGGGTAAATATTCTAGGCTGCACCTTCACAGAGTGGGCTAAGTGCTAGAGGATATCTTCATATAAAGACTCTACAACAATATTTATATACAGGAGCCAAGGGGTTAAAATTTTATATTTATTACGACAACTCAATTGGGGGTCATTCCCACCTGATTGCTCGCTGCAGTTTATCGCAACGCAGCGTTCGGGTCGGAATTGCGCATGCGCCGGCGCCGCAGTGCGCCGGTGCATGCCAGATGGCTGGAGGCCGTTGTTCAGGAGCGGTCGCAGGGCGGGAGGGGGCTGGACGGCGGCGTTAAGCATGGTCCGGCCAATGCAGGCATGGCCAGACCATTGGGGGGGCGGATCGCGGAGGCTGTGTGATGTCTCACGCAGCCACTGCAGCCAGTGGCAGTGACGATCAACTCACAGAGGCAGCAAGGGGCTTGTTGCCCTTGGTTCCCCCAACCCTGCTGGGCCATCTCTGTCGGGATCCTGGCGTCGGTATGGTGACCGGCAGTCTCCGGATCGTCGGTCACGGATACCCAACCCATTTTTACAATTTATCCTTTAAGCACTGTTTATTATTGTTTTGTTTCAGATTTCTAATTTAAGTCTGATTTTTAAATGCATTGATTGATTGATTGATTGATTGATTGATTGATTGATCATTTTTTTTCCTTCACTAAACATAACATGTAGAGAAGAACTCACTAATGAAATGATTCTGCTTGTGTGATACATTCTTGGATTTGTGATAATATGCTATAATGTTATGCAGTTCCTGATAAATAATGCCAAGAAATGTAACAGTTTTCATTCAGCAAAACAAATATAACAGACTACAGTTTCAATTAAGATGTGAAACACACTTCAATTTCATAATTCTTATACATTGAAACATATGCACTGCACAGTTGAATATAGTCATATAATAAATAAAAAAATTAATTGACAGACACATAATAATCCATGTTTAACAAAGTATTGTAAATGTTTAAGTAATTAGAGGAAAATGCCAAATTACTACATACTGTGTTATAACATACTTTAACTAAACAGGAAGTATATCAATGCAGCACTTTCTTTATTCTAAATAAAATTCTACTAAAGAGCATGTTTATTAATCTACAGTAATGCCCCCATACATAATGCAGAAGAGTATGCAGATCACAGTCCCCAATATACACAATGGGGACTGTGGTCTTGCCCAATTTCCTGAGCGCTAATAAGCTTAGCTCCATCTTCAGCTAGTGTTAGCAGCTGTAACATACTGTAAAGGCTAAATAAAGTATAGCCAAAAAGATTCATTGTATCACATTGGCTGTGCATGCAAGTAACTTTGTAGCCGAAAAGACTCATCGTATCCCAATGGCTGTGCATGCTAGTAACTTTCTCAAAAAATATAACAACTTTGTTTTTGTTTTTAAATCAAAATCCTGTGTGTGTGTGTGTGTGTGTGTGTGTGTGTGTGTGTGTGTGTGTGTGTGTGTGTGTGATTGTGTGTGTGTGTGTGGGGGGGTTGCACATTGACTTCTAGATTTAATTTCCATTCATAATACCTCTAACTATCGGAAGCATACCTTCCTGTTTAATTTAACAATCACACAGATTATGAAAGCACAAAGGCATAAACACAGGCCTAATTAGACATTTGTGGGCCCTATAGTAACATTTTAAGCACCTACATGTACAGTATACTGTATGATGGGACCAGAAGATCTTCTTGAAATCCACCAATGTCAAAGAAAACTTCTAAAGGCCAGTACACACGGGGATATTTCGACAGAGATGTGTACTTAGCAGATCTAGCACGAATGCTCAGCACACGGCGCGATGTGTGCTGAGCGAGTAGGGGGGATGGGGGATGCTCATTTAACCCAGCTGGTGAAATGAGTGATGTGCTAGACTGTGCCTGCATGCACCGGCGATAGCAACGTGAGGGACCACGTATCGCTATTGCTGTGGGGCATACACACAGAGAGATCCGTGCTTAACTTCTATCTGGTCAGATTGCTTAGATTTTAAGCACAATCTCTCCGTATGTACCCCCCTTAAATATTATGCAGTTTTAAGAGAAAAGAGTTAATTGGGTTCCTGCACCAAAGCTAACCACATACATATTATTTTTGCAGGCATTTGAAAAGGTTCCCGTTATATTTAATCTGATCTCTTAGTGGAGAACCAAAGTTGGATTCTATCCTACAGTGTACATCGGAGTGCTTTTGGTGAACCTAAATTTGTAACTAAAGGAAAAGAAAAAGGGGGTAACTTAATCAGTGCACATGAACCATTAAAAAATATCTTAACTCATATAGAATTTATGTATCTGGGTATTGGGAATTGTATATGTCTATTTACATAAAATATAACTTTTATTATTATGAATTTAACATTCAAAATATATTTAAACCAGAAGAGTAAAATATTAAAAGATAGTGATAGTATCACTATGTAGTCTCAGTGACCATATCTGTACATGGCACAGTTCCAGATACAGCATGTGTGACTCACACAATGCCCTGCTGCTGTTGCCACTCATTGAAGGTTGTGTGACCAAACTTCAGATGGTGGGAAAGTAGTAATCACATGATCTAGTGCTCTGCAATGTGTACAAAGGGTACTAATAAATTCAGATGTGAGAGAGGAATTTAAAGCCTCCTAGGACAGATGCAAGGATCTCCACTTCTTAAAAAAGCTGCCTTGTACACGGAATCACGTTGAAGGTTAGGGTTTCTCTTTATACTGTGTCACCACAAACATCTTCTGCACTACTGCTCGCACTGTGTGCATTACACTATCTGTCAGCACTAATGGTCTCAGCATTTACCATCTTGTCTATCAAGGAACCGGCCTGGAGTAAGGCTATATACTTCTGCTGTGAGGAGTCTCTACATATTTGAGGTCACCGCAGCGCAACTGCCCCGGTGGGCTGAAAGGGCAGGATCTCCCATATGGCTGTGTATGTAATTACGTCTGTATTACAGATGCTCCAGAATGGCAAACTAGCCTCTGGAGTCACAACAGCAATTGTTTAAGTGTTTCCCTCAACGGGAGAGTGACCTATCCTGTAGAGACCGGAAGGACAAATCTGATAGTCTCCACAACAGCTTTATTACTATACCATACTATCATTGCTGACAGCACAACATCTATAAATCAAGTGGTCACACAGTTAATTGATGAACACTATTGCTATGGTACTTTATTGCTACAATCGCTCCAGTTACAGTACTTGTAGCTATTTCAGATATTTATGTCATGTTTATTGCTATATTACCCTATATTTAATACTACTATTGCAAATTTATAGCCACCACAGCACTCTATGTTTGTTTGTTTTTCTAATTATTTTTATTGAAGATTATCAAGATATACAAAAAGACACAAAAGAAAAATATAGTAATATCATAATAACATAACATGTGTACAACAGTAGAAATGTGTCATATCAATGAATGCTCAATCTTTAGAATATTTAGAATACACAGAATATTCCAGCAATTCTAACTAAAGACAATAAATTGCAGAAAAATATAGAGGTTATCGATGGTAATAGTTGTACACAGTACTAAGAGAGCAATTAAAAAAATATATACAGAATAGTACTAAACATAAACAGTTTAATTGACACTGGACTGAAAATAAGGAAATGAAGGGGTGAAAAAGGACAGAGATAAGAAAGGAGAGTCTGGCAAATCTAATATGAAATAAACAAATAGACAGATCAAGATCTATAATAGTTTTTTGGATAACATACTCAGTTAGGCCTAACTGGAACATCAGACGTAGAATATACATGTTCAAAACAGGCTAAAATATGCGTTTTCATGTGTGTTTCAAGAATTTCAATAAAGAAGACCATTTTCTATAAAAAAATTGTATTCCTGAGTGTATGTTTAATCGTGCATACTTTCATTCAAAATATAATATTTGAAGAAGTTTTTGTTTCACTTCAAGTAATTGCGGAGCTGATTTTTTTGTCCAGTGTATCAATATACTGTTATAATCATAATAAGTAGGGCAAAAGCATGTTTATTGACATTTTTTAATGCCCACATATGACATTTTAGTCCCATACATGCTAATGGGTCAAAAAATCAATTTGGTATGAAATATGGAATTGATGAAGGTAATTAGCTTGTACCAAAAACGTTTTAATTTAAAACAATTCCGCATACAATGGGAAAAGTCAGCCATCACAATTTCACATTTAAGACAGTGACCGTTGTCTTCAGCAATCAAATGTTGTCTTTGATATGGAGTAATATAAGCCCTATGCAGGGTCAAAATATAAACTTCTTGAAGGTACAGTAGCTATATTGCAAAGCTTTCAACCAAGAAGACTGCATAGATATGATATCGTCAAGCTGTGTTATAAATGGGATATCCGATGTCCATTTATTTACCAATACTGTCCTTTGCGGATGGTTTATATAACATGCTTTCAAGAGTATCAAGTACATGTACTTCACTTTATATTTTCTATTCAGCAAGTAATTGAGTAAGATGTCAATAGTTGTTAATTGTGAAGAAGAAATAGGAGTGGAACTACTAAGTGGTCTAGGGATCTTAGCAATATTTAGATAATTTCTCATTTGAAAATATATAAATCTGTGGGTGTGCGGTAATAAGAATCGGTTGGAAAGATCTGAAAAGGTAGAAAGAGATCCTCCCGGGTCAAAAACCTTATGAGAAGAGTCTAGCCCTTTAGACTTCCATAGATTGAACAAAGAATTAGTCAAATATGGGGGAAAAGAGGGATTACCCCATAGAGGAATAAAATGAGACACATAAGGATTCCTATGACAACTTCTATTAATACGGATCCAAGTAGCATACGTATCTTTAAATAAGACATGAGTTTTTATTTCTGGATATTGCGCTACATGCCTATAGCCTAACTGGTAAATTACAAATAAAAACCTATAAAAAGAAAGTGGACTGCATCACCTGTTTAAATTATTCTAGTTGCCATCATCGTCCTTGGCTGACTAATATTCCAAAAAGTCAATTCCTAAGAATTAAGAGGAATTGCTCCAGTGAAATAGACTTTTTGACCCAATGTGACGAATTACAAGAATCCTTTAAAATTCAGGGTTATCCCCAGGACCTCCTAGACAAAGCTTTCAGTGAAGTAAATCAAATAAATAGAGAAACATTATTAACCATTAATACATCTGGTAATTTAGGCGCTCCCTCCGAGATTGAACAAACAGGCTGCAATCCATTATTTATTTCAAAATTTAATAATGCATCACATCAAATTAGAAAAATTAGAAATAAAAACTTCTCAATATTAAAAATGAATCGTATACTTGCAGGCTCTTTAGAGGATGAAGCAAAAGTTATATTTAAGAAGGCTACTAATTTTAAAAATTGCCTATCACCTAGTCACTTTCAAACATACAGAGAGTCTGTAGGAAATAATCCAGGCTCCATTGGAAAGCTTAGTGCTGTCGAATCTTCCACCTCCCCTCAATGTGTGTCACTAATAGGTTGCTTTAGGTGCAGAAAACTATGATGTATCACGTGTGGGTATTTAAAAGAGGGCCCTCAGTGTACTTCCTCTACAACCAAACAATCTTTTGCAATAACAGGATACATCTGTCAAACTACCTATGTAATCTACTTAATTACTTGTAGTTGCGGGGTCCAATATGTTGGTAGAACAATCCACACGTTTAAGGTTTGGTTCTTTGAACATAGAAGACTTATATTGAAAAAAATTATATGAATCATAGTGTTCCAAGGCACAACAATGCACTACATAAAGGAGACTGTAGTGTTGTATCTATTCAAGGTATTGAATGTATCAATGAGACCTCTAGGGGGGGATAGGTTTAATTTATTGTGCAAAAGAGAAGCGTACTGGATAAGCAATTTAGATACCCTATTCCCCATGGCTTAAACAAAAATATTGAGCTAAACAATATCTAGATCAGTTTCCATCTTGCAGAATTCAACTGTACTCTAGATTATTATGTCTGGTTTACACCAGAAATATATATTCTGGGACTATGTTTGTTCCTTGTTTGATGCTCTAAGGGTGAATATTCACTATTACTAACATGTTGCTCTATGTAAACTTGCTACACTAATAGTGGTACACTAATAGTGCTACCATAAATGTATGTTGATTTGACACACAAAGCACTAACTGAGTATGGTTGAGGATAGTCTCTGTTAATCCCTATTTTGAATATGTATAACAGAAAAATCCTGCTTGTATGTAGTTTCAAAATAACTGAATAAACAATTAACACTAGGCTTCCTTGATAAATTAAACACATTTTTCCATCTACATTATATGAATTAGACTAGAATCCCCCCAACATAAGTCACTTATTGGTACCATGTTGATCAGCACATGATTATAAACTCAAGATTTTTGTTTTTCTCGTCTCTCTCTCTTTTTTTTACCATGGTAACATAGTAGCATGACTAGTTAATTGCTAGAAGTAGCATGATTAGTCAACTGTGAGAAATGTGTATGGTAACATTTTAGGTTTTCTTTGTCTTCTTTGAACTTTATTCGTAATAGATAATATGTCTGCCTTCTGTGCTAACCCTGCCTTTCTAATCTTTAGAATATAGAGAGGGGCACCTATCTATATTCTAAAGATTGTAATCTGAAGCTGGTAACTTATTAAATAATAAATAATAATCGGAACAATAACTGTTAAGTAAAAATATAAAACAAAAAATATAAAGTATCTGGTGCTGAGTTGGGCCCCGGCAGGTTCGAACCAGTGACCCTTTGCACTGTATCCCAGTTGCTTGACAGCTGAGCTATGGCAGCTGAATAGAAAACCCAAGTGTTTTAGATGGTGTTGTTATTTGTGCTATATACAGTATGTGCTGTTTAAATGTATCTTCGTCTCCTCTTAGATGCCACTAAGATGTAAGCTAAATACTTAAAATTATTATAATTTACCTAAATGGTGGAACTTGAGTTAACTAAGATATTAAAAGATCAGAGAGGATTTACTAACGAATTACTAATGAATTATAAAACCACATGGGTACTATGAAGCGAGAACTGTTGTCTAAATATCCTCTCTAATTGCTTCTGTGCACACATAGGATGCATTCATGTGAATAAACACCTGTATTTTTATCAAGCGTTATTTCTAACCTCAATGACTGTACTAGTTTGTAAAGTTGTTTTAACATGTGCAGTGAATTTGGGTGCGATTAAGGTGTGCAGGTGTGTGAAAACGACCTTACAAGCCGATTGGCTGCAGTGAAGTTAAATACTCCTCCACCTGCTGATGACTAAAATATTCCTCCTGAAGAAACCACTGAACAATAGAGTGGAGAAACGTGTTGAGGCTGCTGCTGCTGCTGCAGGTCCATCGCTGGTATCATCTGGCTGCACAACCAGAGCCATATCTCCCCTGTTACTCACCGATTCCTTACTTTACTTCTCCATCGATAGCTGCTGTGCCTTGAAAAGCTCCGTCAGCAGACGTGGTGACTACGGACATGGTCTGTGCCTTTCTTCATTCTGTAGTGTAAGAGAGAAATACTAACCACTGCCTGGAGCACCTTTATTCTGCTTTGCCACTGACGGGAATCAGCGCACACACTGGAGATTAACACAGGATCAATCTACCTCGAAAGAAGGGGTGAGAATTATATTTCCTTCATCCCAACACTAATTAAAGTGGGACTATTCATATATACTAAACCAGTGTGCCTAATCTGGACAGAGTAACTATAAACTTTACAAATGGACTGCAACACTGGCCAATATTAAGTGGTAACAATATCATACCTGCACTGCTTTTATTGTGATTGTTAGAGTATCAAATGAATGAGTGTTAATGTTATATTTTATTAATAAATGTAAGTATTTTTATAAAGGCGCTCCTTCATTGTTTGGTCCAACAAACAGTCTGTTTTATTATGAGTTTTTATTGCTATAGGAATTTTGGATAGTTTAGTCTGAATTAAGGCTCCAGGAGCAAATGGAGAAAAAATAGCTTGGTCCAATACCGAATCAGTATATGTAGAATTATTCAATATCCAATCACAAATATATCTAAAAAAAATTCCTGAAGAATAAGCCATTAAGTCAGGACATCCCAATACTCCATCTGATCGAGGAGTTTTAGTTTGACCCTAGCGATCCTTGGTAATTTATGTTGCCATATGAATTTTTAAAATAAATGATCTAATCTAGCAATATCTGATTTCTGTAAATCTAAAGGTAACATCTGCATACAATAAAAAAGCTTTGGAAAAATAATCGACTGAATAATTCTACCTAACAATGAAACCGGTAAGTCTTTCCAGGATTCCAACTTAGTTGAAATCTTTGTTATAATAGGTGAAAAGTTTAACTAATAAAGTTGGGACAAATCAGAACATATCTGAATACCAAGATATGAGAAATGGGTAGATGCTAGGGTAAGCGGGATATTAAGAGATCGTAGGAAATCTGGGTTAGCACCCCCTAATAACAGTATTTCAGATTTTGATAAATTAACTTTATACACCGAAATTTTCCCGAAAGAGTCAATAATATGAAGCAAACTGGTAAAGAGTGAGATGGATTAGAAAGAAATATAAGTGTATAATCAGCGAACAACGCTATTTTCAATTCTGCAAAATGTATATGAATCCCTTGAATGAGAGGAGAACTTCGTATAGCAACAGCAAGAGGTTCGACAGCTAAAGCGAAAAGGAGGGGTGAAAAGGGACATCCCTGACGGGTACTTCTATGTAGTGTAAAAGAAGAGGAAAAAAGACCATTACAAGCTACAGATGATTTGGGAGAAGAGTATAAAGTACGTATTATTTGTATAAAATGAGGTGGAAAGCCAACATTTTTTAAGGTTTGAAAAAGGTTGGGCCATAATACTAAATTGAAAGCTTTTTCCGCGTCCAATGTGATTACCATGTCAGAAGACGATTCAGTAGAGAAAGAATTAGCATCTTGTATAGCTGCTAGGACTTTTCTCACATTTACTACAGAATGTCTGACAGATATAAATCTGGTCTGGTCTGTATGGACTAAGAGAGGTAGTATAGGTTTCAATCTCTCTGCTAATATTTTCGGAAATATTTTATAATCAATATTTAGCAGAGAGATTGGCCTATATGATCCCGGCAAAGCGAGATTACATCCGGATTTAGGTATCACTTTAATAATAACGTCCGAAAAATATAATGGGATAGAATCCCGGGTTATTATAAAATTGAAGGTGTCCGCTAGTGTCTTCCCAATCTGTGGACTTAATAATTTATGAAATTCATTTGAAAATCCGCCAGGACCTGGCGCTTTGGCCAATTTCAACTTCCCAATAGCCCAAGAGACTTCCAGAGGAGTAATTGGCTCTATTAATTTTTGTGCTAATGGCTCAGAAAGTTGAGGCAATAATAAAGAGTCCCAATAGGAACATGAAATAGAAAAGGAAGGAGAAGATGAAGAAGAGTTAGAATGTCATATTGACTCCATCGGGATCGACTGCGGGGAAGAGTTAAGAGTCTCATAAAAATTTCTCATAGTGTCTACAATTTGCTGATCTGTTTCTGTCAAAGATCCGTTTGGTTGCAACAAAGGATGTACAACCATTTGTGGTATAAAACCTCGTAGCAAGTTAGTGAGAAGCCTTCCAACTTTATTTTCAAATTTATACAATTTAGAATGTACATTAAAAAGGTATTTATCACCATTTAATTGAAGAAATTCATTAAAATGTAAATTTGCGTCCTGATAAGCAGATTTATTTGCAGATGAAGGGGATAACTTGAATAATTGAAAGGCTGTAGACAACTTATCTTGCAATTCAAGATAGCTACGTTTATACTGTTTATTACTTTGTGAAACAAATGCAATCAATTCTCCTCAAATTACTGCTTTAGCTGTTTGCCTAAAAAGAGGCAGAATAGAAGTCACATGATCTGCATTCAAAACACAATAGTCATTCCAGACTGAGAATTTTATCACGTAAGCCTTGAGACTGAAACATATGGGAAGGAAATCTCCACATGGGCATAGCTTTCCCAGATCTCCCAAGATCCAATACAACATTAATCTTAGCATGATCTGATAGAACTGGAGGATCAAATGGTAGCTGAAACAAGTTTTGGGAAAAAAGGTTCAGCGATTAAGACATAGTCTATTCTACACCAAGTATTATATGTTAGGGATAAACGTGAAATCTTTCTCTGTGGGATTAAGAGCTCTCCAAGCATCGACAAGGTTAAGAGTCTTAACACCTATTTTTGGGAGAGGAGATAGTCATTTAGGAGGAGGGGATCTATCTAAAAACTGAGAGGAAATTAAATTAAGGTCTCCACAAATGATCAGAGAGGATGGATCATAAGCATGTAATTTAGTCAACAATTCAATAAAAAACAATTTTTTATATTGAGTAGGGGCAGAGACATTACAGATAGTAAAAGTAGTATCAACTATCTATATTGTCAAAATCAAATATCTTCTGAGGATCGATATAAATAGAAGTTGTCTGAGCATTTAAGGCTTTCTTTGCTAGTACCGCCACACCACATGACTTAGTCTTTAAAGAAGCGGAACCCAGTAGGGTCCAGTTCATTATTTTAAGTTTTATTGCTTCTTAATGCAACAAATGAGTTTCTTGTAAGCATATAAGATCAATGCCTTGTTTATTAAGATAGGTGAACAGTCTTCGACGCTTAGCCGAAGTATGGATACCTCTTATATTAAGGGAGCCTATTTTAATAGACATTTATATAGAAATTTGAGAATAAACAAATTTAGATTACCAGACAGAGGAGGAAAGAGAGTACAGTGGGGAAAAACATGAAGGTAGGGGAAGACAAAAGACAAGGAATACAAATAAAGAAACATAAAATGTATTATTTTAAAGAAGGACCTCCAGAAAAAAAACTGGTATCCGCATCACTAGGACAACAAACATCAGGGAGCACCTTAAAATATAAAAAATTCAAAATAAAAAAACCGGCAGGGCTCCAGAGCCCCAACTACCTCACTTAGTCATAAAAATAGCTATAAAAGTCAACCTTAGTTTAAACAATACAGATCAACATAGTATGTTTATGAAGTCATGAAAAGTAAAGCCACGTATCAAGGGTAGAAGCAAGCATAGATATTCATACAAGGCAAAACACGTTTGGAAATTAAACATAAGACAAATGTAAATCCAGGAAAGAATGAATAATAACCATAGAAATCAGATATGAGACAATCTCACACATTCGTAGAGTCTGTGACATCTCCAGACTCGTTCTCTTCAGACTCTTCATTGACAAATGCTGCATCGTTTGCCGCATTAGTAAAATCAACAAAAACAGATGTTGTGAAGATCCTGAGTCTGGCTGGGAACATCATGTAGAACTTGCGATTTGCTTGTACCAATTTGGAGCACACTGTAGAAAAGGAACGCCGATCTCTAGAAAGTTCCACAGAAAAGACCTAAACAAACATAGGGCATGGGTTTCCTATTTAATAGGATTACATTTCCTAGAGGCAGCCCATAGAACTTGCTTGTGCAGGAAATTCAGCATTTTATATATAACTACTCTTGGTTTTTGTGACGAAGAAAGTTTCAGCTCTCCAACTCTATGAACTATTTCTATCACTATTTCTGTGCATTCTGATTCAACATGGAGTAGTTTAGGAAGTGTATGGTGAGCAAAAAATTCCAACTGTGGCCCTTTGATATTTTCAGAGAGTCCTGTAATGCGCAAATTATTGTGTTGTGTAGAGATGAGCGGGTTCGGTTTCTCTGAAACCGAACCCGCACGAACTTCATGTTTTTTTTACGGGTCCGAGCAGACTCGGATCCTCCCGCCTTGCTCGGTTAACCCGAGCGCGCCCGAACGTCATCATGACGCTGTCGGATTCTCGCGAGACTCGGATTCTATATAAGGAGCCGCGCGTCGCCGCCATTTTCACACGTGCATTGAGATTGATAGGGAGAGGACGTGGCTGGCGTCCTCTCCATTAGAAATTAGATTAGAAGAGAGAGAGAGATTGTGCAGAGTCAGACAGAGTTTACCACAGTGACCAGTGCAGTTGTTGTTAGTTAACTTTTATTTATTTTAATATAATATATCCGTTCTCTGCTATATCCGTTCTCTGCCTGAAAAAAAACGATACACAGCAGCAGCCAGTCACACAGTGTGACTCAGTCTGTGTGCACTCAGCTCAGCCCAGTGTGCTGCACATCAATGTATAAAAGGCAAAGCTTATAATAATTGTGGGGGAGACTGGGGAGCACTGCAGGTTGTTATAGCAGGAGCCCCCAGGAGTACATAATATTATATTAATTTAAAATTAAACAGTGCACACTTTTGCTGCAGGAGTGCCACTGCCAGTGTGACTAGTGGTGACCAGTGCCTGACCACCAGTATAGTAGTATATTGTTGTATGTATTGTATACTATCTCTTTATCAACCAGTCTATATTAGCAGCAGACACAGTACAGTGCGGTAGTTCACGGCTGTGGCTACCTCTGTGTCGGCAGTCGGAACTCGGCAGGCAGTCCGTCCATCCATAATTGTATTACAATATATACCACCTAACCGTGGTATTTTTTTTTCTTTCTTTATACCGTCGTCATAGTGTCATACTAGTTGTTACGAGTATACTACTATCTCTTTATCAACCAGTGTACAGTGCGGTAGTTCACGGCTGTGGCTACCTCTGTGTCGGCAGTCGGCAGGCAGTCCGTCCATCCATAATTGTATTATTATTATAATATATACCACCTAACCGTGGTTTTTTTTTCATTCTTTATACCGTCATAGTGTCATACTAGTTGTTACGAGTATACTACTATCTCTTTATCAACCAGTGTACAGTGCGGTAGTTCACGGCTGTGGCTACCTCTGTGTCGGCAGTCGGCAGGCAGTCCGTCCATCCATAATTGTATTATTATTATAATATATACCACCTAACCGTGGTTTTTTTTTCATTCTTTATACCGTCGTCATAGTGTCATACTAGTTGTTACGAGTATACTACTATCTCTTTATCAACCAGTGTACAGTGCGGTAGTTCACGGCTGTGGCTACCTCTGTGTCGGCAGTCGGCAGGCAGTCCGTCCATCCATAATTGTATTATTATTATAATATATACCACCTAACCGTGGTTTTTTTTTCATTCTTTATACCGTCGTCATAGTGTCATACTAGTTGTTACGAGTATACTACTATCTCTTTATCAACCAGTGTACAGTGCGGTAGTTCACGGCTGTGGCTACCTCTGTGTCGGCAGTCGGCAGGCAGTCCGTCCATCCATAATTGTATTATTATTATAATATATACCACCTAACTGTGGTATTTTTTTTTCTTTCTTTATACCGTCGTCATAGTGTCATACTAGTTGTTACGAGTATACTACTATCTCTTTATCAACCAGTGTACAGTGCGGTAGTTCACGGCTGTGGCTACCTCTGTGTCGGCAGTCGGCAGGCAGTCCGTCCATCCATAATTGTATTATTATTATAATATATACCACCTAACTGTGGTATTTTTTTTTCTTTCTTTATACCGTCGTCATAGTGTCATACTAGTTGTTACGAGTATACTACTATCTCTTTATCAACCAGTGTACAGTGCGGTAGTTCACGGCTGTGGCTACCTCTGTGTCGGCAGTCGGCAGGCAGTCCGTCCATCCATAATTGTATTATTATTATAATATATACCACCTAACCGTGGTTTTTTTTTCATTCTTTATACCGTCGTCATAGTGTCATACTAGTTGTTACGAGTATACTACTATCTCTTTATCAACCAGTGTACAGTGCGGTAGTTCACGGCTGTGGCTACCTCTGTGTCGGCAGTCGGCAGGCAGTCCGTCCATCCATAATTGTATTATTATTATAATATATACCACCTAACTGTGGTATTTTTTTTTCTTTCTTTATACCGTCGTCATAGTGTCATACTAGTTGTTACGAGTATACTACTATCTCTTTATCAACCAGTGTACAGTGCGGTAGTTCACGGCTGTGGCTACCTCTGTGTCGGCAGTCGGCAGGCAGTCCGTCCATCCATAATTGTATTATTATTATAATATATACCACCTAACCGTGGTTTTTTTTTCATTCTTTATACCGTCGTCATAGTGTCATACTAGTTGTTACGAGTATACTACTATCTCTTTATCAACCAGTGTACAGTGCGGTAGTTCACGGCTGTGGCTACCTCTGTGTCGGCAGTCGGCAGGCAGTCCGTCCATCCATAATTGTATTATTATTATAATATATACCACCTAACCGTGGTTTTTTTTTCATTCTTTATACCGTCGTCATAGTGTCATACTAGTTGTTACGAGTATACTACTATCTCTTTATCAACCAGTGTACAGTGCGGTAGTTCACGGCTGTGGCTACCTCTGTGTCGGCAGTCGGCAGGCAGTCCGTCCATCCATAATTGTATTATTATTATAATATATACCACCTAACTGTGGTATTTTTTTTTCTTTCTTTATACCGTCGTCATAGTGTCATACTAGTTGTTACGAGTATACTACTATCTCTTTATCAACCAGTGTACAGTGCGGTAGTTCACGGCTGTGGCTACCTCTGTGTCGGCAGTCGGCAGGCAGTCCGTCCATCCATAATTGTATTATTATTATAATATATACCACCTAACCGTGGTTTTTTTATACCACCTAACCGTGGCAGTCCGTCCATAATTGTATACTAGTATCCAATCCATCCATCTCCATTGTTTACCTGAGGTGCCTTTTAGTTCTGCCTATAAAATATGGAGAACAAAAAAGTTGAGGTTCCAAAATTAGGGAAAGATCAAGATCCACTTCCACCTCGTGCTGAAGCTGCTGCCACTAGTCATGGCCGAGACGATGAAATGCCAGCAACGTCGTCTGCCAAGGCCGATGCCCAATGTCATAGTACAGAGCATGTCAAATCCAAAACACCAAATATCAGAAAAAAAAGGACTCCAAAACCTAAAATAAAATTGTCGGAGGAGAAGCGTAAACTTGCCAATATGCCATTTACCACACGGAGTGGCAAGGAACGGCTGAGGCCCTGGCCTATGTTCATGGCTAGTGGTTCAGCTTCACATGAGGATGGAAGCACTCAGCCTCTCGCTAGAAAACTGAAAAGACTCAAGCTGGCAAAAGCACCGCAAAGAACTGTGCGTTCTTTGAAATCCCAAATCCACAAGGAGAGTCCAATTGTGTCGTTTGCGATGCCTGACCTTCCCAACACTGGACGTGAAGAGCATGCGCCTTCCACTATTTGCATGCCCCCTGCAAGTGCTGGAAGGAGCACCCGCAGTCCAGTTCCTGATAGTCAGATTGAAGATGTCAGTGTTGAAGTACACCAGGATGAGGAGGATATGGGTGTTGCTGGCGCTGGGGAGGAAATTGACCAGGAGGATTCTGATGGTGAGGTGGTTTGTTTAAGTCAGGCACCCGGGGAGACACCTGTTGTCCGTGGGAGGAATATGGCCGTTGACATGCCAGGTGAAAATACCAAAAAAATCAGCTCTTCGGTGTGGAGGTATTTCACCAGAAATGCGGACAACAGGTGTCAAGCCGTGTGTTCCCTTTGTCAAGCTGTAATAAGTAGGGGTAAGGACGTTAACCACCTCGGAACATCCTCCCTTATACGTCACCTGCAGCGCATTCATAATAAGTCAGTGACAAGTTCAAAAACTTTGGGTGACAGCGGAAGCAGTCCACTGACCAGTAAATCCCTTCCTCTTGTAACCAAGCTCACGCAAACCACCCCACCAACTCCCTCAGTGTCAATTTCCTCCTTCCCCAGGAATGCCAATAGTCCTGCAGGCCATGTCACTGGCAAGTCTGACGAGTCCTCTCCTGCCTGTGATTCCTCCGATGCATCCTTGCGTGTAACGCCTACTGCTGCTGGCGCTGCTGTTGTTGCCGCTGGGAGTCGATGGTCATCCCAGAGGGGAAGTCGTAAGCCCACTTGTACTACTTCCAGTAAGCAATTGACTGTTCAACAGTCCTTTGCGAGGAAGATGAAATATCACAGCAGTCATCCTACTGCAAAGCGGATAACTGAGTCCTTGACAACTATGTTGGTGTTAGACGTGCGTCCGGTATCCGCCGTTAGTTCACAGGGAACTAGACAATTTATTGAGGCAGTGTGCCCCCGTTACCAAATACCATCTAGGTTCCACTTCTCTAGGCAGGCGATACCGAGAATGTACACGGACGTCAGAAAAAGACTCACCAGTGTCCTAAAAAATGCAGTTGTACCCAATGTCCACTTAACCACGGACATGTGGACAAGTGGAGCAGGGCAGGGTCAGGACTATATGACTGTGACAGCCCACTGGGTAGATGTATGGACTCCCGCCGCAAGAACAGCAGCGGCGGCACCAGTAGCAGCATCTCGCAAACGCCAACTCTTTCCTAGGCAGGCTACGCTTTGTATCACCGCTTTCCAGAATACGCACACAGCTGAAAACCTCTTACGGCAACTGAGGAAGATCATCGCGGAATGGCTTACCCCAATTGGACTCTCCTGTGGATTTGTGGCATCGGACAACGCCAGCAATATTGTGTGTGCATTAAATATGGGCAAATTCCAGCACGTCCCATGTTTTGCACATACCTTGAATTTGGTGGTGCAGAATTTTTTAAAAAACGACAGGGGCGTGCAAGAGATGCTGTCGGTGGCCAGAAAAATTGCGGGACACTTTCGGCGTACAGGCACCACGTACAGAAGACTGGAGCACCACCAAAAACTACTGAACCTGCCCTGCCATCATCTGAAGCAAGAAGTGGTAACGAGGTGGAATTCAACCCTCTATATGCTTCAGAGGTTGGAGGAGCAGCAAAAGGCCATTCAAGCCTATACAATTGAGCACGATATAGGAGATGGAATGCACCTGTCTCAAGTGCAGTGGAGAATGATTTCAACGTTGTGCAAGGTTCTGATGCCCTTTGAACTTGCCACACGTGAAGTCAGTTCAGACACTGCCAGCCTGAGTCAGGTCATTCCCCTCATCAGGCTTTTGCAGAAGAAGCTGGAGGCATTGAAGAAGGAGCTAACACGGAGCGATTCCGCTAGGCATGTGGGACTTGTGGATGCAGCCCTTAATTCGCTTAACAAGGATTCACGGGTGGTCAATCTGTTGAAATCAGAGCACTACATTTTGGCCACCGTGCTCGATCCTAGATTTAAAGCCTACCTTGGATCTCTCTTTCCGGCAGACACAGGTCTGCTGGGGTTGAAAGACCTGCTGGTGACAAAATTGTCAAGTCAAGCGGAACGCGACCTGTCAACATCTCCTCCTTCACATTCTCCCGCAACTGGGGGTGCGAGGAAAAGGCTCAGAATTCCGAGCCCACCCGCTGGCGGTGATGCAGGGCAGTCTGGAGCGACTGCTGATGCTGACATCTGGTCCGGACTGAAGGACCTGACAACGATTACGGACATGTCGTCTACTGTCACTGCATATGATTCTCTCAACATTGATAGAATGGTGGAGGATTATATGAGTGACCGCATCCAAGTAGGCACGTCACACAGTCCGTACTTATACTGGCAGGAAAAAGAGGCAATTTGGAGGCCCTTGCACAAACTGGCTTTATTCTACCTAAGTTGCCCTCCCACAAGTGTGTACTCCGAAAGAGTGTTTAGTGCCGCCGCTCACCTTGTCAGCAATCGGCGTACGAGGTTACATCCAGAAAATGTGGAGAAGATGATGTTCATTAAAATGAATTATAATCAATTCCTCCGCGGAGACATTGACCAGCAGCAATTGCCTCCACAAAGTACACAGGGAGCTGAGATGGTGGATTCCAGTGGGGACGAATTGATAATCTGTGAGGAGGGGGATGTACACGGTGATATATCGGAGGGTGAAGATGAGGTGGACATCTTGCCTCTGTAGAGCCAGTTTGTGCAAGGAGAGATTAATTGCTTCTTTTTTGGGGGGGGTCCAAACCAACCCGTCATATCAGTCACAGTCGTGTGGCAGACCCTGTCACTGAAATGATGGGTTGGTTAAAGTGTGCATGTCCTGTTTTGTTTATACAACATAAGGGTGGGTGGGAGGGCCCAAGGATAATTCCATCTTGCACCTCTTTTTTCTTTTCTTTTTCTTTGCATCATGTGCTGATTGGGGAGGGTTTTTTGGAAGGGACATCCTGCGTGACACTGCAGTGCCACTCCTAGATGGGCCCGGTGTTTGTGTCGGCCACTAGGGTCGCTTATCTTTCTCACACAGTCAGCTACCTCATTGCGCCTCTTTTTTTCTTTGCGTCATGTGCTGTTTGGGGAGGGTTTTTTGGAAGGGACATCCTGCGTGACACTGCAGTGCCACTCCTAGATGGGCCCGGTGTTTGTGTCGGCCACTAGGGTCGCTTATCTTACTCACACAGCGACCTCGGTGCAAATTTTAGGACTAAAAATAATATTGTGAGGTGTGATGTGTTCAGAATAGGCTGAAAATGAGTGTAAATTATGTTTTTTGAGGTTAATAATACTTTGGGATCAAAATTACCCCCAAATTCTATGATTTAAGCTGTTTTTTAGGGTTTTTTGAAAAAAACACCCGAATCCAAAACACACCCGAATCCGACAAAAAAAATTCGGTGAGGTTTTGCCAAAACGCGGTCGAACCCAAAACACGGCCGCGGAACCGAACCCAAAACCAAAACACAAAACCCGAAAAATTTCAGGCGCTCATCTCTAGTGTTGTGTCCTGTTTTCAATATTGTCTAGTTTATCAGATAACCGCTTGTTTTTAATAACCAAATCGTGGACTGACTTTTGCAAAACATGGATATTATCCATGTTTTATTCGATACATGTTTCAGCCCCTGTTATTTGATCAGACAGGTGAGTAATTTGACTGGTAATATCAGTAACCACCTTCTGAATTAATGGCGCCATAGTGCTCTGCATAGCCGTTATAAGTTCCTCATATGAAAGGGAAGAAAGGTTTTTACGATCAGGATTACCTGTAATCCCTTCAGGTTCTGAAATTGGCTTTTTCTCCGCTAGTGTCCCCGAAGTGGTATCTGAGCCTGGCGCCATGTTGTGTTCTCCACGGTGCTTCTCCTGGCACTGCTGCTGTGGAGGCTGTTTAGCGCAACCCAGGGGACCGAGGAACTTATCCATGTCAACGCCCGGCCAACAAGGTGACCGGGAGCATTGTCTGTGAGAGGCTGACAGGGTTATTGAGGGGTGAGGCAGCGTGGGAAACAGAGCTACAGGGAGAAGCTGCTTACTCTCCCATGCTGGAACTGGAAATCCCACCACAGCACTCTATGTTACTGTACAGTATCATTGATTGTAATTGATGTATTAATTTATTCTATTCCAGGGAATTTATTATTTATCTGTGATTATTAAAATATAATTAATTTATTTACTGTGAAACATGTATTGCTGTGTTTGAATAATGCCTCCCTATTTTTGTGAATTTGTATTTTGGTGGGAAGGTAGTGAGTGATGTGCTTAGTAGTATATAAAGCACACACTTCTGCTGCATCTTTTAAGCTGGCTAGCTATAGAAAGAGACAGTTGTTGGAGTCTGCCATAGACAATAGTAGTAGGGAGAGGAGACAGGGGCAAGTTTACTAATATTTGTATTTTATCCATGTATGATCGAAATCAATCACGGATGATATCGATCAGGCATGGGAGTATTTATGAATTTGAAATTTGGCAATTTACTAAGCTCCCATATTTGATGGTATTGTTTTTTTCGTCAGTGTATATAGTCATATTTTTTAACTGTGTTTTCTGTCATGTTTGAGCAAACACTCCTTTAAAGGCCTGTTTCGGGGTGTGGTTCATGTTTTCCTCATGAAGCCGCATTCCAGACCATCATTATGTTTTTCGAACGCATTCCGGTCTGTGTTTCCAATATGCGGGAGTATACGGAAGACACCTCAGATAGTTTTTGATCTGCAGAAGGTGTCACATATGGGAGTGACAT
Source organism: Pseudophryne corroboree (assembly GCF_028390025.1). Lineage (NCBI taxonomy): Eukaryota > Metazoa > Chordata > Amphibia > Anura > Myobatrachidae > Pseudophryne > Pseudophryne corroboree. The sequence goes on along the minus strand of NC_086447.1, from coordinate 569,089,696 downwards.
GGCAAGCCTTATAAATATGCCCCAAACCATCTGAATCTCTTGGGTTTAGTTAGAGAAGTGGTGAGAGGTTGTGTTTTGTGGAGTTGGAGAGTTGTTTGGTTATGTATTGTGATTTCTGAATGCTGTATTGTGTATGAAGTGGTCTTGTGTTTCTTTTTGTGGTGTTCTTTATTAGTCTGTCTTATTTTTCTGTTATTGTCATTTTATTTCAAAGTCTTTTGTCAGTGTTTCTATTAGAGATGAGCGGGTTCGGTTTCTCTGAATCCGAACCCGCCCGAACTTCATGTTTTTTTTCACGGGTCCGAGCGACTCGGATCTTCCCGCCTTGCTCGGTTAACCCGAGCGCGCCCGAACGTCATCATGACGCTGTCGGATTCTCGCGAGGCTCGGATTCTATCGCGAGACTCGGATTCTATATAAGGAGCCGCGCGTCGCCGCCATTTTCACACGTGCATTGAGATTGATAGGGAGAGGACGTGGCTGGCGTCCTCTCCATTTAGATTAGGGTTGAGAGAGAGAGAGAGAGATTGACCTGAGGCTGTGATACTGTAGAAGAGAGTGCAGAGTTTAGTGACTGACGACCACAGTGACCACCAGACAGTGCAGTTGTTTGTTTTATTTAATATATCCGTTCTCTGCCTGAAAAAAACGATACACACAGTGACTCAGTCACATACCATATCTGTGTGCACTGCTCAGCCCAGTGTGCTGCATCAATGTATATATATATCTGACTGTGCTCAGCTCACACAGCTTATAATTGTGGGGGAGACTGGGGAGCACTGCAGTGCCAGTTATAGGTTATAGCAGGAGCCAGGAGTACATAATATTATATTAAAATTAAACAGTGCACACTTTTGCTGCAGGAGTGCCACTGCCAGTGTGACTAGTGACCAGTGACCTGACCACCAGTATATATAATATTAGTAGTATACTATCTCTTTATCAACCAGTCTATATTAGCAGCAGACACAGTACAGTGCGGTAGTTCACGGCTGTGGCTACCTCTGTGTCGGCACTCGGCAGCCCGTCCATAATTGTATATACCACCTAACCGTGGTTTTTTTTTCTTTCTTTATAGTCATACTAGTTACGAGTATACTATCTCTTTATCAACCAGTCTATATTAGCAGCAGACACAGTACAGTGCGGTAGTTCACGGCTGTGGCTACCTCTGTGTCGGCACTCGGCAGCCCGTCCATAATTGTATATACCACCTAACCGTGGTTTTTTTTTCTTTCTTTATACATACATACTAGTTACGAGTATACTATCTCTTTATCAACCAGTCTATATTAGCAGCAGACACAGTACAGTGCGGTAGTTCACGGCTGTGGCTACCTCTGTGTCGGCACTCGGCAGCCCGTCCATAATTGTATATACCACCTAACCGTGGTTTTTTTTTCTTTCTTTATACATACATACTAGTTACGAGTATACTATCTCTTTATCAACCAGTCTATATATTAGCAGCAGACACAGTACAGTGCGGTAGTTCACGGCTGTGGCTACCTCTGTTTCGGCACTCGGCAGCCCGTCCATAATTGTATATACCACCTAACCGTGTTTTTTTTTTCTTTCTTTATACATACATACTAGTTACGAGTATACTATCTCTTTATCAACCAGTCTATATATTAGCAGCAGACACAGTACAGTGCGGTAGTTCACGGCTGTGGCTACCTCTGTGTCGGCACTCGGCAGCCCGTCCATAATTGTATATACCACCTAACCGTGGTTTTTTTTTCTTTCTTTATAGTCATACTAGTTACGAGTATACTATCTCTTTATCAACCAGTCTATATTAGCAGCAGACACAGTACAGTGCGGTAGTTCACGGCTGTGGCTACCTCTGTGTCGGCACTCGGCAGCCCGTCCATAATTGTATATACCACCTAACCGTGGTTTTTTTTTCTTTCTTTATACATACATACTAGTTACGAGTATACTATCTCTTTATCAACCAGTCTATATATTAGCAGCAGACACAGTACAGTGCGGTAGTTCACGGCTGTGGCTACCTCTGTGTCGGCACTCGGCAGCCCGTCCATAATTGTATATACCACCTAACCGTGGTTTTTTTTTCTTTCTTTATAGTCATACTAGTTACGAGTATACTATCTCTTTATCAACCAGTCTATATTAGCAGCAGACACAGTACAGTGCGGTAGTTCACGGCTGTGGCTACCTCTGTGTCGGCACTCGGCAGCCCGTCCATAATTGTATATACCACCTAACCGTGGTTTTTTTTTCTTTCTTTATACATACATACTAGTTACGAGTATACTATCTCTTTATCAACCAGTCTATATATTAGCAGCAGACACAGTACAGTGCGGTAGTTCACGGCTGTGGCTACCTCTGTGTCGGCACTCGGCAGCCCGTCCATAATTGTATATACCACCTAACCGTGGTTTTTTTTTCTTTCTTTATAGTCATACTAGTTACGAGTATACTATCTCTTTATCAACCAGTCTATATTAGCAGCAGACACAGTACAGTGCGGTAGTTCACGGCTGTGGCTACCTCTGTGTCGGCACTCGGCAGCCCGTCCATAATTGTATATACCACCTAACCGTGGTTTTTTTTTCTTTCTTTATACATACATACTAGTTACGAGTATACTATCTCTTTATCAACCAGTCTATATATTAGCAGCAGACACAGTACAGTGCGGTAGTTCACGGCTGTGGCTACCTCTGTGTCGGCGCTCGGCAGCCCGTCCATAATTGTATATACCACCTAACCGTGGTTTTTTTTTCTTTCTTTATACATACATACTAGTTACGAGTATACTATCTCTTTATCAACCAGTCTATATATTAGCAGCAGACACAGTACAGTGCGGTAGTTCACGGCTGTGGCTACCTCTGTGTCGGCACTCGGCAGCCCGTCCATAATTGTATATACCACCTAACCGTGGTTTTTTTTTCTTTCTTTATACATACATACTAGTTACGAGTATACTATCTCTTTATCAACCAGTCTATATTAGCAGCAGACACAGTACAGTGCGGTAGTTCACGGCTGTGGCTACCTCTGTGTCGGCACTCGGCAGCCCGTCCATAATTGTATATACCACCTAACCGTGTTTTTTTTTTCTTTCTTTATACATACATACTAGTTACGAGTATACTATCTCTTTATCAACCAGTCTATATATTAGCAGCAGACACAGTACAGTGCGGTAGTTCACGGCTGTGGCTACCTCTGTGTCGGCACTCGGCAGCCCGTCCATAATTGTATATACCACCTAACCGTGGTTTTTCTTTCTTTCTTTATACATACATACTAGTTACGAGTATACTATCTCTTTATCAACCAGTCTATATTAGCAGCAGACACAGTACAGTGCGGTAGTTCACGGCTGTGGCTACCTCTGTGTCGGCACTCGGCAGCCCGTCCATAATTGTATATACCACCTAACCGTGGTTTTTTTTTCTTTCTTTATACATACATACTAGTTACGAGTATACTATCTCTTTATCAACCAGTCTATATATTAGCAGCAGACACAGTACAGTGCGGTAGTTCACGGCTGTGGCTACCTCTGTGTCGGCACTCGGCAGCCCGTCCATAATTGTATATACCACCTAACCGTGGTTTTTTTTTCTTTCTTTATAGTCATACTAGTTACGAGTATACTATCTCTTTATCAACCAGTCTATATTAGCAGCAGACACAGTACAGTGCGGTAGTTCACGGCTGTGGCTACCTCTGTGTCGGCACTCGGCAGCCCGTCCATAATTGTATATACCACCTAACCGTGGTTTTTTTTTCTTTCTTTATACATACATACTAGTTACGAGTATACTATCTCTTTATCAACCAGTCTATATATTAGCAGCAGACACAGTACAGTGCGGTAGTTCACGGCTGTGGCTACCTCTGTGTCGGCACTCGGCAGCCCGTCCATAATTGTATATACCACCTAACCGTGGTTTTTTTTTCTTTCTTTATAGTCATATTAGTTACGAGTATACTATCTCTTTATCAACCAGTCTATATTAGCAGCAGACACAGTACAGTGCGGTAGTTCACGGCTGTGGCTACCTCTGTGTAGGCACTCGGCAGCCCGTCCATAATTGTATATACCACCTAACCGTGGTTTTTTTTTCTTTCTTTATACATACATACTAGTTACGAGTATACTATCTCTTTATCAACCAGTCTATATATTAGCAGCAGACACAGTACAGTGCGGTAGTTCACGGCTGTGGCTACCTCTGTGTCGGCACTCGGCAGCCCGTCCATAATTGTATATACCACCTAACCGTGTTTTTTTTTTCTTTCTTTATAGTCATACTAGTTACGAGTATACTATCTCTTTATCAACCAGTCTATATTAGCAGCAGACACAGTACAGTGCGGTAGTTCACGGCTGTGGCTACCTCTGTGTCGGCACTCGGCAGCCCGTCCATAATTGTATATACCACCTAACCGTGGTTTTTTTTTCTTTCTTTATACATACATACTAGTTACGAGTATACTATCTCTTTATCAACCAGTCTATATATTAGCAGCAGACACAGTACAGTGCGGTAGTTCACGGCTGTGGCTACCTCTGTGTCGGCGCTCGGCAGCCCGTCCATAATTGTATATACCACCTAACCGTGGTTTTTTTTTCTTTCTTTATACATACATACTAGTTACGAGTATACTATCTCTTTATCAACCAGTCTATATATTAGCAGCAGACACAGTACAGTGCGGTAGTTCACGGCTGTGGCTACCTCTGTGTCGGCACTCGGCAGCCCGTCCATAATTGTATATACCACCTAACCGTGGTTTTTTTTTCTTTCTTTATACATACATACTAGTTACGAGTATACTATCTCTTTATCAACCAGTCTATATTAGCAGCAGACACAGTACAGTGCGGTAGTTCACGGCTGTGGCTACCTCTGTGTCGGCACTCGGCAGCCCGTCCATAATTGTATATACCACCTAACCGTGGTTTTTTTTTCTTTCTTTATACATACATACTAGTTACGAGTATACTATCTCTTTATCAACCAGTCTATATATTAGCAGCAGACACAGTACAGTGCGGTAGTTCACGGCTGTGGCTACCTCTGTGTCGGCACTCGGCAGCCCGTCCATAATTGTATATACCACCTAACCGTGGTTTTTTTTTCTTTCTTTATACATACATACTAGTTACGAGTATACTATCTCTTTATCAACCAGTCTATATTAGCAGCAGACACAGTACAGTGCGGTAGTTCACGGCTGTGGCTACCTCTGTGTCGGCACTCGGCAGCCCGTCCATAATTGTATATACCACCTAACCGTGGTTTTTTTTTCTTTCTTTATACATACATACTAGTTACGAGTATACTATCTCTTTATCAACCAGTCTATATATTAGCAGCAGACACAGTACAGTGCGGTAGTTCATGGCTGTGGCTACCTCTGTGTCGGCACTCGGCAGCCCGTCCATAATTGTATATACCACCTAACCGTGGTTTTTTTTTCTTTCTTTATAGTCATACTAGTTACGAGTATACTATCTCTTTATCAACCAGTCTATATTAGCAGCAGACACAGTACAGTGCGGTAGTTCACGGCTGTGGCTACCTCTGTGTCGGCACTCGGCAGCCCGTCCATAATTGTATATACCACCTAACCGTGGTTTTTTTTTCTTTCTTTATACATACATACTAGTTACGAGTATACTATCTCTTTATCAACCAGTCTATATATTAGCAGCAGACACAGTACAGTGCGGTAGTTCACGGCTGTGGCTACCTCTGTGTCGGCACTCGGCAGCCCGTCCATAATTGTATATACCACCTAACCGTGGTTTTTTTTTCTTTCTTTATAGTCATACTAGTTACGAGTATACTATCTCTTTATCAACCAGTCTATATTAGCAGCAGACACAGTACAGTGCGGTAGTTCACGGCTGTGGCTACCTCTGTGTCGGCACTCGGCAGCCCGTCCATAATTGTATATACCACCTAACCGTGGTTTTTTTTTCTTTCTTTATACATACATACTAGTTACGAGTATACTATCTCTTTATCAACAAGTCTATATATTAGCAGCAGACACAGTACAGTGCGGTAGTTCACGGCTGTGGCTACCTCTGTGTCGGCACTCGGCAGCCCGTCCATAATTGTATATACCACCTAACCGTGGTTTTTTTTTCTTTCTTTATAGTCATACTAGTTACGAGTATACTATCTCTTTATCAACCAGTCTATATTAGCAGCAGACACAGTACAGTGCGGTAGTTCACGGCTGTGGCTACCTCTGTGTCGGCACTCGGCAGCCCGTCCATAATTGTATATACCACCTAACCGTGGTTTTTTTTTCTTTCTTTATACATACATACTAGTTACGAGTATACTATCTCTTTATCAACCAGTCTATATATTAGCAGCAGACACAGTACAGTGCGGTAGTTCACGGCTGTGGCTACCTCTGTGTCGGCACTCGGCAGCCCGTCCATAATTGTATATACCACCTAACCGTGGTTTTTTTTTCTTTCTTTATAGTCATACTAGTTACGAGTATACTATCTCTTTATCAACCAGTCTATATTAGCAGCAGACACAGTACAGTGCGGTAGTTCACGGCTGTGGCTACCTCTGTGTCGGCACTCGGCAGCCCGTCCATAATTGTATATACCACCTAACCGTGGTTTTTTTTTCTTTCTTTATACATACATACTAGTTACGAGTATACTATCTCTTTATCAACCAGTCTATATATTAGCAGCAGACACAGTACAGTGCGGTAGTTCACGGCTGTGGCTACCTCTGTGTCGGCGCTCGGCAGCCCGTCCATAATTGTATATACCACCTAACCGTGGTTTTTTTTTCTTTCTTTATACATACATACTAGTTACGAGTATACTATCTCTTTATCAACCAGTCTATATATTAGCAGCAGACACAGTACAGTGCGGTAGTTCACGGCTGTGGCTACCTCTGTGTCGGCACTCGGCAGCCCGTCCATAATTGTATATACCACCTAACCGTGGTTTTTTTTTCTTTCTTTATACATACATACTAGTTACGAGTATACTATCTCTTTATCAACCAGTCTATATTAGCAGCAGACACAGTACAGTGCGGTAGTTCACGGCTGTGGCTACCTCTGTGTCGGCACTCGGCAGCCCGTCCATAATTGTATATACCACCTAACCGTGGTTTTTTTTTCTTTCTTTATACATACATACTAGTTACGAGTATACTATCTCTTTATCAACCAGTCTATATATTAGCAGCAGACACAGTACAGTGCGGTAGTTCACGGCTGTGGCTACCTCTGTGTCGGCACTCGGCAGCCCGTCCATAATTGTATATACCACCTAACCGTGGTTTTTTTTTCTTTCTTTATACATACATACTAGTTACGAGTATACTATCTCTTTATCAACCAGTCTATATTAGCAGCAGACACAGTACAGTGCGGTAGTTCACGGCTGTGGCTACCTCTGTGTCGGCACTCGGCAGCCCGTCCATAATTGTATATACCACCTAACCGTGGTTTTTTTTTCTTTCTTTATACATACATACTAGTTACGAGTATACTATCTCTTTATCAACCAGTCTATATATTAGCAGCACACACAGTACAGTGCGGTAGTTCACGGCTGTGGCTACCTCTGTGTCGGCACTCGGCAGCCCGTCCATAATTGTATATACCACCTAACCGTGGTTTTTTTTTCTTTCTTTATAGTCATACTAGTTACGAGTATACTATCTCTTTATCAACCAGTCTATATTAGCAGCAGACACAGTACAGTGCGGTAGTTCACGGCTGTGGCTACCTCTGTGTCGGCACTCGGCAGCCCGTCCATAATTGTATATACCACCTAACCGTGGTTTTTTTTTCTTTCTTTATACATACATACTAGTTACGAGTATACTATCTCTTTATCAACCAGTCTATATATTAGCAGCAGACACAGTACAGTGCGGTAGTTCACGGCTGTGGCTACCTCTGTGTCAGCACTCGGCAGCCCGTCCATAATTGTATATACCACCTAACCGTGGTTTTTTTTTCTTTCTTTATAGTCATACTAGTTACGAGTATACTATCTCTTTATCAACCAGTCTATATTAGCAGCAGACACAGTACAGTGCGGTAGTTCACGGCTGTGGCTACCTCTGTGTCGGCACTCGGCAGCCCGTCCATAATTGTATATACCACCTAACCGTGGTTTTTTTTTCTTTCTTTATACATACATACTAGTTACGAGTATACTATCTCTTTATCAACAAGTCTATATATTAGCAGCAGACACAGTACAGTGCGGTAGTTCATGGCTGTGGCTACCTCTGTGTCGGCACTCGGCAGCCCGTCCATAATTGTATATACCACCTAACCGTGGTTTTTTTTTCTTTCTTTATAGTCATACTAGTTACGAGTATACTATCTCTTTATCAACCAGTCTATATTAGCAGCAGACACAGTACAGTGCGGTAGTTCACGGCTGTGGCTACCTCTGTGTCGGCACTCGGCAGCCCGTCCATAATTGTATATACCACCTAACCGTGGTTTTTTTTTCTTTCTTTATACATACATACTAGTTACGAGTATACTATCTCTTTATCAACCAGTCTATATATTAGCAGCAGACACAGTACAGTGCGGTAGTTCACGGCTGTGGCTACCTCTGTGTCGGCACTCGGCAGCCCGTCCATAATTGTATATACCACCTAACCGTGGTTTTTTTTTCTTTCTTTATACATACATACTAGTTACGAGTATACTATCTCTTTATCAACCAGTCTATATATTAGCAGCAGACACAGTACAGTGCGGTAGTTCACGGCTGTGGCTACCTCTGTGTCGGCGCTCGGCAGCCCGTCCATAATTGTATATACCACCTAACCGTGGTTTTTTTTTCTTTCTTTATACATACATACTAGTTACGAGTATACTATCTCTTTATCAACCAGTCTATATTAGCAGCAGACACAGTACAGTGCGGTAGTTCACGGCTGTGGCTACCTCTGTGTCGGCACTCGGCAGCCCGTCCATAATTGTATATACCACCTAACCGTGGTTTTTTTTTCTTTCTTTATACATACATACTAGTTACGAGTATACTATCTCTTTATCAACCAGTCTATATATTAGCAGCAGACACAGTACAGTGCGGTAGTTCACGGCTGTGGCTACCTCTGTGTCGGCACTCGGCAGCCCGTCCATAATTGTATATACCACCTAACCGTGGTTTTTTTTTCTTTCTTTATAGTCATACTAGTTACGAGTATACTATCTCTTTATCAACCAGTCTATATTAGCAGCAGACACAGTACAGTGCGGTAGTTCACGGCTGTGGCTACCTCTGTGTCGGCACTCGGCAGCCCGTCCATAATTGTATATACCACCTAACCGTGGTTTTTTTTTCTTTCTTTATACATACATACTAGTTACGAGTATACTATCTCTTTATCAACCAGTCTATATATTAGCAGCAGACACAGTGCAGTGCGGTAGTTCACGGCTGTGGCTACCTCTGTGTCGGCACTCGGCAGCCCGTCCATAATTGTATATACCACCTAACCGTGGTTTTTTTTTCTTTCTTTATACATACATACTAGTTACGAGTATACTATCTCTTTATCAACCAGTCTATATTAGCAGCAGACACAGTACAGTGCGGTAGTTCACGGCTGTGGCTACCTCTGTGTCGGCACTCGGCAGCCCGTCCATAATTGTATATACCACCTAACCGTGGTTTTTTTTTCTTTCTTTATACATACATACTAGTTACGAGTATACTATCTCTTTATCAACCAGTCTATATATTAGCAGCAGACACAGTACAGTGCGGTAGTTCACGGCTGTGGCTACCTCTGTGTCGGCACTCGGCAGCCCGTCCATAATTGTATATACCACCTAACCGTGGTTTTTTTTTCGACCTTTATACATACATACTAGTTACGAGTATACTATCTCTTTATCAACCAGTCTATATTAGCAGCAGACACAGTACAGTGCGGTAGTTCACGGCTGTGGCTACCTCTGTGTCGGCACTCGGCAGCCCGTCCATAATTGTATATACCACCTAACCGTGGTTTTTTTTTCTTTCTTTATACATACATACTAGTTACGAGTATACTATCTCTTTATCAACCAGTCTATATATTAGCAGCAGACACAGTACAGTGCGGTAGTTCACGGCTGTGGCTACCTCTGTGTCGGCACTCGGCAGCCCGTCCATAATTGTATATACCACCTAACCGTGGTTTTTTTTTCTTTCTTTATAGTCATACTAGTTACGAGTATACTATCTCTTTATCAACCAGTCTATATTAGCAGCAGACACAGTACAGTGCGGTAGTTCACGGCTGTGGCTACCTCTGTGTCGGCACTCGGCAGCCCGTCCATAATTGTATATACCACCTAACCGTGGTTTTTTTTTCTTTCTTTATACATACATACTAGTTACGAGTATACTATCTCTTTATCAACCAGTCTATATATTAGCAGCAGACACAGTACAGTGCGGTAGTTCACGGCTGTGGCTACCTCTGTGTCGGCACTCGGCAGCCCGTCCATAATTGTATATACCACCTAACCGTGGTTTTTTTTTCTTTCTTTATAGTCATACTAGTTACGAGTATACTATCTCTTTATCAACCAGTCTATATTAGCAGCAGACACAGTACAGTGCGGTAGTTCACGGCTGTGGCTACCTCTGTGTCGGCACTCGGCAGCCCGTCCATAATTGTATATACCACCTAACCGTGGTTTTTTTTTCTTTCTTTATACATACATACTAGTTACGAGTATACTATCTCTTTATCAACCAGTCTATATATTAGCAGCAGACACAGTACAGTGCGGTAGTTCACGGCTGTGGCTACCTCTGTGTCGGCACTCGGCAGCCCGTCCATAATTGTATATACCACCTAACCGTGGTTTTTTTTTCTTTCTTTATACATACATACTAGTTACGAGTATACTATCTCTTTATCAACCAGTCTATATTAGCAGCAGACACAGTACAGTGCGGTAGTTCACGGCTGTGGCTACCTCTGTGTCGGCACTCGGCAGCCCGTCCATAATTGTATATACCACCTAACCGTGGTTTTTTTTTCTTTCTTTATACATACATACTAGTTACGAGTATACTATCTCTTTATCAACCAGTCTATATATTAGCAGCACACACAGTACAGTGCGGTAGTTCACGGCTGTGGCTACCTCTGTGTCGGCACTCGGCAGCCCGTCCATAATTGTATATACCACCTAACCGTGGTTTTTTTTTCTTTCTTTATAGTCATACTAGTTACGAGTATACTATCTCTTTATCAACCAGTCTATATTAGCAGCAGACACAGTACAGTGCGGTAGTTCACGGCTGTGGCTACCTCTGTGTCGGCACTCGGCAGCCCGTCCATAATTGTATATACCACCTAACCGTGGTTTTTTTTTCTTTCTTTATACATACATACTAGTTACGAGTATACTATCTCTTTATCAACCAGTCTATATATTAGCAGCAGACACAGTACAGTGCGGTAGTTCACGGCTGTGGCTACCTCTGTGTCAGCACTCGGCAGCCCGTCCATAATTGTATATACCACCTAACCGTGGTTTTTTTTTCTTTCTTTATAGTCATACTAGTTACGAGTATACTATCTCTTTATCAACCAGTCTATATTAGCAGCAGACACAGTACAGTGCGGTAGTTCACGGCTGTGGCTACCTCTGTGTCGGCACTCGGCAGCCCGTCCATAATTGTATATACCACCTAACCGTGGTTTTTTTTTCTTTCTTTATACATACATACTAGTTACGAGTATACTATCTCTTTATCAACAAGTCTATATATTAGCAGCAGACACAGTACAGTGCGGTAGTTCACGGCTGTGGCTACCTCTGTGTCGGCACTCGGCAGCCCGTCCATAATTGTATATACCACCTAACCGTGGTTTTTTTTTCTTTCTTTATAGTCATACTAGTTACGAGTATACTATCTCTTTATCAACCAGTCTATATTAGCAGCAGACACAGTACAGTGCGGTAGTTCACGGCTGTGGCTACCTCTGTGTCGGCACTCGGCAGCCCGTCCATAATTGTATATACCACCTAACCGTGGTTTTTTTTTCTTTCTTTATACATACATACTAGTTACGAGTATACTATCTCTTTATCAACCAGTCTATATATTAGCAGCAGACACAGTACAGTGCGGTAGTTCACGGCTGTGGCTACCTCTGTGTCGGCACTCGGCAGCCCGTCCATAATTGTATATACCACCTAACCGTGGTTTTTTTTTCTTTCTTTATACATACATACTAGTTACGAGTATACTATCTCTTTATCAACCAGTCTATATATTAGCAGCAGACACAGTACAGTGCGGTAGTTCACGGCTGTGGCTACCTCTGTGTCGGCGCTCGGCAGCCCGTCCATAATTGTATATACCACCTAACCGTGGTTTTTTTTTCTTTCTTTATACATACATACTAGTTACGAGTATACTATCTCTTTATCAACCAGTCTATATTAGCAGCAGACACAGTACAGTGCGGTAGTTCACGGCTGTGGCTACCTCTGTGTCGGCACTCGGCAGCCCGTCCATAATTGTATATACCACCTAACCGTGGTTTTTTTTTCTTTCTTTATACATACATACTAGTTACGAGTATACTATCTCTTTATCAACCAGTCTATATATTAGCAGCAGACACAGTACAGTGCGGTAGTTCACGGCTGTGGCTACCTCTGTGTCGGCACTCGGCAGCCCGTCCATAATTGTATATACCACCTAACCGTGGTTTTTTTTTCTTTCTTTATAGTCATACTAGTTACGAGTATACTATCTCTTTATCAACCAGTCTATATTAGCAGCAGACACAGTACAGTGCGGTAGTTCACGGCTGTGGCTACCTCTGTGTCGGCACTCGGCAGCCCGTCCATAATTGTATATACCACCTAACCGTGGTTTTTTTTTCTTTCTTTATACATACATACTAGTTACGAGTATACTATCTCTTTATCAACCAGTCTATATATTAGCAGCAGACACAGTGCAGTGCGGTAGTTCACGGCTGTGGCTACCTCTGTGTCGGCACTCGGCAGCCCGTCCATAATTGTATATACCACCTAACCGTGGTTTTTTTTTCTTTCTTTATACATACATACTAGTTACGAGTATACTATCTCTTTATCAACCAGTCTATATTAGCAGCAGACACAGTACAGTGCGGTAGTTCACGGCTGTGGCTACCTCTGTGTCGGCACTCGGCAGCCCGTCCATAATTGTATATACCACCTAACCGTGGTTTTTTTTTCTTTCTTTATACATACATACTAGTTACGAGTATACTATCTCTTTATCAACCAGTCTATATATTAGCAGCAGACACAGTACAGTGCGGTAGTTCACGGCTGTGGCTACCTCTGTGTCGGCACTCGGCAGCCCGTCCATAATTGTATATACCACCTAACCGTGGTTTTTTTTTCGACCTTTATACATACATACTAGTTACGAGTATACTATCTCTTTATCAACCAGTCTATATTAGCAGCAGACACAGTACAGTGCGGTAGTTCACGGCTGTGGCTACCTCTGTGTCGGCACTCGGCAGCCCGTCCATAATTGTATATACCACCTAACCGTGGTTTTTTTTTCTTTCTTTATACATACATACTAGTTACGAGTATACTATCTCTTTATCAACCAGTCTATATATTAGCAGCAGACACAGTACAGTGCGGTAGTTCACGGCTGTGGCTACCTCTGTGTCGGCACTCGGCAGCCCGTCCATAATTGTATATACCACCTAACCGTGGTTTTTTTTTCTTTCTTTATAGTCATACTAGTTACGAGTATACTATCTCTTTATCAACCAGTCTATATTAGCAGCAGACACAGTACAGTGCGGTAGTTCACGGCTGTGGCTACCTCTGTGTCGGCACTCGGCAGCCCGTCCATAATTGTATATACCACCTAACCGTGGTTTTTTTTTCTTTCTTTATACATACATACTAGTTACGAGTATACTATCTCTTTATCAACCAGTCTATATATTAGCAGCAGACACAGTACAGTGCGGTAGTTCACGGCTGTGGCTACCTCTGTGTCGGCACTCGGCAGCCCGTCCATAATTGTATATACCACCTAACCGTGGTTTTTTTTTCTTTCTTTATAGTCATACTAGTTACGAGTATACTATCTCTTTATCAACCAGTCTATATTAGCAGCAGACACAGTACAGTGCGGTAGTTCACGGCTGTGGCTACCTCTGTGTCGGCACTCGGCAGCCCGTCCATAATTTTATATACCACCTAACCGTGGTTTTTTTTTCTTTCTTTATACATACATACTAGTTACGAGTATACTATCTCTTTATCAACCAGTCTATATATTAGCAGCAGACACAGTACAGTGCGGTAGTTCACGGCTGTGGCTACCTCTGTGTCGGCACTCGGCAGCCCGTCCATAATTGTATATACCACCTAACCGTGGTTTTTTTTTCTTTCTTTATACATACATACTAGTTACGAGTATACTATCTCTTTATCAACCAGTCTATATATTAGCAGCAGACACAGTACAGTGCGGTAGTTCACGGCTGTGGCTACCTCTGTGTCGGCGCTCGGCAGCCCGTCCATAATTGTATATACCACCTAACCGTGGTTTTTTTTTCTTTCTTTATACATACATACTAGTTACGAGTATACTATCTCTTTATCAACCAGTCTATATTAGCAGCAGACACAGTACAGTGCGGTAGTTCACGGCTGTGGCTACCTCTGTGTCGGCACTCGGCAGCCCGTCCATAATTGTATATACCACCTAACCGTGGTTTTTTTTTCTTTCTTTATACATACATACTAGTTACGAGTATACTATCTCTTTATCAACCAGTCTATATATTAGCAGCAGACACAGTACAGTGCGGTAGTTCACGGCTGTGGCTACCTCTGTGTCGGCACTCGGCAGCCCGTCCGTAATTGTATATACCACCTAACCGTGGTTTTTTTTTCTTTCTTTATAGTCATACTAGTTACGAGTATACTATCTCTTTATCAACCAGTCTATATTAGCAGCAGACACAGTACAGTGCGGTAGTTCACGGCTGTGGCTACCTCTGTGTCGGCACTCGGCAGCCCGTCCATAATTGTATATACCACCTAACCGTGGTTTTTTTTTCTTTCTTTATACATACATACTAGTTACGAGTATACTATCTCTTTATCAACCAGTCTATATATTAGCAGCAGACACAGTACAGTGCGGTAGTTCACGGCTGTGGCTACCTCTGTGTCGGCACTCGGCAGCCCGTCCATAATTGTATATACCACCTAACCGTGGTTTTTTTTTCTTTCTTTATACATACATACTAGTTACGAGTATACTATCTCTTTATCAACCAGTCTATATTAGCAGCAGACACAGTACAGTGCGGTAGTTCACGGCTGTGGCTACCTCTGTGTCGGCACTCGGCAGCCCGTCCATAATTGTATATACCACCTAACCGTGGTTTTTTTTTCTTTCTTTATACATACATACTAGTTACGAGTATACTATCTCTTTATCAACCAGTCTATATATTAGCAGCAGACACAGTACAGTGCGGTAGTTCACGGCTGTGGCTACCTCTGTGTCGGCACTCGGCAGCCCGTCCATAATTGTATATACCACCTAACCGTGGTTTTTTTTTCTTTCTTTATACATACATACTAGTTACGAGTATACTATCTCTTTATCAACCAGTCTATATTAGCAGCAGACACAGTACAGTGCGGTAGTTCACGGCTGTGGCTACCTCTGTGTCGGCACTCGGCAGCCCGTCCATAATTGTATATACCACCTAACCGTGGTTTTTTTTTCTTTCTTTATACATACATACTAGTTACGAGTATACTATCTCTTTATCAACCAGTCTATATATTAGCAGCAGACACAGTACAGTGCGGTAGTTCACGGCTGTGGCTACCTCTGTGTCGGCACTCGGCAGCCCGTCCATAATTGTATATACCACCTAACCGTGTTTTTTTTTTCTTTCTTTATAGTCATACTAGTTACGAGTATACTATCTCTTTATCAACCAGTCTATATTAGCAGCAGACACAGTACAGTGCGGTAGTTCACGGCTGTGGCTACCTCTGTGTCGGCACTCGGCAGCCCGTCCATAATTGTATATACCACCTAACCGTGGTTTTTTTTTCTTTCTTTATACATACATACTAGTTACGAGTATACTATCTCTTTATCAACCAGTCTATATATTAGCAGCAGACACAGTACAGTGCGGTAGTTCACGGCTGTGGCTACCTCTGTGTCGGCACTCGGCAGCCCGTCCATAATTGTATATACCACCTAACCGTGGTTTTTTTTTCTTTCTTTATAGTCATACTAGTTACGAGTATACTATCTATTTATCAACCAGTCTATATTAGCAGCAGACACAGTACAGTGCGGTAGTTCACGGCTGTGGCTACCTCTGTGTCGGCACTCGGCAGCCCGTCCATAATTGTATATACCACCTAACCGTGGTTTTTTTTTCTTTCTTTATACATACATACTAGTTACGAGTATACTATCTCTTTATCAACCAGTCTATATATTAGCAGCAGACACAGTACAGTGCGGTAGTTCACGGCTGTGGCTACCTCTGTGTCGGCACTCGGCAGCCCGTCCATAATTGTATATACCACCTAACCGTGTTTTTTTTTTCTTTCTTTATAGTCATACTAGTTACGAGTATACTATCTCTTTATCAACCAGTCTATATTAGCAGCATACACAGTACAGTGCGGTAGTTCACGGCTGTGGCTACCTCTGTGTCGGCACTCGGCAGCCCGTCCATAATTGTATATACCACCTAACCGTGGTTTTTCTTTCTTTCTTTATACATACATACTAGTTACGAGTATACTATCTCTTTATCAACCAGTCTATATATTAGCAGCAGACACAGTACAGTGCGGTAGTTCACGGCTGTGGCTACCTCTGTGTCGGCGCTCGGCAGCCCGTCCATAATTGTATATACCACCTAACCGTGGTTTTTTTTTCTTTCTTTATACATACATACTAGTTACGAGTATACTATCTCTTTATCAACCAGTCTATATATTAGCAGCAGACACAGTACAGTGCGGTAGTTCACGGCTGTGGCTACCTCTGTGTCGGCACTCGGCAGCCCGTCCATAATTGTATATACCACCTAACCGTGGTTTTTTTTTCTTTCTTTATAGTCATACTAGTTACGAGTATACTATCTCTTTATCAACCAGTCTATATTAGCAGCAGACACAGTACAGTGCGGTAGTTCATGGCTGTGGCTACCTCTGTGTCGGCACTCGGCAGCCCGTCCATAATTGTATATACCACCTAACCGTGGTTTTTCTTTCTTTCTTTATACATACATACTAGTTACGAGTATACTATCTCTTTATCAACCAGTCTATATTAGCAGCAGACACAGTACAGTGCGGTAGTTCACGGCTGTGGCTACCTCTGTGTCGGCACTCGGCAGCCCGTCCATAATTGTATATACCACCTAACCGTGGTTTTTTTTTCTTTCTTTATACATACATACTAGTTACGAGTATACTATCTCTTTATCAACCAGTCTATATATTAGCAGCAGACACAGTACAGTGCGGTAGTTCACGGCTGTGGCTACCTCTGTGTCGGCACTCGGCAGCCCGTCCATAATTGTATATACCACCTAACCGTGGTTTTTTTTTCTTTCTTTATAGTCATACTAGTTACGAGTATACTATCTCTTTATCAACCAGTCTATATTAGCAGCAGACACAGTACAGTGCGGTAGTTCACGGCTGTGGCTACCTCTGTGTCGGCACTCGGCAGCCCGTCCATAATTGTATATACCACCTAACCGTGGTTTTTTTTTCTTTCTTTATACATACATACTAGTTACGAGTATACTATCTCTTTATCAACCAGTCTATATATTAGCAGCAGACACAGTACAGTGCGGTAGTTCACGGCTGTGGCTACCTCTGTGTCGGCACTCGGCAGCCCGTCCATAATTGTATATACCACCTAACCGTGGTTTTTTTTTCTTTCTTTATAGTCATACTAGTTACGAGTATACTATCTCTTTATCAACCAGTCTATATTAGCAGCAGACACAGTACAGTGCGGTAGTTCACGGCTGTGGCTACCTCTGTGTCGGCACTCGGCAGCCCGTCCATAATTGTATATACCACCTAACCGTGGTTTTTCTTTCTTTCTTTATACATACATACTAGTTACGAGTATACTATCTCTTTATCAACCAGTCTATATATTAGCAGCAGACACAGTACAGTGCGGTAGTTCACGGCTGTGGCTACCTCTGTGTCGGCGCTCGGCAGCCCGTCCATAATTGTATATACCACCTAACCGTGGTTTTTTTTTCTTTCTTTATACATACATACTAGTTACGAGTATACTATCTCTTTATCAACCAGTCTATATATTAGCAGCAGACACAGTACAGTGCGGTAGTTCACGGCTGTGGCTACCTCTGTGTCGGCACTCGGCAGCCCGTCCATAATTGTATATACCACCTAACCGTGGTTTTTTTTTCTTTCTTTATACATACATACTAGTTACGAGTATACTATCTCTTTATCAACCAGTCTATATTAGCAGCAGACACAGTACAGTGCGGTAGTTCACGGCTGTGGCTACCTCTGTGTCGGCACTCGGCAGCCCGTCCATAATTGTATATACCACCTAACCGTGGTTTTTTTTTCTTTCTTTATACATACATACTAGTTACGAGTATACTATCTCTTTATCAACCAGTCTATATATTAGCAGCAGACACAGTACAGTGCGGTAGTTCACGGCTGTGGCTACCTCTGTGTCGGCACTCGGCAGCCCGTCCATAATTGTATATACCACCTAACCGTGGTTTTTTTTTCTTTCTTTATAGTCATACTAGTTACGAGTATACTATCTCTTTATCAACCAGTCTATATTAGCAGCAGACACAGTACAGTGCGGTAGTTCACGGCTGTGGCTACCTCTGTGTCGGCACTCGGCAGCCCGTCCATAATTGTATATACCACCTAACCGTGGTTTTTTTTTCTTTCTTTATACATACATACTAGTTACGAGTATACTATCTCTTTATCAACCAGTCTATATATTAGCAGCAGACACAGTACAGTGCGGTAGTTCATGGCTGTGGCTACCTCTGTGTCGGCACTCGGCAGCCCGTCCATAATTGTATATACCACCTAACCGTGGTTTTTTTTTCTTTCTTTATAGTCATACTAGTTACGAGTATACTATCTCTTTATCAACCAGTCTATATTAGCAGCAGACACAGTACAGTGCGGTAGTTCACGGCTGTGGCTACCTCTGTGTCGGCACTCGGCAGCCCGTCCATAATTGTATATACCACCTAACCGTGGTTTTTTTTTCTTTCTTTATACATACATACTAGTTACGAGTATACTATCTCTTTATCAACCAGTCTATATATTAGCAGCAGACACAGTACAGTGCGGTAGTTCACGGCTGTGGCTACCTCTGTGTCGGCACTCGGCAGCCCGTCCATAATTGTATATACCACCTAACCGTGGTTTTTTTTTCTTTCTTTATAGTCATACTAGTTACGAGTATACTATCTCTTTATCAACCAGTCTATATTAGCAGCAGACACAGTACAGTGCGGTAGTTCACGGCTGTGGCTACCTCTGTGTCGGCACTCGGCAGCCCGTCCATAATTGTATATACCACCTAACCGTGGTTTTTTTTTCTTTCTTTATACATACATACTAGTTACGAGTATACTATCTCTTTATCAACCAGTCTATATATTAGCAGCAGACACAGTACAGTGCGGTAGTTCACGGCTGTGGCTACCTCTGTGTCGGCACTCGGCAGCCCGTCCATAATTGTATATACCACCTAACCGTGGTTTTTTTTTCTTTCTTTATACATACATACTAGTTACGAGTATACTATCTCTTTATCAACCAGTCTATATATTAGCAGCAGACACAGTACAGTGCGGTAGTTCACGGCTGTGGCTACCTCTGTGTCGGCGCTCGGCAGCCCGTCCATAATTGTATATACCACCTAACCGTGGTTTTTTTTCTTTCTTTATACATACATACTAGTTACGAGTATACTATCTCTTTATCAACCAGTCTATATTAGCAGCAGACACAGTACAGTGCGGTAGTTCACGGCTGTGGCTACCTCTGTGTCGGCACTCGGCAGCCCGTCCATAATTGTATATACCACCTAACCGTGGTTTTTTTTTCTTTCTTTATACATACATACTAGTTACGAGTATACTATCTCTTTATCAACCAGTCTATATATTAGCAGCAGACACAGTACAGTGCGGTAGTTCACGGCTGTGGCTACCTCTGTGTCGGCACTCGGCAGCCCGTCCATAATTGTATATACCACCTAACCGTGGTTTTTTTTTCTTTCTTTATAGTCATACTAGTTACGAGTATACTATCTCTTTATCAACCAGTCTATATTAGCAGCAGACACAGTACAGTGCGGTAGTTCACGGCTGTGGCTACCTCTGTGTCGGCACTCGGCAGCCCGTCCATAATTGTATATACCACCTAACCGTGGTTTTTTTTTTCTTTCTTTATACATACATACTAGTTACGAGTATACTATCTCTTTATCAACCAGTCTATATATTAGCAGCAGACACAGTACAGTGCGGTAGTTCACGGCTGTGGCTACCTCTGTGTCGGCACTCGGCAGCCCGTCCATAATTGTATATACCACCTAACCGTGGTTTTTTTTTCTTTCTTTATAGTCATACTAGTTACGAGTATACTATCTCTTTATCAACCAGTCTATATTAGCAGCAGACACAGTACAGTGCGGTAGTTCACGGCTGTGGCTACCTCTGTGTCGGCACTCGGCAGCCCGTCCATAATTGTATATACCACCTAACCGTGGTTTTTTTTTCTTTCTTTATACATACATACTAGTTACGAGTATACTATCTCTTTATCAACCAGTCTATATATTAGCAGCAGACACAGTACAGTGCGGTAGTTCACGGCTGTGGCTACCTCTGTGTCGGCACTCGGCAGCCCGTCCATAATTGTATATACCACCTAACCGTGGTTTTTTTTTCTTTCTTTATAGTCATACTAGTTACGAGTATACTATCTCTTTATCAACCAGTCTATATTAGCAGCAGACACAGTACAGTGCGGTAGTTCACGGCTGTGGCTACCTCTGTGTCGGCACTCGGCAGCCCGTCCATAATTGTATATACCACCTAACCGTGTTTTTTTTTTCTTTCTTTATACATACATACTAGTTACGAGTATACTATCTCTTTATCAACCAGTCTATATATTAGCAGCAGACACAGTACAGTGCGGTAGTTCACGGCTGTGGCTACCTCTGTGTCGGCACTCGGCAGCCCGTCCATAATTGTATATACCACCTAACCGTGGTTTTTTTTTCTTTCTTTATAGTCATACTAGTTACGAGTATACTATCTCTTTATCAACCAGTCTATATTAGCAGCAGACACAGTACAGTGCGGTAGTTCACGGCTGTGGCTACCTCTGTGTCGGCACTCGGCAGCCCGTCCATAATTGTATATACCACCTAACCGTGGTTTTTTTTCTTTCTTTATACATACATACTAGTTACGAGTATACTATCTCTTTATCAACCAGTCTATATATTAGCAGCAGACACAGTACAGTGCGGTAGTTCACGGCTGTGGCTACCTCTGTGTCGGCACTCGGCAGCCCGTCCATAATTGTATATACCACCTAACCGTGGTTTTTTTTTCTTTCTTTATACATACATACTAGTTACGAGTATACTATCTCTTTATCAACCAGTCTATATATTAGCAGCAGACACAGTACAGTGCGGTAGTTCACGGCTGTGGCTACCTCTGTGTCGGCACTCGGCAGCCCGTCCATAATTGTATATACCACCTAACCGTGGTTTTTTTTTCTTTCTTTATAGTCATACTAGTTACGAGTATACTATCTCTTTATCAACCAGTCTATATTAGCAGCAGACACAGTACAGTGCGGTAGTTCACGGCTGTGGCTACCTCTGTGTCGGCACTCGGCAGCCCGTCCATAATTGTATATACCACCTAACCGTGGTTTTTTTTTTTTTCTTTATAGTCATACTAGTTACGAGTATACTATCTCTTTATCAACCAGTCTATATTAGCAGCAGACACAGTACAGTGCGGTAGTTCACGGCTGTGGCTACCTCTGTGTCGGCACTCGGCAGCCCGTTCAATAATTGTATACTAGTATCCAATCCATCCATCTCCATTGTTTACCTGAGGTGCCTTTTAGTTGTGCCTATTAAAATATGGAGAACAAAAATGTTGAGGTTCCAAAATTAGGGAAAGATCAAGATCCACTTCCACCTCGTGCTGAAGCTGCTGCCACTAGTCATGGCCGAGACGATGAAATGCCAGCAACGTCGTCTGCCAAGGCCGATGCCCAATGTCATAGTACAGAGCATGTCAAATCCAAAACACCAAATATCAGTAAAAAAAGGACTCCAAAACCTAAAATAAAATTGTCGGAGGAGAAGCGTAAACTTGCCAATATGCCATTTACCACACGGAGTGGCAAGGAACGGCTGAGGCCCTGGCATATGTTCATGGCTAGTGGTTCAGCTTCACATGAGGATGGAAGCACTCAGCCTCTCGCTAGAAAAATGAAAAGACTAAAGCTGGCAAAAGCAGTAGCACCGCAAAGAACTGTGCGTTCTTCGAAATCCCAAATCCACAAGGAGAGTCCGACTCCAATTGTTTCGGTTGCAATGCCTGACCTTCCCAACACTGGACGTGAAGAGCATGCGCCTTCCACCATTTGCACGCCCCCTGCAAGTGATGGAAGGAGCACCCGCAGTCCAGTTCCTGATAGTCAGATTGAAGATGTCAGTGTTGAAGTACACCAGGATGAGGAGGATATGGGTGTTGCTGGCGCTGGGGAGGAAATTGACCAGGAGGATTCTGATGGTGAGGTGGTTTGTTTAAGTCAGGCACCCGGGGAGACACCTGTTGTCCGTGGTAGGAATATGGCCGTTGACATGCCTGGTGAAAATACCAAAAAAATCAGCTCTTCGGTGTGGAAGTATTTCACCAGAAATGCGGACAACAGGTGTCAAGCCGTGTGTTCCCTTTGTCAAGCTGTAATAAGTAGGGGTAAGGACGTTAACCACCTCGGAACATCCTCCCTTATACGTCACCTGCAGCGCATTCATAATAAGTCAGTGACAAGTTCAAAAACTTTGGGTGACAGCGGAAGCAGTCCACTGACCAGTAAATCCCTTCCTCTTGTAACCAAGCTCACGCAAACCACCCCACCAACTCCCTCAGTGTCAATTTCCTCCTTCCCCAGGAATGCCAATAGTCCTGCAGGCAATGTCACTGGCAATTCTGACGAGTCCTCTCCTGCCTGGGATTCCTCCGATGCATCCTTGCGTGTAACGCCTACTGCTGCTGGCGCTGCTGTTGTTGCTGCTGGGAGTCGATGGTCATCCCAGAGGGGAAGTCGTAAGCCCACTTGTACTACTTCCAGTAAGCAATTGACTGTTCAACAGTCCTTTGCGAGGAAGATGAAATATCACAGCAGTCATCCTGCTGCAAAGCGGATAACTGAGGCCTTGACAACTATGTTGGTGTTAGACGTGCGTCCGGTATCCGCCGTTAGTTCACAGGGAACTAGACAATTTTTTGAGGCAGTGTGCCCCCGTTACCAAATACCATCTAGGTTCCACTTCTCTAGGCAGGCGATACCGAGAATGTACACGGACGTCAGAAAAAGACTCACCAGTGTCCTAAAAAATGCAGTTGTACCCAATGTCCACTTAACCACGGACATGTGGACAAGTGGAGCAGGGCAGGGTCAGGACTATATGACTGTGACAGCCCACTGGGTAGATGTATGGACTCCCGCCGCAAGAACAGCAGCGGCGGCACCAGTAGCAGCATCTCGCAAACGCCAACTCTTTCCTAGGCAGGCTACGCTTTGTATCACCGCTTTCCAGAATACGCACACAGCTGAAAACCTCTTACGGCAACTGAGGAAGATCATCGCGGAATGGCTTACCCCAATTGGACTCTCCTGTGGATTTGTGGCATCGGACAACGCCAGCAATATTGTGTGTGCATTAAATATGGGCAAATTCCAGCACGTCCCATGTTTTGCACATACCTTGAATTTGGTGGTGCAGAATTTTTTAAAAAACGACAGGGGCGTGCAAGAGATGCTGTCGGTGGCCAGAAGAATTGCGGGACACTTTCGGCGTACAGGCACCACGTACAGAAGACTGGAGCACCACCAAAAACTACTGAACCTGCCCTGCCATCATCTGAAGCAAGAAGTGGTAACGAGGTGGAATTCAACCCTCTATATGCTTCAGAGGTTGGAGGAGCAGCAAAAGGCCATTCAAGCCTATACAATTGAGCACGATATAGTAGGTGGAATGCACCTGTCTCAAGCACAGTGGAGAATGATTTCAACGTTGTGCAAGGTTCTGATGCCCTTTGAACTTGCCACACGTGAAGTCAGTTCAGACACTGCCAGCCTGAGTCAGGTCATTCCCCTCATCAGGCTTTTGCAGAAGAAGCTGGAGACATTGAAGGAGGAGCTAACACGGAGCGATTCCGCTAGGCATGTGGGACTTGTGGATGGAGCCCTTAATTCGCTTAACAAGGATTCACGGGTGGTCAATCTGTTGAAATCAGAGCACTACATTTTGGCCACCGTGCTCGATCCTAGATTTAAAGCCTACTTTGGATCTCTCTTTCCGGCAGACACAAGTCTGCTGGGGTTGAAAGACCTGCTGGTGACAAAATTGTCAAGTCAAGCGGAACGCGACCTGTCAACATCTCCTCCTTCACATTCTCCCGCAACTGGGGGTGCGAGGAAAAGGCTCAGAATTCCGAGCCCACCCGCTGGCGGTGATGCAGGGCAGTCTGGAGCGACTGCTGATGCTGACATCTGGTCCGGACTGAATGACCTGACAACGATTACGGACATGTCGTCTACTGTCACTGCATATGATTCTCTCAACATTGATAGAATGGTGGAGGATTATATGAGTGACCGCATCCAAGTAGGCACGTCACATAGTCCGTACTTATACTGGCAGGAAAAAGAGGCAATTTGGAGGCCCTTGCACAAACTGGCTTTATTCTACCTAAGTTGCCCTCCCACAAGTGTGTACTCCGAAAGAGTGTTTAGTGCCGCCGCTCACCTTGTCAGCAATCGGCGTACGAGGTTACATCCAGAAAATGTGGAGAAGATGATGTTCATTAAAATGAATTATAATCAATTCCTCCGCGGAGACATTGACCAGCAGCAATTGCCTCCACAAAGTACACAGGGAGCTGAGATGGTGGATTCCAGTGGGGACGAATTGATAATCTGTGAGGAGGGGGATGTACACGGTGATATATCGGAGGGTGATGATGAGGTGGACATCTTGCCTCTGTAGAGCCAGTTTGTGCAAGGAGAGATTAATTGCTTCTTTTTTGGGGGGGGTCCAAACCAACCCGTCATATCAGTCACAGTCGTGTGGCAGACCCTGTCACTGAAATGATGGGTTGGTTAAAGTGTGCATGTCCTGTTTTGTTTATACAACATAAGGGTGGGTGGGAGGGCCCAAGGACAATTCCATCTTGCACCTTTTTTTTCTTTTCTTTTTCTTTGCGTCATGTGCTGTTTGGGGAGGGTTTTTTGGAAGGGACATCCTGCGTGACACTGCAGTGCCACTCCTAGATGGGCCCGGTGTTTGTGTCGGCCACTAGGGTCGCTTATCTTACTCACACAGCTACCTCATTGCGCCTCTTTTTTTCTTTGCGTCATGTGCTGTTTGGGGAGGGTTTTTTGGAAGGGACATCCTGCGTGACACTGCAGTGACACTCCTACATGGGCCCGGTGTTTGTGTCGGCCACTAGGGTCGCTTATCTTACTCACACAGCTACCTCATTGCGCCTCTTTTTTTCTTTGCGTCATGTGCTGTTTGGGGAGGGTTTTTTGGAAGGGACATCCTGCGTGACACTGCAGTGCCACTCCTAGATGGGCCCGGTGTTTGTGTCGGCCACTGGGGTCGCTAATCTTACTCACACAGCTACCTCATTGCGCCTCTTTTTTTCTTTGCGTCATGTGCTGTTTGGGGAGGGTTTTTTGGAAGGGCCATCCTGCGTGACACTGCAGTGCCACTCCTAGATGGGCCCGGTGTTTGTGTCGGCCACTAGGGTCGCTTATCTTACTCACACAGCGACCTCGGTGCAAATTTTAGGACTAAAAATAATATTGTGAGGTGTGAGGTATTCAGAATAGACTGAAAATGAGTGGAAATTATGGTTTTTGAGGTTAATAATACTTTGGGATCAAAATGACCGCCAAATTCTATGATTTAAGCTGTTTTTTAGGTTTTTTGGAAAAAAACACCCGAATCCAAAACACACCCGAATCCGACAAAAAAAATTCGGTGAGGCTTTGCCAAAACGCGGTCGAACCCAAAACACGGCCGCGGAACCGAACCCAAAACCAAAACACAAAACCCGAAAAATTTCCGGCGCTCATCTCTAGTTTCTATGTGTGTGTCTGTGAGGTGTGTGTGGTGGAATTGGAGGAGTGTGTTTGTTTGCTTGTAATTTTCAAATTACAATCCAGAAGAAGTCTGCCCACAGAACTGCATCTCACCGCTGTCTGTCTGTAATTTCAACAAGGCCGCCAAGCACCATACTGCAGACTTCAGAAGAGATGGGCCTCCATTCGACACAGCTTATTGGGGAGTCTGTTTCCTACAAAAATACACCAAAACATTGCATCACACACATACTTCCACATCACCAACAGCAACAGATCCTAAGCAATTTTTTTGGTCTAACTGGACAAGCCAGAAAATAACCATCTGGAGCATTTAAAGGGCCTGATTCAGACCTGATTGCTCCTCTGTAAATTTGCAGAGGTTTGCACTCAGATAGCCACCGCCCAGAAAGAGTGAATACCCACCCGCACAAGTCTGCGTACGCCATGCAAAAAGCTTTGCATACACTGGCCAGCTGCAAATCCGTTTGCAACTCACCATCAAATGTTTTTTCCAGTCTGTGCAGTCTGTGCACAGGAATGCCTGCATTTTTACTGACTCTCCCAGAAAACTGCCTGTTACCACCCCCAAACATCTGCTTCCTGTCAATCAACCTGTGTATGCCTAGCGATCAAAAAAAGCTAAATTATTTTGCATATTGGCCTCTCTCGTGCGCGCTACAATCCATATGCATGCACACCAGTACAGCAAATTGCTTTGCAAGCCAAAAGTGTACAGTCAACCATAATGTATCGCAGTTAACTACTGAGGTTCCAAGAGTGGCAAATACCTTGGAGCAACAGATAAATAGCAACAACCACTTCCATGATTCGTTCCTGCGACTAATGGAATACAAACATACTTGCACCTGCTTAAAACAAATATTAGCCATCAGCAGACCGTAGTTCAATTTAGAGATGAGCCATTCAGATTTTAAGAAATCCCAATCGCTTTGAAATTTTGGGATCCGAGGCAATTGAGCAGGGGCTCGGATCTTCCCAGCTGTCCTGGATCCCTATTTGAGCCAAAACCTTGAGATCCCACTGTCTGATCTTGCGGTTTTGGCTCAGGTTCCAATTTCAAAAATCCCATTGCAATTAATGGGGTTAGCTGAGACAGCCATCTGTCACAGCTCTCAGCCATTCAACACATCCCAATAGAATACAAAGGGGCAAAACCTTGAGATCCCAAGACACAGGGTGCTCTACCTCCAGGGGTCGTCATGGTCGACATTAACCAATTTAAGATTTGAGGCTGTTTATTGTGATATAGTGTAAAAGCAAAATGTGCTTTGGCCATAGCAAAATGTCACCATTGTCCAGTTAAAAACCAAAATGTTTGTATAATTACCTCAGTCAAATGCAAGCATCTCAGGATGAACAAAAATGCACAGCAGCAATCAGACATGCCTGCAAAAAAGCTTCCCTTACAGCGTGCCACTATGACTCCTGAAGACAGAAGCATCTATCTGGAGGCATCTATCTGGAGCTGTAATGCATCCAAACCCCAATTCAGGTATCTGGATAAGGTGGCCTGTGAGATTACAATAACTCTGCCAGTGACAGACTGCAAGCACCCAATAGAAAGTGCAACACAGCCAGGAGTGCTGTCTCAGGGTCTCGGCACAGTTTGACTAGGTCATACAGATGGAATATGTTGTTACACTTGAACCAAAACATATGTATTACCTCACCATTCACCAATACATTCAGGTTCAAACACCCTCAAAAAAATGAGACCTGTGCAGCCTCTGCGGTACCTGCACAACCTGCTGATCCTGTTCAGTTTCATAACCTTGGGTCCTTCCAGCCTTGTGGCAGAGTCTCAGGAATCCCACAGCACCATGCTTGTAGCCAAAAGGCAAATGCTGAGCCATTCTAACATCAGAGAACTTGGTGCAGGCTTGGTGCAGGCTTATTCCTGTGTTATAGGCATCAGAATTGAATACTTAATGATGGCTAAGCAGACACAGATGTCAACCATGCTGAGGAAAAGGTGGTGTTTTTGAAAGTTCTGTATTGAACTGACTTTTTATCATTTATGCCTGAGTTTATTAGATTTTCATAATTGTTTGCAAACACAAATCTAGGGAAATTCCTGTGTTTTATTGATGTCTATGAAAATTCCTCCTGAGTTTGGCTGATGTTGTGTTTGGTCATATAACACTGTCCACCAGTGGCAGGTTTTACCTATAGGCTGCAGAACTGCAGCCCCCTCCCCAGTTAAAATCTTGCCACTCAGATCACTGTTAAACCCCTTTCACATCGCAAAAATAGCCCGGTATCAACCTGGCATATTGCCGGGTCGACACGGGTCACTGTGATGTGAAAGGCCCATGGAGAATTCCCGGGTTGTCTGACCCGGTAATTCAACCTGGGTAATAAGAAGGGTTATTCCCGGGTTAAATACCAGGTCAGTGGCAGTGTAAACGGCTTCCCAGGTCGATACAACTTGGGACCCATTCACTACATAGGGAGAGGCAGCACGGAGATATGCTCATCTCCCAGTGCCGTCTCTGCTGCCGAATCTTCCCCCCACTGCTATGGTTACCCAACCCAGCAATAAGCCTGCTATTATGGTCCAATGCTGGATCCTACCCAGGAAGGACCCGTTTCCAATTCCCGGGTGGGATCCAGCATTGGAGATGTGGTGAAAGGGGTATAAATTAAGCCAGATGCAGTCCGTGGGACTCCACTGGCTTCACAGTGACTGGCAGTGACTTCCTATTGGAAATCTTACTTGCCAGTCACAGACACTACAGGTAGTCCCATTTGGAGGTGTTTCCTGCCTTCAGGACTGCCAGACCAGACAGCAATTAGCAGAGAGATGGCTTCCTGAAGGAAGCTAGCTCCCTGCCTTGTCAGCCCTAGCCAGCTTCTATGGGCTGCAGCCGATAGTGTCTTTATTGAAGTCTTTTATCCTCTCTTGGTTTTTAGTCTTAATTCTGCTGTACAAAACTCTCCTATAAAAACACTCAGCCTATCTCATGTCACAGGACAATGAGGCTTGCACTTACAAAATCTCATCTGTTGTATAGTCACATTTGGAGGCTTCTCTCAGAAAAAATTGTTCCTGGTGAACAATCTTACATTTTATGATGTCACCAAATGTAAACTGCAAATGTAAGTTATGGGGGCAGAAAAATACTTCAGTCCATATCTGATAACACTAGCACGTCTAGAATTGGTGCAAGTACATTACCATTTACACAGCAATTTTCTAACATTTTTTTTTTTTGCTAGCTTTTTGTCAATTATTCACCCATATAATGTTAAATAGAAAGAAAATAATATTACCATCCTGAGACAACTATCTTAGCAAGTCTGTAATAGATACCTTAACATACTGTATTTAATATACTGTACAATTCTGTACAATTCTTAAATATAAGCTATAAATAAAACCTTTCTCATTCCAGGCTGTTCCACTCTTCTAATAGATGATTAATGTGTTATCAGTTTTATAAAAGATATTTAATTTTATATGCAAAGCTAAAAGAAAATCTTTGAAGTGCAAAATGAATAAAGTATCACACTATAAATAAAGCTGGAAAGATAAATGGAATGTCTTTTGTTTCTTTAGTGTCTTAGATAGAACACACGACAATGGTAATTGAGTGACGTACTTATGTGTATCCGTGTTTATACTGTATGCTGCATCACTTACTGTCTGAATATAGCTATAATTGCATGAGACATGAGTCACAATCTATTAATAGAGTAACAAGTAACATAAGAGTTGAATGACTAACACACTGTACTCTTGACGCTTTTTTCACTTTCTGCTTTTTTTCTCTTTTAAGAACTGACTTCTACTTTTTGTAAATATATTCAGTATGTACAAGGCAGGAAGAGTACCATTCCTTAGAGCTTTATGCTGCTAAAATAACTAGGTCACATTTGAACCTCTTTCTGGCACACATAAACTATACATTCTTCCCCACATTTAAATTAGAAAGAAGGCAATAAAATACTGCATGAGTGCATTGTGTACTGAATGGTGCATGGCACTACATAACTGAGTGAAAAATAAACTATCAGTACAGTATATTAAAATTGAATTTGCCTCCAGCAGATTGTCCAAAAATAATTTAATAACTCTGTGACAGCACCCATATGATGGCAGGAAAATTACACCTCCCATCCCCCCACCACACACACTATACATATGTATAATGCCATCAAGGTGGTGTGGCAGTGACTGGCGTACATTTGGGTGATGATTGGAAGTATGAGACATTTTGGTGGCGCAGAACTCACTGCATGGTAGTATTTTTTCACAGGCAGCTGGTGGACAAAGGCATTGTACACAGACAAAACAAAAACACCTGCAGTACACACGACAATTGCTTTTGCTTTTATTTACAAAAATGCACCTGTTAGTATTTCTATAAAAGATGTGCAACGACCTTCATGTATTGGTTTTTGATCTGTATTCATATTTGTGTTTATTTTTGTGTTTTCTTTTTGCAAAACCTCACTCTTGTGTTTTGATTTTGGTTCTGTATTAAAAAAAATGCTAAAAACAGCTAAAATCATATAATTTGGGCCTGTGTTTGTCGCTACAGTATTATCACCCTCAATAACATTAATTTCAGTCATTTCCACTCAATTTTAGCCACATAAAAGCTCACAATATTGTTCACTAATATAGGCCAATGGTTGGCTGGCTAAATGAAGCAACTGAGCAACAGCACAAACACACAACAGTTACCTTAAGAATATAGCACAACTATTAAACATTGTGGCACAGCAGTGGCAGGCAGGATTGCAGTTTAATGTACTATATGACCTCATAGAATGAATGTTTTCAAAAGGACTGTACAGAGAAATGGAGGTGGAGTATGTATGTAGTGGAAGGCAGGTAAAGGAAGGTAGAATTGGTTGATTGATTAGTTAATTTAGTTAAATTGTTTTATAGATTAAGAAAATGTATGAGGGAGGAGGAGGGGCAGTATGGCTAGCAGATCAGATTCCTATTTTTTTAACCCTTGTCGGGAAACCTTGTTATTAAGATTGCTCTTTAACCCTGGTCGGGAATCCTTGACTACTAACATTGCTCTTCAACACTTGTCATGAAACATTGGCTATAAAAATTGCTTTTCAACCCTTGTCAAAAATCCTTAGCTATTGTATTAACATTGTATTCTTTACTAGTTAAAAATGTGTTGCAAATCACTTCCGGTTCCGGGTGCATGGAGTGAGCAGCGCGGTCTCACAGCTCTGCTCCGTGCCCGGCTCAAAGTGACCTTTACACGGCTGACTAAGCATCCAGAAGCCACCCCCACATACTCCAGCTTCCCCCCTCTATCCACCATGGACAAGTTTGTGACCTTTTCCCAGCCGCAGCAATCGCAGCAACAGACGCTGCAGCAAGTGAAGAGAGGAGTGGATCCTAATATGGCGCCGGAACCAGACGCACACGCCACATCCCCTGCCAGCAAAAAGACTGCTGCAGATCTGGGCTCTGATGCCTCCCAACCCTTTAGAGCTCCTGATGCTCCGCTCACATATGCAGACTTGGTGGACACAATTAACTCCACAGTGGACCTCTCCTCTCACAAGCGGTGAGTGGCATATCTGCTCAAGTACAGCAGTTTAATTTATGTGTCTCCGGGGCTGAAAACAGAATAGGCTCTGTTGACCATAATCTAGTTGATGTACAATGTGAGGTGAAGCGACTAGAAAAAGAGAATTATGCTCTTATTAACCCTATGGAGGATATTGAAAATCGCTCGTGATGTAACAATATGTGAGTGGTGGGGCTTCCCGAATCCATTAAAGACCCTGAGCTGGAAAAATTTGTCAGATATACCCTACCCCAGCTATTGGGAAACCAGGACCTCTGCAAAGATATGATTATTGAACGGGTGCATCGGGTGGGCCCCCCTCGCCCACATGATCCTCACCCACGAGTCAATCTCTTTAAATGCTTAAGCTATACTCATAAACTTGAGATATGGAAAGCCTCCAGGAAAATGTCTGTCATCAATTGGGAAGGGAAAAAACTGAGGATTTTTCAAGATTTCTCAGCAGACCTGACAAAAGCAAGAAAAGCTTTTTCTCCCATCTGATCCAAGCTTGTAGCCAACAAACAAAAGTTTGCTCTGATTTACCCAGCAAAACTTTGCCTGTTTTACAAGGATAAACATTATGACTTTCTTTCACCTAATGACGCAGCTGACTTTCTGCGAGACAAGGATCTGACCTGTCATCTGACATCTCTGATCCAGTTCCACCAGGCGCCTCCCAATAAGCTGGTTGTTTGTCACTATTTTTCTGTTACTGGACTTTGATTTCAGGTTTCGCATGTTTTGCCTGACCTGGTACGGAGGGTGCTTATGCTCCGGGTATTATATATGAAGTACTTTGGTACTTGCACTAT
The DNA here is from genome assembly GCF_028390025.1 of Pseudophryne corroboree. Taxonomy (NCBI): domain Eukaryota; kingdom Metazoa; phylum Chordata; class Amphibia; order Anura; family Myobatrachidae; genus Pseudophryne; species Pseudophryne corroboree. The sequence continues at coordinate 569,056,782 of NC_086447.1, read as the reverse complement.
TGTTTTTTTTTGTTCTGTTCCAGAAGTGAAGTGTTATGTTTCTTACTCTATCTAACACGCTGCGCGTGTATTTCTCATTGAAGCTTTTACAGCTCTAAGTGTCTATCTCCTTGTCCATGTGCACCCCCTCCCTCTTGTTCTTCCCTCCCTCCCCCTTTCCATGTGATATTATAATGATGTGTTTTGATATACTGTACTATTGTTTCTTTCACTAGACCCGATCCTGTTCTGTTATCACACACAGTGTATTTTAAATGTCTAACATTCATATAGGTTCCTGTATGTAGGGGGATTTAACTCCCCTGCAAAGAGAAGAAAGATTTTGGTCTATTATAACACTCTAAAGTTTGACCTAGTATTTATACAAGAAGCCCATTTAATCCCCTCTGAAATGATCAAACTACAGATGCTTGGATGGAAGTTACTCACTTCAGCATCATACAACTCTAAAACCCGTGGGGTGGCCATACTTATTAGATGCAATATTCCTTACAACTTTATCACAACGTTTTTTGACTATGAAGGCAGATATACCATTAAACAATTATATCTTTACTCTCAACTGTATACCCTCTGTAATGTTTATGCCCCTACCACTTACTCCAAGGAATTTTTTCAGACTCTAATAGTTAAGCTGACTCCATGCATGGATGAACCCCTTAGAATATGTGGAGATTTCAACTTAATCTCCGATATTTCCCTAGATAGAGCAGCCCCTTCTAAACCTCATAAAATTTCCAAAACCCTACCCAAATTAGGTATTCCTCAGTTTGTTTCACAATTATCTTTAGTTGATATTTGGAGGTCCTCTAGCCCTACATCGAGAGCATATACATGTATTTCCGCTGCCTACCATACCTATTCTAGGATTAATTATCTTTTAGTTTCTCAGACCTTGTTCACAAGAATTTCATCAGTAGACATTGAACCGATTATTATTTCAGGCCACACCCTCTTATGGTTTGAGCTTAGTGTATCAGATAAGCGACCATCTTGTTCCTCTTGGCGCTTCCCCTCCCATCTTCTTTCCTCTCCTGAATTCAAATCTATGTTGTCAGATAGCTGGAAAGATTTTGTCACTAACAACAAACTCAGAGCCACCACTGACCCCCCTCTCTTTTGGCAGACTGCCAAATCAGTTCTTAGGGGTAATATGTCCTACGTATCTCGGTTGAACAAGGCATATGCGGCATCCTACCGTTCTCTACAAGACTCCCTCACCACAACATACTCTTCATTCCAATGCGACCTTACTCCAACTAACAAATCACTTTATATTACAGCAAAAACCCATTTCGAAGAATTTCTCCATAAAAGAGGTAATAAATATCTCTACCATGTGAACTATCGTTATCACCGATTTGGAAATAAAATGGGCAAACTTCTTACGAATATATTAAATGGTTCTAGACCCTCTGTAGCAGTTCACATTCTTAGGAAATTGGATGGAATGCTAACTTCTTCCAATAAGCAAATAGCAGAAACTATGAATCTTTTCTATTCTGATCTATACTCTACACCTTCACACATCTCTTCTTCCTCTCTGCCTCCTTCCTCTGACCAAAACATGTTATGGCCTGCACTACCTTATCCCACTATTTCTGCTGAACACCAAGAGGCCTTGTCTGCACCTATCATGCCTGGGGAGGTCTCAAAAGTTATCAGGTCTCTAAAACCGAGCAAGGCCCCAGGCCTTGATGGCTTTGGTGGTAGTTTTTACAAAACACTACATTATGAGATTTTAGATACCTTAGTCTTTACCTTTGATTATATTTTACAGTCGGGCACTGCCCCTCTTTACTTTAATATGGCATATTTAAAAATTTTGCCCAAACAGGGACGTGATCTGACATTGCTAGGTTCGTACAGACCCATTTCTCTTTTCAATTCAGACTATAAAATCCTAGCAAAAATACTGGCAGACAGATTGAAAAATATTCTCCCCACCATCACTCACCTGGATCAAATCGGGTTCAACCAGGGCAGACACTCTGTTCTTTATTTAAGAAAAGTGATATCAGCAATGCAACATCTTCAAAACTCTTTGGATGTTCCTCCCCCAGGTGTGATAGTCTCTTTGGATGCAGAGAAGGCCTTTGATCTTGTACTCTGGCACTATTTATATACATATATGTCTCAATTTGGTATCCCTTCCTCTTTTATCTCTTATGGTAAAATTCTTTACAGTAACCCATTATCCCAAATTCTTTGTAATGGACAGATATCGGAATGTTTCCCAATCTGTAAGGGTACTAGACAGGGATGCCCCCTTTCCCCTCTTCTATTTGAAATCACCATAGAACCCCTAGCTATTGCCCTTTGCAGCTCCTCTGATTTTAAAGGCATCTGGATATCCTCCCAGGAACTGAAAGTCTCTCTCTTTGCAGATGATATGCTGCTATTTGTTACTGACCCTCTGAAATATCTCCCACATATTATGGGATTGATTGCGGATTTGGGGAGAATCTCTGGATACAAAATCAATGTGGATAAATCTGAAGTTTGGCCGATTGGTTCTTACTCCTTAGATCTACAGTCTTCCTCTGTCTTTTCAAAATTTTGGATATCCTTCAGTCACATCAAATACTTAAGGGTCTTCATCCCCTCTTTGACTGATAAACTGTACTCCCTAAATTTTTTCCCTCTACTACGATAGATAAACAATTTGCCTTTATAGCACGAAATACAAATCAAACTTAACAATAGATATTAGTGAAATGCTTGAGTAAATAGTAAAGTCTTGAGTCTATTTTTGAAGGATTATAGAGTGGAGGCTTCTTAAACTGTATGGGGAAGGGTGCTCCACAGAGTTGGAGCCCAACAGCAGAAAGCTCAACCCCAGATGAATTCAGGGAAATTCTAGGGATTGTTAGTAGTCTGTTTTCTACAGTTCACAGTTATCAAGTGGAATAATAAGGAATTAGAAGCTACTTCAAGTACTTTGGGCCCAGGTCATGTAGGGATTTGAAAGTTTTTAAGCCAATCTTGAAAATGATTCACCATCATAGAGGTAGCCAGTGAAGGGAGTAGAGAATTGGTGTTATGTAGCTGGAATGGGTCTGCTTGGTTAATAGCCAGACAGCTGCATTTTGTACCATCTGCAAGCAGTGCAATTCTTTTGCTGGGAGACCATGGTAGAGGGCATTTCAGTAAACTAGGCGTGATGATACAAATGCATGTATGGCTTTATGCTTGATTCTTGCTATGTTCCTCAGATTAAAGAATGAGGATGTGATTGTGGCTGATGCCTGATGTTTAAGTGTCAAGCCACTATCCAGGACAAAATCAAGATTCCACACATGTTCAGTGTTTTGTAGTTCTAAACCCCCATGCGTAGGTCCTGTTGGTTGGCTATGCTGCAGTCTTGTCCTGTGACCTATCCTAAGGACTTCTGTTTTATTAGGGTTCAGTCACAGCCAACTGGCACTCATCCATTCCATGAGCTCAGCTAGGAAGCCATTTACGGTTGTTGTTGTTGTTGTTGTGGTAGCAATGGTAGAACAGGCCATGATGTCGGATTAATTCACCCAGTGGTAGCATGTACTGTATACTGCAAAAAGCATGGAAGATAGTAAAAAACCCCATTGGACACCTCAAGTCAATGGCACTGGTGACAACGAGTATACCACAGATCTTTGTGAGAAATTATTTGAACCAGCTAAGAACTGCACCATCCAGTCTACAGAAATTCTTTAGGTGTTCAATTAGAATCCCAAAGTCCATGGTGACAGCTGCAGAGAGATCCAGAAGGATTAAGGGCCTAATTCAGACCTGACTGCTGTGCTGCAAATTACACTGTCCTGCAATCAGGTAGTCGCCGCCCAGGGAGAGTGAAAATTTTCCCAATGCAAGTGTGTGAATGCATTTGTATGCTGTGCGGAAATTCCCCTCATTCAGTGGAGAGCTGCAAAACCGTTTGCATCACACTCACCATCTAATGTTTTTCCCATTCTGTGCAGTGTGTGCAGTCTGTGCGTAGCTCAATACTTACTCCTCCAGTGCGAAGAAATCAGGCTGATCGGGGCCGGAGCTGACGTCACACACCCGCACTAAAAATGCTTGGGAATGCCTGCATTTTTCCAGACACTCCCAGAAAATGGACAGTTTCCACCCACAAACATCCTCTTCCTGTCAATCACCTTGCAAATGCCCGTGCGATCGATGCCATCCTGTCACTATTTGGCAACACGCCTGCACATTGTGGTGCATTTGCATGAGCAGCAGTTCAATAATCGACCACTGTGCAAGAACACACAGCAGCTATCAGGTCTTAATCAGGCCCTAAGATTGAACAGTCACCTCTGTCTCTTGCCATTAGATCGGTAAGCACTCATACCATGGCTGTTTTGGTGCTATGTAATTTCCTGAATCCTGACTAGTTGAGTTGCAACAACTTTCTCAACAGCCTTTCCTAGTAAAGAAAGGTTTGATACTGGTCTGTAGTTGGTCATGCAGTTGGGGTCTAAATTAGATGTTTTAAGTAGTGGACTGACATTTGCTTCCTTTAGTAGTTCAGGAAAAATGCTTGTCTGCAAAGAGCATTGAACTATTTTTTGCAAATACAGGGCCAGTTATTTCCACTCACCCTAACAGAAGCTTGGTTGAGGCAAGGTCCAGATCACAGGTGGTGGGACTCAACATTTAGGTAATTTCAGCAATGTCTTTTATTTCCATTTGGTCAAAGCTGTTCCATGAAGAGAGGTAGCTTACATTGGTGGGCTTGTTAGATTGGCACACTTTTGATGGTACTGAAGGGATTCCAGCCCAGATAGTGGGTATTTTATCTGCAAATAATTTTGAAAACTCATTGCATCTTGACTGGTAGAGGGTTTCATCAGGCTGCAGACATGTTGTTTTGCAAATCCTCTCCACTGTACGGAAAAGCTGAGCTGGTCTATAGTTTGCTTCCATGATCTCATTTGAAAGGAACTCTGTTTGCTTGTTGGTGATTGTTTACTGATATTTTCCAATATGTGTGATTAGATTTAACTTACCCTCTACCAGGTTCATCTTACACCATCATCTTTCAAGTATATGACCCCTTTTTCTTGGGTTCTCTGAAACTGTTGTCAAACAAAGGGGCTGGATGGTACAGTTTGCAGAGTCGTATATGCACAGGGGCGATACTAACCATTGCAGCAGTCACATTTCTGTTATAGTAATGGTATAGGGCACAAGGAACTTCACAGGCACCCATTACTGCAGAGAGGTCCAGATTTGCTGTAAGAGTATGGGGGATCATACCCCTCCTTGGACGATACCTGCTCAGTTCTATGGGCAAAGTTCTATTTTAAAGGGTTGAGAATGAGTACTGTATTGAGTGGTGGTCTGACCATGTGACTGGTTTTTTTTTTTAGGTCAGAGACTTCTAATCCAACCTGGAAGACAAGATAAAGAGTATAAACATTTTTATGTGTAGCAGAGGGAATGACTTGTGTGAGGCACAGATCTTTCATTGTGCAAAGGAGGTCTTGGCCAAGGTGTGAGCATTGAAATTTTCAAGGATCAGCCTTCTTTGATGCTGCTTATCTGCAAACTTTTGTAGAAATATCTTTCTATCTCCAGGAGGTGGTAAATGAGAAGTACTATGAAACCTAATTTTGTAGAACTTCGGACAGTGATGCAAATGAGTGTATCATTTCCATTGGTCAGAACCTAAGTTTAAGTACTTTTTAAAGCAGCTGGCCACCCCGCCTCCCCTTCAGTTCGGTCTTGGGTTATGATTTTTCATCTAGCCAAGTCTCTGTAATACAGGTGAGATCTGAAGATTCTGGGTTGCTACTCCTGTACTTCTACTGACTGATCCATATTGACTCACAGCATTATTAGTCAGTAACGGTGGTATCTACTGAATGCTATTTTTTTAACAGTGCCGGAACCTGTCCTGAAAACACAGGGTTTTTTGTTTAACACTGCAGTAAGTAACGCATGGGTGGCACCTACTGAGCATTATTTTCTTTAAAGTACAGTGCTCGAAGAACAACACACACATTTTATTACTTTGACAATGCAGTTACGAATGGATTGGTGACACCTATGGAACATTATTTTTTAAAGTACAGTTCCTGAACAACCACACATGTTTAATTTTTTTAACACTGCATTAAGTAACACATGGTTGGCATCTACTTAACATTATTTTCATTTAAGTGCATTGTCTGAACAGCAACACACTTGGGTTTAGATGGAAAAACAAGATGGACATTGCAAAACACACTGCAAATTAACGGTTTAATAAATTCATCCCAATATCATGATCTCCTGGTTCCTCAAATATTAGCTCCATGTCTTTTTCAATATGCATCCCATTCTTAATAGCTACAGTATATTATATAAAGTGTCAGACAAACCAGCAAAGTTACATGCACCTTCTCGCAATTTCAGATCAATTTGGGCAACTAAACTGGGCCAAATCTTCCTTGACTGATGTGATGAAAGCATGTGTGGAATTTTATACAACTTGTTGTTCTATGGCTATATTTCAATAAGAGTGAGAACGAAACTCAGAAAGGGCAAAGGGTAGAAACTCTCCAGCAATTTTAACAAACAGTTTCAAACATAATAACCTATAGTATGTGAAGAGAAGAGCTTTAGAAGGGAAAAAATATCTAATTTGTTGTATTAAAAAGAAAATTATTATAAAAATGTCATCTTAATTTTGGACATGAACAAAAAATGTAACAGCCAACAATTTAGACTTCTAAATATTACTAAGAGACAAGACAACATTTATTTTGAAAAAAAATAGCATTACAGTATATTAGCAACCTTTAAAAAAAAAAAACAAGCACGTAGGTATGTGCAGGGCAATTACAAAGATACAAAAAATGTTGTTACAAAATCTCAGTGGATTAAAATAACTATACAGGAGGTTTACCAAGTTTCAAAGAAGAGCACTGTGTGTGTTTAATAGCAAAAAATGCAGCATACTAACCTTGCACAATAGCATAATCCTTGTCAACTATGATTCATAATTCCATACAATAAAACACAAATCTTTTACTGTATAGAACTATATAGAACTCCAAATCCATCATTAATGTGCTTGTGGTATGCACAACATGTAATATACAGTAGATGTGAGCATTAAATGAACGCTATAAATTAGAAAGGTCAAGCCACAATATTCCAATGGGAAGAAACTAGCTAGTGGTGCTAATTGTCATCTCATCATCATATCCAAGAGAATTTACACTCAATATCAAGCACCTGCAATTCAACATCTTTACAAATTCATATAGTCTTGCTGTCTAATATGTAAACTACTCTTACTGTACTCAAGCTACTTTGACTGCTTTTTCACTCCCCATTTATGAAAAAAAAACAAAAAATCAATAGAGTGTGCTAATAAAATAATATATAAAACTATATATTATACAAGAAAAATAGCCCAGCGCTGAAGCAAGATGCATGCGCACACTTCAATAACATTTATAATCAAAAGCATAAAGCTATGATTATAGATATTTACACAATTCATTTGTCAAAATGACACTATAATATGGCTAAGAAAAAAAGACTTTTAACTGTCAATTGCAATAACCACAAGCATTGAACAACTGTAACTGATTTGTTGTATACTATTTCTTATATGTCAATGCTATAATATATTAGTCCAAAAAGTTTGTAGGAAAGGCTGGTGCTTAGAGGGTTATTCAGAGTTGTTGGCAAACCAAAAAGTTAGCAATTGGGCAAAGCCATATTGCACTGCAGGTGGGGCAGTTGTAACATGTGCAGAGAATGTTAGATTTGGGTGGGGTGTGTTCAAACTGAAATATAAATTGCAGTGTAAAAATAAAGCAGCCAATATTTATAATGCACAGAAACAATATACTGTAACCCATAAAAATCTAAATCTCTCTGCACGTTACATCTGTCCCACCTGCCATGCAGCATGGTTTTGCCCAATAACTAACTATTTTGGTTTGCTAACAAATGTGAATGACCACCTTAGTTCACAGATGAGTTTTCAATTATGATTTAGCTCACACAACAGATACCAAACATATATAAATACTGTAAAACAATAATACTTAGGTCACCCCTGTGAGTAACCATATTGTACTAAGAAAATATATCTTGTAAATCCCAAATGAGTATGCATCTGAAACAATGTACTGTAGGTAAAAAGTCTCTATTATTGGCAAATAATGTGATTTATCCACAGAGTTCAGACCATAGGCAGTGTTATGCAGCATGCATAATGGGCCTGACTCAGGGATGCACACAGTTGCATGCACAGCTGTGATTTCATTTGTAGTGTGAAAATGTGCTAATGACTCAGGACCATCTTCTGCACAAAGATGTCCACTGCTGGCATCTCACATCTGCTGTCCGCGTACAAAATCAAGAATGTAGGTCATGCCATTAAGCCTCTGAGCAACATTGGAGGTCATTCTGAGTTGATCATAGCTGTGCTAATTTTACGATCAGGCACTCAGACATGCGGGGGGATGCCCAGCACAGGGCTAGTCCGCCCCACATGTCAGTGCTGCCCCCCCCTTCCCCACAGGAATGCTAAAGCATCGCACAGCGGCCATGCTTTTGCATTTCAGGAGTAACTCCCGGCCAGTGCAGCTCCTGCGGCTAACCGGGCAAACCTCTTCGCTGCCCGGGTCACAGTGGCTGCGAGTGATGTCATGCAGCCACCGCGGCCCACCCCCCCCAACGGTCCGGCCACGCCTGCATTGGCCAGACCGTGCCCCCTAAACGGCGGCTTAATGCCGCCGTCCAGCCCCTTCCCACCCAGGAACCGTCTCTGCCTGTCAATCAGGCAGAGGCGATCGCTACGGTACAACGACCTTTGGCCATCCAGCATGCGCCGGCGCACTGCGGCGCTGGTGCATGCACAGATCCGACCCGATCGCTGCGCTGCGATAAACTGCAGCAAGCAATTGGGTCGGAATGACCCCCATTATACTATCTCAGACAGAGTGACTTTCTTATAATGCCACGGCCCTCCAAAAAACTCACAGTGCTGACTAGAGAACACCCATAAAATGGTCCGATACTCCTTCACTATTCTAGCCACCCTCATTACCACTCCAAAACGATGACTACCTGTCATTCACTTTGCGAATATATCCTCTGTGCATACATTATCGCTATTCATTCACTGCATGTGTGCAGTGCAGCTTTGGAGCATGCACAGTGGTAAGAAATCAATCAACTGCATCTGATATCTACATTACCTGCACTTCTTAATTTACTCTTAATAGTGGTCATTCAGGTGCACCTGCGCCCACTATTTTTTTTGTACTTTGCGCATGTACATATCCACGCATGCGTGAACGGTTCCTGCAGCATAGGATGCAGGACGGAATCAAACTTATTTACAGTCTGATGCAATTTCAGGAGCAGGCAGGGGGCAATGACAATCTCCATTTGGAAAAACAGGGGCTTGTTGCTGCCATTTAAGGGGTGGAAAGAAGCCAGGGATCTCTGACATAGAATGAAGATTTCATGGCCTCTGCATAGGGCAGATTGCACGGCACCATGGGTACCACAAGCTGCCCGATAGTGGGTTGCTTTAATCTGATGCTGCATCCTAGGGCACAGCTTGGATCATTACTGCAGTAGGAGGCATCTGCTTTTAATAGATGCCTCCTGCTGCATTACCATACAGAACAGAAGCAGCAGTAATAGCACCTCTGACTGCACCTGAATGACCACTAATGTTTCATGCAATAAAACAGCTTGTTGTGGCCAGCAAGTTAGTTGTGCACACCATATTTCCCAAATCACCTTGAATTGGTTGACCACTGTTTGTTCATATAGTATATGTTGCAAAAAGATAATGACTAACATGAGGTAACCGATGTTCCAATAGTTACACTAACTGTGTCCACAATAGGACTTAAGCTGGGTGTACACTACAACAAAAATTACCAACAATTGTTTGTTTTGTGTGTATTCAGCACTTTTGCCCTGTGGGCAATCATAAACTAGTCATTTTTGCTTTTGAAATAGTGAGAGCTGCACTCTCTACATCATTCCCTTCATTTTTGTATTCTTCAGAAACCTGTAGTGACTGTTAAGACGATATGGTGTGATCGGTGAGATGATATTAAATTGAAAAGATTGTTTAAACTAACCGATTATTGAGTAGTGCGCACACTGTCAATAGGCCATTTTTAGAAACATTGGGATCAGAAAACAATTGGTCAGAATCCAGTTGTGTGTACTTAGCTTTATGTGGATTTGAAAAAACAAGCACAAACTGAGAAACAAGGCTGTGAGTTATAAGCTGTTACAGTGTGCAGACAAGTGCTACGGCTTGCAATGTGTGTACTGTATACTCATGAGGGTTTATTTAATAAAGATCAATTTCATTGATTTTTGTTAGATGAAAATCAATATATATTAATATTGAGTTTCAGAGGCTATAACACACATGTACTAACAGATGATTTTTAATATTAGGTTTTTTTTTTAAATCAAGTATGTTTTTATTGCTTTACAATAACAGAGAAACAAGACATACATAATAAAACAAAACCAAAAGAATAAGTGCATTTCATGTGTTAACTTCATCACATCCGAAGTGTGAAACAAAGACAATAAAGAGCATTATTGACACATAGCCATCATAAGAAGGAAAAGTCAGCATTAGTGATGGAGCATAGAATTTGAGAGACTAGGAGCCGAATTGTCCAAGCAGGGCATGTACCATTACATAAACAGACAGAAATAGTCAAAATCCTGTACATCATATATGCTAAAGCCAGACTACATACATTTATACATCAAGGCAGGTTGGTGCGTGCCAAGAGCAACAAGGAATTAAATAAAAAAACACACTACATAAGAGGTGATATCATTACGATACCGAGAAATCTTCCAGAGGCCCCACACCTTATCATATTTTAACTGGCATTTACATTTAGTGTACATAAAGCGTTCATGGTAAAGCATGGTGTTAACTAAGGAAACCCAAGCAGCAGACGAGGTGGGAGGGGGGTGATGAGCCATCCAGTTATGGGCTATACACACATAAACCAGTGTAAGAAGGTTGTTGACATAAAGGTGAAGGTGAGTAGAGAGAGAATCTTGCAATCCAATCCAAATATACATATACGGGGGTCCATTAAAGAAACCTGTATACCAGTGTGAGGTTGTTATTTTATCCCAAAAGGCATAGACCCATGGGCAGAGCCAGAGCAAATGCAAAAACCAACAGTCATAGCAGAACACTTAGGGCAGGTGTCAGATGCTGGTCCCTCTTAATTGAAACAGTTTACTTGGGGTCCAGTAGACTCTGTGTAGAATGTACAGCTGAATCTGCTGAAATCTAGAATTGGTATGGAAGGTGGAGTAGAAGGGTTTCTTAAGAAAGAGAACTCAGCTAACAATAAGGTGGATTTCTAGCAAACACACCAGACCCAGAGTGAGGGCCTTGAGATGTTTCAGGACCAAATTAACATTTGAAACTATCATAAAGGCCTCAAACATCCAAGAAATAATATTCACCATGATAGTTCATAAAATTGAAAAACATAGACATAAAACCAACAATGCCTCAGCACATCATTAACCACCATTCAGATAAAGAAAGCATTTTCATAAAGCAGCACAAGAAATGCAAAGAAAAAACATACTGTATACACATCAGTGGTGTGCGGTGAGGTCAGTGGCTGGTGAGACACTGCAGCCATAATGTCCACCATGTCCTGCTGATGCCCATTACCGCTGCTGTCCCTGCATGTGCTGAAGATATGCATACTCCTGGAAAAGAGTGGGTGTGGTCTTGCAATCAAGGAGTGGCCTCACAACAAGGGGCATGGTCGTATGAGGAGGAGAGGGTGATGCTTTGGAAAGGCAGAGGGTGACAGGAGAGAGATGGTGAATTGGAGACTGTGATGCCAGGGAGATGCAGTGGGTAACATGAAAGAGGGTGTCAGAGAGTGGCAGTGGGTGACAGGTAGAGGGTGACACCAGGGAGAGGATGACAGCAGTGGGTGAGAGGAAGAGGGTAACACCAGAGAGAGGGTTATAGCAGTGGGTGACATCAGTGAGAAGGTGGTACTAGGGAGAGGGTGATGGAGAGTGGCAGTGGGGTGACAGGTAAAGGGTGACGGAGATGGACAGTGGGTGACAGAGAAAGGCAGTGGGTGATGCCAGGGAGATGCAGTGGTGACAGCCGTAGGTGCAGAGGGTGACAGAGTGAGGGTGATGCCAGTGGGTGACAGGGAAAGGATGACAGAAGTTTGTGACAGGGCAGTCGGTGCCAGCTGTGGGTGACGGGGAGAGGGTGATGCCAGGGAGAGGGTAGCAGGGAGAGTTTGACAGCAGTCAGTGCCAGCTGTGGGTGACAGGAAGAGGTTGACATCAGGGAGCTGATGACAGGTAGAAGATGACAGCAGTCCATGCCAGCTCTGGGTGACTGGGAGAGGGATGTGCCCTGGATGTGGCATGACTACTGCCCAGTCTTGGCTAGTAATAGTCTTCCATCAACCCATTCCCAGAGTGTTGTGCTCTAACTAATGCAATCAGTGATGCACCAGGGGGATACAGACTGATATGGCTGCCAGTGCTGATTTTCACATATCAGTCTCTAATATATAGAAAACTGTGAGGTAACTCATTTACAGTGTCATTGGTGCTGCTGGAGCTGAATTAAGGAAAACACACAAAACACATCACAACCCCATGGAGCATACCCAGTCTGCCCACCCTTCTGCCTTGACTTCTTCTTTGTGCACTGCCCAGTGCCCACCCATGACATTTTTCCCTACTTGTTATTCTCACCCTCGTTGTCAGCACTCCCCAGTGCGTCCAGGTGTGGCTGGATAGAAAACAAATGGGAGCCAATGGCAGCAGGGCTATTGTAATTGAGAGAGGAGAGGGGATTGTGGCCCCTTCTTCTCCTCTGGGTGGACTGCGTTACTGGGAGAAAGGCAGGGCGGGGGCTACTAGGCGGCTGCATATGTAAATAAAGATAATTATTAAAAACTAGACACCCCCCTTAATCCACCACTGCCCAATCACATCAGTGTTAGTGACAGGGGCGTGCTTTCATATGGGCTGAAAGCACGCCCCTGTCAGAGACACTTCTAGTAAGTGCCGCTTTTGCTGATTCTTTTAATGGGCTTTCAATGCCCAACACTTGGTTCCGTCCCCTGATTCCGGTCCTTTCTCAATGATAGCGGGAGACACAGAAAGTGGTGCCTCTGAAATACATTAAAAACATTTTTAAATATGGTAAAATGATTAAAATAAAGTAAAGGCTAAAGCAGATACTTATGACACATAATATGTGTCATAAGTATATTCTTCATATTATTTTAATCATTAATGACAGGGAAGGCACTGCCTCCCCTGACTGCACGTCCCTGATACACATAGAAAAAAACACAGATAAGAAAAATAATAAAACCCAACCACCCACACCCAACATAGTCACCCAAACATAGGTACACCTAGTCCCAAACATCACAAACATGACCCCAGAAGAGAGTCAAACTATATAAAGAAAATTATATAACTACAGGGCAGCTTATCCATATAGTCTATAGGACATGGTGACCCCAACTAGAGAACAGTAACTAGCTGGTGCAAGAATATCCAATGACCCCATTTGGTATCAGAAAACACAGTGACCATGGCCCACATGGACCAGGCTGCACATAGTCAGCTCATCAAAAAAGATAACATAGTCAGTGTAAACATGCTTAAGGAGTGTCAAAAAAGTGCGTGTGGTTGCCCACCACCACTTTCAGCCGGGCAGGAAATTGCACTGAATATTTTGGTTGAAGATCACAGAGTCATTGCTTCACCTGCATGAATTGGAATTGAGACTTTTGAACATCTGCGGTAAAATCCTGGAACACAGCCACCCTCTGACTGCCATGCTCCAGCGGTCCTTTAGCCTAGCAAGGTGGAGAATAGTATTTCTGTCCATATAATTAAGGAGTTTGGCAAAAAATGTTCAGGGCTGGGCATCAGGAGGGAGAGGATGGGTGTAGGGTAAATTAATATTTGCCAAAGGTAGACAATAACAAGGTTTCCAGAAAATGTTCAGGCTGTGAACGTTCAGCCTTCTCAGGGAGACCCACAAAGTGGACATTATTACGCCAAAGGAGTCCCTCAATATCAGTCAGCTTCAGCTTGCATGCCGACATCTGTGACTCCAAGGCAGTCAGTCAACCAGGAATGGGTTTATAGGAGTCTTCCAGGGCAGAAAAGCAGTTATCTGTTTCTCCAATCCTGTCACTGAGTTTTTGCATATCCTGACAAATAAAAGAAATGTAAATCTGTACCTCTGCCACTTTATCGGCTAGGCATTTCTCAGAGTCAATAATAGCCTGTAAGTAGTGACTTCAGAGGATCCAGCCATGTCAGGGGAAGGAGATAGGAGGCAATATGAGCAGGTGAAGATGAAGCAGAGGAAGCATGGTTCTGGTTCCCACATTCAAATTTTGCCAAATGGGCCGCAACACTGGTGCCGTGTTTTCAGTCCATCAGGTATGCACAGTAGCACAAGCTATATATCCAGTAAAGGCAATGAAATTGGTCCCAAATGGTGCATCAGCAGCAGCTCAGGGTACAGGACTCCAAAGAGGGATTTCTTTACTTACTTAGTATTGTAATCCAAAGGGAGGTAAGAGGGAGACCACCCAGAGTCCATAAACTCAGTAGTCTAGTACATGAAGGGGGTGCAGGCACAGAAAGCAGAAGTCAGAGACAGGGACAGGAGTAATGTGAAGGAAAGAGAGGGGAGAGAACAGTCACCCACCACCCCTCACCTCCAACACATAGCCAGTAATACAGGGCAGAGAGGAGGCACAGGAGACAGAGGTTGAACATGGAGCCAAGAACCAAGATGGTGGCCGGAACCAACAGAATTTCCAGGCAACACCCACAACCATCCATCCCACAGCAAGGGACAAGGCCATGTGGGTGGAGAAATTGTCCCCAGAGACAAACCACTGGCAACCAGACAGAAGGGGGCAAGCCATAGAGAGCTGCAGATGGCGCTGGACACACAGGCTGCACGAAGGATGGAGTACCACGCCGGGCTGAGGCATGTTGTAGGGAGAGGGACATAGGAGCCCACACAATGATCAACCAGAGCAGCAACTTCTCATGCGAACATCCAGGGCTATTAGGATGCCCTCACCGGGTTGCAGTATAAACTATAGAAGTTATGGGTTAGGAAACTATCAGATACATGTCCTACTCCATGTCCCGTTAGGCCATAACCCATTTCATATTAGTTTTTAAATGTTAGTGCATGTGTGCTTTAGCCAGAAAAACACAAAATTGATTTAAATCGATTTTCAGCGATTAAAGATCAGTGAATCTTGATGTTTTAGCATAATATACCTAATGGTGTCCAGAATTACTGTAAGGGACTGCTGCTGCTGATGGCCCAATATAGTATATTTATGATTTACATATACTCAAGTCCTTCGGTCTCAATTGTGATTTTGAGATCTGATGGCTCCTATAAACTCCATATTCTTTGTTATATTGGAGTCATATATGTTTGTTGTTATGGTATTAAAACATCTTTTATGGTGATTGTTCTTTATTGCTATTAGATTCTGAAAGATGGAAGCCGAGTATGTGTACTAATGTGCTGTACCCATGTCTTTGTATGTTATCATACATGTAAAGGTTTAAAGGTAGACCTCTAAACTCATAATTATGTTTGGGTTTATTTTTTGCATGACCCGGTTAATACATGATAGAGTAAGGTCCCCACCTATATATTCACATCTGTGTGGGATTTCAAGTACATCTTCTATTTATCTGTAGGTACATTTAGCATTTCATATTATATGTATGATGCCTTTTCCCTTCTATTGAACCATTTTTAAATATATTTAGATATTTTACTAGGTTTCAGTTTTAGTGGGGTTTATTCATGAAGCAGTGAAAAGGGTGGAGAAATGAGCTAAAGGAGAAGTTGACATTAGCAAAAAATCAGCTGCTATGTATAATTTTATAGAATGCAGTTTATAACTGTTACCTCAACACTGATTGGTTTTCATGGCCAACTTCTCCACTGGCTCACTTTTCCACACTTTGCACTGCTTCACGAATAAACCCCCTTATCCTGTGTGATTTGACACATGGTGGGGAATGTAATAGGGTGTGAGAATCAGAAAGTGAGATATTTTGTGAGAGTTCTGTTTTTTAAAGTATTAATCATTTACATGGCATAATCAACCTGGTTTTGCAATGTAAATGACTGCCAATAAAAAAAAAAAAACAGGAGAACTCTCACACAATATCGCACTTTCTGATTCTCACACCCTATTGCATTCCCCTCATGGGGTGTAATTGCTTAACAATATTACACCATTGTGTCTCTTTGTTCTTGTCACGATCCATGCAGTTTCTCCTCCATGCCTGGGGTGGCGCTCTCTGCTCTGGTGCTCAGCACTCTGCTCTGTGTCTGCAGCTTGATTATTAGCTGTTACCACAGCTGTGAGCAGCACCTGAACTCACTACTTAGGCCAGCCACACAGGCTCCCTGTTGCCAGTTCATCGTGTCAAGGTTGTCTCAGTTCCTGGTCCTGGTTATGCTGGTCTCTGCTGCTGAATCATCCATAGAGCTGCCGGGTTCCACAGTGCTATCCTCTGATCCAGCTACAGTGCAATCCTGTGATCCTGCTACAGTACAATCCTGTTATCCTGGTATGTAGCACACTCTACCACAGTGCTATCCTGTGATCCAGCTACAGTGCAATCCTGTTATCCTGCTACAGTGCATACTCTACCACAGTGCTATCCTGTGATCCAGCTACAGTGCAATCCTGTTATCCTGCTACAGTGCATACTCTACCACAGTGCTATCCTGTGATCCAGCTACAGTGCAATCCTGTTATCCTGCTATAGTGCATACTCTACCACAGTGCTATCCTGTGATCCAGCTACAGTGCAATCCTGTTATCCTGCTACAGAGCATACTCTACCACAGTGCTATCCTGTGATCCAGCTACAGTGCAATCCTGTTATCCTGCTACAGAGCATACTCTACCACAGTGCTATCCTGTGATCCTGCTACAGTACAATCCTGTTATCCTGCTACAGTGCACACTCTACCACGGTGCTATCCTGTGATCCTGCTACAGTGCAATCCTGTTATCCTGGTATGTTGCACACTCTACCACAGTGCTATCCTGTGATCCAGCTACAATGCAATCCTGTTATCCTGCTACAGTGCATACTCTACCACAGTGCTAACCTGTGATCCTGGTATGTTGCACACTTTACCACAGTGCTATCCTGTGATCCAGCTACAGTGCAATCCTGTTATCCTGCTACAGTGCATACTCTACCACAGTGCTATCCTGTGATCCTGCTACAGTGCAATCGTGTTATCCTGGTATGTTACATAATCTACCACAGTGCAATCCTGCAACCCTGCATTCCCTATTCAAGTGCATCCTGCTATGGTGCAATATCCACTACTGAATAATCCTATTGCAAAGTGCCTTCACAGTCCACAGTGTCTCTAGTATTTCCACAGTCTACACCGTTTTCATGTACTCACAGTCTCCTGGCATCCCGTGTATTCACAGTCTCCTGGCATCCCATGTCCCCTCAGTTCTCCCTTTCATTTTATGTTCTCTAGTTATTCCTGGTTTATATTTGTTGTTTACAGTTGTACACTGCTTTAATAAACTTGCTATTGTACCGTGAACATCAGTCCCTGCTAATATGTTCTCACAATGGGAAATCCAAACGGATTCTGACAGTTCTCCTTTTTATGTATTTCCATATATTGATTTTTATACTCAAAACACATGGAAATTGTGACATTTGGAGTTGATGGAACAATCTACAGTGCAAATGAGACCATTTATTTTATTCATGTAAAGCTGCTGACTTATTCTATGGTCTTTTTGCTGCTATTAGAATGCAGCACCATAGGTTGGATCATATTTGTATTATTGCATAATCATGGCTAAAAACTGTTCATCACATTATATAATTCATATTATCATGAATTCATTTTTAGATATTAATCATCAAGTGCAAAAATGTCCTGCCCCTCTCTTCTTCTCTGACTCCTCAGTCAACCAGTTACCACATACATCAATGAGTTGTTTATTTTTTCAAATTTGGGCATACTAGATATCTCATGTGTCAACAAATTGCAAATACCAAACACATTAATGTGAATTTTTAGGTAAAATTTATAAAATTAAACAATTTATTACTTGTAAAACAAATTATGTCATTTATTTACTGAGTTGTTATTGTGGCCTATGTTACATAGAGCAAACGTGAAGTTTTAAAACACATTTTCGTGGACATAGAAGTGATATGATAAAAAAGTTGGATTCACATACAGTAGTGTAACTAACCATTTTATGATGTGGCATAACAGTGATACAAAGTGTTTAAAAATAGCTGACATTGAACATGTGGTAACAACAACGACGGAAGGTGACTGATTTACCTGTGTTGGTACAGTAAATGAGAGGTCCATTGGATTCATGAATTAAATTGTTATACACCATTTGTTCCTAAGGAGGCCATGGATTTAACTGGAATATAGTATTGGCTGATCCCTTTAAATAATACAGTAATAGTCTAAACTACAAATATTTCATATGAAATAATATAATATTTTTTTATCTAATTATATACAAATATAGTTTTGTGAATGATAGTTCAACTTAGGTTCATGTCCTGTATGAACAATAAAACATCTCTCAGTTATTATATATACAAATAACAAGTGGCGCTTGACGATCAGAAAGTTGAAAACATTTATTTGTATAAAATATATATAAGAATTACAGCAACCTCCCGGGGGTAAGAAACAATATTAAAATATCACAATAATATAAATATGCACTGTATTGTAGCTCCGTATTCAAATTGTAATAAAAATATCAATAATGAATATTCTTATTTGCATACGATTAATAATTATTAACACCTGGAAGGTCATTAAACATACTGGGTTCAATATGTGCACAAAAATATAAAAAAACTGATAAATAATTAATCTAAGCAAGAATCACTCACGGCTGTATGCTTTTAGGATTGCATGTGGGGACGGCTCATCGGGACTCCCCGCACGGCGCGGCATCAATTGCACCCGCTGAGGCTCTGGTGTGTGTCTCTGTCCAGCTAACGGGACGGCACCAGGGAGCAGGGACCGAAGAAGCTCCTGCCCAGCGGTAATTGTGCATAAAAATTCCTTTTTCTACATCAGCCGCTCATTGCCATGAATTTGTGACATATGCAATCCTAAAAGCATACAGCCGTGAGTGATTCTTGCTTAGATTAATTATTTATCAGTTTTTTTATATTTTTGTGCACATATTGAACCCAGTACGTTTAATGACCTTCCAGGTGTTAATAATTATTAATCGTATGCAAATAAGAATATTCATTATTGATATTTTTATTACAATTTGAATACGGAGCTACAATACAGTGCATATTTATATTATTGTGATATTTTAATATTGTTTCTTACCCCCGGGAGGTTGCTGTAATTCTTATATATATTTTATACAAATAAATGTTTTCAACTTTCTGATCGTCAAGCGCCACTTGTTATTTGTATATATAGTTTTGTTTTAAGGGACTGGCAATTCCCTTCTACAAGAGGCTGCTGACAATCATAGTGCAGTGCTACTCACCTGAGCGCATAGTTTTTTCTCTTTTATCTCTTAGTTATTACCATATTAAAGATTGTTTTTTATTATTTTATCTCACAGATATAATTTTTACAGTTTTAAGAATCTTACAAAGGATATGTTTACCATTTTCCTGTGTTTTTCCCATGGTTACCTACATGTGAAGACTTACAAGCACACAGAGGACAAAACACATTCACATTAGGAAGTTACTCTTGTTATTATTAAGAACATTAAGAGGTGAATTTAATTAATTGAATCCCTTGGGCTGTTCAATTGGCCCTAACTGCAACCCTGACCAAAAAGGAAATCCCTGATAAATATCCTGTTATCGGGGTCTGTGCACCTGTTAACGCATAGGTTTGGGAACTTATTCCAGATTCTATGTGTTAACACCCGATAACAGGGTAATTTATTGGGCAAGAATAAAGGGCTCAAATTGAATAGCCCTGGGTGTTAAAGCCCAAGGATACCACCTTTTTTTCACTCCCGTTAACTTTCCAGGTATAATTGAATCCCCCATAAATGTATTTTTGTCAAGTAAGTTCATTAGAATTCATCAACTGCATATTATTTACTTTGTAAACGATTAAGTAATTTTTAGCAATACACAGTGTATAATATACAGTATATTTGTAAAGCTAAATGTGATTATTTCCAATGGGAAGATCTGTTTTTTTCCAGCTTACTGTATAGAAGCCATTGTATGCAGATGTTGCAATTAACTCAAAAGGTGATATGCAATTCAACTGTGTATAATTTATCTTTAAAATACATCTTCACAAAAATAAAATTAATTAAACCTTTCTTGTGAATGCATAAATGTTTATAATTTTTGAGAGAAGGCCTGAGGTTCCTTTGTGTGTTTTTCCACAGCTGAGCACATTAAAAATTCATGCTATATTGTCTCTTGTGCATATGTTTTTCTCTAAAAGAAGTTACTAGCACCTGGGTAACATTGCATGTAGACACTGATGTTAACAGAGCATATTTGTATTTCATGGGTATTTCTAGACAGCTATAAATAGAGAATTTATTTGAAGTGCATTATTATATTTCTTTGTTAAGAATGTTGCAGATTAAAAAATCTAAGAACATTATTTTGACCACAGTCTTAATTACATAAATGGTCTATTGTGTTGTCCTCAGTACAAATGTAACTAGCAAATAAGGAAGATAAATATTACTGTTATATACATGTACCAACTGTTATATACATTATGTACCAATTGGAGTACATTTAAATTAAAACAGGTTAACCCAGAATAACCCATTAGGGTTATTCTTCCATCGGTACATATCATTAATAACTGCTACACAAATGTGTCAATTTTCCTGCTTAGACCATGGAGGAGAGACCATTTGCTACTATACCCTGACTCACCCCCTATCCCCAGGGACCACATTGAGGTGGTGGGGTCATCAGCGAGAGAAAGCATCTGGGTTAGTTAAGTGTCATGGCTATACTGTGTATATGTACATTTTCCACATGCACAGTGCTGCATTTAAACTGCTCAAGACAGACTAGTGTATATTCATTACTGCACTTCATATGCAGCTCCATTGTGTGTGCAGTCATACAGTGAGACCACATGTATATAAAAATTGTTTCACATCATGCTGAAATAGAACATGTGGACTTTAAAAACCCTGACTTTACAAGCATATCCTTTCCTTCTAGACAAAATCCTTGAAACAGCAAGTATGAGGGGTGTGCAGTTTCTGGATGCAAAAAAAGTATTTTATTTACAAAGGGAACTATACATTTTTTCAAAGTATTTGCCAGAGGAGTCTATGCAAAGTTGCATGAGCTCAAATCACTTACTGAGGCAGTTGGACCAGTCCAAAGCAGGTATGTCTTTTACATGCTGGATGAAGGTCTCCACTGCAGCTTCCAGTGACTCAAATTAAATCCTGAACATCTTGCACTTGATTTGTGGGAACATGAAAAAGGTGCAGGGGGCCGGGTCTGGACTGTATGGCAGATGACCAAGCTCCTGGATGCATTGATGTGTCAAAAAATCCACCAATTACCTAGACTTGTGGGCAGGTACATTGTCATGATGGAAAAGGGCACCACAAGCGTGAGTTTTGAACATTGCCTGGAAATGGCTACCAGTGCTTGCGACAGGCATCGATTGTCATACCAATCCCCAGTGCTGGTGCACGAGTGTATGAGTGATACCGTGATTGAGAATATCACTCAGTGTATGTTGTGCAAGATGTATGCGCACCTGTAGCAAACGGCCCAGTGTGAATACATCTGCGTGAGGTGTGTGCGAACGGTTGCCCTTGAAGCCCAGGTATCTGATCTAGAGCAAACAGTTACGCGACTGAGAGATATTCACTCGAGCAGTGAAGGAGATGCAGGGGGGTACACTGGTGGAGGAGGATGAACAGGAAGCCAGCTGTGTCATGTTTAGAAGGAAGCAGAAGAGGGGGAGACAGGACATCTCTAATCTTCCAATCCCCAACAAATTTGCCCGACTGGATGAAGATTCTGAGGATGGCAGTGAGGAAATGACGGAGCTGGAGGAGACTGTTCCCTCTAGCAACCGGAGGAGTGGTCCCTCCAGCACAGATGGGAAAAAAGAAAGCGAGGTATCTAGTCAGATTGTGGTGGCAGGGGATTCCATTATCAGGAAGACAGACAGCGCAATCTGCTACCGGGGCTGTGATCGTCATACAGTCTGTTATCTCCCGGGTGCTCGGGTATGACACATTGCGGACCGGGTAGAATGGTTGTTTGGAGGGGCCGGGAATGACCCGGCAGTCTTGGTGCACATTGGCACCAACGACAAAGTTAGTGGTAGGTGGGATTTCCTTAAGAAAGACTATAGGGACTTAGGCCAGAAGCTTAAGGCAAGGACATCTAAGGTAATATTCTCCAAAATATTGCCTCTGACACATGCTAGCCTAGGGAGGCTGAGGGAGATTAGGGAGGTTAATGTGTGGCTTAGAGACTGGTGTAGGAAAGAAGTGTTTGTGTTCCTGGAACACTGGGTGGACTTCTTAGTCAGGCACCATCTTTTCTGCTGCAATGGATTGCACATGAATGAGGAGGGGGCAGCAGTGCTGGGGGGATGGTTAGAAGGTTGGAGGAGTTTTAAACTAGATTTCTGGGGGGAGGCATTAGAAAGAAACTACAGGATCATTAGTGAGTGCAGCAAGGGGGGTGGTATTAAGTATAATGGGGGTGGAGAAGGTGGGAGGGGAAGAACAGCAAGAATTGGAAAATCAGGGAATACTAAAGTAAGAGGAGAAAGGATACCAATGAATAGACAAATAGATAAGGGTATTACTAACCTAAAATGTATGCTTGCAAGCGCAAGAAGCTTTTCGGGCAAAATGGGGGAATTAGAAATGCTTGTAATGAAGGAACAATACAATACTATAGGTATCACAGAGACATGGTGGGATGATTCCCACAATTGGGTAGCTAACTTGGAGGGTTATACTCTTTTCAGGAGAGACAGGGCTATTAAAATAGGGGGGGGGGGTGTATGTCTATATGTTAGACCATTTTTAAAACCATACTTAAAGGAGGGTATTTATGAGGGAACTGGAGATATTGTTAATACATTATGGGTTGAAATTTCTATCGGAAAGAAAAGTAATTTTTTTTTAATAGGGGCATGTTATAAACCGCCTGATATTAGTGTTACTGAGGAAGCGCAACTCTTAATGCAAATCATGAAAGCTACAGGGCTGGGGAAGGTCTTAATCATTTGGGACTTTAATTATCCGGACATAAATTGGGCCAATGAATCATGTAATACAGCTAAGGATAAAAGGTACTTAAATATGCTAAAGGATAACTACTTGTCACAAATAGGCGAGGGACTATTAGGGACTATACTAGACCTGGTACTAACTAACAACATGGCGATAACAGCAAATACCGCAGTAGGCGAGACCTTGGGTAACAGTGATCATAATATGATCACATTCGACATTAGCATTCAAAAGCAGCACTCTAAGGGTACAACTAAGGGGTAATTCAGAGTTGATTGCAGCAGCAAATTTGTTAGCAGTTGGGAAAAACCATGTGCAGTGCAGGGGGGCAGATATAACGGGTGGTCTTCAGTATGCCGGCTGTCGGGATCCCAGCGCACAGTATACTGGCGCTGGAATCCCGGCAGCCAGCATACCGACACTTATTCTCCCTCGTGGGGGTCCACGACCCCCCTGGAGGGAGAACACAATAGCATGGCACGCGCAGCGTGCTACCGTGCCCGCAGCGTGGCGAGTGCAGCGAGCCCACAAGGGATCATTTGCACTCGCCACACTGTCGGTATGCCAGCGGTCAGGCTCCGGGCGCTGGTATGCTGGTCGTCGGGAGCCCGACCGCCAGCATACCATACTACACCCGATACAACATGTGCAGATAGAGTTAGATTTGGGTGGGTGTGTTCATACTGAAATATAAATTGTAGTGTAAAAATAAAGCAGCCAGTATTTACCATGCACAGAAACAAAATAACCCACCCAAATCTAACTCTCTGCAAATTTTATATCTGCCACACCTGCAGTGCACATGGATTTGCCCAACTGCTAACATATTTGCTGCTGCAATCAACTCTGAATTACCCCCTAAGACTCTTAACTTTAACAAAAGCAAATTTGAACATGCTGAAACACGCACTAAAGGACATAGATTGGGTAACTTTATTTCAGGGGAAAAAACACGGCCAAAATGTGTGATGTCTTTAAAATGATGCTTGGTAAATATACCCAAAAGTGCATCTCCTTGGGCAGTAAAAATAAGAGTATTAAATTCAAACCAATGTGGTTAAACAAAAAAGTTAAGAAAGACATGGATAAAAAGAGGTGAGCATTCACAGCTTACAAATCAGACGGAAAGGCAGAGTCATTCCAGTACTTCAAGGAATTTAACAAAAATGCAAAAAGGAAATCAGAGCAGCTAAAATAGAAAACGAAAAGGAAATCGCTAAGGAGAGTAAAATTAAGCCTAAAAAATGATTTAAGTACATACTGGAAATGGTAAGAGGCTAAAAAAAGAGAATATAGGACCATTAAAAAATGAACTGGGATTCCTGATAAATGACAACAATGAAAAAGCTGAAATATTGAACAAAATGTTATCCTCAGTGTTTACTAGAGAGGACCAGATTGTGGGATTAGTGAGTAACAATAGTATTGATAAAGGCCAATTGCTTCATACTTATTTGTCTGAGGAAGTAGCCCATGAATGATTAAAAAAAATGAAGACTGATAAATCTCCTGGTCCAGATGGCCTACATCCTAGGGTTCTGATGGAGCTAAATGAAATAGCAAGGCCACTGTATCTGATTTTCACTGAGTCACTTAGCTCAGACACGGTATGAAATGACTGGCGTAAAGCAGATGTAGTCCCAATATTTAAAAAGGGTATTAAACTTCATCCTGGTAACTACAGACTGGTTAGTCTGACATCAATAGTGTGGAAACTATTGGAAAGTATACTAAGGGACAGCATACAGGACTACTTGGAGAACTCCCATTCTATGAAAAAGAACTAGCATGGTTTTGTGAGAAATAGGTCATGCCAAACTAATCTGATTAGCTTCTATGAGATAGTAAGCGGCAATCTTGACCAGGGTAACGCAATATATGTAGTTTATCTGGATTTTGCAAAAGCTTTTGACACAGTACCTCACAGGAGGCTAATTTTAAAATTAAGGGAGCTTGGTTTAACAGACACTATTTGTACGTGGGTGAGTAATTGACTTGATAACAGGGAACAGCGAGTGGTGATTAATAGTGATGAGCGGATTCGGTTTTACTCGGTTTTACTCGGTTTTACTCGGTTCTCAAAACGGCATCTAATTGGCTCACGGATGTCACGTGTTTTGGATAGCCAATAAGATGCCGTTTTGAGAACCGAGTAAAACCGAGTAAAACCGAACCTCGCTCATCACTAGTGATTAATGGGATATTTTCTACCTGGGCTAAAGTAATTAGTGGAATACTGCAGTGTTCTCTGCTGGGACCGCTATTATTTAATATATGTATTAATGATTTAGGAGAAGCACTGGAAAGCACAGTGTCAATTTTCGCAGACGATACTAAAATATGTAGGGTAATCAAGTCTGATGTGGATATGGAGTCTCTTCAGAGCGATTTATTTAAACTGAAAGTTTGGGCAATGAAATGGAGTATGAGGTTTAATGTGGAAAAATGTAAAGTTATGCACTTGGGACTAAGAATAATCATGGGACCTACCAAATAAATGGGGTAAAAATAGGGGACACTATTAGAAAAGGATTTGGGGATGTTCATTGATAGTAGATTTAGCAGCAACACACAATGTCAAAGTGCAGCAACAATGGCAAATAAGGTGTTAGCATGCATTAAAAGGGGAATTGAGACAAGGGATGAGAGCGTAATCCTGCCACTATACAAATCATTGGTACAACCGCATCTTGAGTATTGTGTACAGATCTGGGCACCACACTTTAAAAGAGACATATTAGAACTTGAAAATGTTCAGAGGTGAGCTACCAAATTGATTAAGGGGTTGGAGACACTGGACTATGAGGAAAGTCTTTCTAGGTTAGATATGTTTACACTAGAAATGAGACCGCCTTCACAAAGAGACCTCTACACAAAACTCACAGACACCCGCTAAGGCTTGAGGAGAGGAAATTTTGTACTCAGTGCAGGAAGTGATTCTTCACTGTAAGGGCAATTCGAATATGGAATACAGTGCCAGAGAGGGTTGTAATGGCGGACCCAGTCAATGCATTTTTAAAATGGGTTAGACAAATTCCTAACGGAAAAAGATATACGAGGATATAGCCTTTTAACCTAAAGAGAATAT
This sequence comes from Pseudophryne corroboree, assembly GCF_028390025.1. Lineage (NCBI taxonomy): Eukaryota > Metazoa > Chordata > Amphibia > Anura > Myobatrachidae > Pseudophryne > Pseudophryne corroboree. Next base: position 569,030,349 of record NC_086447.1, on the reverse strand, counting down.
GGAATGCAATATAATTCAGGTTGAACTCGATGGACTACTAGTCTTTTTTCAACCTCATCAACTATGTTACTATGTTAAATGACCAGAGAGCCACCATCTGCTTGGACATGCTTTGCTCACATCAGAACTTTAGTGGCAGTGCACCTCCAACTGTGGTCCACTGAGCAAACTGCTGTTTGGTCTTAAGGACAAAACTGTAGATCCTGGATTCACCACCATTGATAATCTCACAGACAGAGTTTGAGTGCCCACCATCAAACCTGGATAGCATCTTGCAGAAACAAGTCACCCAAGCTTCCTTCTGCTCTTGAGTTAGCTGATGAGGCACCCAGCAAACACCTTGCTTAGGCCAAACTTTTCATGGACAATCAAATGGATGGATCACAATTACATGCCTGTCTTCTCTAACTAGGCCATGATCACCCTTGTGTCCAACTCAACTATGGCCCACATGGCAGCAACGTTGTCTTCGGTGATGGAGGACACAGGTCAGCCGCAGTGCTTCTTGTCTTCCCGAGACTGTCTCCTGGAACAATTTTTTCTGGAAACCATTCAAACACAGTGGTATGGGATGGCTCTTCCTCCTCAAAAGAAGCTCACAATCCATCAAAACTCTCCTGCAGTTGCAGACCACTGTAGAAGATCATGGGTCTCCAGTGGCCTTTGTTGAGATATATAACGAGTATATGAAGGAAGTAAACATACCGACTTCTTTGGTTTGCAGTGCTGCTTATAATTGGGTCAGTGCCTTTACTTTTAACAAGAACTTTAGTCAGAGATTACAGTTTACAACCAGATTGTCTACTCTAGCTCTGCACTGCACATCCGGAAACTTACTACACACCCCTCATATTTTTCCACTTCCCCATTTGCCTTCTTTCTCTCTTCTCCCTCCTGGGGGTATATTTACTAAACATCCATTTTGAGATCACTTTTATGAATCTACAAAATCAACAGAAATTGCTTGTTTTATTTTCTTAAATCCCTGAAAAAATCCCTCATTTACTAAAAATCGATTTTGCATTCGATTTTCAAATCAACTTCGATTTTGATTTATGTGTATAAGGGATTTTTGGTTGATATTTTGAAATCCCTTCCAAAATTGAACCTCAAATCCCAATTAATATCCCCAGCAAAATCGAATGCAAAATCGAACAGAACTTCCTCCTTGCTTCCTATTGCTCCAAATGTATCACATGCACACTAAATAAAGGGAAAGCTCTCTCTACACTGTTTTTTTACATGAAAACCTAACTGATTATTTTTTTTAAAATACTTACAGCTAAAATAGCTGGCAATAAGCTTAGCCCTAATCTACCTTCTTGCTTGCCTTCCACTTTCTATGCTCACATAGTCAGTTGTTAGTAACAAAACCTCTGACTGGTCTCTGTTTATTGCATAATCTGGGGTGAGTGGTTTACTTAATGGATTATGTAATAGACGGCAGCAGACCACAATATCGGACACTTTTGCCAAATGATATAATAGTATGCCTCCCAAATTATCTATTTTTACTAGACCAAAGGTGAATTCTGTCATGGATTGGGTGGCTATACTGTATGTATTGGTAACTTACCCAACAACCATCCCACTGGCATTTGACACACCTCAAATTTTGCAGACAGGGATGATTTGCTGAGGATGTAAGCATGGGTCGAACCAGGATAGCCAGTTACAACACTCATGAATTTAAGTTTCATTATGTCAGCCACCAAAAGTGTCCAATATTGTGCTATGCTGCTATCTATTACACATTCATGGACTAGGTATGATTCCCATTGATATAAAAATGTGCAGTATTTAACTCATGAAACTGCTGATGTGGCTCTGATTATTGCTCCTTGGGTCTCTCAGTCAGGTGGTAATTTGTATACTGAAGGTAGGTGTACAACAGACCATAACCTTGGACAGCTATTATTCCTACAGTCACTCTGCTTCACATGCATTTGAGTACTTAAAAAGTCATCCCAATCAATGTCCTAACAATAGAATAGTGCTTAGAAGCTCAAATCAAATGTCTAACTTCATTCTGTTCATTTGGGGATTTCAAGTTCGATTTTGAGTTTGATTTTGAGTTTGATTTCAAATAGAACTTTAATAAATGAGGGGATTCTATATTGGACTATGGAAAAACATAATTTTTTTTAGAAATGTGATTTCTATTGGGATGTGAGTTGAATTTGGCTTTAGAATTGATCTGACATTTGATTTTGCCTTTAGTAAATCTCTTCAATCAAAATCAAATGGAAGTCAAATGGAAATAGAATACCAAAATCCCTTCTAAATCAAAATCAAACATTGGTAAATTTTGCCCCTGGTTTCTAATGCCTGGAATATCATGATCATATTTGAAAACAATGCTAAAGGCTATATACATTAATGGGAACATTATAATATAAATATTTATATATCACCAGCATAAAAAAGATATTTATATGGGACATGGGCCCTCATTCCGAGTTGATCGCTCGCTAGCTGCTTTTAACAGCAAACGCTAAGCCGCCTCTCTTTGGGAGTTTATCTTAGCTTAGCAGAAGTGCGAACGAAAGATTAGCAGAACAGTGCTGACATTTTTCCATGCAGTTTCTGAGTAGCTGCAGACCTACTCCTACCTTGCGATCACTTCAGTCTATTTAGTTCCTGTTTTGACGTCACAAACACACCCTGCGTTTGACCAGCCACTCCCCCGTTTCCCCAGGCATGCCTGCGTTTTTACCTGACTTGCCTGCGTTTTTTAGCACACCCCTGGAAAACGGTCAGTTACCACCCAGAAACACCCACTTCCTGTCAATCATTCACCGATCAGCAGAGCGACTGAAAAGCGTCGCTAGACCTTGTGTGAAACTGCATAGTTTTGTGTGAAAGTACGTCATGCGTGCGCACTGCGCACCATACGCATGCGCAGAAATGCCGCTTTTTCACCTAATCGCCGTGCTGCGACTGAAAGCAGCTAGCAAACAACTCAGAATGACCACCATGGATAACAAGTTTATATGGTAACAGGTTAAGAATGATTTTTACAATGGACCCAAGTTTAATTATTTAGAAACAGAGTCATAGAATCTATGGGAAAAATAAAAATTACCAATAACATTTTCTGTCAGCATATTTTGGTTGTCCTACACAAAAAACAACAACACTTTTTTCTAGGTCCATAATTCTTGACATCATTAGTGAGGATACAGTGTGAACTGCCTTCTCTATATGACACTTAAATGGCCCCCTACACAGCTTAGGGTAAGACACTATGGAGGTCATTCCGAGTTGATCGCTCGCTAGCAACTTTTTCCGCCTATGGGGGAGTGTTTTTTCGCTTTGCAAGTGTGCGAACGCTTTTGCAGCTGACGGCACAAAAAAGTTTGTTGCAGTTTCTGAGTAGTGCTGGACTTAGCCGCTGTGATCACTTCAGCCTGTCCAGTCCCGGAATTGACGTCAGACACCCGCCCTGCAAATTCTTGGACACGCATGCATTTTTCCAAACACTCCCAGAAAACGGTCAGTTGACACTCACAAATGTCCTCTTTCTGTCAATCACCTTGCGATTGGCTGTGTGAATGGAGTCTTTGTTAACTCCATCACCCAGCACCAATCCTCTTTGTACCCGTACAACACGCCTGCGCATTGCGATGCATATGCATACGTAGCTTTGCTGAGTTTTAACCTGATCACAGCACTGCAAAAAGTTGCTAGCGAGCGATCAACTCGAAATGACCCCCTTAGTCATTCGATTCATCCATTGAACATGGTTGAGATAGTGTGTAAATATGCCTTTATTTGAATCACATTACAAAATGTCTTCAAAAACCATTTGGTAATCTGAGTACTTCAGTTAGATATTATATACTCTTTACATCCATATAGATTACATATTTCTCTGTAAAAGCATTAAGCCATGAGAACAGTTAAGAGAAGACCTTTTAGAGGAATAACATTTTGGTTTGATAAATCTCTACAGCCATCACTAATAGGTGTCATAACAAGAAAATAGAGGTACTGTAACTTCAATATAGAGTACATAAAAATGGATCTTCAAGGTCTAAATGGTATAAGTGATTATAGGAAAACTTCGGTGGAGAATCATGATGATTCTTATTTTTGGTACAGATAGAACAGGACTTGTCATAACCAATATTTGCAAAGCTGAACTATCAATAATTATCATTGGTACCACAAAAAAAAGAAGTTTATTTAAAACATCACCTATAAAAGCATATGAATACAGGGGAGCAATACCAAAAATCTGACAAGTGGAAGAATACATCAGCGGCTTTATACAGTATCTACTGTATTACTATTTGAAACACTGCAGTATGAAAGGCTGTATACTGCACTGCGATCCTGCTGACTGGTGACTCCAGATAGATTGAAAGCACCATAAAAGGAGTCTATCACAGCTATGGAGTTCTGTAACATTTACTTTCACAGCCTCTTATATACTGTACATACACCTTTGCCCAGTTCCCCATTGTAAACATTTTATTGATTATGCTGCTTTGCCACTCTTGAGCATTATATTGTCATTTTAACTGCACATTATAACAAGCTGTTATTGTGGTAAATCATAAAACAAGATATTCTTTATTCACAGAAAGATTGATATTACTATCTATTTCAGTTTCAAATCATGTCAACCTGTAACATTTTTCTGATTACACCACTAAGTTCACATGCTTTTATACGTGTTTAAATTAGAGATGTGTGGCTGGCACTTTTTGTGTTTTGGTTTTGAATTTAATTCCCCTTTCATGTTTTGGTTTTGGCTTGGTTTTGCCCAAAACACCCTTTTGTGTTTTGGTTTTGGATCTGGATGATTTTTGAAAAAAACATAAAAATGGCTAAAATCACAGAATTTGGGGGTAATTTTGATCCTACGGTATTATTAACCTCACAACATTCATATCCACTCATTTCCAGTCTATTCTGAACACCTCACACCTCACAATATTGTTTTTAGGCTAAAAGGTTGCACCGAGGTGGCTGTATGGCTAAGCTAAATGACACAAGTGTGCGGCACAAACACCTGGCCCATATAGGAGTGGCACTGTAGTGTCAGACAGGAGGGCAGATATAAAAAAAGGCCCCAAATAGCACATGATGCAAAGAAGAAAAAGAGGGGCCCCGAGGCTGCTGTATGACTAAGACAAGCAACACAAGTTTGCGGCACAAACACCTGGCCCATCTAGGAGTGGCACTGCAGTGTCAGACAGAATGGCACTTTTCAAAAATTAGGCCCAAAACAGCACCTCATGCAAAGATATAGAAGAGGTGCATTGAGGTAACTGTATAACTAAGCCAAAAGACACAAACAATTGGCCTATCTAGGAGTGGCACTGCAGTTGCAGATAGGAGGACAGATATCAAAAAAAGGCCCCAAACAGCACATGATGCAAAGAAGAAATAGAGGTGCACCGAGGTTGCTGTATGACTAAGCTAAGCGACACAACCACCTGGCTCATTTAGTAGTGTCACGCAGTGGCTGAATGTCTAAAGTGGGCCGCAATTGTTCAGTCCACTGACAGCATCTCCTGCATGCCTCTGTCATTTTAAAAAAATTCTACAATTGGTGGACTTATATGGCAGTACCCCAGGACTAATACAGCAGTACCCCTGGACTTACACGGCAGTGTTAGACAGGATGGCACTTTTCAAAAACTCGGCCCCAAACAGTACCTCATGCAAAGTGTCATAGAGCTGCAATGAGGTAGCTGTATGACTAAGCCAAGCGACACAAACAATTCCCACTGGATTCATACGTTAATATAACTGGATTTATATGTCCAAATTAGTGGAATTAAAAGGCAAAATCACTGGAATTATACGTCCAAATCACTGGAATGAAACTGCAAAATCACTGGAATTATTCGTCAAAATCACTGGAATTATACGTCAAAATAACTGGAATTATACGTCCAAATAACTGGAATTATACATCAAAATAACTGGAATTATACGTCAAAATCACTGGAATTAAATGGCAAAATCACTGGAATTAACCGGCAAAATCAATGGATTTAAATGGCAAAATCACTGGAATTGTACGTCAAAATCACTGGAATTATACGTCCAAATCACTTAAATTATACATCCAAATCACTGGAATTATACGTCCAAATCACTGGAATTAAATAGCAGTACCACTGGACATATACAGAAGTGTCAGACAGGATGGCACTTAAATAAAATAGTCCCCAAACAGCCCAGGATGCAAAGAAGAAAAAAAGGTGCAAGATGGAATTGTCCTTGGGCCCTCTCACCCACCCTTATGTTGTATAAACAGGACATTCACACTTTAACAAACCAATCATTTCAGTGACAGGGTCTGCCACATGACTGTGGCTGAAATTAGTGGTTTGTTTGGGCCCCCAACAAAAAAGAAGCAGTCAATCTCTCCTTGCATAAACTGGCTCTACAGAGGCAAGATGTCGACCTCATCCACATCCTCCGATTCCTCACCCATTTCACTGTGTACATTCTCCTCCTCACAGAGTATTAATTTGTCCCCACTGGAATCCACGATCACAGGTCCCTGTGTACTTTCCGGAGACAATTGATGGTCAAGGTCTTCCCGGAGGAATTTATAATTCATTTTGATGAACATCATATTCTTCACAATTTGTGGAAGTAACCTCCTAAGCCGATCGCTGACAAGGTTACTGGCTGCACTAAACACTCTTTCGAAGTACACACTGGAGGGGTCAACTTAGGTCAAATAAAGCCCGTTTGTGCAAGGGCATCCAAATTGTCTCTTTTTCCTGCCAGTATACATACGGACTGTCTGACATGCCTACTTGGATGCTGTCACTCATATAATCCTCCACCATTCTTTCAATGTTGACAGAATCATATGCAGTGACAGTAGACATGTCAGTAATCATTGACAGGTCCTTCAGTCCGGAGCAGATGTCAGCTTTCACTCCTGACTGCCCTGCATCACCACCAGCGGGTGGGCTAGGAAATCTTATCCTTTTCCTTGCAGCCCCAGTAGTGGGAGAAATTGAAGGAGGAGCTGTTGACAGGTCACATTCTGCTTGAGTTGACAATTTACTCACCAGCAGGTCTTTGCACTTCTGCACACTTGTGTCTGCCGGAAAGAGAGATACAACACAGGCTTTAACCTAGGATCGAGCACGGTGGCCAAAATGTAGTGCTCTGATTTCAACAGAATGACCACCCTTGAATCCTGGCAAAGCAAATGAAGGGCTCCATCCACAAGTCCCACATACTTAGTGGAATCACTCCGTCTTAGCTCCTCCTTTATTTTCTCCAGCTGCTTCTGCAAAAGCCTGACAAGGGGAATGACCTGACTCAAGCGTGTCTGAACTGACTTCACGTGTGGCAAGTTCAAAGGGTTGGAGAACCTAGCACAAGATGGAAATTATTCTCCACTGCGCTTGAGTCAGGTGCATTCCCCCTCCTTTGCCTATACCATAGGTGGATGTATAGGCTTTAATGTCCTTTTGCTGCTTCTCCATCCTCTGAAGCATATAGAGTGTTGAATTTCACCATGTTACCACCTCTTACTTCAGTTGATGGCAGGGCAGGTACAGGAATATTTGCTGGTGCTCCAGTCTTTGGCACACAGTGGATGAATGTCGAAAGTGGCCCGCAATTTTTCGGGCCATGGAGAGCATCTCCTGTACACCAATGTCATTTTCCCAAAAAATCTGCACCACCAAATTAATTGTATGTGCAAAACATGGGACGTGCTGGAATTTGCCCAGTTGTAATGCACGCACAATATTGGTGGCATTGTCCGATATCACAAATCCCCAGGAGAGTCTAAGTGGCGTAAGCCAATGCGTGATGATGTCCCTCAGTTTCCATAAGAGGTTGTCAGCAGTGTGCCTCCTACAGAAAGTGGTGATACACAGTGTAGCCTGCCTAGAAACGAGTTTGGATTTGCGAGATGCTGCTACTGGTGCCGCTACTGCTGTTGTTGCTGTGGTAGGCAATGCATCTACCCAGTGGGCTGTCACAGTCATATAGTCCTTAATCTGCCCTGTTCCACTTGTCCACATATCCTTGGTTAAGTAGACACTGGATGCAACCGCATTTTTTAGGACACTGGTGACACTTTTTCTGGCGTCTCTGTACATTCTCGGTATCACCTGCCTAGTGAAGTGGAACCTATATGGGATTTGGTACCGAGGACACAATACCTCCATCAATTGTCTTAATCCCACTGCACTAATGGCAGATACCGGATGCACATCTAACACCAACATAAGTGTCAAGGCCTCAGTTATCCGCTTTGCAACAGGATGACTGATGTCATATTTCATCTTCCTCACAAAGGACTGTTGGACAGTCAATTGCTTGAAGTAGTACAAGTGGTCTTCCGAACTGCCCTCTGGGATGACGATCGACTCCCAGCAGCAACAACAGCAGTGGCAGCAACAGCAGGCGTACCACTCAAGGATCCTCCGGAGGAATCCCGGTTAGGAGAGGACTCCTCAGTCTTGCCGGGGACATGGCCTGCAGGACTAATGACGTTCATGGCTAAGGAAGAAGTTGACATTGAGGGAGTTGCTGGTGTGGCTTGCAGGAGCTTGGGTACAAGAGGAAGAAGGGATTTAGGTGTCAGTGGACTGCTTACGCTCTTACCCAAAGTTTCACAACTTGTCACTGACTTCTGATGAATACGCAGCAGGTGACGTATAAGGGAGGATGTTCCTAGGTGGTTAACATCCTTACCCCTACTTATTACAGATTGAGAGTCAACACACGGCTTGACACCTATTGTCCGGATTTGTGGAGAAATAATTCCACACCGAAGAGATGGCTTTTTTGGTATTTTGCCCAGGCATCACAATAGGCTTCTTCATCCCACGGACAACAGATGTCTCCCCTGGTGCCTGACTTAAACAAACCACATCACCATCAGAATCCTCATTATCAACTTCTTCCTCAGCACCAGCAACACTCATATCCTCATCCTGATGTACGTCAACAGTGACATCTTCAGTTTGAATATCAGAAACTGGACTGTGGGTGCTCTTTCCAGCACTTGCAGGGGGCATGCAAATGGTGGAAAGAGCCACCTCTTCCCGTCCAGTGTTGGGAAGGTCAGGCATTGCAACCACCGACACACTTGGACTCTCCTTGGGGATTTGTGATATCATCTCAGAACACACAGATCTTTACTGTGCTTTTTCCAGATTAACTTTTTTTAATTTTTCTAGCGAGAGGATGAGGGCTTCCATCATCATGTGAAGCTGAACCACTAGTCACAAACATAGGCCAGGGCCTTAGCCATTCCTCGCCACTCTGTGTCGTAAATGGCATATTGGCAAGTTTACGTTTCTCCTCAGACTATTTAAATTTATTTCACTGGAATGACTGATGGCTGATGCACAGGACACTACCACTGGTCTGATGCAGGACAACACAGCAACAAAGTAAGGGACTTGTTATTATTATACAGCAGCACTGGACATATGGCAGCAGAGTATACCACTGTGACTGATCACTGGAATGAATGATGGCTGATGCACAGGACCCTACCACTGGTCTGATGAAGGACAACACAGCATCACTGTAAGGGACTTGTTATTTTTATACAGCAGCACTGGACATATGGCAGCACAGTATACCACTGTGACTGATCACTGGAATGACTGATGGCTGATGCACAGGACACTACCACTGGTCTGATGCAGGACAACACAGCAACACTGTAAGTTACTTATTAATATACATCAGCCTTGGACATATGCAATAGAGTATACCACTGTGACTGATCACATGGCACTACCACTGGTCTGAGACAGGACAACACAGCAACACTGTAAGGGACTTGTTATATTATACAGCAGCACTGGACATATGGAAGCATAGTATAACATTGTAACTGATCACTGGAATGACTGATGGCTGATGCACAGGGCACTACCACTGGTCTGATGCAGGACAACACAGCAACACTGTAAGGGACTTATTATTATACAGCAGCACTGGACATATGGCAGCAGAGTATACCACTGTGACTGGTCACTGGAATGAGTGATGGCTGATGCACAGGACACTAACACTGGTCTGATGCAGGACAACATCGCAACACTGTAAGGGACTTGTTATATTATTCAGCAGCACTGGACATATGGCAGCATAGTATACCACTGTAACTGATCACTGGAATGACTGATGGTGATGCACAGGACACTACCACTGGTCTGATGCAGGACAACACAGCAACACTGTAAGGGACTTATTATTATACAGCTGCACTGGACATATGGCAGTAGAGTATACCACTGTGACTGATCACTGGAATGATCACTGATGGCTGATGCACAGGGCACTACCACTGGTCTGATGCAGGACAACACAGCAACACTGTAATAGACTTATTATTATACAGCAGCACTGGACATATGGCAGCAGAGTATACCGCTGTGACTGGTCACTGGAATGACTGATGACTGATGGACAGGACACTACCACTATTCTGATGCAGGACAACACAGCAACACTGTAAAGGCCTTGTTATCATTATACAGCAGCAATGTACATATGGCAGCAGAGTATACCACTGTGACTGATCACTGAATGACTGATGGCTGATGTACAGGACACTACCACTGGTCTGATGCAGGACAACACAGCAACACTGTAATGGACTTATTATTATACAGCAGCACTGGACATATGGCAGCAGAGTATACCACTGTGACTGGCCACAGGAATTACTGATGGCTGATGCACAGGACACTACCACTGGCCTGATGCAGGACAACACAGCAACACTGTAATGGACTTGTTATATTATAAAGCAGCACTGGACATATGGCAGCAGAGTACACCACTGTCAGGGCCGTTTCTACCCAATTTGGCTCCCAGTGCGAGATTTAAAAATGCGCCCCCCCCCCCCCATTCACATAAGAAAAAATGTGCCTTCCCCATAGATATAAAGAGGAAAAGTATGCGCTCCCAGGAAGGGGGCGTGACCTCATTAAAATGGGTGTGGCTTTGTTAAGATGGGCGTGGCCTCATCTGTTCTCATCATCACGGCCACCACAGGATAAAGAAAAAAGTCCTCATTTTACACATTACAGCAGGAAAGTGTACCCATTTTACACATTGCGGCAGGCACGTGCCCCCATTTTACACAGTACAACAGGCAAGTGTCCCCATTTTACACAGTACAACAGGCAAGAGTCCCCATTTTACACAGAACAACAGGCAAGAGTCCCCATTTTACACAGTACAACAGGCAAGAGTCCCCATTTTACACAGTACAACAGGCACGTGCCCCCATTTTACACAGTACAACAGGCAAGTGTCCCATTTTACACAGTACAACAGGCAAGAGTCCCCATTTTACACAGTACAACAGGCAAGAGTCCCCATTGTACACAGTACAACAGGCAAGTGTCCCCATTTTACACATTGCGGCAGGCACGTGCCCCCATTTTACACAGTACGGCAGGAAAGTGTCCCCATTTTACACAGTGCAGCAGGAAAGTGTCCCCATTTTACACATTGCGGCAGCCACGTGCCCCCATTTTACACAGCATGGCAGGCAAGTGTCCCCATTTTACACATTGCGGCAGGTACGTGTCCCCATTTTACACATTCCGGCAGGCAAGTGTCCCCATTTTACACATTCCAGCAGGCAAGTGTCCCCATCGTACACATTCCGGCAGGCAAGTGTCCCCATCTTACACATTCCGGCAGGCAAGTGTCCCCATTTTACACATTCCGGCAGGCAAGTGTCCCCATTTTACACATTCCGGCAGGCATGTGTCCCCATTTTACACATTACGGCAGGCAAGAGTCCCCATTTTACATATTACGGCAGGCACGTGCCCCCATTTTACACATTCCGGCAGGCAAGTGTCCCCATTTTACACATTTCGGCAGACAGGTGTCCCCATTTTACACAGTACGGCAGGTGGTGGTGGGGGGGAGGGAGAGAGAAAGAGGGAGTGGGGCTGACTTACATTTGAAGCGGTTCTTCACGCTCTTCAGCTGCCTCTCCCTCGTCTGCGCAGCGCTGGCCGGCTTGGCTCCCCCTTCTCCCTCCTCCCGAGTGCCCATCTCGGGGGGCGGGGTTTCGCGGAATGACGCGATTGCATCTTGACGTCACGACGCAAACGCGTCATTCCGCGAAACCCCGCCCCCCGAGCTGGGCACTCGGGAGGAGAGGGGAGGGGGGTTTGAAAATGCTCAGAAAGTGCCGCGGCGGGCGCCCCATGCGGTTGCACGGCTCGCCCGCCGCAAGAAACGGCACTGACCACTGTAAATGATCACTGGAATGACTGATGGCTGATGCACAGGACACTACCACTGGTCTGATGCAAGACAACACAGCAACACTGTAAGGGACTTGTTATATTATGCAGCAGCACTGGACATATGGCAGCAGAGTATACCACTGTGATTTGTCACTGGAATGACTGATGGCTTATGCACAGTACACTACCACTGGTCTGATGCAGCACAATACACCACCACTGAACTGAAGGAGCACAAAACAACACAGCCGCACTGGACATATGGCAGCAAGAGGACACAACCACTGAGACTGGACAGATGCAGAACAAGACACGGACACTGAGGACACTGAGAAAATGGGGACATGTACTCTCTGTACATCCTCAAATGCTGGAGTGAAAATGGCGGGGACACCCGACTCCTTATATGGAATCCAAAACCCGCGAGAATCTGACAGCGGGATGATGACATATTGCCTCTTTCTGGTTTCCGAGTTAGGCTGGAAATCCGGGCTCGTGACGTGAAGTCCAGTAGGGTTTGTTTCTCTGAGAACCGAACCCGCTCATCTCTAGTTTAAATACATTTGTTATTTTTATGTTTTACATTTGAGAATTGTAAATTAACAGTACAGGTTTGTAATTAGTCTGTATGTTTGGGTGAAAGACATATCCCATTTTTTCTTGAAATATTCAATGTCTGTTTAGGATGCTACATAATGTTAGACTGCGTGTTAATTAGCTCACCACTAATAATGCCAATTGTCTAATTTCAAATATTTCAGACTAATACATGACCATGGTTAAATTATGTTAATATCCCTATAAAACACAAGTTTGTAATTCCTAAATATTAACAATTAATCTGGAATTATTTGTAAAACATCTCTTATGAACCTCAGGGAATGGGTGGACTTTCTTAATAGCTGACACAATGATACCCCTTTTTCACTGCGCAATAACTTGGGTTATTGCCAGGTCTGCCCAAGTCACAGCTTGGTGTAAAAGAGTCTTTGAAAAATATCCCAGGTCAAGTAGCCTGGGAATATGACGCTGGTAGCTATTAGGGTTGGACCCAGGTAACGATGCTCGACCCAGATTATCCAACCCAGGTTAGGCTTAAAAACTGCTGATTGGCTGTGTATGTAGAGGTCCGCCTCAAGGGAGTTTCTGTGAGTGAAAGGCGGGGAAGACCCAGGTTCAGTGTAAATGGAGCTGACCTCAGAATATCCCGGACCCAAGGTGCAGTGTAAACAGGGTCTGACCTGGGTATGAACTGGGTTGGAACCATGTCCTGAAACCTGAGTTGGACATGGGTTTTTGGTGGAAAAGTGGTATAAGTGTGTGGAAACATCCCAAAACAACAGTCACAGTATCATCTCCTTTAGGAAGAATAGACTCATGTGATTAAAGTTGGACTTCTAAAGTGGTGAGGCAATGAATCTAGTTATAAATTACAAGAACTCAGAAGGTAAGCATCACAAAACTTAAATTAAACAAATTACATACCCCATGAATATAGTGAGCTAATTCTCCTAGCAACCTTCAGGTGTTGAAGGTTTTTTCTGTTGTCTGAAAAACGTATAATAGATGCATAGAATCTTTGTATACTGTAATAAAATTACAAGTATATTATCTTGTGGAGAAAAAGGAATATTGGGGGTAATTCCAAGTTGATCGCAGCAGGAATTCTGTTAGTAATTGGGCAAAACCATGTGCACTGCAGTGGAGGCAGATATAACATGTGCAGAGAGAGTTAGATTTGGGTGGGTTATTTTGTTTCTGTGCAGGGTAAATACTGGCTGCTTTATTTTTACACTGCAAATTAGATTGCAGATTGAACACACCACACCCAAATCTAACTCTCTCTGCACATGTTATATCTGCCCCCCCCTGCAGTGCACATGGTTTTGCCCAACTGCTAAAAAATGTCCTGCTGCGATCAACTTGGAATTACCCCCCATTGCACAGTGTAGGGTGTGCAAACATAGGGGTATATTTACTAAGATTCGTATTTTTCAGAATCATGTTCAAGTTCAATCACGACTGACATCGACAGTGTAAATCTGCAACTTTTTGAATTGATTACGACTCATTTACTAAGCAGTCGTATTCGTATTTTCCGTATCTTCCGATGTCGATGTCATTCGTGTTTTTTTGCTGCTGAATGCGGCCGCGTTTGCTATTTTGCGGCCGCGTTGTTGCGTTTTTTTTACGACTGCGTCACAAGTCTGTTACGGCAGTGATTTGGAATTTGCGGCCGCGTTTTTACTCCTAAGTTTCGTTTACGTCACGCGGCCGTGATTGGTTGTATTCGTGAAGGAGGAGTGTCTGTGCATGTTACTATAAAAACGCCCCAAACACTCCGCACCTCGTGGGTTTAGCTAGTGGAGAGGAAAGAGGAAGGTGTATTTGGAGTTGGTGAGTTTGGTGGAGTTTTTGGTGGATTTGGAGAGGAGTTTGGTGATTGTTGAGTGCTGTACTGTGTGTGTTAGTAGTCTTGTGATCTTTGTAGTATTGTTTTTTCCCAGTTTGTAAACTTTTTTGTCCTTGTTTTTTTTTTTCAGTCTTTTGTCATTGTTTGTGAGTGAGTGAGCGTGTGTGTTGGCTGTGTGGTGTGTAGTAGGAGTAGTGGAGGAGTGTGTTTTGTGTTTTCATTTTTGTGTGTTTTATGTTGTTTGTCATGTCCGACTCAGAGGTCAGTGTGGTGGCGGAGGTTAGTGAGGTGGAGGCTGGTAGTGAGGTGGAGGCTGGTAGTGAGGTGGAGGCTGGTAGTGAGGTGGAGGGGGGTAGTGAGAGGGAGGAGGTTAGTGAGGAGGAGGAGGGGGGGGTGCCTGTTGCTGGATTTTCCAGTGATAGTGATGGTGTTGTGGCACCGCAGCCACGCACCACTACCAAGACTGGCAGGAATATAAAGTTCAGCTATGCTGAAAACATGGCGTTGGTGCGTGAGCTGATGAAGCACCATCGCCAATTGTTTGGTCAGGATGCTGCCAGGGTGTCCTCCCGCAGGAAGTCTGCCCTGTGGGGGCAAGTCATACTTGCTGTGAATAGTGAGGGTGTGGTGAGGCGGACAGAGGACACGTGCCGCAAGCGTTTCTATGATATTAAGCGGCGTGTCAAGGCCAAGATGGCCAAAGAGTCCAAATCTGCATGGAGAACCGGAGGTGGGCCACCTTTACGTGTAAGCTATCGGGACTGGGAGGAGCCTGTGCGGGCATTGATTCCTGGCGAAGTGGTGTCTGCTACTCATGTCCGGGATTCGGACCGACCCACGCAGGATGGTAAGTTTGTTTTGTAATATTGTTCTTAAAATGTCTGTAAAATTTAGTTAATTTCATTTTTAAAGTTTAAAGGATGATTTTTTTCTCACAAAACAGATTGCATGCCTATGCTCCCTTAAGGTGTGTTTGTGTTTTGAATGTTTTTTTTTCTTTTTTTGTTGCAATTTTTGGCGGTAATGCTTGAACATGTGTGTTTGTTTAAAATCCACAAAAGGTTTTTGTTTTTTTAACAAACAGAAAAGCGGGGAAATTTTTAAAACATTACATTTTAAAAATATTTGCAAGTACTCAATCTCTGCAATATCTGAGACCAAAAACTTATTTTAAATAAATTTATTGTGTGCCACATCAAGTACATTTTGATATTCAACTCAAAATCATGAATGTAGAAGCTCTTAAGCTTAAAAATTTGTTTTAAACAAAACCATATAGATGCTTACAGTACATTAATGGTTTTCAGTGGGTCATTTTTCCAAAAACATGGTAATAATGTTGGGGTCACTTTTTCCACAGTCACACAGACCAGCCGCCCAGACAGGCCTCACACAAGTCAGGATGATGCCGGTATTGCAGGTAAGTCTTCACTGTAGTCACATATTCTGAAAACACATAGAAGTACAAAATATTAAGTTTAAATTTTGCACCTAGGTTCTGCTTCTGGAAGCCGACCTCCTGTAAGCCGCCCATCACAGGGCTTGGGCCACTTACCCAGGAGGCCAACTAAGACACGGCGTCTTGGCTCTGATTCCGCACCTCCATCATCCCCACCCAGGCGAAGACTTTCGGCAGTGTCACCCCAGCCACCACTGGCACTATTGTCGAGTTCGCAGAGTGATGAGGCCAGATCACCTCAGTTATCTGGTGAGTAAAAACATAAATTAAACACATAAGCAATAATATACACAGTACACTTAAGATGTTGTTAGTTGGTTTGGAGTTTACATGTTTTCCTCAACAATCAATGTGATGTAACGTCTTCAATTGCTCAAGGTGCTTTAATAAAATTAGATAAGGTCTTAGTGGATGGTCTAGACAACCTATTTGTATGAAAACAACAGATTTGAGGATACATTAAGCACACACACGTTCACATTTTTAAAAAAATATGAATAAAATTAAATGTTGGACCGAAATAAAAAAACCATTAGAGTGTTCACACATCGCCCCTGTCCAGTATGTAGATGGCTTACTTGCTCCGCTCCTCTGGACTATACAGGTAAGTAGTCTATATCGTGGTGAGGGGAGGGAATCTAACAGTGTAATGGTGTGGAGGGAAGTTAGTTAAGTGAGGAATATGCACATTTGGCAATGTTTGCGCCTGTGTTGGTTTTTTAAAATATAAAAATTATAAATTGTTAACGTTGAGAAAAACAAGTGCTAATAATGCAAAAATGTAGTATTAGGAATGTATTAATGTGTTGCATTAGCCAGGCCAAATTAAAAAAAATTACAACATTGCATGTTGCCTACCCCATACAGAGCACAACTTGATGTCCGCCGAGGACCAGCAGGGACCAGAACAAGAGCCATCCTTCACACTGCAACTTACAGCTGTTGATCCAAGCATGCCAATACAGTTGCAGGATATACCCCAACCATCCATCAGTCCCCAACTGGCACAAGCTCCGCCCCCAAGCCAAATTCCTGGCGATTTTTGGGCCAGTTGGACAAGCCAACAGGCCCAAAGCAATGCCACCCTGACCCAACATACACAACACCTTGCCAGTCTGCCCCATCATCTACCGCGTATTAGTCGCAACTCGGGCAGACTGATAGTACAAGTAGGGAGAATGGCTACCTCAATGGAGCAAATTAGGGCTGAAAACAGCCAAATGAATGCACATTTATCCCGCATTATAGATGAGCAACAGCGACATCAGCAGGCACTCGTTCAGATCATTCAACACAATCAAGTGGTGAATGAGGCCTTATCCAGGATTGTAGCCAGCCACACTGCTACAAACACTCAGCTGATTGCCAGTTTAAATAATTTGAGCAGCAATATTGCTATGATGGGAGCTCAGCAAGTTACCTCCAGCTCGGGGACCACGACCCCTGTTCAAACGCCAGTAACCTCCCCTGTCCGGCGTTCCTCAAGAGCACGTGCCAGTGAGCCAGCACCCAGCACACACAAGCGAAAAAAATAACACCAATCTTTTTGTGCAAATAAATACAAAAATTTGTTAAAAAAAAACATTCCTGTGTCCGTCTCCAAAATTTTTTAAGCTGGTCTGTATGTATGTAGTTATGTTTTTCAAGGGTAATGACTGTAAATGTTTTGTTAGCATCAACTAAGCACAATGGACACACCACTATAAACAACAAACAGTAAGTAACAGAACACACAATAGAAAGTAGAGCAAAGTGTTTAGTGAAGGATAATTACAGCATAATAAAACTTACCTGTAAAATATCGCAGGATCACTTCTTGACGTACCTGCCTCCCTACAATTGTACTCACACTGTCACCAGATGTATCTAACTCCTCTGCTTGCTGACTGCTTTCTCCCTCACCATGTGCCAGATGTTGACTTAAACACAGATTATGGAGAAAACAGCAGCAGAACACAATCCGAGTCACCTTTGAGGGACTATACAACAAAAGGCCACCAGATTTATCCAGACACCGAAAACGTGACTTCAGCACCCCAAAACATCTTTCTATCACATTCCGCGTAGCCTTATGTGCATGATTATAACTGTGTTCAGCAGGAGAATCAGGTTGGGACAATGGAGTAAGGAGCCAAGAGTAGCAGCCGTAACCCCCATCACCTGAAAAACATATATAGTCAACATTAGGACATATGTTAGATTATTCTATCACCTCCTCCAAAATCTAGGCTGTGGTTAAAAGACATACACACATAACATTTTCAACATACCCAACAGCCAGCCATCAGGCATTTGTCCCTCCTCAAATTTATCGAAGAGCGATGACTGACTGAGGATGAAGGAGTCATGGCAGGCACCAGGGTAACCTGCAACAACACTCATAATTTTTAAATTTGCATCACAGACCACCTGGACATTAGTTGATTGATCCATATGCCTATTAGTATATATATACTGGCGGCCCTTAGGTGATCTCAGCTGAACGTGTGTGCAATCTATGGCCCCCAGCACATTGGGCATGCCTGCAAGCTCATAGAAAGCTACCCTGACAGCACTCCACTCCGACTCCTCAGTAGGGAAGCAGATTGAGGCTTTAATGTGTGGCTCCAACACATCCAAAACCTGAGTGGACATTAAATAAGCTAAGGTGAGTGTCATGTTAGGTATTCTCTACAATACTGTGGTGTTTCAACTTACACAAGCAACACTTAGCCATAACCGCATATGTATTTTTAGACTCACCTGCATCAAAAATCTTGAAAAGGTGGGCTGTGAGATCCCAATGACGTCGCCTGCCACAGCCTGGAAGCTCCCAGTAGCCATAAAGTGTAACACAGCCAGGAGTTTGTGTAGGCCTGAGACAGAGCGAGAGCGTGCTGTCTCAGGGTCTATGCCCAGTTTGACAAGGTCATACAGGTGGAAAATGTTGTTTCTATTTAGGCGGAACATCTGTATGACCCTATCATCGGACAATGCATTTAAGTTTAAACGCCCTCTAAAAAAACGAGGCTGGCGCAGCCTCCGCGGTACCTGGACAACCTGTTGGCCATGTTCACTTACCTTGTCCTGATTCCTGGAAGCCTCATGGAGCAGTCTAACGTATCCCACAGCCAACAAAAAACCATTGCCACACACTACAGCCGCCATTTCAGAGTGAGAGTAGTTCAGAATGTGCCTGAAACACTTTTATAGGCCCAAAAAAACAGGTGTGAGTAATGGATAATTAAGTTCACATGTAAACGCGGTTTTCAAAGCCTGGCGCGTTTTTTTTTAGGAAAAAAATGCGAATCGTAATTTTTCGCGGCCGCGAAATCATTTTCGCGGCAGCAAATGCAATTACGAATGGTTAGTAAATGACCGAGATTCATATCTAAACAGGCGTAATTTGACCGATGGTGTATTCATTCGTAATTTTGAACTTGGACTAGCAAAAAAATACGAATGACCTCATCACTGCCGTGATTAGTGTTTAGTAAATGACCGAGATGACACTTTGAAGAAAAAACGCCATCTCGGTCAAAATCGGGAGCTTAGTAAATATACCCCATAATGTGCACTCAAATAGAATCAGTGAGATTTAGGCTTTGACAGTATCCAGCAAAGGGTAAACTGACAGGACCCATGGCCTGTGCACTGAATGTGCAGGGGTGGGAAGTGGAGACTGTGTTTGCATAAATTGTTTGTTATAAGGTGATGTGGAATATTTATTTTTCCATGTTGGCTTTACTGTGAGTGTTTGTCCTTAGGGCACAGGCTCTTAATATCAGTCCTCAGTACCTTACACAGTTGAAGAGAGTATTGACTGCATAGGAGAGAAAAGAGTTAAACATCTGGGGAGGGGTGGACCTAGCTGTGAGGAAAGTACAGCCTTCTTTAAGGGGAGGGCTTGATATATATAGGGAAGGCGAAGCCATCTTAAGTCTCTTGGTGATTTGGTTTTATGCAAGACAGTGCTGCGTCTCCCTAGGAAAAGGGGGACAAAGCCTGATAATACAGAGGAGACAAAGATCCCTTTTGAGGGGATCTGCATCACTCACAGGAGATCCTCTTCAAATCGTCTGGCTGTGAGTACTGGTTGTTATAAGGGCCAGTTAGCACAGCTTCCTTACATATGATAGGTGTTTTAAAACCATTAATAGTAGTCAGTCCCCCCCCCCCCCCCCCTGTATCGCAGCGGCGCGCCGGACACAACGCTGTGAGGCGGCCGGGATCCCTTCCGCAAAGTTCCTCCTAACAGAGGGGCGCCGCTACGGGACCTGATCAGAGCGGTCCCAGCGCGCGCAAGGCAGCGGGAGATCCCATTGCCGTGCGGCTGAGCACATACCCTCAGCCGCCGGAGGCGGGGAGCAGGGGAGTGACGCGGCAGTGAGCACGCAGCTGAGGAGATTTACTCAGCTGCGGGCAGGCACTGAATGGCCAGGTGGGTGCAAATCACCAGTGGCCAGGGAGAGAGCCGCGTGCGGGGAGACACTCTATAGCGCTGCTACGGGACTTGGTAAGAAGGGTCCCGTAGCGTGCATTACCAATGACCAGAGAGAGACGCGTGCGGGGAGACACTGTATGGCGCCGCTACGGGACTTGGTGAGAAACGGTCTCGTAGCGCGCGCGCTCACCAAAGACGCTGCAGTGTTTCCGGGCGGCTGAGGAGAAGTTCTCCTCAGCTTTGTGTGGGGAAGAGGCCGCTCAGTACAATAGCGCGCCTCCCCATATTGTTAAAATGATTAAAAGGGTTTAATATACAGCTATCTTAAATATCCCTAACGAGCGCCATTTACGGGGAAGGGATAGTTACAAGAGATTCCCCCCCCCCCTGTATAGATATCAAGAGGGATGTTTTATGTGTAGCAATAGCTCCCTCTACTGGTGAAAGAGTATATTCAGAAATGTGAGGATCTCCTTTACAAAATAATCCTATATACTATTATATTTCCAAAGGACTTCTATTATAAAGATCCTGAAAGGAATACAAGGAAGCAAGCGGACACCAACTCTACCACGTAGCTGAGTTACAGTTAAGGGTGGTGGTTGCATGTCGGCTGGTGGTTTAAAAGTTTTTCCCCCATTTATTTATATATATAAATTTGTCCTGTTCTGGATTCTATGTAAAGAAGAGAACAGTAATTCCAGCCGGATCCGATAGCCTTGCTCCGTCATCACTCACAGCCTTTCTCTTCCTAGTTAAAAGGGTGAAAGTGCTATGAAATACCCTGGTAAGGGGTTTTAACCAACATGTCTAAAGCAAGGACACTACACCTGGGAACAGTGCTCCGCATAGTTCCACAGAGGACCGAGGTGAAAGGGATTCGGCAGACTTCGTGATTGACGATGATTGGAAGGATGACGACGAAGAATCCGGGTCGGAGAGGTCGACGGCATCCGGTGAGTTGGTACAGTCTATATCAATTTCCTCCGCGAGCTCGAGTTCGCGTAGCTCTTCGTCCTCCTCCTCTTCTTTGGCGTCGCAAGCGTCCGACGCTGATAGTACGGCTAGGGCAAGGAAGGAGGCCGAGAAACTGGCCAAAAGGGCAGCAAAACAGCAGAAGAGGCGTTAGCGGCGCAGGCGAATTAGTGAAGAGGAGCGTAGGGCAAAGAAGCGGCGAGATCTGCCGGGGGTAGTCGCTGCGAGTACACCGCAGTTATGCGGGGGCTGCGAGACAGCTGCCGCAAAAAGATACGAAGGGGTGACTTTGTGGACTTATTCGGCTTGACTAAGGCCATGAAGAAAGATTACGAAACGGCGGCCGCTTCGAAGGGCGTGGGGGCAGAAGCTTTCAGGTCTTTTGATAACTGGCTGGCCGGATTCTGGGTGTGTGCGGCTTGCTATTTGGAGGACAGGCCGGAAGAGCACATGAATATCATCCGGTACCTTCATCTCGTGCACGACATGCAGCGCGCATCTTCGGGCTCGGAATGGCGGCGATATGACCAAGAGTTTTGGGAGAAGCAGGACCGGTTACGGGTCATGGATTTTGGGTTCAAAGACGTGGAGGTCTGGCTCAAAGTGACCCGGGCATCCCAGCGGGAGGAGGAGCCCCAGAAACATGGAACGGGTGGGCGCCGCGGGGGTCGTCAGCGCAGGGAACGGGCGCGGACGGGGGATTTGCCAAGACAGGCGGATTGGCCGTCCGCATGGGCGGGCGGTCTGCCCCTCGGGGGGAAATGCTTCGCTTTTAACAGCGGAACATGTTCATTTGGCAAACAGTGTCGTTTTCGTCACTCTTGCCAGCAGTGCGGCGGAACCCACCCAGCCTCCTCTTGTTTCAAAGGGGGACGACAGGGAAATCGGGGGAAACAACCATACCATAAGCAGGCCGCGGGCAGGACCGCTCAGCAGAGCACAAACGCCAGTTAAGTTGGAAACGATGGGTAAATGGTTGGGTCTGTATCCTAATAAAAGGGATGCAAAATTTTTGTTAGACGGTGTTAAGTTCGGTTTTCGCTTGCCTGTTGCAAGCGAAGTGTCCGTACGCGCGCACGGGAACCTTCAGTCTGCCCGAGCCTTACCGAACGTGTTGCGGGAGAAAGTGGATAAGGAGGTCAGGTTGGGCAGGATGGAGGGGCCGTTTAAGTCAACCCCGGTAGATGACTTGGTCACCTCCCCGGTCGGGGTGGTACCAAAGAAGACTCCAGGCGCTTTTCGCCTCATTCAGCATCTTTCTTACCCACCAGGGGCATCGGTCAACGATGCAATACCACCGGCTCATTGCTCGGTGGTGTATCAGTCATTTGACGAGGCGCTGGAGATGGTCCGCGGCTATGGTAGCGGGGCCCTCATGGCTGAGATTGATGTTGAGTCAGCTTTTAGATTACTGCCATTGCATCCGGACTCATTTCGCCTTATGGGTTTCCGGATTGGGGCGGAGTATTTCATCGACAAATGTCTGCCGATGGGATGTTCCGTTTCATGCTCGTTTTTCGAGCGCGGTAGCACTTTTCTTCATTGGTGCGTGGAGTCGGCGTCAGGCGGTCACGGGGTGGCACTTTACCTCGATGATTTCCTGTGTGCGGGTCCGGCTAATGACACGAGGTGCGACGACTTGCTGTTTAGCACGCGGCCCCCTTTTTTTACCTCTTCGGTGTCCCGGCAGCCAGGGATAAAACGTGAGGGTCCGGCCTTCTGCCTATCAATTTTGGGGGATTGAAATTGACACCGTGGCGGGAGAGTGTCGCCTGCCCCAGGACAAAGTGTCAAAGCTCCGCGAAACTATTTGCCGTTTCAACGGCTCGCGTAAAGTCACGCTGCAGCAGGCGCAGTCCTTGCTGGGCATGCTGAACTTCGCTGTCGGGTAATACCGATGGGCAGGGTTTTCTGCCGAAAGCTCGAAAGGGCAACGGCGGGGTGTGCCAGGCCGCATCATTTCGTTCGATTGTCCTCTGAATTAAAAAGGGATTTGGCCGTCTGGGTTTCGTTCCTGGAGGATTTCAACGGGGTGAGCATATGGCAAGCGCCAGCCGTTGACAGCGAGAGTTTGCAGCTTTTTACCGATGCTGCAGGTGCCTCCGGATTCGGTTGTTTTTTGGAGGGATCGTGGTGTGCGGCATCTTGGCCGGCAAATTGGCATAGCAAGGGTCTTACAAGAGATCTGGTGCGGCTGGAGTTTTTTCCCATTAGGGTAGCGTTGGAAGTTTGGGGCGATCGGTTGGCTAACCGCAGCATAGTGTTCAGGTGCGATTATCTGGGCGTGGTGCATGCGATTAATAACCAGAGGGCGAAATCGCTAGTGGTGCTGCGGGTGCTCGGACAATTGTTTTTGACGTGCTTGCGTAGGAACCTATGGTTCCGGGCGCAACACGTGCCCGGTTCGGAAAACGGAATCGCTGACGCGTTGTCGCGTGGACAGTGGGAGAGATTTTGGGATTTGGCACCTGAGGCCGAAGAGCAAGGTTTTCACTGTCCTGGTTATGTTTGGCAGGTGATCGGGCCGGACTGGAGGGTCTAGCGTTGCGGTCAATCGCGCCGGCCACGCTCAAGGCTTACGGACAAGCTTGGAGGGAATGGGAGGAGTTTGTCAAAGGGCGTCAGCATCAAGGTAAGAGCAGGCATAGGCTGATGCTTTCTTTTATGTGGCAGCTTTACGTCTCCGGTAGGTCACGAGCAGTGGTATCGCGGTATTTGGCAGGCATCTCAATTTTCTGCAAGCTGCGAGGCGTCCCTGACGTAACAAAAGCGAGGTTCTGCGGAAGGCAATGAAAGGGTGGGCGCGAGTTGCGCCGTCACCACCGGATAGGAGGTGGCCCATCGATGCGGCTTTGTTGCCGGCCGTCATCGAGGTGGTAGGGCGAGTCGCGTCGTCCAGGTTTGAGACGCTTTTGTTCAGTTTAGCGTTCTCAATAGGCTTACCACGGGGCCTTTTCGAGTTTCTGAGTTGGTAGCGCCTTCCCAGAGAGCAGATTCGCGCATGCTGGTCAGGGACGTGTTAGTGGGTGAGAGGTCCTTGCTGTGCAGGTGGCGACGCTCCAAGACGGATCAAGTGGGGAGAGGGCGCTGGGTTACAATGGTTCCAGCGCTAGAGGAGAGCGTTTGCCCAGTTGGTCTGGCAAGGCAATTTGTGGTGGTGCGACCCATTAAGGAGGGGTCTTGGCTCTTGCATTATGATGGGCTGCCAGTCACGAAATACCAGTTTCGATGGATGCTGAGTCGCTGTTTGGCGGGCCTGGGCCTCCCACCCACTGCTTTTGGTACCCATTCCTTTCGCATAGGCGCAGCGACGTCGGCTGCTGCGGCGGGTTGCTCCAGAACTGAAATACAGGCGGTGGGGCGATGGAAGTCGTCAAGTTATAGACGATATATTCGCCCCGTCACATGAGAGGTCAGTTTACGCTTGGTGCTTTGTTTAAATTGCAATTTATTATGTTGTTACAGTTCTGTGATTTTATGGTGTTGTGCGTCTGTTGGTGTTACCCCTTTTTTATCCTACTCAGGGATTAGCTACTCGCCGTTGCTGGCATGAGTCGGCAGCGGGGGTCTGGAGTTATTTGCGATTTTTTGCCTGACTTGACGGACTGAATTCTAATCTATAATTCGGCTAATTTGGTCTAATCAGAGTCCCTCAGCAGGTCTTTACGTTTCACCTCCAGCTGAGTTATTACATGTGTTTCCCATTTTATACCCCCCCCTCCCCCCCCCTGTTTTTTATTTTGTTTACTTTTATTTGATCTTCCCCCTCTGTGTCTTTAATTGCACTTCTAAATTGGCAAAGCATGGTGCAGTCGGCTAGGCCGTGACTGCTGCAATGGCGAGATCTAAAGTTTTCTTTTTTGGCAGATCCTTCAGTAAACAATTAATAAGCCTCTTAGTAATCAATTCTACCCCTCTTTTTCCCTTCAGGATGGTTCGGAGACTATTTGCCCATTTGGGTGGTTGGCCACTCTTACATTTACTGGGCGGCCAGGTTTGTGGCCTCGGAAGGGTCTCAGGCATTGCTTGGAGCACAGGGTGTCAGATGGCTTGGCTGGCAAGGAATGATGTGGGGTGAGCTGAGGAGTAGGTTAGTGAGTCAGGCCAGCAAGCATGGAGTCCCTAGGGTTTTGGTTGTCCATCTAGGTGGCAACGACCTGGGGAAGAGGACATCCTTGGATCTGCGGTGGGCCATGATACAGGATCTGGCAAGGGTGACCGCGGCATGGACCAATTGTGTGTTGGTTTTCTCAATGATGGTGCCAAGATTGTGTTGGAGGGGTGTGGCAGATGGTCGCCAGATTGATGAGGCCCGGAAAAAGGTGAACGGAGCGATGGCAAAGTGGGTGCTGTCCCACGGTGGGAGGGTGGTTCGCCACCCGAGGAGTCGGTTAAAAGACAGCCACCTTTTCCGGCGCGATGGAGTACATCTATCCAATGAGGGGATGATGTTTTTTCTGGAGGATCTAGGTTTCGCTTTGCAGGAGTTAGGGTAGGTTTTATGGTGGCGGTGCGAAAGACTGTGGGGATGAGTCTTTCGCTGTTGGCGGAAAAGAACGGCAGTTTTGGATTGTAGGGAAAACTGTAGTGTTTTACAGTTTGTTGTGGTTTAGGTGCACTCACCTCCATCGACTTATGGCCGCTTGACCACCCGTCCGGGAAGGCAGCGGCAGGGCACCCAGGAGCGGTGGGTAGTCACTGTGGGGGTTGAGTTGTCACCTATTACCGGTTTATGGTAAGCTTTTAGTAAATTTATAGGGTTGAGTTATTTAAGTTTAATTTAGATTAAGTGAGCCGTTCTTTTGGGCCGCCACCATATGCCAGCTGGAGCGGCATATTAAATTAATCTCTTTATTACAGGTTTCCTAATGGTTAGGGACAAATAAATAGCTAGCAATTTTCTGCCAAAATTAAGTCTCAGTGTCGTTATTTCTGGTTATGGTTATGAATGCTTTACTTTCAAAGAAAGGGGTCCACCAAATATCACTAAGATGTTTAGAAGAGAGTATTGACTGCATAGGAGAGAAAAGAGTTAAACATCTGGGGAGGGGTGGACCTAGCTGTGAGGAAATTACAGCCTTCTTTAAGGGGAGGGCTTGATATATATAGGGAAGGCGAAGCCATCTTAAGTCTCTTGGTGATTTGGTTTCCCACCCTCCCGCCCTGGTAGTTGGAAATTGTGGCACGTGGTGCTTTGGCTCTAAGTTGTTGGCTGTTTTCGTTGGCTATTTATTGGCGGAAAAGAACGGCAGTTTTGGATTGTAGGGAAAACTGTAGTGTTTTACAGTTTGTTGTGGTTTAGGTGCACTCACCTCCATCGACTTATGGCCGCTTGACCACCCGTCCGGGAAGGCAGCGGCAGGGCACCCAGGAGCGGTGGGTAGTCACTGTGGGGGTTGAGTTGTCACCTATTACCGGTTTATGGTAAGCTTTTAGTAAATTTATAGGGTTGAGTTATTTAAGTTTAATTTAGATTAAGTGAGCCGTTCTTTTGGGCCGCCACCATATGCCAGCTGGAGCGGCATATTAAATTAATCTCTTTATTACAGGTTTCCTAATGGTTAGGGACAAATAAATAGCTAGCAATTTTCTGCCAAAATTAAGTCTCAGTGTCGTTATTTCTGGTTATGGTTATGAATGCTTTACTTTCAAAGAAAGGGGTCCACCAAATATCACTAAGATGTTTACATGTTTTCCAGGTCTTCTCACAGAGTGAAATAGTTATCTCTGCCTTTTAAAATGTGTTAGTGAGTAATGGGCCTAATTCAGACCTAATCGCTGCAACAGCAGCAATCGCAGCCTGAAGCCCTTTGAGCAGTGCACGCACGCAGTGGGCGTACTACAAGTGCGCACGCAGTGAGATGCAGGGCAAGAGGGGTCGTGCAAATGGAGTTAGAACGCCATTGGGGGATGGCGGTCTGGACAATGCAGGCAGTAAAAAGGGAAGCATTATATAGTAAGAACACAAAAGATAGATAGGACCAAACCTGAAAAATAAAACCTGCAACACTATACTCCTCTCCATCACACCACACACAAGACTATTATTAATCAGTAATACACAGAATGGAAGTTGCTTATCCATTTTACTGGCCCATCACAAGTGTGTGTAAGAGAGGCGTTAAACTAGACAAGAAAAAAAATCAAAATAGCCCAGCACACTGCAATGGACCAGCAAAAGAGGCTTGCATGCTACAGAATATTAAAATTCAGAGGACTCAGTTACATACATTTGCAAACACATTGTAAGTCACCAGCCACATCAATATATCTCTGCCCTGGCGGTCCTACACTACATAACAATAGAGATGAGCGGGTTCAGTTATCTGAGAACCAAACCCCCCCAAACTTCATGCTCCGAGTCCGGATCAGAATCCTGCTTGGGTTTTCCCGCCAGACTCAGAAACCAGAACGAGGCAAAATTGCATCAACCCGCTGTTGGATTCTCATGGGGTTTGGATCCCATATAAGGAGCTGCGTGTTGCTGCCATTTTCATGGCATGCCATGTATAAGTCCAGTCCAGTGTGTCAGGAATGGTGTGCAGGCCTCCGGAGGTCATGGCCCCAGTTGCGGCTGCATGGATGCATTGACCGCGAGCGTCATCTCCTGTGTCGCTGAGTACCCCTGAGTCTGGTCCTGTATGTGTATTCCGCTGTGTGCCGGCATCCGGCCTGTATGGACACTGCCATGACACCTACACTCAGCTGATCCCGGCATCCAATCCAGCACTGTGCTTCCAGCCAGAGTTCAGTGACCAATCACTGC
Organism: Pseudophryne corroboree; assembly: GCF_028390025.1. Lineage (NCBI taxonomy): Eukaryota > Metazoa > Chordata > Amphibia > Anura > Myobatrachidae > Pseudophryne > Pseudophryne corroboree. The sequence goes on along the minus strand of NC_086447.1, from coordinate 569,002,077 downwards.
AGAACAAGGGGTATAAGTTCCAGTCCGTGGCTCACTCACATCGCCTCGGACAACGAGTCACATACCGTGTGCCTAGTTCTCCTGGTTCCTGTTTCCAGCATTCCCCCGTGGTTATCTTCATTGTTCCATTTACCATTTCTACAGCTCTCCTGTTACTCCGGACTCCGGCTACATCCAGCCACAAACTCATCAGCAGTAAGAGACTCTCCTCAGGTGTTCATTTCATTACCTTACCTGTGCACTTCGTTATCAGCATACCATCTGTGCATCTCAGCAGTTATACCAACTATTTGCTTATAGACTGTCTCCTGCTTAAGCCTAGTGTGGCTATATGGACTTGTGCTATATAGAGACTGTGTGTTTCTCAAATATACCAGAGTTCTGCTTTTCCAACAGTTATCAGTTTCTCTCATCTTGTGTTATACAGATACTGTGTGCTTTCAAGTACTATTGGAGTTCTGTTTATATCACCTGCATTCAGTATCAAGTTGTTTTAAATTTTACTGCAAGAGACTTTCAGTTGTTTGGATACAGTTACCTATCATTGTTTTCTACATTGCCGGTTTTCAGTTTATTCAGTGTTATACCATCTGCTCTGTGCTAATAAACATCAGTGCATATGCGCAGGACTTTTAAATTGCCTCCACGCTTTGTACATCGCATCAACACTGACCCACTAGCGCCCCCGTCGGGGACAGACAAAACCAGAGACCTGACAGTTTGTCCGAGGCCCATGGACCCGGATGATGGTCAGAGTGTTGGGTCAGGGACACTCCAAGGTTTAGTGTCACGACTGGATGGTCAAGAGGCTGTGCAGCAACAGATTATACAATTCCTGCAAGAAATGTCGTCTCATTTAGATACTCTGCAACAATCATTTCCAACTTCAGATCCTCCAGTGTCCTCTTCAGTTTCTGCTCCTGTTCCTAGTTCCTCAGTTTCTAGCACTCCAGTTGCTTCTGTTCGAATGTATTGCATTCATCTTCCTACACCAAGTAAATTTGATGGTAATCCTAAAATGTGTCGTGGATTTCTGAATCAATGCGAAGTCCACTTTGAATTGCAACCACAGAACTTTCCAACACCCAGAGCAAAGGTTGCATATATTGTTTCTCTTTTAGCTGGCTCTGCTCTGAACTGGGTCTCTCCACTGTAGGAGCAAGCAGATGCATTGCTGAATAACTATACAGAGTTTGTTGCCGCAATCCAACACATCTTTGATGAACCTGGGCGTACGACCTCTGCTTCTTCAGACCTCCTTCAGATCCACAAGGGAACACGTACTGTGGGTCAGTACATTATTCAGTTCCAGACATTGGCATCAGAGGTGAAGTGGAACAACCAGGCATTGGTTGCCGCCTTCTGGCATGGTCTGTCTGACCGCATAAAGGATGAGTTGACTACCCGAGACTTACCAGAGCAACTGGAAGCCCTAATTTCCCTATGTGTCAAGTTGGATCTACATTTACGCGAGCGAGCCTGTGAACGCTCCCGAGGTGATCTTCGCAAGTACCGAGTTATGCCTCCTGTACAGTCTCTACCTATTACTGCTGATGAACCCATGCAGGTAAACAAGTTTCGTTTAACACCGGAGGAGCAGTACAGAAGATTAAAGGAAAGACTGTGTCTCTATTGTGCTGCGCTGGTCATCTGATTGGTTCCTGCCCTGCTCGGTCGGGAAACGCCAGGTCCTAACTTGTAAAGGAGGAGTCAAGTTATGGACCTTGAATAAAGCTCCTTCATCTCAAGACCTTATATTGCCTGTCACTTTGGAAATGCCAGATGGACTCCAGTCTCTGTCCACTTTAGTGGATTGTGGTGCTGCTGGGAATTTTATCACACAAGTTGCAGTGGATAGACTTCATCTCCCAGTGTCAAAGCTGTCTCGTCCAGTTTATCTCACTGCCGTGGATGGAAGCCGTACTGCTGAAGGTTCCATCATTCAGCAAACCAAGCCGGTAGTTCTGGGAGTAGGCTTCCTGCATTCCGAGCTCATTGAATTCCTGGTCATACCAAAAGCTACCTATGAGATTGTACTGGGTATGCCTTGGCTCCAATTGCACAATCTGCAATTTGACTGGTCTACATTACAGTTAATGGCATGGAGTTCCTCCTGTCTTCATTCATGTCTAGCTCAAGTATTTCCAATAAAATCTATAAGTGTAAAACCTCAGTCGGGCCTTCCGGAGGCCTATCAGGAATTCACTGACGTCTTCAGTGAGAAAGCTGTGGATGTCTTGCCTCCCCATCGAGAGTAGGATTGTCCCATCGATTTGGTTCCAGGGAGCAAGCCACCTAGAGGGCGTACATACCCTCTTTCAGTTCCAGAGACCCAAGCAATGAGTGAATATATAAAGGAAAATTTACAGAAGGGGTTTATCCATCCATCCTCTTCCCCAGCCGGTGCGGGATTCTTCTTCGTTAAGAAGAAAGATGGAGGACTACGCCCCTGTATTGATTATCAGGGTTTAAATGACATCACGATCAAAAATAGCTACCCGTTACCTCTTATCACAGAGTTGTTCGACAGAGTTAGAGGTGCTTCCATCTTCACGAAACTGGATCTTCGCGGGGCGTACAATCTTATCAGGATTCGAAGTGGTGATGAGTGGAAAACCGCCTTCAATACTCGAGACTATTAATATCTAGTGATGCCCTTCGGTTTGAGTAATGCCCCGGCTGTGTTTCAAAACTTTGTCAACGAAGTGTTCAGAGATCTCCTGTATAAATGTGTGGTAGTTTACCTCGATGACATCTTGATATTCTCCCGTGATTTAGTTTCTCATCGCCAACAGGTAAAAGAGGTTCTTCGACATCTTCGACAGAATCATCTGTATGGCAAACTGTCTAAATGCACGTTTGAAGCTTCTTCAATATCTTTCCTGGGATACATAATTTCCGGAACAGACCTTCAAATGGACACAGCTAAATTAGAAGCTATAGAGAACTGGTCTCTTCCAACAACACTCAAGTCAGTTCAACATTTTATTGGCTTCGCTAATTACTACAGAAAGTTTATTAAGGGCTTTTCCACATTAATAGCTCCAATTACCTGCCTTACTCGGAAAGGGGGAAATCCTTCCCAATGGTCTGACGAAGCGCTGTCTGCTTTTCATAAGATAAAACAGGCTTTTATTTCAGCTCCTGTGATACAACAGCCAGATGTCAATAAGGAATTCATTTTGGAAGTAGACGCCTCAACGGTTGGCGTGGGCGCAGTCCTGTCCCAGGTGGGCATTGATGGTAAGACTCACCCTTGTGGGTTTTTCTCTAGTAGATTCTTGCCCGCTGAAATGAACTATACCATCGGTGACCAGGAGCTGTTGGCAATCAAATTGGCCCTTGAAGAATGGAGGTATCTGCTGGAGTGTGCGAGATTACCTATTGCCATCTATACGGATCACAAGAACCTCCTCTACTTGAAGGCAGCGCAGTGCCTGAATCCTCAGCAAGCAAGGTGGGCCCTATTCTTTTCACGTTTTGACTTTAAGTTAATGTTTAGACCTGGCTCACAAAATGTTAAGGCAGATGCATTGTCTCGCTCTATGAGCTCAAATGAGGAATCATCAGAACAAGCTGCTCGACCAGTACTAAATCCTGTGGTATTTGCAGCTACAGGGGTGTCTCAAGTTCCACCTCCAGGCAAGATGTTTGTCTCTCCTGAGCTTCGTCCAAACCTTCTGTCCTGGGCTCATACGTCCAAATTTACTGGTCACCCTGGAGTCCTAAAGACTTTCAAGTTCCTATCCCAAACTTATTGGTGGCCTCATATGAAAGTAGATATTCAAGAATTTATAGCTTTATGTCCCAAATGTGCTCAGCATAAAGTTCCTCGTCAGGCTCCCGCGGGCCAATTGCTACCTAATTCAATTCCCAGGCGCCCCTGGTCTCATTTATCGATGGATTTTATTTCAGATCTTCCTCCCTCCAAAGGGTATGATACCATCTGGGTAGTGGTCGATAGGTTTTCAAAAATGGCCCATTTCATTCCACTCATGGGGTTACCCTCTGCTTCAGAGTTGGCACAGTTATTTCTTCGTGAAATTTTTAGGTTACATGGACTTCCAACGGAAATCATATCTGACCGAGGTGTGCAGTTTGTGGCAAAGTTTTGGAGGGCTCATTGTTCTGCGCTGCAAGTTAAACTTAAATTTTCTACGGCCTATCACCCTCAAACAAATGGGCAGACAGAGAGGGTAAATCAAGAGCTTGAGACCTATTTGAGACTGTATATTTCCTCTTCATAGGATGACTGGATAGATTTATTACCTTGGGCGGAGTTTGCTCATAATTTCCGTTATCATACTTCTACAGATACTACTCCTTTTTTTACAGTTTATGGGCAGTATCCTAGAGTACCAGATTTCCAAGATTTACCTGTCATAGATGTGCCTGCGGCTGCTTCTGCTCTTCAGCGGTTCTCTCAAATTTGGAAGAAGATTCATTCATCTCTTAAAAAAGTTTCTCAATGGTATAAAATGTTTGCTGATCGAAAGAGACGAGCAGTCCCTAATTTAAAGCCGGGCGACAAAGTCTAGTTATCTACCCGAAATCTCCATCTCAGAGTTACTTCAATAAAATTTGCTCCATGGTTTATTGGGCCATTTCCAGTAGAAAGTGTTATTAATCCGGTGGCTTATAAGTTAAAACTGCCTTCTTATTTGAAAGTTCCCAACTCATTCCATATTTCTCTCCTCAGACCATTAATTCTCAATCGTTTCCAGAGAACGCTTCCAGCAGCTCCAAAGGTACAAACTCATCGGGGCATGGAATACGAGGTGGAAAAGATCTTGGACTCTCGACATCGCTGTGGTCATTTGCAATACCTGATTGACTGGTCTGGATATGGTCCTGAAGAGAGGAGTTGGGTCAACGCCACGGATGTGCATGCTCCACGGTTGGTACAAGCCTTCCACAGACTCTTCCCTGCCAAGCCTCGTGGGTGTTCGGTGCCCACCCATAAAGGTGAGGGTACTGTCAGGATTTGGCATTCAGCTGCGTCTCATTTACCAGCGTGCTGGTGTGCAGGCCTCCGGAGGTCATGGCCCCAGTTGTGGCTGCATGGATGCGCTGACCGCGAGCGTCATCTCCTGTGTCGCTGAGTACCCCTGAGTCTGGTCCTGTGTGGGTATTCCGCTGTGTGCCGGCATCCGGCCTGTATGGACGCTGCCATGACACCTGCACTCAGCTGATCCCGGCATCCAATCCAGCACTGTGCTTCCAGCCAGAGTTCAGTGACCAATCACTGCAGAGCAAGGGGTATAAGTTCCAGTCCGTGGCTCACTCACATCGCCTCGGACAACGAGTCACATACCGTGTGCCTAGTTCTCCTGGTTCCTGTTTCCAGCGTTCCCCCGTGGTTATCTGCATTGTTCCAGTTACCATTTCTACAGCTCTCCTGTTACTCCGGACTCCAGCTACATCCAGCCACAAACTCATCAGCAGTAAGAGACTCTCCTCAGGTGTTCATTTCATTACCTTACCTGTGCACTTTGTTATCAGCATACCATCTGTGCATCTCAGCAGTTATACCAACTATTTGCTTATAGACTGTCTCCTGCTTAAGCCTAGTGTGGCTATATGGACTTGTGCTATATAGAGACTGTGGGGTATATTTACTAAGGTCCCGATTTTGACCGAGATGCCATTTTTTCTTCAAAGTGTCATCTCGGGAATTTACTAAGCAGAAATCACGGCAGTGATGAGGCCATTCATATTTTTTTGCAAGTCCAAGAATAAAAATACGAATAAATACACCATCGGTCAAAACGCGGCTGTTTAGATATGAATCTCGGTCATTTACTAAGAAGTGCAAAGCAAAAAAAAAAAAAAACACTGCCGTGAAAAAATACAACTCGTAAAAAAGTGCTAAAAAAAAACAGACCTGCTTTTTTGAGCCGTGATTGGATAGGCATGCACGGATCCATGAGATCCGTGCATGTATATCAGTGGGAAGGGGTGGGAAAGTGTTAATTTTGTGAAAAAAAATTGCGTGGGGTCCCCCCTCCTAAGCATAACCAGCCTCGGGCTCTTTGAGCCGATCCTGGTTGCAGAAATATGGGAAAAAAATGGACAGGGGTTCCCCCATATTTAAGCAACCAGCATCGGGCTCTGCGCCTGGTCCTGGTACCAAAAATACGGAGGACAAAAAGCGTAGGGGTCCCCCGTATTTTTAAAACCAGCACCGGGCTCCACTAGCTGGACAGATAATGCCACAGCCGGGGGTCACTTTTATACCGTGCCCTGCGGCCGTGGCATCAAATATCCAACTAGTCACCCCTGGCTGGGGTACCCTGGGGGAGTGGGGACCCCTTCAATCAAGGGGTCCCCCCCCAGCCACCCAAGGGCCAGGGGTGAAGCCCGAGGCTGTCCCCCCCATCCAATGGGCTGCGGATGGGGGGCTGATAGCCTTTTTGTAAAAGTGATTGATATTGTTTTTAGTAGCAGTACTACAAGGCCCAGCAAGCCTCCCCCTCATGCTGGTACTTGGAGAACCACAAGTACCAGCATGCGGTGGAAAAACGGGCCCGCTGGTACCTGTTGTACTACTACTAAAAAAATACCCAAAAAAAGACAATACACACACACCTTGAAAGTAAAGTTTTATTACATCCATCCACACAAACATACATACATACTTACCTTATGTTCACACGAGGGTCGGTCCTCTTCTCCAGTAGAATCCATGGGGTACCTGTTGAATAAATTATACTCACCAGATCCAGGGTACCAGGCTCCTCGGATAATCCTTTTGTAATCCACGTACTTGATTAAAAAAATAAAACGGATACCCGAGCCACGCACTGAAAGGGGACCCATGTTTTCACATGGGTCCCCTTTCCCCGAATGCCAGAAACCCACTCTGACTTCTATCTAAGTGGGTTTCTTCAGCCAATCAGGGAGCGCCACGTTGTAGCACCCTCCTGATCGGCTGTGTGCTCCTGTACTGTCTGACAGGCGGCACACGGCAGTGTTACAATGTAGCGCCTATGCGCTCCATTGTAACCAATGGTGGGAACTTTGTGGCCAGCGGTGAGGTCACTTTCGGTCAACCGCTGAGCAGAAAGTTCCCACCATTGGTTACAATGGAGCGCATAGGCGCTACATTGTAACACTGCCGTGTGCCGCCTGTCAGACAGTACAGGAGCACACAGCCGATCAGGAGGGTGCTACAACGTGGCGCTCCCTGATTGGCTGAAGAAACCCACTTAGACATCAGTCAGAGTGGGTTTCTGGCATTCGGGGAAAGGGGACCCATGTGAAAACATGGGTCCCCTTTCAGTGCGTGGCTCGGGTATCCGTTTTATTTTTTTAATCAAGTACGTGGATTACAAAAGGATTATCCGAGGAGCCTGGTACCCTGGATCTGGTGAGTATAATTTATTCAACAGGTACCCCATGGATTCTACTGGAGAAGAGGACCGACCCTCGCGTGAACATAAGGTAAGTATGTATGTATGTTTGTGTGGATGGATGTAATAAAACTTTACTTTCAAGGTGTGTGTGTATTGTCTTTTTTTGGGTATTTTTTTAGTAGTAGTACTACAGGTACCAGCGGGCCCGTTTTTCCGCCGCATGCTGGTACTTGTGGTTCTCCAAGTACCAGCATGCGGGGGAGGCTTGCTGGGCCTTGTAGTACTGCTACTAAAAACAATATCAATCACTTTTACAAAAAGGCTATCAGCCCCCCATCCGCAGCCCATTGGATGGGGGGGACAGCCTCGGGCTTCACCCCTGGCCCTTGGGTGGCTGGGGGGGGACCCCTTGATTGAAGGGGTCCCCACTCCCCCAGGGTACCCCAGCCAGGAATGACTAGTTGGATATTTGATGCCACGGCCGCAGGGCACGGTATAAAAGTGACCCCCGGCTGTGGCATTATCTGTCCAGCTAGTGGAGCCCGGTGCTGGTTTTAAAAATACGGGGGACCCCTACGCTTTTTGTCCCCCGTATTTTTGGAACCAGGACCAGGCGCAGAGCCCGATGCTGGTTGCTTAAATATGGGGGAACCCCTGTCCATTTTTTTCCCATATTTCTGCAACCAGGATCGGCTCAAAGAGCCCGAGGCTGGTTTGCCTTAGGAGGGGGGACCCCACGCAATTTTTTTATAACATTTAAACTTTTTTTTATTTTTTAACAAAGTGCACAATGAAGCCCAGCACGGATCTCTCAGATCCGGCCGAGATTCATTGTATTAAAGTCGGCAGTGTTTTACAAGTCACTCACGTAAAACACTGCCTAAAAAAATGAATGACATCGACATCGGAAAACCCGAAAATGCAGAATACGGCAGCTTAGTAAATTAGTCGTAACAAATTCAAAAAGTTGCAGTTTTACACTTTCGATGTCATTCGTGATTATTCTCCCACCAAATCGGGAGAATTACGAATGTTAGTAAATATACCCCAGTGTGTTTCTCAAATATACCGGAGTTCTGCTTTTCCAACAGTTATCAGTTTCTCTCATCTTGTGTTATACAGAGACTGTGTGCTTTCAAGTACTATTGGAGTTCTGTTTATATCACCTGCATTCAGTATCAAGTTGTTTTACATTTTACTGCAAGAGACTTTCAGTTGTTTGAATACAGTTACCTATCATTGTTTTCTACATTGCCGGTTTTCCGTTTATTCAGTGTTATACCATCTGCTCTGTGCTAATAAACATCAGCGCATATGCGCAGGACTTTTATATTGCCTCCACGCTTTGTACATCGCATCAACACTGACCCACTAGCTCCCCCGCCGGGGAGAGACAAAACCAGAGACCTGACACAGTGGTGCTGTCTTATGCTGCATCAGTCCAGTGGTGGTGTCCTGTGCTGCCATAAGTCCAGTGGTAGTGTCCTGTTCTGCCATATAAGTCCAGGCGCATCTGTTGTATAACTCCAGGGGTAGTGCCATATAAGTCCAGTGGTACTGCCGTATAAGTCCAGGGGTGCTGCCATATAAGTCCAGTGGTGCTGTATAAGTCCAGTCCAGTGGTGCTGTCTTGTGCTACATCAGTCCAGCGGTGGTGTCCTCTGCTGCCATAAATCTAGTGGTGGTGTCCTGTGCTTCCATAAGTCCAGTGGTGGTGTCCTGTGCTTCCATTAGTCCAGTGGTGCTGCCATATAAGTCCAGGGGTGCTGCCATATAAGTCCTGTGGTACTGCCATATAAGTCCAGTGGTACTGCCATATAAGTCCAGGAGTACTGCCGTATAAATCCAGGGGTGCTGCTGTATAAATCCAGTGGTGCTGTATAAGTCCAGTCCAGTGGTATTGCCATATAAGTCCAGTCCAGTGGTGCTGCCGTATAAGTCCAGGGGTACTGCCTGATAAGTCCAGTCCAGTGATTCTACCATATAAGTTTAGGGGTACTGCCGAATAAGTTGAGGGGCACTGCCGTATAAGTCCAGGGGTACTGCTGTATAAGTCCAGTCCAGTGGTTCTACCATATAAGTCCAGTGGTACTGCCGTATAAGTCATGGGGTACTGCTGTATAAGTCCAGTCCAGTGGTGCTGCCATATAAATCCAGTGTTGCTGCCATATAAGTCCAGTCCAGTAGTGCTGCCATATAAGTCCAGTGGTCCTGCCATATAAGTCCACGGGTACTGCCGTATAAGTCCAGTCCAGTGGTTCTACCGTATAAATCCAGGGGTACTGCCGTATAAGTCCAGGGGTACTGCCGTATAAGTCCAGTCCAGTGGTGATGCCGTATAAATCCAGGGGTAATGCCGTATAAGTCCAGTCCAGTTGTGCTGCCGTATAAGTCCGGTGGTGCTGCAGTATAAGTCTAGGGTTACTTCTGTATAAGTCCAGGGGTACTGCCGTATTTGTCCAGTGGTGCTGTATAAGTTCAGTCAAGTGGTGCTGTCTTGTGCTGCATCAGTCCAGTGGTGGTGTCCTGTGCTGCCATAAATCCAGTCTAGTTGTGTCCTGTGTTTCCATAAGTCCAGTGGTGCTGCCATATAGCTCCAGGGGTACTGCCATATAAGTCCTGTGGTACTGCCGTAAAAGTTCAGGGCTACTGCTGTATAAGTCCAGTGGTACTTTCATATAAGTCCAGGGGTACTGTCGTATAAGTCCAGTGGTGATTTATAAGTCAAGTCCAGTGGTGCAGTCTTGTGCTGCATCAGTCCAGTGGTGGTGCCCTGTGCTGTCATAAGTCCAGTGGTGGTATATTGTGCTGTCATAAGTCCAGTGGTGCTGCAGTATAAGTCCAATGGTACTGTCATATAAGTTCAGGGGTTCTGCGGTATAAGTCCAGTCCAGTGGTTCTACCATATAATACCAGGGGTACTGCCATATAAGTCCAGTCCAGTGGTGCTACCATATAAGTCCATCGGTACTGCTCTATAAGTCCAGTCCAGCGATTCTGCCGTATAAGTTCAGGGGTACTGCCATATAAGCCCAGTCCAGGGGTACTGCCGTATAATCCAATGGTTCTGCCATATAAGTCCAGGGGTACTGCCATATAAGTCCAATCCATTGGTGCTGCCATATAAGTCCAGTGGTGCTGCCATACAAGTCCAGTCCAGTGGTGCTGCCGTATAAGTCCAGTCCATTGGTGCTGCCATCGAAGTCCAGTGGTGCAGCCATATAAGACCATGGGTACTGCCATATAAGTCCAGTCCAGTCATGCTGCCATATAAGTCCAAGTGGTGCTGCCGTATAAGTCTAGGGGTACTGCCATATAAGTCCAGTCCATTGGTGCTGCCATATAAGTTATGGGGTACTGCTACATAAGTCCAGTGTTACTGCCGTAGAAGTCCAGTGGTGCAGCCGTATAAGTCCATGGGTACTGCCGTATAAGTCCAGTCCAGTGGTGTTGCTGTATAAGTACAGTAGTTCTGCCGTATAAGTCTAGGGGTACTGCTATATAAGTCCAGTCCATTGGTGCTGCCATATACGTCCAGGGGTACTGCTATATAAGTACAGGGTTACTGCCATATAAGTGCAGGGGTACTGCCGTATAAGTCCAGGGGTACTGCCATATAAATCCAGTCCAGTGGTGCTGCCATATATGTCCAGTGGTACTGCCATTTAAGTCCAGGGGTACTGCTGTATAAGTCATGGGGTACTGCCGTAGGAGTCCAGTCCAGTGGTGCTGCCATATAAATCCAGGGGTACTGCTGTATAAGTCCAGGGGTACTGCCATATAAGTCCAGTCTAGTGGTGCTGGTTATAAGTCCAGTGGTGCTGCTGTATAAGTCCAGTGGTGCTGACATATAGGCCCAGGGGTACTGCCATATAAGTCCAGTCTAGTGGTGCTACCATATAAGTACAGGGGTACTGCTGTTTAAGTCCAGGGATACTGCCATACAAGTCCAGTCCAGTGGTGCTGCCGTATAAGTCCAGTGGTGCTGCCGTATAAATCCAGTGGTGCTACCGTATTAGTCCAGTTTTGTGGTGCTGCCATATAAATACAGTCTAGTGGTGCTGCCATATAAGTCCAGTTGTGCTGCTGTATAAGTCCAGTGGTGCTACCCTATTAGTCCAGTCCAGCAGTGCTGCTATATAAGTCCAGTGTTGCTGATGTATATGTCCAGGGGTACTGCCGTATAAGTCCACCAATATTGTGCTTGCAATACATGTTGACAAATTCCAGCACCTCCCATGTTTTGCACATATGTACAATTAATTTGGTGGTGCAGAATTTTTTAAAATATGACAGGGGCATGCAGGAGATGCTGTCTGTGGCCTGAAAAATCGCAGGCCACTTTCGACATTCAGTCACTGCGTGCCACTTATTGCACCACATTGGACCTCTTTTTCTTGTTTGCATGATGTGCTGTTTGGGGCCTATTTTTTAAATCTGCCATCCTGTCTGACACTGTAGTGTAGATGAGTCAGGTGTTTGTTCTGCACATTTGTGTCGCTTAGCTTAGTCAAAAAACAACAACTTTTTCCTCCCTGCGCTATTTGATTAAAATGAAGCAACATGACATGAATAAACTTGATACACAGATCTATAATATTTATAATGAGTTTTAATCTCTAATGACTAGTCTCATATTGTATATAAAAAACAATAAAATGTCTAAAAAAAAATTCAAACAAAATATACAATAAATACTCTATGAGGAAGCTCCAGCTAGGAGCGAAACGCATCTGAGAAGCTGCTCTTTGGGGACCTGGTGGACCTTTACCTGTTGCTATATTATTGCGAGGACGTGTGCAACTCTATTGAGAGGCTGATTACAGTGAGGCAGAGGACGCTATATGCGGCGGCTGGAAGACGGGAGCTCACTTGTCTAAAGGCACCTGCGGTGTGCCGAGCCCCGATGCCAGATTTAACCCTCCGAGGTCAAAAGGACACCTCTCCTATATCTGCAGAACCAACTGCCTTGCTGGGAGCACATGTAAATACCTGTATTGGTAAAGATCATAAAAATGTATTTTCCCAATTGCACAATATTGCTTTTTTCATTTACGGGACAATACCTACAAAAGCACACGGGACTGCTTTATATAGGAACTTGGACAGTGGCCCTCATTCCGAGTTGTTCGCTCGGTAAAAATATTCGCATCGCAGCGATTTTCTGCTTAATGCGCATGCGCAATGTCCGCACTGCGAATGCGCCAAGTAAATTTGCTATGCAGTTAGGATTTTTACTCACGGCTTTTTCATCGTTCTGGCGATCGTAATGTGATTGACAGGAAATGGGTGTTACTGGGCGGAAACAGGCCGTTTTATGGGCGTGTGGGAAAAAACGCTACCGTTTCCGGAAAAAACGCAGGAGTGGCCGGAGAAACGGAGGAGTGTCTGGGCGAACGCTGGGTGTGTTTGTGACGTCAAACCAGGAACGACAAGCAGTGAAATGATCGCAGATGCCGAGTAAGTCTGGAGCTACTCAGAAACTGCTACGAGGTGTGTAATCGCAATATTGCGAATACATCGTTCGCAATTTTAAGATGCTAAGATTCACTCCCAGTAGGCGGCGGCTTAGCATGAGCAAATCTGCTAAAATCCGCTTGCGAGCGAACAACTCGGAATGAGGGCCCGTGTTTCTGTAATACAGCTGACAGTGAAGTCCACTGTGGATAACGTTATAGTTTTTAAATATACGATCCACCTCTTTTGCATTTATTGTATATTTTGTTTGAATTTTTTTATACATTTTATTGTTTTTTTATATATGAGAGTAGTCATTAGAGATTAAAACTCATTATAAATATTATAGATCTGTGTATCAAGTTTATTCATGTCCTGTTGCTTCATTTTAATCAAATAGCGCAGGGAGGAAAAAGTTGTTTTTTGTTCTACACTTGATTGTTGCAGGTGAATTTTGACTTTATCCACAAGCCAATTACTCCTCTGCTGCTATATATAAAAATATCTGAATAATTGGTGTCTGAGAAATTAGAGGTATGGGCCCTCATTCCGAGTTGTTCGCTCGGTAAAAATCTTCACATCGCCGCGATTTTCCGCTTAATGCGCATGCGCAATGTTCGCACTGCGACTGCGCCAAGTAAATTTGCTATGCACTTAGTAATTTTACTCACGGCTTTTTCATCGTTCTGGCGATCGTAATGTGATTGACAGGAAATGGGTGTTACTGGGCGGAAACAGGCCGTTTTATGGGCGTGTGGGAAAAAACGCTACCGTTTCCGGAAAAAACGCAGGAGTGGCCGGAGAAACGGAGGAGTGTCTGGGCGAACGCTGGGTGTGTTTGTGACGTCAAACCAGGAACGACAAGCAGTGAAATGATCGCAGATGCCGAGTAAGTCTGGAGCTACTCAGAAACTGCTACGAGGTGTGTAATCGCAATATTGCGAATACATCGTTCGCAATTTTAAGATGCTAAGATTCACTCCCAGTAGGCGGCGGCTTAGCATGAGCAAATCTGCTAAAATCCGCTTGCGGGCGAACAACTCGGAATGACCTCCATTGTTAATATGTCTCTCTCTCTCTCTCTCTCTCTCTCTCTCTCTATATATATATATATATATATATATATGGGGTGAACTAACAGCGCCAAAAAATACAGTAGAACATTTTTTCACAGTATGTCAGTCAGAAGCTATCCCCAAAACAAATAGTCACTGTATGCCACTCCCTTTTGTATAGAGGGCGTCTGCTAGATCTTAAATAAAACCTGCACTAGTACGTGTGCAGGATATGTAAAAATTGGAAAAAGTGAATAAGATCAAAGCGACCACAGGTGGCATATATTTCTAGGGACTACGTGGTTTTTAAACAATACGGGGTTTATTACGGAAAATGTTTAAAGGACATACACATGAAAAGAGCAGCATTAAACGTTTTAAAACATTAAAAGGGCACATAAAAGGGGCGTGGCCAAGCGGGACATGGAGTAGCTGCTCTGGCTGGGCGCTCTCCACCTCAAACATCCTGGCGTGATATCCTGGAGTACCCCTCCGAGCCCAAAACCTGCATAACTGGTGGGGGAAGGTACCTGGAGTGTGAGGAACCAGTGCTGGTCGTCTGCGTAGTGGATCTGGCCACGGGTTCCTGTTTATACCCCCTGGATCTGCGGGCCCGGGGCTGACGCCGTGACTTCCGGCCCCAGCCCGCTCATTCCTGCTGCCGGCTGTGGCCTCTACGGGGTGTCTCCTGCCTGGAACCCGATCGCGGGCGCTCCCTGGGCCGTGCTCCTGAGCCGTGAGGTGCCGCCGGACAACCCCGCGGTGGACCGCCGGACATCGCCCGCATCGAGCCGCCGGAAGTCGCCGCTGCCCTGGGGCACGTCTCCGCCACCATAAATCTGCCGCGGCCCGGCTTGCGCAGTACTCACATACCCCTGGACGGCATGCGGCGACGCCGGATGGAGGTGGGGATACTTCTCCACCGGTGTCTCCCAGTCAATCATCCTCCTTTGGGGAGGCACCTGATGATGTGCTGCAAAAAGTGTTGGAGGCCCTGGCGGCTAGCGAATCCCGCCTCTCTGACAAGATAGGTCAGGTACAGGCCGACCTGACTCTAATCCATCACGATATCCAGAAGGTTAGAGAACGGGTCGGAGAAGTCGAGACCCGGACCTCTACGTTAGAGGACAAGATCTCACAGCTTAGCTCCCGTGTTACTGCCATGGATGGCCAGCTGTCCGACATAAAAGGCATGATGCTAGATATGGAGGGCAGACTGCGGAGGAACAACGTCCGCTTTGTGGGACTTCCTGAGAAAGAGGAGGGCACTACCCCGGAGCAGTTTGTTGAATCCTGGCTAAAAAATTCCTTTGGGGCTGACTCCTTTATGCCTTTCTTCACAGTTGAACGGGCTCACAGAATCCCCTTCAGGCCATTGCCGCCGGGGGCTCCACCGCGCACACTGATAGCGAAATTTCTCTACTACCGTGACCGGGACGCTGTTTTATCTTTGGTGCGTACTAAGGGTCCCCTGATGTGGAACGGCTCCAAAGTTTCTGTATTCCCTGACTTTGCGCTGGAAGTGCAAAAGGACCGTGCACAATTTGTTCCGATTAAAAGACGCCTTCGGGAACTTAATCTACAGTATGCAATGCTCTTGCCCTCTAGGCTAAGGGTGGTTGCAGACGGAGAAACGAAATTCTTTGCTACACCCCGGGATGCTGCCATGTGGTTGGATCGATGGGCCCCGGCCAGACGGGCGCTCGCGGCTGATCATTAATGTCGGCTGTATCCTTCTATATATGCTGATGTTTCTTGCTGATATCCATGTTACAGTTTGCTACCTGGTCAATGCTAAGTTGCTTCGGCTAATGGTTATCTTCTCACTTTACTGATGTTTGTATTTAAGGCTCGGGGTGGGAACTCCACACCTGTTTATGTGAGGGTGGGAGACCTACGCCCTTGTCTTTTGGTCATTTCATTCATTGCCCTTTTTATGTTGGTATAGTTTGATTTTTCTGTGTTAAGGGGGACCAGTTATTGGGATAAGGTATGCCTAAGTTTGGGTGGGTATACAGGGAGGGGGGGGGGGCAGGATGGGAGGAGTTGTATTTTGTTATTTGTTGTTTTTTTTTTTTATTAGTGTTGCAGACGCTATGGGCTTCTTGATTTTATTGACTGTATTTGGTGCTGGGGTGGCTGGATTGCCGGGGATACACGGGACCGGCCATATATGCTATCTTGCCTTGCCCTATGGCCTCTAATCATCTTAAACTTCTAGCCTGGAATGTCCGGGGGCTGAATGACAAAGTCAAGCGTTCATTAGTGCTCCGTCACTTTAAACAATATGGTGCAGATATTATTTGCCTCATGGAGACCCATCTGGTGGGGGCGAGAGTCCTGGCCCTTAAGAAACCGTGGGTGGGCTGGTCATACCACTCCACCCATACGTCACATTCGCGGGGTGTGTCAATCCTAGTTCGAAGGTCGGTCCCGTTTGTCCTTGAGCAGATCCAATTGGACCAGTGGGGAAGATATGTTTTTCTAAAGTGTCAAATTTACTCTTTGTCTTTGCTTATCCTGGCTGTTAATATACCGCCCCCTTATTCCCCGGAGGTTCTTAAAAAGGCAGCCGAAGTTATTACATTATACCCGAATGTTGCTATTGTTTGCCTTGGTGACTTTAATAACGTCATTGACCATGCCTTAGATAGAACTAGACTGTCCCCTGACACTTCGGTGGGGCGCGGGAGGGACTTTGCGCTGCTGCTGGACAGTCTGGGCCTGGTCGATGCGTGGAGGGTCCGAAATCCTGGTACACGACAGTATTCTTGTTTTTCTCCTACTTACTTATCCTTTTCCAGGATAGATTTGGCCCTCACCTCCAAGGGCTTACTGCCCAGGCTGGTGGATGTTCAGTACGCTACCAGGGGAATCTCCGATCATTCCCCGGTAATGCTATGTTTGGACATGGGAGACGTTAGGGGGGCACGATTTTGGAGGTTTAATTCCTTTTGGCTGACTCAGCTGGGCACCGGTGCAGAGCTGGTGGAGATGTGGGAGGCCTTTTTGTTGGAGAATCAGGGTTCGGTGTCTGACACAGTATTGTGGGATGCCTTTAAGGCATATGTCCGTGGCACCCTGATCAAGGCTGTGGCCATCTTGAAAACTGGTTATGCCCAGAGTGAGCGTGATCTTGAGGCAGGCTGTAGGAGGCTGGAGCTGCAGTATATGGCTGACGGCCTTGACACTACGAGGGAGAGGTGGTTGCTTGCGCAGGCTGAATGGCATGATTGCTTGGCTGATAAGGCTAAGTACCGTCTTCTCTATGCTCAACACACATACTATGCGACGGGGGATAGGCCTGGCAGCTTTATGGCAACATTGGCGGGTGCGGACAGGGCATCTAATACGGTGCCTGCAATCTGTACCATTGATAATGTGACCCATTTTAACACCCCCGATATTGTGGGGGAATTTGTAGACTACTATAGACGGCTGTATAGTTCCAGGCTTACTCACACTGCAACGGAAATAGAGACGTACTTGGCTGATATTCCATTACCCACGTTGTCCCGGGACGCAGTAACTTTCTTAGACTCCCCTTTAAAGCTAACCGAGGTGGAGTCCGCTGTTAACTCTTTTCCTGGAGGGAAGACCCCGGGTCTTGATGGTATACCCATGGAGCTTTATAAAAAGCAGCTCCCTTTTTATGGCCCTAAACTCCTTGCTGTATATAATAAATTACTGGTGCAGGGTAGGTTGCCTGACTCTATGGCTGAGGCCCTAATTATAGTTCTCCTTAAGCCGGATAAAGACCCAACACGGGTCGAATCTTATCGTCCGATTTCCTTGTTGACAATGGATGTTAAGATTTTAGCTAAAATACTAGCGACAAGGCTCAGTGCTGTGATTTTACAATTGATACATGAGGACCAATCAGGGTTCATGCCGGGCCGGTCTACTCTACCTAATCTACGTAGACTCTATACGCACCACCAGGCTCCTCACGAGGGGTCCCGGTCCTCAGCTATAGTTTCCCTGGATGCTGCTAAGGCGTTTGATTCTGTGGAGTGGGGCTTCTTGTGGGGGACATTGGACCGATTTGGTATTGGACCTTTTTTAAAAGGTGGGTCCAACTGCTTTACTCTGCGCCCCGGGCTAGGGTTTCTGTTAACGGCCACATATCCTCCACTTTCTCTCTACAGAGGGGGACGAGACAGGGTTGTCCGTTGTCCCCGATCCTATTTGCTCTGGCCATAGAGCCTTTGGCCTGTATTGTTAGATCCTCCACGCGGGTGGCTGGCCTCCGGTTGGGTGGCAGGGCAGACAAAATTGCTCTCTATGCAGACGATATTCTGCTGTTCGTACCTGATTATTTTACCACTATGGCTCATATTTTGGAAGTAATTGACACTTTTGGGGGATTCTCTGGTTTGTCCATCAATTGGGATAAGTCATGCGTCCTTCCGCTTAGGGGCCCCTGTCCTGTCGGCCCGCCCGGGGGCCTGCCGCTTTGATGGGTGGACTCCTTTAAATACCTGGGGGTATGGGTTACCAACCGGTCCTCGCAATTTATTGATCTTAATATACGTCCACAAATGGACTATCTATGGTCTCGGGTCAGGGTGTGGAGTAAATTGCCACTTACTGTTACGGGAAAGATAAACCTAATTAAAATGGTAGTATTACCCAAAATGCTGTATGTCCTCCAACACTCTCCTGTCTATCTCCCCCAGAGATTGTTTAGTATTATAGATGGTCTCTTGTCCTCACTGGTTTGGTCCAACCGTAGAGCTCGCATTAAATTGGATACCCTAACTAGGCCTCGGGACTTGGGTGGTCTGGCCCTCCCTAAACTTAGGTTCTATTACCTAGCAGCTCAATTATTCCATCTAATTCCTTGGGTCTCTGACTCGTCTGGGGACTTATTAATCTCCTACGTATTGCTAGCATCTAAGATCAATTTATCACCCCTCCAGCTCCTCCTTAGCGATAATGTTGCACTCCTTAAGATGCCGTTGGTTAAACAAGCAATAATGGTTTGGAGACAGGTACACTCGGTTCTGGGGGGGGAGGGTTGGGATCCTGACACCCCATTGATGCATACTCGTGCTCTCACACATTTCATGTCCCTACAAATGGGATCGGTGTGGGGACGCTGGGGAATTTCTTCCCTTAATCAACTGTACTCCTCGGGCACGCTTATTTCTTTTGGGCAAATGCAGGCTGAGTTTAATGTACCCGCATCCTATTATTATAGATATATTCAGCTCCGACACGCATGCGCATCTCAGTTTAGCGATGCTCCACCTCTCCTTCGGAAGTCCCCGGTTCACCTGCTCCTGACAGATACTTTGGGCTCTGGGACGGTTTCTGTTCTCTATTCCGCTCTGCTCGGTGCCCACCACTCTGACAGTCTCTCCCACCTGAAATCTAAATGGGAGGCTGATTTGGGACCGGTTTCTCTAGAGGTATGGGAGGAGGCCTTGGGGAGTTCACGTACCGCTACTACCTCGGTTCGAGTTCAACAGATACAATTGTTTATATTACACCGAGTCTACATCACTCCCACTCGTCTGGTTAGCATAGGGGGACGGGGTGACGCTGGGTGCCCAAAGTGTGCCTCTATGGATGGTACCTTCCGGCATTTACTGTGGGCCTGTCCAGTGGTGCGGGACTATTGGCAAGCGGTGGTGCGGATGATAGCCTCCACGGGAATCCCCTTTGACGTTTTTACCCCTCTTGTGTGTATCCTGGGGGTCATAGATGAGGAGATTTTGGATGCTAATTCTAGAAGATATATTCTTAATTTATGTGCTTTGGCCAAGGTACTGATAGCTCGTTCTTGGATGGCGAATACGGGCCCTGATATCAACAAATGGATCCCGTTAGTAAACTCGGTTGTGTCTCATGAAAAGTTTGTCTATATGTCTAGGAAAGCCCCGGATAAATTTTATAAGATTTGGGATAGGTGGGTTTCGTCCCCACTATACCAGTGTTCCCGGGCTTCTGCCTCGCACTGATACCTGGTCATTTCATATGTCACCATTGCATGTACCAATGTAAAGAAAGCGTGACACTCGTTTTGTTAACCTGTAATTGTTTGCAACTTTATTAATGTAGATATGTTTGTATATACGATTGTGCTGAATTATATGTATGTACACATAGCGCATGTCCTTTTATGTTGGTTTGTTATTGTTGTATTGTTATGATTGTCTGTCTGTTTGTTTGAAAAATTAATAAAAACAGATGGAATAAAAAAAAAAAAGGGCACATAAAAGACAAGGAAAAATAGAGTGTATATATACACACACTGCTCAAAAAAATAAAGGGAAAACTAAAATAACACATCCTAGATCTGAATGAATGAAATATTATTATTAAATATTTTGTTCTTTACATAGTTGAATGTGCTGACAACAAAATCACACAAAAATTAGCAATGGAAATCAAATTTATTAACCCATGGAGGTCTGGATTTGGAGTCACACTCAAAATTAAAGTGGAAAAACACACTACAGGCTGATCCAACTTTGATGTAATGTCCTTAAAACAAGTCAAAATGAGGCTCAGTAGTGTGTGTGGCCTACACATGCCTGTATGACCTCCCTACAATGCCTGGGCATGCTACTGATGAGGTGGCAGATGGTCTCCTGAGGGATCTCCTCCCAGACCTGGACTAAAGCATCCGCCAACTCCTGGACAGTCTGTGGTGTAACATGGCGTTGGTGGATGGAGCGAGACATGATGTCCCAGATGTGCTCAATTGTATTCAGGTCTGGGGAATGGGCGGGCCAGTCCATAGCATCAATGCCTTCATCTTGCAGGAACTGCTGACACACTCCAGCCACATGAGGTCTAGCATTGTCTTGCATTAGGAGGAACCCAGGGCCAACCGCACCAGCATATGGTCTCACAAGGGGTCTGAGGATCTCAGAGCACATGGAGGGCTGTGCGGCCCCCCAAAGAAATGCCACCCCACACCATTACTGACCCACTGCCAAACCGGTCATGCTGGAGGATGTTGCAGGCAGCAGAACGTTCTCCTTGGCGTCTCCAGACTCTGTCACGTCTGTCACATGTGCTCAGTGAGAACCTGCTTTCATCTGTGAAGAGCACAGGGCACCAGTGGCGAATTTGCCAATCTTGGTGTTCTCTAGCATATGCCAAACGTCCTGCACGGTGTTGGGCTGTAAGCACAACCCCCACCTGTGGATGTGGGGCCCTCATAACACCCTCATGGAGTCTGTTTCTGATCGTTTGAGTAGACACATGCACATTTGTGGCTTGCTGGAGGTCATTTTGCCGTGGTCTGGTAGTGCTCCTCCTGTTCCTCCTTGCACAAAGGTGGAGGTAGCGGTACTGCTGCTGGGTTGTTGCCCTCCTATGGCCTCCTCCACATCTCCTGATGTACTGGCCTGTCTCTTGGTAGCGCCTCCATGCTCTGGACACTACGCTGACAGACACAGCAAACCTTCTTGCCACAGCTCGCATTGATGTGCCATCCTGGATGAGCTGCACTACCTGAGCCACTTGTGTGGGTTGTAGACTCTGTCTCATGCTACCACTAGAGTGAAAGCACCGCCAGCTTTCAAAAGTGACCAAAACATCAGCCAGAAAGCATAGGAGCTGAGAAGTGGGCTGTGGTCACCACCTGCAGAACAACTCCTTTATTGGGGGTGTCTTGCTAATTGCCTATAATTTCCACCTGCTGTCTATTCCATTTGCACAACAGCATGTGAAATTGATTGTAAATCAGTGTTGCTTCCTAAGTGGACAGTTTGATTTCACAGAAGTGTGGTTGACTTGGAGTTACATTGTGTTGTTTAAGTGTTCCCTTTATTTTTTTGAGCAGTATATATATATATATATATATATATATAATTTAGCACCAGGCACAGGTGGTTGTTGTAGCTTAGCTTAGTCATCCAGCAACCTCGGTGCAACTCTTTTTTTCTTTGCATCATGTGCTCTTTGGAGCCTAGTTTTTAAAAGTGCCATCCTGTCTGACACTGCAGTGCCACTCCTAGATGGGCCGGGTGTTTATGCCGCACACTTGTGTCACTTAGCAAAGTCATTCAGCTACCTTGGTGCAACCTTTAGGCCTAAAAACAATATTGTGAGGGGTTCAGGATAGACTGGAAATGAGTGGAAATGAATGTTATTGAGGTTAATAATACCGTAGAATCAAAATTACCTCCAAATTCTTTGATTTTAGCTGTTTTTGATTTTTTTTCAAAAATCATCCAGATCCAAAACCAAAACCCGGAAAGTGGGCAAAACCAATCCAGATTCAAAACATGAGCGGGGATCCAGATCCAAAACCAAAACACAAAACACGAAAAGTCCCCGGCTCACATCTTTACATTGCAAATGCACCACTTTGGTTCATAGATTCCTACTGCATGTTTCTAAATTGACAATAGGATCTACCAATATGGCAACACAAGTTGCATACCCTCCATCTATTGATACCATTCATGCCTCTCAGAGCAGTGAAACACAGGACATAAAATGGATTAGTTTGGAATTGACTACAAAACTGACACTTATATAAAATTTAACCCTAAGAAAAAAAGACACAGATTTCAACTGATAATAGTCATCTAATAGTAGAGGATATCTGATTTGGCTCAACAAACTACCTCTAAAAGTCCTAACCGATTTAAACCAACTAAAATAAGTCACGGACACATTATTGGCTGTATAAGGTTATATGTAGCTTTTATTAATTAAATGAACAGTGAAAGAAACCAATAGAAAGGAGATGAAATATGCAGGGACAGAAGAGAAGAAAGTGTGAGATGGCAAAAGGGAAAAATAGAGACAGGCAAGAAGACACTACACAATGGGCTTAATTCAGACCTGATCGATAGGTACAGCGGGCGATCAGGTCTAAACTGCGCATGCGTTTGCACCGCAATGTGCAGGCGCGTCGCATAGATACAAAGCGTATTGCTGCTCATGCGATGGGTTTGCGCGAAGAATCCATTCGCACAGGCGTTCACAAGGAGATTGACAGGGAAAAGGCATTTGTGGGTGGCAACTGACTTTTCTGGGAGTGTTTTGAAAAATGCAGACGTGTCCAAGGGCGGCTATCTGACGTCAATTCCTGTCCTGAACAAGCTGAAGTGATCACAGCGGCTGAGTACATCCTTGGCTACTCAGAGACTGCACAAATTCTGTTTGTACAGCTCTGCTACACATGCATTCGCACACTTGTAAAACTTAAATACACTCCCGTATGGGTGGCGACTATGCAAACACAGCACTGCAAAAAAAAACTAGTAAGCGAACAGGTCTGAATTAGGCCCAATATACTCTACCTGGTCCAGATAACAAAACTGGAGGCAGAGTTCTTTCACCATTAAGCTATCCCTAAACCCCCATAATATTTCTAATAAGATCCATGTCATCGATTTATTCCTGACTATCAAATCAGCCATCTATGGGGGTCATTCCAAGTTGATCGCATGTAGCAACTTTTTGATGCTCGTGCGATCAACTTGACGCCACCTGTGGGGGAGTGTATTTTAGCATAGCAGGGCTGCAATCACTTGGGCAGCCCTGTTATGCTATAAAAGTTTCCTGCAAAACAAGACCAGGGTCAGACTTATTTACCCTGTGCGACAGATCCAATGATGAAGGTCCCGGAATTGACATCAGACATCTGCCCTCCATATGCCTGGACACGCCTGCGTTCATCTCACCACGCCTGGAAAACGGTCAGTTGACGCCCTGGAATGCCTCCCGCCTGTCAGTCTTCTTGTGATCACCACTGCGATTACTTTTTCCACTGGCAGTGATGACGCACGTGCGCAATGCGTCCACCACACATGCGCAGTTCCGACTCGTTTGCACTGCTGCAACAAACTGCAGCATGCGAACGGGTCGGAATGACCCTCGATATACCCATCAAAACAGTGGCGGAACTAGAAAGCGGTGGGCCCATGTGCGACAAAATGGCTTGGGGCCCCCCCCCATCCCATCCAAGTCCACCCCCTCACCCCTGGAGAGTATCTGGTGAGGGGAACCTGCTCAGGGAAGTGGATACCTAGAAACAGTGCCGTAACTAGACATTTTAGCACTGTGTGCAAGAACAGGCATCGGAGCCTCACCCCTGCATGCAAAACAGGGGCAGTGCGCGCCTTAGGCGCGCGCAAAAATACATAGTGGCATGGCTTCGTGGGGAAGGGGTATGGCCACAAAATAATACCAATTCATAAAACGGTGCACAGTAGTCTCCATTATTCAAATTACGCCGCACAGTAGCACCACTACACCAGGTAGAGACCTTATTACACTTTACGGCAGATTCCTCTTTTTACACATTACAGCAGACAGCGTCCCCCTTTTTTACACATAACGGCAGACAGCGTGCCCTTTTTACACATAGCAGCAGACAGCGTGCCCTTTTTACACATAACGGCAGACAGTGTGCACTTTTTACACATAACGGCAGACAGCGTCCCCTTTTTACACATAACGGCAGACAGCATGCCCTTGTTACACATAGCGGCAGACAGCGTACACTTTTTACAAATAACGGCAGACAGCGTGCCTTTATTAAACATAGCGTCAGACAGCATACCCTTTTTACACATAACGGCAGACAGCGTGCCCTTGTTACACATAGCGACAGACAGCGTACACTTTTTTCACATAACGGCAGACAGCGTGCCCTTGTTAAACATAGCGGCAGACAGCGTACGCTTTTTACACATAATGGCAGACAGCGTGCCCTTTTTACACATTACGGCAGACAGCGTGCCCTTGTTACACATTACGGCAGACAGCGTACACTTTTTACAAATAACGGCAGACAGCGTGCCCTTGTTAAACATAGCGTCAGACAGCGTACCCTTTTTACACATAACGGCAGACAGCGTGCCCTTGTTACACATAGCGGCAAACAGTGTACACTTTTTTCACATAACGTCAGACAGCGTGCCCTTGTTAAACATAGTGGCAGACAGCATACGCTTTTTACACATAACGGCAGACAGCGTGCCCTTTTTACACATTACGGCAGACAGCGTGCCCTTGTTACACATTACGGCAGACAGCGTGCCCTTGTTACACATTACGGCAGACAGTGTGCCCTTGTTACACATTACGGCAGACAGCGTGCCCTTGTTACACATTATGACAGGCAGATTCCCCCTTTTTACACATTACGGCAGGCAGATTCCCCCTTTTTACACATTGCGGAAAGCAGATTCCCCCTTTTTACACATTGCGGCAGACAGTCCCCCTTTTTACACATTGCGGCAGGCAGATTCCCCGTTTTTACACATTGCGGCAGGCAGATTCCCCCTTTTTACACATTGTGGCAGACAGTCCCCCTTTTTTGTAAGAAAGAAAGAAAGAAAGAAAGAAAGAAAGAAAGAAAGAAAGAAAGAAAGAAAGAAAGAAAGAAAGAAAGAAAGAAGAATTATACTTACCCTCTCCGCTGGCTCAGGCTCCTCGGTGCAGCGTCAGACGATTCCCAGGCAGGAGAGAAGGAGGAGGAGGGAGGTGGAGGAGGGAGCCGCAGCAGCGCTGTGTTATTGGTGGAGGTGCTGCTGCTGCTGCCCCTCTGCTTCACTATAGGCTGTTCTCGGAAGACAGCCTATAGTGAAGCAGAGGGGCAGCAGCAGCAGCGCCTCCACCAGTAACAAAGTGCTGCTGCGGCTCCCTCCTCTGGCTCCCTCCTCCTCCTTCTCCCCCGTACCGCTGCTCCTCTCCTCTCTGGGCAGCTGTGCGCTGCGGGCAGCAGTTGCCCGCAGCTCGCAGCGGCATGTAATGAGTCAGTTTGACTCATTACATGCTTTGGGCCCCTGGACAGAGGCGGGCCCCAGTGCAACGCACTGGTTGCACTGGCGGTAGTTCCGCCTCTGCATCAAAATAAATTCCATCTATTCTATACTTGAGCCACAAATATAAATAGGTATAAGAGCACATAGATTTCTTAATTATACACAGATGTAAACAGCTTCTGCGACAGTGGGTGAAACTGAAAATATTGCAAAACTATGAACAATAGCTGTTATTAGTATCAAGCATTTAATGTTGTACACTAAAAACACACAAAAAATATAGCATTGAAATAACGTGATGCGGTCAAGACACCGGGATCCTGACCGGCGCAATCCCGACAAATTCTCACTCTGTGGGTGTCCACGACACCCATAGAGGGAGAATAAGTTGCGCTCACCCCCGTCAGGATTGTGCCAGTCAGGATCCCAGTGTCGGTATTCCAACCGCTGGGATCCCGTCCGGCGGGATTTCGTACTGATCCCGAAATAACTATGTGTGTGTGTAACTGCAATATAAGTATCAAGTGATTGCACTAAGAAACTAAACAGACTTGCATATGCGTAAAGCAATAATCAATATAATTACAATCTTTATGTAGAAATTAGCAATAGCTTTGGAATATTTCAGACTCAGCCAGCTTGAATTTACCATTAGGCACATAAGGCACCTGCCTAGGGCTGCCACTTGCTCAGTGTGACACTTGGAAACTTTTTTTATTATGGTAATATGAAATTTATCCTAAATTTTTTAGCTAGTACAAATGTACAAAAAAATTACTTGCTATTGTTCATAAATAACCTTCAGCAATCACATTTTATTGTTTCACAGATCCTGCATTTTTTCTCCCCAGATATATTGTTTCCCCAATTCATCTAACTTTGGCCATACAGTACAGATTTCTTTTAGTAATATTTTCCTTTCAAATTTTTGATCTGCACATCTTGAAAGTGCCCATACTGCATATCACCTCAATCAATTGTCATTTTACTAGAAAATTTAAATAATGGGCAGTACTTATAACCACCACACTCCTTAGACACCTCAACTCAATAACAGTACTCTACCACTACAATGATCCTTTCTGATAAATGCAAGATGTCCCCCTCCCTCCCCCTAAGAATAACCAGTCTCTGGTCCAAAAAACACAGAAAATAAACCGTGTAGGGGTCCCACATAATTTTAGAACCAGCACCAGGCTCCACTAGCAGGAGGGTCAGCCAGGATACACATTTGATGGGGTTCCCCAGCCAAAGCATTATCTCTCTAACTAGTCAGCCCAGGCAGGGGATTCCTCGGGAAGTGAATCCCAGGGCTAACCTTTGCACCCCAGTGAGGTGGGTGCAAGGTTGATAGCTTAAAAAGTGCATAGGGTATGCCCCCAAAACCATAACCAGCACTGGGCTCTACTAGCAGGGGGATAATGCCATAGCCAGGAGTCATACTTGATGGGCGCAACTGGCCAAAGCATTCTCTGCCCTAACTAGTTAGCCCAGGCCAGGGATTCCTGGGGAATTTGGGACCTTGAAATAAGGGGTCCTCCCTCTCCAGTCTACTCCAGGCCTGGGTTGAAGCCTCAGGTTTTCCCTTGCACCCCTGGGTAGTGGATGTAAGTTTGATAGCTGACATAAGTAATATTGTCCATTACAGGGGGACTACAGGTCCCAGTAAGAATGCCCCAGCATGCCGCCACTTGAAGGACTTGCGGCATCTTTACCTAGGGGGACAGTAGCCATGGGGGCTCTTTTACAATGGCCATCAATCACCCAGGACTCCAGAGTCTTCTTGTCTTTAGGAAAACTTGCCAGCTCATCCCCTGCCATCAGCTTTCCTGTCCCCTGACTAGTGCTGACTAATATCAGCCAAACCAATGGGGTGGGAAATGATGTGGTGTGCCATGATTGGCTCGCTGTGGCCATCTTGAATTTTAATAATATCACCGTGTGCGAGCTAATGACGGTTCCCGGTGCAATTTTTTGAAAGGGCAGTTCAACCAGTCAAGAGTGTTCCTCTCCCTACAACCCCCTTCCTGGGCCTCAAACTACAGTAACTTTAGAGAAAAAAAAAACTGAACCCAGTACCCCTACCTGCAGGTACCTACACCACCACCCCGTTATCATGTAATCTATATACAGGACCTCACATCCCCACCCGATTACTGCTGCCACTATACCGCTCTGCCACCTGCCAAACACCCTCTGCCACCCGCTGGATGCCATATAGACACCCCAACACTACTTTGCCTGCTCCGAAACCAGCACAGACAGCAGCCAGACATCTTTCTTCCCCACGATCTGCCCCTGTATTGGTGAAAGGGTTGGCCGATCGGCCGATCTTCGCCATACATTAGAAAAACAAAGCCTCGACAAATCATATTTTTAAACAAAAATACAGTATGTTCTGGCAAACCCGATCACTATTTGATCTTTATTGCCAATAGGAAAAGCCCATAAATCAACGAAGTATTGGTACAATCATCTCCGGAATGGAGAATTGCCTCAGTTTATAGCAGATGTATGGGGACTTTTACACTATTCGCACAATAGTGTACCAGCTGTAGGCATAAATTCCTTTACTGAACAATATTATTAAATTATAAGGCTTTTTAATCATGATGAATATTTACATAACTGTTAATGTTATAGTGCATATTTTAAATGTTCTATATTAGCCAAATTTCCTGTTAGCTTTACAATTTATTTGTCAGATTTTAAACAAAGTTGTATCCTCAAAATCTATTATAACACATCAAGATAATGTGAATATGTGAATTGGGTGTCAGTAACATGATGGACAATTTAGTGTTCGGTGTCAAGGTCTTCACATCAAGGGTATCAGCTTGATATATTCAAAAAGTAAATACTAGTCATCAATCAGTAAGAAGTTAGCTGTTTGACGTAAACTCTGCACTTTAGTTATCTTCTCTGTTGCTTTGATGAGCCTGAACTGAAAAAAGTGAAGGTTAGAAGATACTGCAATTTCTGCTGTCAAAAAAATGAACAGTTTTTAATAAACTCACAAGCTGCCAAAACATTTTGAAAGAATGTACATTAGTTGTTTCAGTATATTTAAAATCTGCTATTTTTATGAGGTGTCGCCTGGACAGCTCTGAGACCCGACGTGCTCTCTCAGAGCTCCTGTTCCTGCGGGTCCTTCTACCCCCTGTATTGAGCTGCAAACCCCTCTGCACCCCCACAGTGTGCCCCACACTTCCCCCTCACTCACCCGAATCCGGCAGGCTTGGTTGCAGAGCCAGGGGATCTGTGTACAGGTCCCTGCAGGTTCTGGCCTTCCCTGCTGTCTGGAGCCGCGGCCTCCCGTGTGGCTGAGGACCGGAGTGGTGGCTGACGGTACCTTCAGTGGGTCTCGGCTGCCAAAAGATGCCTGCGATCTTCATCTGGATCCCTGCCTGACGCCACCCCTCTCTCCTGACCCCGGGTCGCCTGGCTCAGCGGCCCCCCATGCAGCAAGTGCCCAGAGCGGTGCCTGTGTGAACTGCTGGTGGGACCCGGTGGCCAGAACTCACTCGCAACCTTCAGTGGGGACCCCTCCTGCTGCCTCTCTCTTCTCTTGACCCGGGACTCTATTATTATTGATTAACATCGTAGAGGCACTGCCACCAGTATATGACCTGGTGGCTAATTGTAAGGCTCCACTGAGGACTCTACATGCTGCAGCGATAAGTACTAGGGGGCTGAAGCTGCATTACTTTCCCCAACCCTCCCCCTGGTGATTGAGCTCCTGAGGCACCACTAACCTCCACCCACAGAGAGTTTGGGACCTGGGACATGTACTCCAGCACTGACCCGCACTACCATACCCAGTGTGCCCCCTCCAGTGTGGGGACCAATATTCTGCCTCATCCCCCTACTACACCTACCACACGCTGTTTGCTGTGTTGTGGGGAACCCGATATTGATACTGTGATCTGCCCTGACAGCGGGGAGCCCGCATTGGAGCCAATCTGATTCTGTGGTGCAGCAGGGGAGCATAGGTTTCCATTCCGCCTCTATCCTGTACCCCTTGCTGGTGTTGCTTATGCCTATTACATTTGACTTCCCATACAGTTCTGCCCAGTATGGGTTTCTGCAGGAGTGAAGCAAGGTTCCTGTCTAATATGTAACAGCCATGTTTATGTTTTGCTGCCCCTTTCACTCCATGCCCTACTATTGGTGAATTATTGTGGAATTATTATTATTTTTTATCAGGGATATACTTATAGCATCGTCCTTACCAATATATTGCCTGAGTGCTTTGTTTTAATATACCATTTCTACGTACGATGCCACCTAAACTTCTGAAACACCAGTATGGGGTTCCCTCAGTGAGCTTTCTTAAGAACCCTTCCCCCACACAAGGAGGTAAAAGTACTGCTTCTATTGACAAGAATCACAAATCCCTGTCCGCGCTCAGTGCTCCTTTTAAACACTTAACCTCCACTTTCCCTGTATCAGCGACCATGGGTGATGATGCCCCACTGAAAGTTGGCTCTATGAAGCAGCTCTTGGTGACGTTTAAAGCGGACATCTCCCAGGATTTCAAGTCGGCCTTACAGATTTGCCAACAATCCATTGATGTCATGGGTCAACGTACGGATAATTTGGAGAATAAATTGGAGGAGGTTGTTAAGTATCACAATGATCTCATCATGCTCCATGAGGAGCTTCAGACGGAAGTCACGGCGCTCCGAAATAAAGTCGGGGATCTTGAAGATCGATCTTACAGGAACAATATCAAGGTTTGGGGTATTCTGGAATTGGTGCCTAACTCCGAGCTGAAGAGCTTTGTTACCAATCTCTTTATGAGGCTTCTTCCTACAGTTTCCATTGCAGAATTCCTGCTTGACCATAGACACTGTGTTCCTAAGGCAACAAATGCCCCTACGGCAGTGCCTCGGGATACCCTGATGAGATTTCACTACTACCATGTGAAGGAACAGGTGCTTTGTGAGGCCCAACCTTCGGCTGCTACCATCGCTATCCTGGGAAACTTACAAATCTTTGGAGATCTCTCGGCCTCCACTCTTGCAGCTCATAGATCTTTTTACCCTGTTACCAAAGCCTTCAGGAAGGCAGACATTCTGTACCGGTGGGGGTTTTCTACCAAATTGCTTATTAGGCGTAATGAATCTACAAATGTTGTCACCTCTCCTGCAGCTGGTACTCAACTTCTTACGTCTTTGAACCTGGAAGATGTGGTTGCCGAGGGTCCTAGTGGCTCTGGGATCTCCCAGGACTAGTCGACAGTGTGCCATACTACCTAACTGTGATGTATATTGCCTCCTTGTTAACCTCCTTTATTAACCATTATGCTTTTGGTTGTTTGTGTCGGTTGGGATTTGTGTACACTGTCCTGCGCTGCGGGGTGTTTGATTTATTAACCAGATGCCCTCCTCTGCAGATCATGCACTGGCTGTTTAACAACTTGTTATATTCCCCTATGTTACTCAATGGTTATTACTGTTTGTGGTGGTGTGTTTTGGTTGTTGTTTTTTTTTCTCCAGAAATTCGAGTTCGACCCTTCCTCGGTTCCCATTATTTACAATTTATATTTATATATTTTTTTTATAGATATTTTTATTGCACAAATATTACAAAATAACAAACAAAAGACAGACATACATTTTATAACACACTGTAATTCATCCTAATTTCACATTGCTGGTCACAATGAAATCCGTTTATGATGTACATTTTTCATAAATTACATTACATTATTGTTTTTACACATTATTTTAATACAATTTTGTTACCCTCCCTCACCTTGCCACTTCCAGGAAACATTTTTTATATTTTTTCCTGGCTGTCTGATGAAAAAGACTACATATAGTTTTCACAAACTTTGAAAAACTTTGTTATACATTTGCACTTTTTATAGAAGCCTCTACCCAGTCCATACGGAATATAGTATATAGTTTATCTAGAAACATTGACATATGTGGTTCTTTTCTTCGTATCCACATTTGTAATATTGCTTTTTTTGTTGCTGCTAAAACAGCCATTATAATTTTTTGACCTTCCCAAGCAAGATTTCTACCTTGGGGATAAATCCCAAAAATGGCCATTCCTCTTTTACTTGAAACCCTTTAATCCCATACTGGTCTACGAACCCTTCTACTCTCTTCCAAAATGTATTTATGACTGGGCAGCTCAACAAATTATGATATAAGTCTGCCATGGCTCCTCCACATTTTGGGCATTCATGTGTTGGTGACAAACCCATCCCCCATCTTCTATTTGGGGATGTATATGCTCTATGAAATATTTTAAAAAACTTTTCCCCATATGACGATGCTGGTACCAGCCTTATCAGTTTTTCCAAATCCTTTCAAAACGATGTAATAGTCAGATGTGGGAATTTTTCTAACCGTCCCCCAAGTCCTTTTTTATTTTTTCCATAGTCTCTTCTGTCCTGATATCATATTATAATTATGAGTAATATCCCTTCTGCTTTGATTTTCCTCTGACAGTGTTTTGTCCAGTTCATTGTCCTAATCATTTTCATCAAAGTTCTGTATCACCTTATTTATATAATACTGTGCCTGAATAAAATGTAGATTTTTATAAATTGTTCCTTCCCATTTCTCCATGGCGTGATCATACAGTATGTCAATAATTTCCCATTACATCTATCAATTAACTGTCCAATATTATACAGCTCTTAGCGTCTCCATTTCCTGTAGGGGGTAGCTTCCTCCCCTCCCTGGAAATTTGGATTGCCTATAAGTGGAAGGTGTATTGATAACTGACCCTTCAGTTTTAGCCTTCTACGTACGGTCCACCAAGCATTCCTAGTTGATAAAATTATTGGATTAGTTATCGTCATCTTATCTACTTCTTTATCTGATGCACGTAGGAATGCTGTCAAACTTATTTTTGAGACCAGCGTTTGTTCCATAGACATATATGCACAAATCTCGGTTCCCCCTATTTAATCTTTAATATTTCTTAATTGGGCTGCTAAGTTGTAATTCTCCAAATTTGCTAGGTTCAGGCCACCATTTGCTACTTTTTTTTTGTAGCTTTTTCAGACCTATTCTGGGTCTCTTTCCTTCCCATATAAAATTATTAAATATACTATTTAAATTGCTCACATCTCTTCGTGTCAGTATGACCGAGAGCATCTGCAGTGGATACAATAACTTTGGGGCTGACATCATCTTTACTAAATGTATTCTCCCCCCCCCCCCCCCAGGGAGACTGGTAGCTGTTTCCACCCCCTTAATTCAATCTCACATGCTTTTATAGCAGTTTTTATATTGAGATCATATAGTTGGCTCAAGTTTTTGGGGATCATAACCTCTAGATATTTTATATGCTGTTGGGCCCAACTAATAGGTAAGTCCCCTGCCCATCTTGGTTTCCTATAGCCTTGTTTCATATACAGGGCCACTGATTTATATAGATTGACACAGAATCCTGATATTTTACCAAATTCAATTAATTTTCCCATTAATGGCAACCTTGCAGATCTAGGATTTGCCACGAACATCAGCAAATCGTCGGCAAATGCCATAATTTTTATTTACATTTGTTCCATCTTAATCCCCCTTACCTCTGCTCATCCTTGCATGTATCTTAACATTGGATCCAAAGCTATATTGAATAGTAGGGGTGAAAGTGGACAGCCCTGTCTAGTCCCTCTAGACATTTTTACAGGTTGGCTTTTATTCCCATTGATAAGAAGGGAAGTCTAGGGTGCTCTGTACAGGAACCTTATGAAATCTATAAAATCTTCCCCAAATTTCCTCCTATCTAAAATTTCATAAAAGAATTGCCAAGTAATTGAGTCAAAGGCCTTGTTGGCATCAAGGCTCAATATAATACCTGGCTCACCCTTCTTATTTTGTAAATGAGATATAGCCAATATCGCCGTTCTCAACATCTTTACTGAGTGCCGTCCAGAGAAGAACCCCAGTTGGTGTTCAGTTAATAGTTCTTTACTAATTGATTGTACCCTATTTGCCATAATTTTGGCCATTATTTTACAATCTATATTTAATAATGTTATTGGTCTATAAGAAGATTTGCTCTGTGGTTCCTTTCCAGCTTTAAGAAGTAATATTGTATTTGCTTCATTAAATGATGGGTACATTGGACTATTCTTTTGTATTTATTGATATAGATCCGTCAAGACTGGAGCCAACTCCAGTTTTAACATCTTAAAGTATACTGGACTATATCCATCTGGGCCCGGTGCCTTTCTAAGTTGTAATGTGGAGATAAACTCCTGTACCTCTTCTATTGAAATTACCTTATTTAATAATTCCATCTGTACCTCTGATATCTTTGGGAGGTTAGATTCGGACATATATTGACCCATCAACTCCTCATCTGGAGGAATAGAGGTATACAGTTGTGTATAATATGTATGGAATAGTTTAATTATCACATCACTTTTATTTGTTAGTCTTTTGCTGTCCGAATCGTATATCTCCTTGATAAAGTTTCTGGATTTGCTCGGTCTTATCATTGATGCCAGTAATCTCCCGGTACAGTTACCCCAACTATAATAATGGTTCTTTGTATAATCCAGAGCACTTTTGGCTCTTGCCAATAAGAAGCTTTCCAATAGTTGTCTGTTTTGATTATATGCCCTGTAGTTCTCATTTGTTGGATTTTCTATATAGGCTTTTAAGCTTTCTGTTGGACTATTACTGAGTGTTTCATATTTGAAGTTGTTTTTCTTTTGATAGTTATTTACATATGCAATAATATGTCCTCTTATTATGGCTTTGAGGTTTCCCACTATAATTTTGGGTCTGCTCTATGTCTCGAGTTGGCCACCCCAAACTCCTCCCATTTATTTTTTAAATATTTATGGAAATCCTCTGATGTAAATAAATATGCAGGGAATCTCCATGTAGGTACTCCTTGTCTAACATCTGAAATAATTAGAACCAAGCTTATCATAGCATGGTCTGATATGACTATCTCGGCTATATCTGAGTCCTCAATTTCTGATACTAGATTGTCTGATACCAGAAAGTAATCTATTCGCGATAGTGATTTGTGGGCCTCTGAGTAGCAAGTGTATGATCTGCCCGAAGGGTAAAATAACCGCCACATATCCACCAATCCAAGCTTATTTTTAATTTTATCCAGAATATTGATTCTATTCAATTTCCTAGCATTTGAGGTTGTTGATTTGTCAAACTGTGGGTTGTCTACCCAATTAAAATCTCCCCCCAATATCAGCTTGGGGTAATCTCCCTGTAGGAGTTTATAAGATAATTTTTCAAAGAAATTATTCTGTGCATTGTTTGGTGCATATATATTCACCAATGTATATTTTACTTGGTGAATCTGTATTACCAATACTAAGAAACGGCCCTCAGGATCTTCCACCTTCTCTATTATCTCATAAGGCAGGTGTTTTGCTAATACAATTGCTACCCCTCTGGTTTTAGTCTTATAACATGAGGAGAAACAATCTCCTATCCAATGAGCATTCAGCCTTAAATTATTCCTGTCTTTCCAATGGCTTTCTTGAATAAAAGCTACTTCTGATTTCTTCCTCTTCAGATGTTCTAATATTTTTTTCCTTTTTACTGGGGAGTTTGCCCCCCCCTTACATTCCATAATATAATTTTCATTTTATGCCTCAGTTATTCTCGTTGAACATAATTTTTAAATTCATTAAGGCTATCATCATACTACACCTACATTTTTTTCCTTGCCAGTCTTCTGCCCCATCTTCTATCTCCAACCTTCTCCCAAGCTCCCATTCAAAAAGGACACATCTTTTATGTAATTTTGCCCAATTCTTTTACACAAATTCCCCCTGATATACAATTTTAGCCCAACTCCAAATCTTATGTGCCACAACATTATATCCTTTGGAAGTACATACTTTATGAATATAGCCCCATTTACATCAATATATAACAATGTACATAATATACAACATACTTTAACAATACATAATTTTGTGCTTTCATATAACAGTGTATAACAGTGCCTAATCAATAACAACAATATCTTAATTCCTTTTTCTTTTCTCCAAACCCTTTTCCCTAAAGTGCTTTGTGCATGTGCAACTTCTATTATTTCCTCCTTTTCCACATACCATAACCTCACCGTGACAAATTGGCCCAAACGGCTCATTATTCCCATGATAAGTTATATTCTCTAACTACATATCTGTGTTACAAATTTTCCAAGTACTGTATAAATTCTCTTTACCTCTACCTTTATTCTAATTTGTTTGGGACCTATCTGGGCTTTCCTTCCCATTTTCTGGATACAAATGTACCCTGGCAGCTTATGGCGTATCAAAAATTAATGTTTGACCATTTACAAACAATTTCAATTTTGCGGGGTACCATAATGCAAACCTTATCCATTTTTCTACCAAGATTTTACATATTGGTTGAAAGGCTTTTCGTTTCTGTTGGAGTGCTAGGGAAAAATCCTGGAATACTAAAATATTTACCCCACCCACATTTATGGGGTAGTTCTTTTTGATATGCTTTCCATATTTTATACTTGGTTACAAAATCTAGAAATTTTACAATAACTGGCCTTGGCCTACTTTGATCTTTATATTATATATATATATATATATATATATATTATGCTGTAGTGCCTGGCACTCCTTATCCTGAATGGGTTAATTGCCTGGGTGCCCTCTGCAGTGGAGTATGTTTAATAATGAAAAACACGGCGTCGCTCCAGGTCTTGTAAAGTAGTAAAAATCACAATGGTGTATTTGAAAAACCAATCACATTTCCAACATTTCGGGGCCCGCAGAGGCAACAATATATAGATTTAACTATGGTTGCATAACACATTGTCATGATCACTTGCTTTCACACTATTGTCTTGCTGACCCCAGCGCGCAAGCGTATTGGAAAGCGGCTCTGGCTGCCACGGCTACCGAGCCGGGGACCAAGCGCGAAGTCATGGCAACGGAACGCGGAAGTGGGCAGGTGGCACGAGTGATGCGGTACTCACGAGACGCCAGAAACCCCCAGCCACCAGAGCGGCAGACAGCACGGGCAATGCTTCTCCTCACGGTTTGGTGACCACAGGCTTTAAAGGTAAGAGGGTTACACTACACACTTGTTCACACCTTGACAAAGGGGCTGCGGGCTCCAAAACATTGGAAATGTGATTGGTTTTTCAAATACACCTTTGTGATTTTTACTACTTTAAAAGACCTGGAGTGATGCCGTGTTTTTCATTATATATATATATATATATAACCAGTTCTATGCTCCGGCACTGGGCATTGCCCCGACAATGGGGCTGACTTGCTCAGGTGCCCTCCTCCAGGTATAAAAACCAGATAGATACCAACAAGGACAAATGAGGCGGCACTCAGAGTCTTCAAACAAACT
The DNA here is from genome assembly GCF_028390025.1 of Pseudophryne corroboree. Lineage (NCBI taxonomy): Eukaryota > Metazoa > Chordata > Amphibia > Anura > Myobatrachidae > Pseudophryne > Pseudophryne corroboree. Next base: position 568,965,127 of record NC_086447.1, on the reverse strand, counting down.
TAGAAATTGTAATGGTGCATGTCAATGTTTCGGGGTCTCCCCCTTCATCAGGATCCTGATGAAGGGGGAGACCCCGAAACGTTGACATGCACCATTACAATTTCTAAGTTTGTTTGAAGACTCTGAGTGCCGCCTCATTTGTCCTTGTTGGTGTATATATATATATATATATATATATATATATTTTGTTTTTACTTTATGACTTGATGTTATCCCTTTGGAGTGTTAGGGGTAGGGCTCACTTTCATGTACCCCTATGTGCCACCTCAATTGGTGGCTTCTTGTAGCACCCCTGTGGAGCGCTGTTTTTCTCTCTTTCTCTTCTTTTACACTGTCCTCCTGTTTCCCATCATAAGGCACGTTCTCTTCTGGTTCATGTATGTGGTTGTTCCATTACGCTAACAATAGGCCCTGGTTCTATTTATCTTTGTTGTATTGGAATATTATGGTCTGTTACACCTATCACTCTGTAGTTCCTAATTACTCATGGTTAATGCTCTATCTTTAAATGTCGAAGGACTTAATTCTCAGAAAAAACGCAGATTAGCTCTGCGTCACTTTGTGAAACTTAAAGCCCACATTGGTGCCTTACAAGAGACACACTTCATGGCCCCTTCTCCCCTGCAACTCACTGATAATAATTTCCCACTGTGTTTTATGTCTAATGGCCCTAAGAAAAAAGCAGGTGTGGCCATTCTGTTCTCGCAGCACTGCCAGTTTGTGTTGGGAAAACAGATTAATGACTCAGACGGCCGATACCTACTTCTTGTGGGTACCTCGGAAGATAAACCTGTTACAATTGCAGTAGCCTATGCCCCGAATACTAAGCAAATCCCATTCAGTGGGAGATTTTGTGAGACCCTCCGAGCTTTTCTTTCAGTTCATTGTTTATATTGGGGGACTAACCTACCCTTCCCAATGACCAGTTCCAGGTCTTTAGACGTATCTTACACGAATACGATCTCTATGATGTATGGAGAGCCCGGACTCCGTCTTGTAGAGATTACACCTTCTACTCACCCATACATAGAACCTACTCTAGAGTTGATATTTCTTTGTCTGATAAATAGACTCTCCAACAGATTAAAAAAGCTTCCGTCCTGCCAGTCCCATGGTCTGACCACTCAGCTTTATTTATTAAGTGGGACCTATCCTTGGCAAAAATTCCCCCCTGTCCCTGGTGCTTAGGCGAGTTCTTTTTGAATGATGCTGAGACTAAACCATATATTTTGTAATCGTTAACCCTGTACCTAGAAACTAAGTAATCTCCCAGTTGAAACTTCCTTCTTCACCAATTGGTGTACTTTAAAGGCAGTTGTGAGGGGCTCTGTAATCCAGTCCACGGCTCATCACCATAGGGTATTGAATGAACGTCTGAAAGAGGTTGAAAAATGACTAGCTGACCTGGATGGTAAACTTAAAGTGACACCCATTAATAGGTCACTTTACAAAGAACTTTTAAAGACTAGAGAGGAATGGAACATTTTAACCCTAAAAGAGGTCCATAGAAACCTTTTCAAATTAAAACAAAAATTTAACACTCAGGGTGATAGAGCAGGCAGACTGTTAGTCTGAAAATTTGGAGGGAAACCAGCAAAAGATCGCATCAAGGAAGTTATGACTTTGAAAGGAATTAAAGTATCTGAACAATTAGAGATAGCTAACATGTTTGCTGACTACTATTCCTCCCTGTATAATCTCCGTAATAACCCTATGACTCTCCAGCCTTCTGCTGAAGGGATAGAGGCCTTTTTGAAAAAGCTTAAACTTCCATCTTTAGACCTTTTGGCTATTCAGCTCTTGGAATGTCCCTGGACCGCAGACAAAATAGGGAAAGTAATTGCCAGTTTATCAGCTGATAAGGCGCCAGGTCTGGATGGATACACTAATTTATTTTATAAACACTTTAAGAATATTTTAGCCCGAGATCTGGCCCCTGTCTTTAATGAGGCTTCATCTAGTGGCTTCTATCCCTTCGAAATGCTGGAAGCATGGATTGTGGCCTTCCCCAAGCCGGGACAAAATGCTACTGTACTGTCAAATTATCGGCCAATTGCCTCATTGAACTCCGATGTGAAAATGTACGCTAAACTCATAGCAAATAGGCTTAACCCATTACTCTCATCTCTTATTCACCAAGATCAAGTGGGATTTGTTCAGGGTAGACAAGCCCCTGATAACACCAGGAGGATACTTAATTTTTGAGATGCCTTCTCTCCATCGTCCAAACCCCTTTTTGTTGCTTTCATTAGATGCAGAGAAGGCATTTGATAGGCTTTATTGGGGTTACTTACAAGCTGTTCTCTATATATTTGGCATCAAGGGATTAGCTTTATCCTATCATATGGCCCTCTACTCCAATCTATCTGCTAGGGTTTTTGTTAATGGTCTACTGTCCACTACCTTTGGGATTACAAATGGTACTCACCAGGGCTGCCCTTTATCTATCCTCCCTAGTATTTGTCTTAGCAATAGAACTTTTAGCTGCATCAATTCAGGCCCACCCTTCCATCCATGGTCCGGATCTCTTTGGTTGGCCATATAAAGTATGTCGATTTGCAGATGATGTCCTTCTGTCTTTGACCAACCCAACTATATCTCTCCATAGCTTGCAGGAAATACTATCTGACTACTCCTCTGTCTCATATTATAAACTCAATTGCTCCAAAATCGAGGCTCTCCCAATTAACTTTCCTGCCGACTTACTCACCCTGTTAAAAGCTGACTATGATTACGCCTAGAAGAATGGAAGCTTGAAGTATCTGGGAATCCAGATCTCTCCCAAAGTTCCGGATCTCATATCATGTAACTATCCCCTGCTACTCCACAAATTCTCGTCTATGAGAAATTTTTGGGTGCTACTCAATATATCGTGGTTGGGCTGTATTAATGCTTTGAAAATGGTTCTGCTCCCCAAATTATTGTATTTATTTAGAACTATTCCTATTCTCTTGCCTAAATCTTTGCTGACCAAATTTAACTCGGATCTTATTAAGTATGCCTGGAAAGGCAAGAAGCCCAAACTTGCCCATAGTAGAATGTCTGCCAAGCATTACATCAATTGTGCTGGGGGTGCTTAATGGTGGACCAGCGCTTCTACTGTGCCGGACCGCGGAGAACGGTTCCCTGCTTCATTGTACCGCTGACGGATGTCTCACCCGTGCACAGGGTGATATAGAGCGGCACTACACAACGCATGAGGCGAAGCAGGGACGGTTCTATTCATACTGTGAGTAGCAGTTAATATACAAACTTCACATCTTTGCACCGTTTACAGATTCAGTGGATGATTCAGTTGATGAACACTTCATAGCTGCAAATAAACCAGCATTAATTGAGGACACTTGCCTATTCGGCCGTTAAGATTTTCCTGTGTTCATAATATGGGCAATTACTCCAATGTGGATAATATCAATCTGAGGGACATTCCTTTTTAAGGTTTTGCGACTGCCTTCTACTGTTTACAACCAGTGTATACTATTGTTTATTCAGAGGTATTAGGTACCTCAGTTTCTTATGATTTTTATGTTGTGGTCTTTATATTTTTAAATGTTATGTGTCTTTAGTGTTGTCTAAATAAAGTGTTTTTATGCTTCTTTGGGTACATCATTGGTATTGAGCGCTAACCTGGTAATTCTTTGGATTTACTTCTGCTTCTAGTACCTGTTGGAAGTGTGGGAACTCTTTTCCACATTTTCTGGTTGTGCCCACTGGTTGCTAGCCTTTGGTCTCGAGTATTTGGACTTCTGGGAACCTCGATTTCTCCCCATCCTAAAATAGCATTACTCCATTTATTTCCAGCATTTATTTGTCCTAATGACCACTATGTCCTAGGCCACATTCTGGCATCCACAAAACTTTTTCTAGCCAAATATTGGCATATCTCATTAATTCCCACGATCCTCGCGATTGAACATGATGTTCAAGCGCACTTTGAATTTGAGACTGCAGGTCTCGACACCGACTTTACAGACAACCAAATGGTCTATCTGGGTTGCCTATAGAGCGTTTACTCTAGCTTGAGAACGCCAACTTTTTTTTTTACCCTGAATACTGACTCTAGAGCATCTATAGGGTGTTCCTGTCATACCGTCTTCAGGCATACTACTATGTGGGCTTTATATCTGTATTTCTATTTATTTTTCTATTTATGTCTATTCTTTGGCTTTTCCCCTAACATATCTCAATATTTCCACTGTTCATTGCTGCTGTTGCTGTTTTATTATAATGTGTACACTGTGAATTGGTCTCACAATGTGTCCTTTTTATTGACAGGACCTTACTATCCCGATGTTGCCCTTTAACTATGCTGATTGTGTCAGGATGTATTTTCTCTCTGTGGAACTTTATGTATACATGCCCCCCCCCGCCCTCTTTCCCTTTCTTTCTTCTTTCTGTACCCCCCTCCATACTTTCTATTGCTTGAAGCTTCAATAAAAATGTAATCTTTAAAATCTGCTATTTTTAACTGTTTATAAACGCATGCTGCTCATGTTACAATAGTGCATATACACAATTGCTTACAGAATATCAAACATTTTAGAGTGGAGCAGTTCAAGTGTCTGCATAAATAAGGGAATAAATGATCATTTATTTAAATATATCAATTGTAGTTACTATATTAATGAATTAAACAATAAAAATGAATTCTGAGTGAATTGAATGTCAAAAAAGTTCCTACTTACCAGGTTCTATGGGGCTGGACATTCACTGCTGGTGGTCCCTCTACCAGCTGCCAGCTCCACCTCTCTCCCAATTGCTGCTGTGCAACTCTGGTTGCAGGTGGCCAAGGCCCCCAAAGGGGCACGTACACAGCTCTGTTTGTAATTTAAAGAGAAAGGTGTGCCAATATGATGTCACAATTGGTGCTTTATTTGAATCCCCTCCCTATAAAAGGGAGTCTCTAAGCACAGTCAAGTGCCAGAGTAGTAGGAACTATATTTATAGTCCAGTGTCTGTTCTCAATGTGCTCCCAAAGGAGTTATCTGTGTTCTGATCTGGTATATACAACAACATTTCTCGCTTACTCCCCTGGTACTGGTCTTAGTGATTTTTTAGGGTTCAGACCTTGGCTATTCCTCAGACCTGATACTGCTCTTCAACTGGTATGGCTTTTCCTGTCTGGTTCTGACTCATTCCTGTCATCTATACTCCATTATGCCTCAAGGTGACCAGTCTCATTGCTGTCCTCAGTTCCTTTAGAGCCACCAGCCCATATGTAATACCGAGGTATTAGCCAATATAGTGGTGTTGTAACTTATCGTACTTACACTCTATTTTACCTTGTGACTGATTCTTCTGTACCCGGTTCAGGTTCTCTTCTTATCCTTAGAGGAGTAAGGAAATACAAAGCGTAAGGTAAACAGTCGCCTTCACAGGACTCTAATTTATTTGAAGAGGATTTGCAATCTTAGGATTTTTCTAATATTTCTCTCAGAAAATAAGCTGGTTATCAATAGACTCACTCGGTAGTCATACAAATTTACATCAAACTGCTCTGACAGTGGAATAAGTAAAAATATAATTGCAGCGAACATAGAATACAGTAGTGCAAATAATCTCTGTTATGCATTTCTGCTTTATAAACTGTAAATATTCAAAATTACCTTCTTTGACTAGACAAAACAATTGTATTAATAATCAGTACTTCACAACACAACATGTAATCTCTTATAAATGAACATTTCAGCGTAAATACTGTAATATCCAATAATTTGGCAATAAACTCAGTGTCCTGACTTAGGGGGTAAGTCAGACCTGATCGTAGTAGCAAATTTGTTAGCAGTTATGCAAAACCATGTGCACTGCAGGGGGGGGCAGATATAACGTGCAGAGAGAGTTAGATTTGGGTGGGGTGTGTTCAAACTGAAATCTAAATTGCAGTGTAAAAATAAAGCAGGCAGTATGTACACTGCACAAAAACAAAATAACCCACCCAAATCTCACTGTCTCTGCAAATGTTATATCTGCCACACCTGCAGTGCCCATGGGGGGTGATTCCGAGTTGTTCGCTCGCTAGCAGATTTTAGCAGCATTGCACACGTTAGGCCGCCGCCCTCTGGGAGTGTATCTTAGCTTAGCAGAATAGCGAACAAAAGAGTAGCAGAATTGCGAATAGAAAATTCTTAGCAGTTTCTGAGTAGCTCCAGACCTACTCACAGATTGCGATCAGCTCAGGCCGTTTTGTTCCTGGTTTGACGTCACAAACACGCCCTGCGTTCGGCCAGCCACTCCCCCGTTTCTCCAGACACTCCCGCGTTTTTTCCTGGCACGCCTGCGTTTTTCCGCACACTCCCAGAAAACGGCCAGTTTCCACCCAGAAACACCCACTTCCTGTCAATCACACTCCGATCACTTCAACAATGAAAATTCTTCATTCGGACGTGAGAAAATCTACTAAGTTTTGTGCTAAAATACTTACCGCATGCGCACTGCGTACCATGCGCATTTTTGCCTTAATCGCTCCGTTGCGAAAATCGGCAACGAGCGAACAACTCGGAATGACCCCCATGGTTTTGCCAAACTGCTAACAAATTTTCTGCTATGATCAGGTCTGAATTACCCCCCTAGTATGTTCAGAGATAATGTCCCAAATCTTCACTGATCAGCACAATGGGCACAAGTATTGTAATAGAATACAGTTTGTTCCGTAAAGTGATGTAAGCATTCCCGCAAATATAGTATGCAAGTGTCTTTGTAATCTTGGCAATGCCTTAAATACCGTATAGCAGCAGTAGGCTTGTAATTCCTGTTCCAGACAACAGGTGGTGATGCCGTAGTAGAAAGGATATGTATAAAAGCTATTATATGGAAAAGCTTAACTCTACTTTAAGAGGTAATAAATGTCAAGGTATTTTACCAGTAACAGCATCTAAGAGTAATATCAGGTTAGCACAATGTCATAAATTCAAGACTCCCCACTCCTCTGAGGCCTGCTGGTTCTGTTTGGCAGAATGGTGTCTGTGTTAGCTATGGGCCCTACACATTGCATGGTCCGCCGCCGAGCTGCCCAACGGTGGATATGGCCGATGGGCGACCCAGCGGCGGGGTGTCAGTGATGGGGCAGTTTATTCACTCCCCCCATCACCCGGCTCCATAGCAGTGCAGGCAAATATGGACGAGATCGTCCATATTGGCCTGCATGCACAGCTGGTGGGGCACTAGCGATGAACGAGCATGGGGCCATACATCGTTCATCGCTGGTGCCTCCACACTCAAAGATATGAGCGGTATCTCGTTCATTAATAAACGAGATCGTTCATATCTTTGAGTATTTTCGCCCAGTGTGTAGGGCCCATAACTGTAGTAGCAGGGTGAACTTTCACTGCTGTAGTTAAAGCTTTCTGAAGCTGGCTATTTACTTATCTGTGTAGGCTTTCTGTATTGAAGCTATAGGCTGTCTGTCTAAACAGCTGCAGTTGTAGGAAAGGACTCACAGCTCCCTTTGATGCCCCACACAAGCCTTAGCCTCTGCTGCTCCCCATTTCCTGTACCTTTAACTGCACCTGGATCTGTGGTACTCGGTTCCCACCTTTTCCGTCCTTTGCTGCAACTCTCCACAGCTCAGGGTCCCAGCCATGCTCTAAATACAGGCTGCTGTTTCCTGCTGCCCACTCTCTAATCTCTCACTCTAATACTCAGCATTGGTGTATGCGTAGGCCTGGTGCTGCTCTCTATGCAGTATGACCTCTTGCCTCCATGTTCCCGGCCACAGCTCTCTGTACACCGCTGCCTTGGAATCTTTTCCCTCAGATGCTCAGAGCAGCCACATGGTCTCTTCTCAAACAGCAGACTTCCTGTGTCAGCACACTCTCCCCCCATGTTCTGTTTTCCTGCAGGCAATGCTGGGTCCTAAAGCTCTCCTTCACAGCACACTGCAGTCTTGTGCTGTTCACATGCAAGGGGGCTGCCAGGAAGTTAACCCTGATGTGCACATTAAACCCTGCTATCCCTGAGAAACCATTCTGTGGGAATCTCACATACATTAGAACCCAGTCTGAAAGGTGTGATCTGTGTATTGGACACAGTGATACCCAATCCACAAAACAGGGGTACGTTGTGAAGGCCCATAATTCCTTAGACTTTGTGCTTCTGTTTTGGGTCTACAGCATCTTCAAGTTTATGGTCAGCACCCACACCATTCCCTCAAGAATTGAAACAGTATACTCTGGCCTAACATGAATTCTGCTGTTTCCTGAAGAAACTGCTCAACAGAGTAGATAGACAAAAGCAGGACAAGAGCATGACAATGCTTAGATCATGCAGTATTTGCACATCCTTGTAAAGTGGGTTAATGCTATTCAGTCACTTCAGGCACAGCCTGTACTACCACTTGTAGCTCCTGTTCAAGCCTCAGGAGCCCAATCTCAGCTGTAGGTGCCTGAAGTTTGATAGATAACCCAAAAGTTGTGTGGGTTTTTTGAACTAGTGTTCAATACAATTGGAAATACATGCCATCAACTTGACCACAGAAAAAACAAAGGTAGCCTATATTATCTGCTTATTGTCGGTACAGGCCCTGGCATTGACCTTCCCTCTATGGGAAAGAAATTATCCTCTGGTGCATAGTAGTGCTAATTTCTTAAATGCCTTTAAAAAGGGTTTCAATGATGCCTGCAGCCTCTGCAATTTTGCACCTGTAAAAGGAAACCCAATCTGTGGGCATATACTGTATGCTCTACATTTCAGGATACGAATTTCTCAGCTCCAGTGGAATAATAAGGCTCTTGTTGCTACCTTCTGGCAAGGGCTGTCTGAATGATTCAGAGAAAAATTGGCATTCAGAGATATGCTGTCATTATATGATGATTAAATATTTCTCAGCATCAAAGTAGATTTTCACCAAAGGGAGAGAGCTCAAGAAAGGCAACAGTCCCATTGTTACAACTACAGATTGGTTCCCCGGTTCTCAGTTCTTCTAGTGTTACCCTAAAGAGCCCATGCAAATTTAGAAATTGCATATCCCTTCTGTAGAGCATGTAAGGAGATTCAGGAACAGGCACTGTGAGAATTACATGTCAATTGTTCCAAACGTTTGTGGAAAGAGAAAGCCTAACTGATCAAGGGGTGGCCAGATTAGGGTTTGTCACAATTTTTTATTAAATAATTCACTTGTGGCCTTTCGGATTCCAGTGCAAATTAGTGCTTCATCACTGCCAAGAAGATTAAAGAGCTCAGAATTCCTATTGTGCATTTGAGCTTTCCACTCATAGAATTGGAGTTTATTGAAACAAAATTAATACTTTTGTCTTTCTTCATTGGACCCTGGGAGCTAATAACCTTCTTTTTGTTTCTTATGGCTTAAAATTCAATTATTTTGGGTCTTTTCTTGCTAATCAATTCTTCAGTGATGTGTTCAGCAAGTAAGCTGAAGATACCCTATCTGTCCACTAAGAATGGGATTGCCCCATTAATTTTCATACCTGGGAAAGTGCCTCCCCAAGGTCGAATATTCCCTCTGTTCCTTCCATCTCAGGCTACTACAAACTGAAATGTCCTGTATGTACATTAACATTTACATTATGTTTGCTACACACATGATGTTAGGTCAGGACCCCTGTACTCACACCAGCCTGCTGGAAACACAGACCAAACAACATATGCAACTGTGCTGGCCTACTTTCATAGAGGAGTTTTTTTTCATTACGTTACATAACTGCAGCCATACAGGATAGAATTTTAAGAAAAACAAAACAAAATCAGAACCTAAACGCCAACATGTTTTGTATACTATAAATAAGTAAAGCATGTCAGAAAGGTAACACTTAATCACCAGCAATACAAACAACAAATATATACCCAAAATATTTGATCACCACTTTATCACGGAAGGTCCTCACTCTTACTTCTGATGTCACTGGCCCATCATCATCCTCCTCCTCCTCATCCTCCTCCTCAGGCAACATTTCCTCATCGGGAAATGGCACCCGACTCCTTATTGCAATGTTATGCAACATACAACACAGGACCACAAATTTGGAAACAATTTCCGGCAAATACAACCGTGTGCCACCAGTTTGGTGTATGCAGCAAAATCGGCTTTTTGATAGCCTAAAACACTGCTCTACAATCTGCCTGGTAGCTGTAAGCGCGGTGTTGTAATTTGCTTGTGGTCCTGGTGTGGGGTTGGAATAGGGAGTCAGGAGCCAAGGCGTGTTGGGATAGCCACTATCTCCTGAAATTTTAAACTAGGAAATGTAGGTTAAAAACTAAGAAATGTACAGTATAATGTTTACAATAAGGCACAATAAGCAAACAATATAGGCAACACTTATCCAACAACTCGTCATCACCACCTTGCGTCATTGATAATCTTTGCCAAATCCCTGACTGCTTTATCACATGAAAATCATGTGCTCATCCTGGAAACTGAGTGTTCAGGGATAGAATCTGGAGGGATTTATCACATACAACCATTATATTTAAGGAATGAAAGTGTTTCCTGTTGCGGTAAATTCTTTCACTCTTTGCTGGCTGAACTAATGGAATATGTGATCCATCCACTACCTCTATAACATGTGGGAAGCCAGCTAAATCATGAAAATTCTGCTTTACCACACATAGGGACTCCTAATCTATAGGCATGGAAATGAATTGGCTGATGCGGGCCAGGAAAGCATCACAGATGTGCTTCAAGATCCGTCTGAATGATGGCTTGGAGAACCCAGCCACCACACCAACAGTTCTTTGAAATGATCCTGAAGCACAAAAATGTAACACACCTAAAAATTGTGTCAGGGGTGATATTGATGTAGGACTGTCGCTTTGTTTTTCATGATCACTCTTTATAATGGAAAGAGTATCTAAAGTGATGTGTGGTGGTAGCCTAAATAGGCCAATCACATCATCATCAGGCATTCCAAACAGGGTGACACGTGTGTGAAAGATCTTTACCCTTGCACGCCTTTGTTGCCTTCAAGTTTGTGGATGAGGATGGGAGGATTCTGCATCTATGAGGTTTAACAACACACTATATGAAAACTGAATCAAAGCACAACAAAACAAATTAACATATAATGTTAATATTTTTAAAAAAACTTATCTTAGGTTTCACACAAAAAGCCCTTACTGGTGCCAAATTAGACATATTGAAGGTACCCTGAAATAAAAAACAAATTAACATTAACATAAAAACAACACAAGTGCACAATTGGCTGATGGTGACATCAAGTTACCAAAAAAGATTTGTAACCTTCAATGAGCACTACCAACACAAACACAAAGCTCAGTCCCACAAAAGGAGCACACATACAAATATAAAAATAAAACCTTTACCTGATAAAAAATGATCACTTCTATAGTAGCAAAGTGTTCTGTGGCAAAAGTAACCACCCAATCACTACTCCAACCAACAATATAAGTCCAAAAAACTAGAGCTTTATAGGCACTGTGATATCAGCAATCGGTGTGCGGAGAGTCACTGTTTGCGTGCGCACCTGAGTGCAATTTAGCAAAAAGTACTTAAATATGCAGACTTTCCTAGGACACTCGATGCGAACATCTGCAGTTATGAGGCCCATAGCCAAACATCTCACTAAGGTGATGGCACACATCAGGACAGATGCAAGACAAAGAGCAGCAGCAGCAGCAGCAGGGTAAACATAAGTGTGCCTTGTATTTAAATGTATTACCAAACCAATTACAATGCAATAACTCTAAACTCAGCCATTACATATTTGTGTAAGAAATCACTATCATATTCCAGCAGAAAGACAGCAGTCAGCAGCAGCAACAACAACAACAACAACAACAACAACAACAGCCTCAGCCACACCAGTGCATAAAACATCTAATTCATGCAGAAAGAGAACAGCAGCAGCCAACCTGCCGACAGCTGCAATGACAGCATCAGCGCCAGCAGCATCGCCCACAACAGCAGCGCACACAACAGAGGCAGACACAGCAGCACCATGAGCAAGGTACACATCAGCGTGCATTTTGTGGTACTGGAAAACAACAAAAACCTGCAACATACAAGATTGTAATGTATGGTTGGGAGGTCATATTTATACTATTCTTATTAATATCCTTATTTTTTTGGAATCACATGGGATCCTCAGCGCCCAATTACAGAGTAAACTAATAAATAAAACATGAAGACAGTGACTTACAGTTCAAGACAGCATAGGTCAAGTACAGGGTATATAAACATACTGTAGCTGTGTGAGTAAACAGCAGTGAAATAAGTATCAGGGTGCCAGAAAACGTAAGCATTTGGTACCATCAAATGGATTATTTTCAATAACAAACAAAAAAACATGTACAAGCACATGAAGGAGGAGGACCCTGCTCCTGAGATCAAACAGAGTTATTGATATGTGTGCATTTATTTCCTAAATTCTGCAGAAATTAATGAGGGTCAGCAACGCACACAACAGCCACAGCAGCACCAGCTTGAGCCGCAGCAGCACCAGCTTCAGGCGCAGCAGCAGCACCAGCTTCAGGCGCAGCAGCAGCAAGCTAAATATCATGGTGTTTCTAGTGTGAATGACAAAACCTGTGTTTAGAAACGTACAGTATTGTAACATAGAAACATAGAAACATAGAATTTGACGGCAGATAAGAACCACTTGTCCCATCTAGTCTGCCCCTTTTTTATTTTATCCTTTAGGCAATCTCAACCCTTTTTTAATCTTGATTCTTTGTAAGGATATTCATATGCCTGTTCCAAGCATGTTTAAATTGCCCTACAGTCTTAGCCTCTACCACCTCTGATGGGAGGCTATTCCACTTATCCACTACCCTTTCTGTGAAGTAATTTTTCCTTAAATTTCCCCTGAACCTCCCCCCCTCCAGTCTCAATGTATGCCCTCGAGTTCTAATACTTCTTTTCCTTTGAAGAATGTTTCCCTCCTGAATTGTAGTTACATATTTGACCAACATATAGGTATTTATGTTTCTGCATTCACAATCATATTACTGCAGAACCTAGTGTGGAGGAGCCATGTGCTGTAACTAGCCAGCCTCAGTAGCACTCAACTGTGGTGGAGCCTGGTGCAGGGCCGAGTGAGGGCAAAGCTAAAAAAAGACAGCCTGATTTTAGCAAGCAGGAATTACACATCCTAATTTCCGAAGCCATGGAAAAAGTTCACCATGCCCCCAAAACCATATGTGCGGCTGCAAAAGAGAAAATATGGCAAGATATCACAGATGCCGTAAATGTTGAGGCACCCATTGTGCGTAACCTATATGAAGTGAAGAAAAGGTACAACAATAATCCTACTTTTCAAAATGATGTTAGTTTGCCAAAAATGCACATATTTGTATTTGTCTGTGCTTAGATGTGTGCATTTTTTACTACATGCAAATGACCTGTTTAAAATTAATGTAGTGTTGAAAAATGAAAAATATGGTCCTCTGATGCTGTGGAACTACACATCCCAGAATGCCCTGCCACAGTTTGGATATTCTGATGTGCAAAATGACAGACAGAGCATACTTGCCCGTGTAGTAACACAGCAGCTGGAGAACCACAGGCTGCAGACCTATGCTGTATAACATAGTGTGTGAAAGGGGACATTGACTAAATAAGTTGAGTTTGTGATTTGTAACATACATCGGAGTAATTCTACCAAAACATGCTATTCATTGACAGATGTCGACTCAAGGCAAAAATGGCAGCCAGAAAAAGACATGCAAGGGGGACTGGTGGAGGCACAACACCACACTGGTTTGCCTTTACCCCTTTAGAAGAAATGGCTCTGGGGTCAATTGAGGATGAGGAAGTGGTAGGGATTTCAAACATCGATACAGACCTCCCTACCATTGGAACTCCTTATGTAGCACAAGGTAAATCATTTGTAATTTATATTAAAAATGTATTGGTTTAATTGTTATAAAAAAGAAAACACCATTTTATACCAACATTGTTTCTGCAGAACTATCTCGTGAGGCTGATGCTTGTGAGGCACATCCTGATGCTGAAGAAGAGGTTGTGGAGGGGGGTTCAATGGCATTTTTGGATGAGGAAGTGCCATATGTTGAAACACCACACCAACCCCAAAGGCCAACTGCCCAAATCCCACCACCTGTAACTCCTCCACCCAGTAGTCGCCAGATCCAGCAGGAAATACTTACAGAAAGTCGATGTAATTCCCAGATTTTCAGCCAGATTTTAGATGAGGTGCGTGAAAGAAACACCCTCAGCAGGGAAAGAAATCAGCTCCTGGTCCAGCTCAATACCATTATGCAGAATCTTACCAATGTTGTAGAAGAGAGCATGAGGCAGATTGTAGTAGCTGTGGTTGAAGAACGTCACAGCTCCATCATCCACACAGAACATTGCAGACAACTTGGTTACTGACAGGATGCATCGATCAACCAGACGACCGACTTCCTCTGGTGAACCCCCAAACGCAGGGGCCAAAAAAAATAGTGTGCTTTTGATTGTGAAGTGTACAAACATTACATTGTCAACAAACAGAAAATAATAACTTGTGCCCTTGTTGCAGCTCAGTACCAACCCCCAAGAGCACTACTCCTTGAAACAATATACAACACAGAAAGTGGGGTGGTTCACAAGCGCTACAAGTCACCAATCAATAACCATTAATTTCACCCAATCTTAATGGTTATATTCAGACTTCTCAGGTCACAACGATTACCCGACTTCTTCTGCCACACGGTTATTCAAAGGTTCGCACCTTTTGACTAACCTCCTTAGGGCGGGGTATGTTCATCAAAAGGTTTCTTTAAATATTCTCCTCGTATGCATTTATTTCACAGGATCGAGATACATCACACCCCCGTCCCTCAAAAAGGGCACTCACCTTCCAAACACGCCCTATGTTCCTTGAAAGGTTTCTTTGCTGCTGGTGGGACCACAGGTTTCCACTGGTAGACACCAGTATTTATGCAGATATGTGAAAAATAAAAGCAGTGGATATCCAAAAAGTACACAAATTTATTGTATAATATATAGCTTATCCATACAGCGTTAAAAAAGATCAAATATAAAACAAAACAGAAAAAATTCTAAAAACAATAAAAAGTCCCCTAGGTCTGCTGGGAGTAACTTACAACTCCAAGTACCTCAAGGTCCCAAACACTACCGCTCTGTGCAAAAAGGTTTTAAATGCATCCAAGTGTTGGTCCTCTTTGGCAGTAGGAGGTAAATGGAGGAGCCCTTGCAACCTGGGATATCCTAATACCACACCGACGCGTTTCGGATTCTAGATCCTTCCTCAAGGTGTTCTACAAAGCTCAGCAGTCAGATATTTATACCCCCTGCTTGCCACTCCCTGCTGTATTGGCCAATCCCCTTATTTTGGTACATACACTTACACCCTGGCCTCAAACTCTAAAATATTTTCCACATATCAAACATTCACCTTCAGTAGATGGGTTCATATACAATTATCATCCTCCCTAATAAAGAAAACAGTACTTAAAATGACTTTATATATTAATTGGTAAAAACAAAAACTAGAACTGGATCAGTAATTGGACATTATTCCATATATTGTCCATAGTTCAAATCCGGATTTAATGTCCTTCTTTTCAACTGGACTTTTTCCGCCCCACTTCCGTTACCCATAGGTCCATGCGGAGTTCAACAAGCTTTATCTGTAACTTTCTGGTCCGTACATGGACTCTTTGCTGGACGCGCTGCGAGATTTTCCTTCCTGTTAGGTGAGATGCAGCGTGTCTGTGAGCCGCATATCACGTGACTTCCGTTTCTCCCGGAAGTGCGGGTCACTTCGTCCATGTACGTGGAACGCAAATACCGGAAGCAATATTTCTTAATGTGAGATTCAGTGTTTCTCTGTTTCATTATATCTCCATAACAGCACAACGAATTCACATAGAGAATGGAAACAAAGTTAGTTAGTATTAAGACAGATGAAATCAAGATATATTTTCTGACATCAATATATATGTGAGATGTTCTAATGCAAAAACCATTTCATTTCGAAATCAACATTTAGACCTTTTGGGTCCAAAGTTTGCATTTCATATATAGTACGCATTTCTATCTTAGCCAGTTTGATTTCACCATCATTTGTTCTCCAACTTGGAACTACACTTTTTATTCCACAAAAATTAACTAAATGTTTGATGTTACACTCATGGATTTTCTTAAAGTGTAAAGACACATTGTGGGTGTCCATCCCATTTTTTTTTTATATTGCGTACATGCTCTGCCAAACGGGTTTTCAGCATTCGAGTTGTACGGCCCACATACTGACCCCCACATGAGCATTCGAGCAGATAAACACAATTTTTTGTATTGCAGGTAATGAAGTCATTTATGGTATACATTGCCCCAGTTTGATTTGATTTATACTGGACAATCTTATTTTGCTTGCTTGCACACGTGCGGCACATAATACATGTACCGCATCTAAAGAAACCCTTAGAAATGTTTCTAGTGAGCATCTTCGGAGGGACACTCACACTCCTTACCACATTTTCCTTCACGTTCTTAGCCCTTCTATACACAAATTTTGGAATATCAGACACATAATTTTTCAATGTAACATCCTTACTGAGGATGGACCAATGTCGTCTAATAATCTGTTCCACCTGTCTGTATTGACTATTGTATCCTGTTATAAATGGAACATTGGTCTCAAAAGCATTTATACCTCTAGGTGTCTGTTCAAGCATATCTGCCCGATTACTTTCACCACTCTTAGTCATAGCCACTTCTATTACTTCTTTGTTATACCCTTTTGCTTCAAACTGATCACCTAATATGCGTGCTTGTTCCCAATAAACCTCCACATCTGAACAATTTCTCCTTATTCTATGGAACTGGCTCATTGGGATACTCTTTAGCCAGTTCCTATGATGGTTACTGGAGAAATCAATAAATGAGTTACAATCAGTACTTTTTGTATAATTACTCGTTTTAATCCTATCTTCCTCAATATACACCCTTAGATCCAAAAAGTTTACTTCAACTTCACTAATATTGAACGTGAGCTCTATCTTGGATACATTATCATTAAGATGTTTACAAAAGGTATCCAGTGAAGTACGATCTCCACTCCAGACAAAAATTATGTCATCTATATACCGGTTCCAGGCTACCAGACTGGCTCCCAGCTCATGGCCATTCCATACTTGTTGTTCTTCCCAAAAGGCCATGAATAAATTTGCATAACTGGGAGCCAGTCTGGTACCCATTGCTGTACCGGTCTGTTGCATATAGAAGGAATCATCGTACCAAAAGAAATTATTATGGAGGATGAGTGATGTTCCCTCCAACACAAAATTCTTCTTTTCCTCTGACATTTTACTCTTCTCCATGAAGAATGATAAAGCCTCTAGTCCTAATTTATGATCTATAATAGTGTACAGAGACGTCACGTCTGCTGTCACCAATAAAAAACCAGGTTGCCAGTCAACCGTCATAAGTCTGTTAATGATGGATATAGTGTCCTTTAGGTAGGATTTGGTTCCCTTTACCAAAGGTTGGAGGATATGGTCAAGATAACAAGATAAGTTGGATAGGCAAGAATTTGTCCCCGCCACTATCGGGCACCCTGGGGGGCATTTACTATTCTTATGTATCTTTGGCAAAGCATACAAAACAGGTATTGCAGGATATTCTATCATCATGTATAGGTGTTCCTCCTCTGTGATGATACCCTTCGTTAAGTATAATGCCAAAAACACTTCTAATTTCTTTATTATACTCATACTTGGATTCCCTCGCAATTTTTGGTAAGTTTCCTTATCCATTAATTGACGTAATATTTCTCTATTATAGTCCTCCAAGTTTAAGATCACAATGCTTCCCCCCTTATCCGCGGGTTTTATGACTATGTCTTTATTTCCGCGTAAGGTTTGGATGGCTTTCCTCTCATCTTTGGATAAATTATTTTTTCTATTAGGTTTGAACGTCACTTTTTCCAAATCTGCTTTAACTAGTTTCTCAAGAGACTCTATAAAGCTGCCCTTCTTATGTTTAGGGTAAAAGGTTGACTTTCTTTTAAATTTATGTCCTTCATTGGTCCCTATGCCGCTATCTTTTGGTTTTTCATCAAAAAACCTTTTTAATGTGAGTCGTCTTATAAATCTCTCAACATCTATAAAGACTTCAAACTTGTCACACCTATTTGCCGGGGCAAACTTAAGGCCCTTTTCCAGTACAGATCTCTCATGTACATTCAATTCATATTTACTCAGATTGTGTATACTTGTAGTCTTCATACCTATCTCACAATCCTTATTACCTCTGTCTTCCTCCTCCTGACTTTCGTTATTGCCTTCAGTATTATTAACAAGGTTTTTAGTCCTACTTTTAGTCCTTCTTCTTTTATTTAAAGTGATACATTTCCCTCCTCTTTTTCCCCGTTTTTTATGTTTAGTTCTTATCTTTTGTTTAGTTTTTATCTCCACCTTGGGGATCGGTGGAGACCCCTCTCTAAAAAAGGAGATGAGGGAGAAGGAGGAAAATCCACACATGGGGGGAATCTTTCTCTCCTCCAATTTCTATTCAGATGCTGTCTTTCTCCATAGGTAGCCCCCCTTCCCTTATTCAAATTGTGGGGTCTCTCTCTTCCATAATTTTCCTCAGATCTAAATTTGTTATTCTCCCCCTCCCATCTTACCTCTTTTTGGGTTCTATTACCTCTATCCCTCCACTCTTCTTTATTCTCTCTCCTGTGTATATAGGGGTAATAATGATCATCACTTTCCTTTTTCCTAAAGTTATTTACTCCTAAATTACCTTTGCGTTTATTTCTCCCATAGAAACTCTGAGTTGTAGTTCTATTATATACGTTCCCATTAGGGCGGTGTGAGGATTGTGTTGGTGTTCCTGATGTATTAACTTCTTTCACCTTCTCTTTACAGATACCCATTTCCTCATCCTTATCCTTTTTGTCCCTAAAATACTTTTTTTGTTTCTTTATTTTTATCTCTTTCTCATTTTTCTTAATCCTGGTGGTAATAGTTTCCTCTATCTCCTTATATTCTTTAGACCCTGAATAAGGTTCTGCTAGGGATTTAAATGTTGCGAGTTCTTCCTCTATTTCTACTAGATCTCTCCTCTTTTCCCTTACGATGAGTTCCATCAGGGAGAAAGAACAGGACTCCAGAATTCTATTCCATTCCTTCAAGAAGTCCCCCGATTCCCTCTCAAAGGATGGATTTTTATTCATCCTTAGACCTCTTGGGATAAGATTATCCCTCCTATACCTTTCCAGTGTCGCTATTTCCCACCATACTTTCCCCTCCCTAATCAACAATTTTTCTAATTTAAACATCACATTCTCTAAGTTAGTATCCATCAACTCTGTCTCTTTCTGATTCCTGAAGAGAGCCTCAATCTGGGCTTCCCTACATGTTCTATGGGAATACATTTTTACAGGCAGTAAGTCCCTCTTTAAATAGTGCAACAACAATTCTCAACAAACAGAAAATAATAACTTGCGCCCTTTTTGCAGCTCAGTACCAACCCCCAAGAGCACTACTCCTTGAAACAATATACAACACAGAAAGTGGGGTGGTTCACAAGCGCTACAAGTCACCAATCAATAACCATTAATTTCTCCCAATCTTAATGGTTATATTCAGACTTCTCAGGTCACAACGATTACCCGACTTCTTCTGCCACACGGTTATTCAAAGGTTCGGAGAAATTAATGGTTATTGATTGGTGACTTGTAGCGCTTGTGAACCACCCCACTTTCTGTGTTGTTAAACATTACATTGCAATGCTTTTATTTACATTCCTTACTTTAAGGTATTATGGGGCAGATGTATTAAGCCTGGAGAAGGCATAAAGAAGTGATACAGCGGTGATAAGTGCAAGGTGATTACGCACCAGCCAATCATCTCATAACTGTCAATTTAAATATTGGAGCTGATTGGCTGGTGCATTATCACCTTCCACTTATCACTGTTTTATCACTTCTTTAAGCCTTCTCCAGGCTTAATACATCTACCCCATTGTGTAAATATTGGTATCTAAAATCATAAAAATTGACCAGATTTTGCAAAACTTGCTAAAAAATAGATGGTGTTGCTGTTCTTTAACATATGTTTATGTGTGTAGCGCACAAAAAAAAATCAAAAATAAAATGTTACAAAATGTATGTGGGTATGTTTTGTTTACCAAAAAAGTGTTGGTTGTTTAAAAAAACATTACAAAACTGTTAGGAAGCTAAATGACAGTCAGCAGATCCTACTAAACAAAATGCTTGGAAAGGTTTTTTCTACGTTTGCTTCTATGAAATAAGACCTTTTCTGGGAGTGTGCGAAAAAGTGCTGGCGTTTCTGGGAAAAACGCGGGAGTGTCTGAAGAAACGGGGGAGTGTCTGGGCGAACGCTGGGTGTGTTTGTGACGTCAAACCAGGAACGAAACTGACTGAACTGATCGAAATGTAGGCGTAAGTCTGGAACTACTCAGAAACTGCTAAGAAATTTCTATTCGCAATTCTGCTAATCTTTCGTTCGCAATTCTGCTATGCTAAGATACACTCCCAGAGGGCGGCGGCTTAGCGTGTGCAATGTTGCTTTAAGCAGCTAGCGAGCGAACAACTCGGAATGAGGGCAAACATGTGTTACAGAGTTAAAAAATCCCTTACATGTTTAGAAGTTCTAATACAGCTGAATGAAGTGATTTGTGGTCTGAGGTGTGAGCTTCTTCAACTGGGTGTAATGAAGCAATAATTGCAGTATACATGCAGTCTACAACTGAGGTCAGCATGTGCAGATTTTAAGGTAGACATGTAGTCTCTCAGAAACTTCACATCATAAATGTGCGATCAGTTGTACAAATTGCGTATGCACCACCCACCAAACATAATTATACGCCCCACAACACACCCCTGCTCGTAGTTTTTGCTAGTACAGCCCTTTGGTATGCCCCCTACATGCCTAGTTTTCATAGTGCATACACAGTTTTTGCTAAGTCGCAGATGTTAGGTTTGTTATCTCAGTTTTTGTGGTTTTTGTAGCAGATTTTGCGGTTTTTCGCAATTCTTGCTATTTTTTATGCTTTGCGATCCTTGCTGAATTAGGCCCTTAGGCCGCAGATCTAATACTAGTATAGCCATAATTGCTTCAGTGATCCACTGTGCAAATGGATGGTAGTTTTCATACTTGACTCCACATGAAAAGGATGGTTTTATAGTCAATTGTTGTTTGAAATGACTAGTAATCTTCTTGTTCCTCTTCTGGGTTGAAGATTCACCCCCAGCAGCAGCAGTCCTAGCAATTAAGGATTCTTCTGAGGGATCCTTTATAGGGGAGGAGTCAGTTAGCCTTAGCAAATTGGAAGCAAGAGGACTGCTTCTGCTCATTAATGAGGATATTGATGATGAAAGTGTTGGCAGTGGATATTGCATGTAATGGGATCTTACTGAGAGATGGGTGCAAGCTGATGTTGGACTGCTTGGTACTATTTGATCAGATTTTGACAAAACCTTTTCATGAACTCGTTGCAAATTATGTAAAAAGGGAGGAGATTCCTAGATGTTTAACGCCCTTACTGCTGCTGACTATTTCTTTATAAACATTTCTGCGTTTGGATGTGTTGGAGCTGCATAAACTAATTTTGTGCAGTCTTTGCGATGCCCAGGACTTACTCTTCCAGTGCGATGATCGGGGCTGGAGCTGACATAAGTAACCCTCCCTCCAAATGCCTGTTCCCTCCTGCATTTTTCTGGACACTCCTTAAAAACCGTCAGTTGCCTCCCACAAACACCCTCTTCCTGTCAATCTATTTGCCATCACCAGTGCATTCAGATTTTTTCGCACCATCCCGACACTGTCCAGTGTTCCTCATCGCTGCGGACCGTTGCGCCCGCTGTGCAAAAACGCACAGCAGCGATCAGGTCTGAATTACCCCCATAGTTGTAATGACAATAGCTGTCATGGTTAATCAAAAATTCTGCAACTGGCAGGTGCAATGTCTGATGACAAGTGGATTATGAAGATTTTTACTTACAGATGCAAAAACCCTATATTAGCCTTATGTATTCACACATTAGTAAATCTAACTTCCACTGCTGTTCTACAGCCACTTAGTGTGTTTCCCAGAATCAAGTCCATTGTATCAAAAGAGTCTCACTGGTTTGCATTTATAAAAAAAGGTGCCTTACCAATTATAGTCAAAGCATTAGGCCTTTTAAATCTTTATAATTTATTACTAATTATAATGGACTGCAGAGGACACTAGAGCAGGCCTGGGCAATCTGTAACTCTCCAGTTGTTGTGAAACTACAAGTTTCAGCATGCCTTGCCACACTTTTGCAACTAGGGTATGCTAAAACGGATGCAGAACATGCTGGGATGTGTAGTTTTCAACAGCTGGAGAGCCACAGGCCTGCAACTGAGCTTTTTAAACACATAAAAAAATCAGTAAGGTGCTACAAAGTACAGGTCCTCAACCAATGTTAAGCAGAAACAACAGCTTCACACATGTCTTGTGACTTGAATAATTCCTCTTTTATTGTGGATCTAAAAATGAACAGCAATTAAGTGGTTTGTTAACCTCCCCGGTTTTTGCTTATTATTAATTCTTTGCAGTTTTATTGGATTTCATATTAATAAGAACATGTTAAGAACAAAAATAGTACAAAAACAATATAAAGTACAGTACATTAATAATACAGCATCTATGCCAAAACATAAAAATGGACATTTCTTATTAAGCAAAATACTTTTTATTTTATTTTATATTTGTGTTGGAACATAAAAAAGCATAGGGTTCAAATGTTATTTTATAAATATAATAGTAGTAAATAATAATAATAATAGCATTGATTTATTTGTGTCTAACTGTGTAGTTTATCTTCTGCCATAACATATTCATATAGCTATTGAAAATAGACAATAAAGTGACCAACAGAGCAAAAATCAATGTTTTGGGCCTTTGGCATTTAATCGGGTACATAATTGCTAGTAGATTGTTATAGGCATTTAAAGTACCAATCTGCTTATCATCAAGAGAAAAGATTATCTCCCTCTACAGATAACATCTTCCCATAAAGTTGCATACCACTGCAGAAACTAAAATGTGAAAATCAGTCACTGTAGCTTCACTATTTCACAGTGTTTGTGTGTTTGTGGTGGGGGGCTCCCTAAAACATCAACAAGGTAAATTTGATCATGGCATTATATTTAGTAAAATGTACGCTGAGATCTTTACATTTTACCAATATGATTAAAAAATGTGATACTTTTCCATAAGGCAAAGCCACAACAAACCCTTTGGGTTTTTTTTTTATAGCAATTTAAGTAAACAACACAATTAGGCTCCTGTCACACTGGACATGAATGTTTTTTATGAACATTGCAATTTTTCTATTGTACTGCTTTTTGAAGTCCATTTTATAGTAGTGACATACATTGTGTATTACAGGCTGGACATATTTATATTTATTTTGTTTTCTTGAATTTTTTAAGCATTTTTTAAATAAAAAAATAAATGTAGCAAATCATATTACTGCATATTACATTTACTTGAACAAACACAATGATATGCATAAAAATTGACCCAATGCATCATCAGAATAAACATCAGATTACTAACATGGATGCCAAAAGAAATCTCAAATTTACTAAAAATCTATCAGAATTACACAAAAATCACAATACAAATTGCAAAATTAATAGACCAAAAAATCAATGGCATGTTTGGTTGTGAAAAGACAATCAACTAACACAACCTCATGATGCTTATAAAAGGAGACCAACACAGTTACAGCACTGTGTGTGATTTCAGCATGGCAGGAACAGGCTTCTTTATTTTGTTGGGCCAAATTTTGTGTTTTGAGTTATGTATTACACCAGCTTACTGAGAGGTCCCAGGAGCAAACAAACACAGTGGCATTTGCTGTACCACTTGTCCAGGTGTTTGGACAACTTAATACACCTTGTTAAAACTTGTTAAAACTCAGCTTGAGCCAGAAACTGCACAGTCACATGCCACATAAGGACTGCACAAGCTGCTGGCTGTTCTGCCCTACTTTGCCACTAGGAACTTTCAGTCAGTCAAAGGATACGTGGTTGGTATATTCCAGGTCACATTCTCCAGATACCTGGGGCAAGTCCTCACTGCACTCAAGATTCTCTCCTACACCTCAATCTGTGTCCCTAGCCAGGATTCACAGTGGTATGATGTCAGGTTAACCTTTTAGATGCATCCCAGGAATGCTTAATGTCCTGGGTGCTTTTCTGTATACTGCACACACTTTAGGCTTAGACCACCAAGTAACATGGCCCATTTATACCTGAACAGGCACCATGGCCATTTAACCAAAGTGCAGGTGGTTTGTGATGTAAAACTAAAATCATGAGTGTTGAAGTTGGCTGTCCTACCTCATGTCATAATGCCATTATGCTCAGTCAGTCACCCTTTTATCACAAATTTAAGGTGGGTCAAATTCTGCAGGTTTGGCTTCTGGGTATACAGTGCCTTGCTAAAGTATTCATCACCCTTTACATTATTCATGTTTTGTTGCCTCACAACCTGGAATTAAAATGGATTGTTTGAAGGTTTGCATCCTTTCGTTCACAGAACATGGCTACAACTTTGAAGATTTTTTTTTTAATGTGAAGCAAACAACAAATAGGACAAAATAACAGAAAACTTCAGGGTGCATAACTATTACCCCCTAAAGTCAGTACTTTGTAGAGCCACCTTTTGCAGCAATTACAGTTGCAAGTCACTTTGGATAAGTTTCTATGAGTTTGCCACATCTTGCCACTAGGATTTTTGCCCATTCCTCAAGGCAAAACTGCTCCAACTCCTTCATGTTGGATGGTTTACGCTTGTGAACAGCAATCTTCAAGTCTGACCACGGATTCTCAATTGGATTAAGATCTGGGCTTTGAGTAGGCCATTCCAACACATTTAAATGTTTCACCTTAAACCACTTGAGTGTTGCTTTAGTAGTATGCTTTGGGTCATTGTCCTTCTGGAAGGGGAACATCCGTCCCAGTCTCAAATCACAGGCAGACTGAAACAGGTTTTGCTCAAGAATATCCCTATATTTAGCACCAGAATCTTTCCCTTGACTCAAAACAGTTTCCCAGTCACTGCTGCTGAAAAACATCCCCACAGCATGATGTCGCCACCACCGTGTTTCACTGTGGAGATGGTGTTCTTGGGGTGATGGGATGTTTTTGGATTGCTAAACCTATGGCCAGTTATCCATATATGCTCCAGCACTGACTATGTAAATATATGATATCACATTATTTATATGTTTAAATTGTGAACCATTTTTTTCGTTAAAGCTAATTTTGCAGAGATTGACATTTCAGTATGGATTATTGAAATGTATGATACCATATGATCTATGGGTCTAAACTGTGCACAACTTGTTAAAATTAATTCTGGGGCTCTGGCCATTATGGCGTTGGCATTAACCCTAACCTACATCTGGGTCTCCAAGCACTGTTTCATGCATATTACAAAGCAGTTAGATATCTTTTGTGTTTAAACTATCAAAGTGTGATTATATTGGGCATTCCAGCACTCTTTACAGATACAAACTAATGTGTCAGTATCCACACATGTATATTTTCCTTGGGCACTAAAAACAAGGCTTATACAATGTCGCTATAAATGACAGTATCTGTACAGAGTGCTACTGTGTCAGTCAGCCAAGAAGTGGTTGTCTGAGAATTATTTCTCATAGGCATATATTCACACTTGTCCTGTACAACTATATGTCTCTATATTAACCCCTTTTTTTCTGACTGAGTTGCACTTGGGGATAATACTGAGACAAACTACTTGCGCTGTGTTAAAACTTCCCATCAAGGGTATCTCTGTACTAACCCTCGTGCTAAAAGTCTGTCTATCTTCCTTCGAACTGAATTTCTGTACTCTGCCCTCTCTCATTCCCCATCCTATACCGAACATGTTGGCATGACAGGAGAACAGCAGAAGGGTTTGGAGATTACAGTTCCAATTTTCTGTTTTCTTTTTTCTAACTACCTGCCATTGTGGACTTCATTAGTAGTTATTATTTGTAACCCTTATAATCCTTTGGGTTGTACGATAGGGAGACCTGATCAACAACAGATATATACTTTTTCTTGGTTCTCTTCGTAGTGTTTTGGCTATGCCTATATAAGCTAATGTAGGCTTTTTCATGTGAGCCATATTGATGTACTTTCCAAGTGGCGCTGTCATGCACATATAGTTCCATGCAAGCCTCATTGAAGCATTTTGCCAAGTGACGGTGTCATGCACATATAAAACACAAGCTGTGTGACACAAATCTATATTGACCATATGATTTAAACCCTTGTATACCTAGAAAATTGGGTTACAAATTGGTGCAATGACGGTCAATAAAATAAAATAAGGTACAATATTTATTTTGGCAGTTCTGTTCAGTGTGGAATATTTTTCACAATCTGCTTCACAGCTGCATCTCAAGTCCTCTGATCATATGTAAACCTACTGCCATACCACACTGGGTATGCCCAATCTCGCCTGATCTTGGCAGCAATACAGTGTTGGGCCAGGTTAGTACCTCGGTGGGAGACTACTAGGGAATACCAGGAGTTGTAGGTCATTGATGGTATCAGACTAGCAACAAGGTTGACTTTGCAGGAGTGTGTATACATGTTTAGCAGATTTGCGATTAATGGCCCTCATTCCGAGTCGTTCGCTCGGTAATTTTCTTCGCATCGCAGCGTTTTTCTGCTTAGTACGCATGCGCAATGTTCGCACTGCGACTGCGCCAAGTAATTTTGCTATGAAGATAGTTTTTTTACTCACGGCTTTTTCTTCGCTCCGGCGATCGTAATGTGATTGACAGGAAATGGGTGTTACTGGGCGGAAACACGGCGTTTTATGGGCGTGTGGATAAAAACGCTACCGTTTCCGGAAAAAACGCGGGAGTGGCTGGAGAAACGGAGGAATGTCTGGGTGAACGCTGGGTGTGTTTGTGACGTCAAACCAGGAACGACAAGCACTGAACTGATCGCAGATGCCGAGTAAGTCTAAAGCTACTCTGAAACTGCTAAGTAGTTTGTAATCGCAATATCGCGAATACATCGTTCGCAATTTTAAGAAGCTAAGATTCACTCCCAGTAGGCGGCGGCTTAGCGTGTGTAACTCTGCTAAAATCGCCTTGCGAGCGAACAACTCGGAATGAGGGCCAATGTTTAAACAAATTCATCAATATATTCACAACAACAGCTGATTGCACGGTTCACGATTAATGTAGCCATATTTTTTTATGCATTACATATTTTTTTGCACTAGACGGTGTACCCATATTTTATTGTCATTTGTTACCATTAAAAGTTACGTTTTAATTGCTTCATCATTACAATACATTCTATATAAAATTAATTCCAATACTGTTTCCGAGAGCAACTGCTCCCAAAAAAGGTCACTTCTTTTTACCCTCATATTCAATTATGTTTTTGGATTGCACCAGACATAACATTTTTCTTGGTGGCTGAAAAGTTCAAGTTTAGTCTCATCTGACCAGAGCACCATCCTCCATACATTTGGGGAGTCGTCCACATGCATTTTGGCAAACTCAAAACGTGCCTTCTTATTTTTAACACTAAGTAATGTTTTTTTTCTTGCCACTCTTCCATAAAGCCCAACCCTTTGAGTGTACATCTTATTGTGGTCACATGCACAGATACACCAGTTTCTGCTGTGGAACTCTGCATCTCCTTCAGGGTTACCTTTGGTCTCTGTGCTGCCTCTCTGATTAATGCACTCCTTGCCCAGTCTGTGAGTTTTGGTGGCCGGCCCTCTCTTGGCAGGTTTGTTGTGGTACCATGTTCTTTCCATTTGAAGATAATGGATTTAATGGTGCTCCGGGGATCATCAAAGATTTGGATATTTTTTATAACGCAACCCTGACTTGTACTTCTCAGCATCTTTGTCCCCGACTTGTTTGGAGAGCCCCTTGGTCTTCATGGTGTGATGCCTCTTGCTTAGTGGTGTTGCGGACTCTGGGGCCTTTTAGAAAAGGTGTGTTTATACTGACAGATCATGTGACACTTAGATTGCACACAGGTGGACTTCATTTCACTAATAATGTGACTTCTGAAAGTGATTGCTTGCAACTGAACTTTTGAGAGGCTTCATAGTAAAAGGGGTGAATACATATTCACATGCCAATTTTAAAATTTTTATTGATAAAAATTATTTTTTATATAAATTTTTCTCATTTCACTTCACCAATTTAGACTATTTTGTGCATATCCATCACATAAAATTCATATTAAAAATAAATAAATTACAAGTTGTAATGTAACAAAATAGGTAAAAAGCCATGGGTGATGAATACTTTACAAGGCACTGTATACACATTATCTGCCTGCCCTTTGCTATACACCTAGAAATATTATAATTTTAACCAAGTTGTTTATTTTTTGTGTCTTGCAGGCAATTCTTGCTATGGCTATTTACCCTGGCTACTGACTATATTATAATTTCCAACTAGTCCTGCTTATCATACTGTAAGTATAATGGTGCACATGAGACCACTAGATCCATTATATAATCC
Source organism: Pseudophryne corroboree (assembly GCF_028390025.1). NCBI lineage: Eukaryota > Metazoa > Chordata > Amphibia > Anura > Myobatrachidae > Pseudophryne > Pseudophryne corroboree. The sequence continues at coordinate 568,936,673 of NC_086447.1, read as the reverse complement.
ACTTTTATGTTACTAAAATGTAAATTCTGTTAACTTGACAAATCTGGTGGGATTTTGTTGTCTTCCCCTGATAAAATCTTATGCTGTCTCTTGCATAATCTGTGCTAACAACAACAACAACCTCTCCCACCAAATTATGCAATATGCATTGAGCATACAACGCTATTTAATACATCTGGTGACTCTGTGAGCACAGAAAATGGGAGGCAGGTCCAGGCTCATTAACAGCTATTTCAACAGAAAGCATAAAACCAACATTGCAATTTTTGTCTTGAGTAAATCAACCTTTTCTTTTCTGTTACAAGTTACTGAGCATCTTGTATACAGCTAACCATCAACCAAATCTAATTTTAGGAGGGAAATAATGGCCTTTTACTCAAAATATATTAATAACCACACCTGTGTTGAAATACTGTAGATACTGAATAAGAAAGATGTTTGACCATTGATTTGGAAATAAAAAAGTAGGGAAGTCCAGGAACAGAGCATTTAGTCCTTCCTGGAATAGGTCCTGTTTGAAATATGTAAAATATTTTTATAAAAAAATATACAGATGTAGCCATGCTCATCATGGCTACATCATGCTGTGATCATGCCTTGTTAGGCGTGATCGTGTACACATCTTGGGTGTGCACACATCTTAGATGCCCACACACCCCATTCACATGAATGGGAACTGCAATTGCCGCAGCTCAGCACGACTAGACACACCTAGCTATGCCCATAAGGTCCGTTTAGCGCAGATGTAGCAAAGTGGAAATGCCTTTCAAAATACTGTATGTCTGAGGTATAATATGTACACTGAAAAAACATTTATAGATGAGGCAACCAACTTTCATTAGTATTGCCATTATATAATTAACAAGACAAATGCATATTTAAAAAAACAAATATAAAAAAATAGGTTTAAACAGTGTTTTTTTCTATGGTTAAAAAATAAACTAATATAGTATTTATTTGTGGGCCTACATATTTCTTTCCACATGCAGCTAACATTTACATGCATTGTTCTAAAACCCTATTTGAAAATATTTTATTAAACAACTTTCAACAAATTCATATACTGACTGCTTATTGGTTAGTGCAGTGGTTCCCAAACTTTTTTTTTTTAATCATGGAACTCTAGAGTATCAGAATTTTTTCATGGCACCCCTAGGCCAAAACATTTTTAGTAAACAATAAGTAAATTATGTTTGTGTCATCATTAGTTTCTTTAGTGTGTTGTGGGACAATATTTGCTTCTGTTTGTCCTCATATTTTAAAATTGGCAGCCACCAGCACTGGTTTTGTCTATTACTTTGACCAATAATAGTTTGAATAGAACCTGGACCACCAATCCAAGGCACCCCTGCAAGTGTCCCAAGTCACCCCAGGGTGCCTAGGCACACAGTTTGGGAACCACTGGGTTAGTGCTTAATAACTTCCACTGCAGCTGACCAATCGAGTAACTAAGTGCTATTTCATACCCTAGCAAGGATGGTGAATTACACTGACCTCATTGATAAAGCTCACAAACTGGGTTAAAACTAGTGATGTGCACCGGAAATTTTTCGGGTTTTGTGTTTTGGTTTTGGGTTCGGTTCCGCGGCCGTGTTTTGGATTCGGACGCGTTTTGGCAAAACCTCACCAAAAATGTTTTGTCGGATTCGGGTGTGTTTTGGATTCGGGTGTTTTTTTCAAAAAACCCTAAAAAACAGCTTAAATCATAGAATTTGGGGGTAATTTTGATCCCATAGTATTATTAACCTCAATAACCATAATTTCCACTAATTTCCAGTCTATTCTGAACACCTCACACCTCACAATATTATTTTTAGTCCTAAAATTTGCACCGAGGTCGCTGGATGGCTAAGCTAAGCGACACAAGTGGCCGACACAAACACCTGGCCCATCTAGGAGTGGCACTGCAGTGTCAGACAGGATGGCCCTTCAAAAAAATTGTCCCCAAAAAGCACATGATGCAAAGAAAAAAAGAGGCGCACCAAGGTCGCTGTGTGACTAAGCTAAGCGACACAAGTGGCCGACACAAACACCTGGCCCATCTAGGAGTGGCACTGCAGTGTCAGGCAGGATGGCCCTTCAAAACAATTGTCCCCAAAAAGCACATGATGCAAAGAAAAAAAGAGGCGCACCAAGGTCGCTGTGTGACTAAGCTAAGCGACACAAGTGGCTGACACAAACACCTGGCCCATCTAGGAGTGGCACTGCAGTGTCAGGCAGGATGGCCCTTCAAAACAATTGTCCCCAAAAAGCACATGATGCAAAGAAAAAAAGAGGTGCACCAAGGTCGCTGTGTGACTAAGCTAAGTGACACAAGTGGCCGACACAAACATCTGGCCCATCTAGGAGTGGCACTGCAGTGTCAGGCAGGATGGCCCTTCAAAAAAATAGTCCCCAAACAGCACATGATGTAAAGAAAAAAAGAGGCGCACCAAGGTGGCTGTTTGACTAAGCTAAGCGACACAAGTGGCCGACACAAACACCTGGCCCATCTAGGAGTGGCACTGCAGTTTCAATCAAGACAGGATGGCACTTCCAAAAAATTGTCCCCAAACAGCACATGATGCAAAGAAAAAAATAGGCGCACCAAGGTGGCTGTTTGACTAAGCTAAGCGACACAAGTGGCCGACACAAACACCTGGCCCATCTAGGAGTGGCACTGCAGTGTCAATCAAGACAGGATGGCACTTCCAAAAAATTGTCCCCAAACAGCACATGATGCAAAGAAAAATGAAAGAAAAAAGAGGTGCAAGATGGAATTGTCCTTGGGCCCTCCCACCCACCCTTATGTTGTATAAACAGGACATGCACACTTTAACGAACCCATCATTTCAGCGACAGGGTCTGCCACATGACTGTGACTGAAATGACTGGTTGGTTTGGGCCCCCACCAAAAAAGAAGCAATCAATCTCTCCTTGCACAAACTGGCTCTACAGAGGCAATATGTCCACCTCATCATCATCCTCCGATTCCTCACCCCTTTCACTGTGTACATCCCCCTCCTCACAGATTATTAATTCGTCCCCACTGGAATCCACCATCTCTGGTCCCCGTGTACTTTCTGGAGGCAATTGCTGCTGGTGAATGTCTCCACGGAGGAATTGATTATAATTTATTTTGATGAACATCATCTTCTCCACATTTTCTGGAAGTAACCTCGTACGCCGATTGCTGACAAGGTGAGCGGCTGCACTAAACACTCTTTCGGAGTACACACTGGAGGGAGGGCAACTTAGGTAGAATAAAGCCAGTTTGTGCAAGGGCCTCCAAATTGCCTCTTTTTCCTGCCAGTATACGTACGGACTGTCTGACGTGCCTACTTGGATGCGGTCACTCATATAATCCTCCACCATTCTTTCCATGGTGAGAGAATCATATGCAGTGACAGTAGACGACATGTCAGTAATCATTGGCAGGTCCTTCAGTCCGGACCAGATGTCAACAGTGGCACTCGCTCCAGACTGCCCTGCATCACCGCCAGTGGGTGGGCTAGGAATTCTTAGCCTTTTCCTCGCACCCGCAGTTGCGGGAGAATGTGAAGGAGGAGATGTTGACGGGTCACGTTCCGCTTGACTTGACAATTTTCTCACCAGCAGGTCTTTGAACCTCTGCAGACTTGTGTCTGCCGGAAAGAGAGATACAACGTAGGTTTTAAATCTAGGATCGAGCACGGTGGCCAAAATGTAGTGCTCTGATTTCAACAGATTGACCACCCGTGAATCCTGGTTAAGCGAATTAAGGGCTCCATCCACAAGTCCCACATGCCTAGCGGAATCGCTCTGTATTAGCTCCTCCTTCAATGTCTCCAGCTTCTTCTGCAAAAGCCTGATGAGGGGAATGACCTGACTCAGGCTGGCAGTGTCTGAACTGACTTCACGTGTGGCAAGTTCAAAGGGTTGCAGAACCTTGCACAACGTTGAAATCATTCTCCACTGCGCTTGAGTCAGGTGCATTCCCCCTCCTTTGCCTATATCGTGGGCAGGTGTATAGGCTTGAATGGCCTTTTGCTGCTCCTCCATATTCTGAAGCATATAGAGGGTTGAATTCCACCTCGTTACCACCTCTTGCTTCAGATGATGGCAGGGCAGGTTCAGGAATGTTTGGTGGTGCTCCAGTCTTCTGTACGCGGTGCCTGAATGCCGAAAGTGGCCCGCAATTCTTTGGGCCACCGACAGCATCTCTTGCACGCCCCTATTGTTTTTTAAATAATTCTGCACCACCAAATTCAATGTATGTGCAAAACATGGGACGTGCTGGAATTTGCCCAGATGTAATGCACGCACAATATTGCTGGCGTTGTCCGATGTCACAAATCCCCAGGAGAGTCCAATTGGGGTAAGCCATTCTGCGATGATCTTCTTCAGTTGCCGTAAGAGGTTGTCAGCTGTGTGCCTATTCAGGAAAGCGGTGATACAAAGCGTAGCCTGCCTAGGAACGAGTTGGCGTTTGCGAGGTGCTGCTACTGGTGCCGCCGCTGCTGTTCTTGCTGCGGGAGGCAATACATCTACCCAGTGGGCTGTCACAGTCATATAGTCCTGAGTCTGCCCTGCTCCACTTGTCCACATGTCCGTGGTTAAGTGGACATTGGGTACAACTGCATTTTTTAGGACACTGGTGAGTCTTTTTCTGAGGTCTGTGTACATTTTCGGTATCGTCTGCCTAGAGAAATGGAACCTAGATGGTATTTGGTACCGGGGACACAGTACCTCAATCAAGTCTATAGTTGCCTCTGAATTAACGATGGATACCGGAACCACGTTTCTCACTGCCCAGGCTGCCAAGGCCTCAGTTATCTGCTTTGCAGCAGGATGACTGCTGTGATATTTCATCTTCCTCGCAAAGGACTGTTGGACAGTCAATTGCTTACTGGAAGTAGTACAAGTGGTCTTCCGACTTCCCCTCTTGGATGACGATCGACTTCCAGCAGCAAGAACAGCAGCGCCAGCAGCAGTAGGCGTTACACTCAAGGATGCATCGGAGGAATCCCAGGCAGGAGAGGACTCGTCAGACTTGCCAGTGACATGGCCTGCAGGACTATTGGCTTTCCTGGGTAAGGAAGAAATTGACACTGAGGGAGTTGGTGGTGTGGTTTGCAGGAGCTTGGTTACAAGAGGAAGGGATTTAGTGGTCAGTGGACTGCTTCCGCTGTCACCCAAAGTTTTTGAACTTGTCACTGACTTATGATGAATGCGCTGCAGGTGACGTATAAGGGAGGATGTTCCGAGGTGGTTAACGTCCTTACCCCTACTTATTACAGCTTGACAAAGGCAACACACGGCTTGACACCTGTTGTCCGCATTTGTATTGAAATAATTCCACACCGAAGAGCTGATTTTTTTTGTATTTTGACCAGGCATGTCAATGGCCATATTCCTCCCACGGACAACAGGTGTCTCCCCGGGTGCCTGACTTAAACAAACCACCTCACCATCAGAATCCTCCTTGTCAATTTCCTCCCCAGCTCCAGCAACACCCATATCCTCATCCTGATGTACTTCAACAGTGACATCTTCAATTTGACTATCAGGAACTGGACTGCGGGTGCTCCTTCCAGCACTTGCAGGGGGCGTGCAAATGGTGGAAGGCGCAAGCTCTTCCCGTCCAGTGTTGGGAAGGTCAGGCATCGCAACCGACACAATTGGACTCTCCTTGGGGATTTGTGATTTAGAAGAACGCACAGTTCATTGCTGTGCTTTTGCCAGCTTAAGTCTTTTCTTTTTTCTAGCGAGAGGATGAGTGCTTCCATCCTCATGTGAAGCTGAACTACTAGCCATGAACATAGGCCCAGGGCCTCAGCCGTTCCTTGCCACTCCGTGTCGTAAATGGCATATTGGCAAGTTTTACGCTTCTCCTCAGATGCTTTTAATTTTGATTTTTGGATCATTTTACTGAACTTTTGTGTTTTGGATTTTACATGCTCTCTACTATGACATTGGGCATCGGCCTTGGCAGACGACGTTGATGGCATTTCATCGTCTCGGCCATGACTAGTGGCAGCAGCTTCAGCACGAGGTGGAAGTGGATCTTGATCTTTCCCTTTAACCTCCACATTTTTGTTCTCCATTTTTTAATGTGTGGAATTATATGCCAGTATCAATAGCAATGGCCTACTACTATATTTACTGCGCAAAACTAAAATGCACCACAGGTATAGAATGTAGATGGATAGTATACTTAATGGTTGACGAGTGACGACACAGAGGTAGGTACAGCAGTGGCCTACCATACTGCTATATATAGTATACTGGTGGACACTGTGTCAGCAAACTGCAAAACTAAAATGCACCACAGGTATAGAATGTAGATGGATAGTATACTTAATGGATGATGAGTGACGACACAGAGGTAGGTACAGCAGTGGCCTACCGTACTGCTATATATAGTATACTGGTGGACACTGTCAGAAAACTGCAAAACTAAAATGCAACACAGGTATAGAATGTAGATGGATAGTATACTTAAGGGATGACGAGTGATGACACAGAGGTAGGTACAGCAGTGGCCTACCGTACTGCTATATATAGTATACTGGTGGACACTGTCAGCAAACTGCAAAACTAAAATGCACCACAGGTATAGAATGTAGATGGATAGTATACTTAATGGATGACGAGTGACGACACACAGGTAGGTACACAGCAGTGGCCTACCGTACTGCTATATATAGTATACTGGTGGACACTGTCAGCAAACTGCAAAACTAAAATGCACCACATGTATATAATGTAGATGGATAGTATACTTAATGGATGACGACTGACGAGTGACGACACAGAGGTAGGTACACAGCAGTGGCCTACCGTACTGCTATATATAGTATACTGGTTGACACGGTCTGCAAACTGCAAAACTAAAATGCACCACAGGTATAGAATGTAGATGGATAGTATACTTAATGGATGACGAGTGACGACACAGAGGTAGGTACACAGCAGTGGCCTACCGTACTGCTATATATAGTATACTGGTGGACACTGTCAGCAAACTGCAAAACTAAAAATGCACCACAGGTATAGAATGTAGATGGATAGTATACTTAATGGATGACGACTGACGAGTGATGACACAGAGGTAGGTACACAGCAGTCGCCTACCATACTGCTATATATAGTATACTGGTAGACACTGTCAGCAAATTGCAAAACTAAAATGTACCACAGGTATATAATGTAGATGGATAGTATACTTAATGGATGATGAGTGACGACACAGAGGTAGGTACACAGCAGTGGCCTACCGGACTGCTATATATAGTATACTGGTGGACACTGTCAGCAAACTGCAAAACTAAAATGTACCACAGGTATAGAATGTAGATGGATAGTATACTTAATGGATGACGAGTGACGACACAGAGGTAGGTACACAGCAGTGGCCTACCGTACTGCTATATATAGTATACTGGTGGACACTGTCAGCAAACTGCAAAACTAAAATGCACCACAGGTATAGAATGTAGATGGATAGTATACTTAATGGATGACGAGTGACGACACAGAGGTAGGTACACAGCAGTGGCCTACCGTACTGCTATATATAGTATACTGGTGGACACTGTCAGCAAACTGCAAAACTAAAATGCACCACAGGTATAGAATGTAGATGGATAGTTTACTTAATGGATGACGAGTGACGACACAGAGGTAGGTACACAGCAGTGGCCTACCGTACTGCTATATATAGTATACTGGTGGACACTGTCAGCAAACTGCAAAACTAAAATGCACCACAGGTATAGAATGTAGATGGATAGTATACTTAATGGATGACGAGTGACGACACAGAGGTAGGTACACAGCAGTGGCCTACCGTACTGCTATATATAGTATACTGGTAGACACTGTCAGCAAATTGCAAAACTAAAATGCACCACAGGTATATAATGTAGATGGATAGTATACTTAATGGATGATGAGTGACGACACAGAGGTAGGTACACAGCAGTGGCCTACCGGACTGCTATATATAGTATACTGGTGGACACTGTCAGCAAACTGCAAAACTAAAATGTACCACAGGTATAGAATGTAGATGGATAGTATACTTAATGGATGACGAGTGACGACACAGAGGTAGGTACACAGCAGTGGCCTACCGTACTGCTATATATAGTATACTGGTGGACACTGTCAGCAAACTGCAAAACTAAAATGCACCACAGGTATAGAATGTAGATGGATAGTATACTTAATGGATGACGAGTGACGACACAGAGGTAGGTACACAGCAGTGGCCTACCGTACTGCTATATATAGTATACTGGTGGACACTGTCAGCAAACTGCAAAACTAAAATGCACCACAGGTATAGAATGTAGATGGATAGTATACTTAATGGATGACGAGTGACGACACAGAGGTAGGTACACAGCAGTGGCCTACCGTACTGCTATATATAGTATACTGGTGGACACTGTCAGCAAACTGCAAAACTAAAATGCACCACAGGTATAGAATGTAGATGGATAGTATACTTAATGGATGACGAGTGACGACACAGAGGTAGGTACACAGCAGTGGCCTACCGTACTGCTATATATAGTATACTGGTGGACACTGTGTCAGCAAACTGCAAAACTAAAATGCACCACAGGTATAGAATGTAGATGGATAGTATACTTAATGGATGACGAGTGATGACACAGAGGTAGGTACAGCAGTGGCCTACCGTACTGCTATATATAGAATACTGGTGGACACTGTCAGCAAACTGCAAAACTAAAATGCACCACAGGTATAGAATGAAGATGGATAGTTTACTTAAGGGATGACGACACAGAGGTAGGTACAGCAGTGCACTCTGCACTGTACTCCTCCTATATAATATTAATTATACTGGTAGTCCCCAGTCCCCACAATAAAGCAGCACACTGAGCACAGATATGGAGTTTTTTTCAGGCAGACAACGTATACTGGTGGTCACTGTCAGCAAAACTCTGCATTGTACTCCTGCTATAGCTGCTCCCCAGTCCCCACAATTAAGCAGTGTGAGCACTCAGCACAGATATATTATGCAGCACACTGAGCACAGATATGGTATGAAGCGTTTTTTTCAGGCAGAGAATGGATAAAAACTGGTGGTCACTTATCAGCAAAACTCTGCACTGTACTCCTAACAGCTGCTCCCCAATCATCCCCACAATTAAGCAATAAACAACTAATCAACTGTCTTCTACAATAAACGGAGAGGACGCCAGCCACGTCCTCTCCCTATCATCTCCAATGCACGAGTGAAAATGGCAGCGACGCGCGGCTGCTTATATAGAATCCGAATCTCGCGAGAATCCGACAGCGGGATGATGACGTTCGGGCGCGCTCGGGATATCCGAGCAAGTCGGGAAGGTTCGAACCTGCCTCGGACCCGTGTAAACAAGGTGAAGTTCGGGGGGGTTCGGTTTCCGAGAAACCGAACCCACTCATCACTAGTTAAAACACATGTTGGAAGTGGCGGTCATGCCGCAAATGGGGCACCAGTAGGAGTGCATGCAGAACCCAGGTATCAATAATATAAAACATTTTGATACTGGTATCCAGTATTTTTACATTTTTCCCTCAGTAATTTCTCATTGACTGCAGGTATAAATTATTACCCTATCTTCAGTCAACAGCAGAAGCACACTGCACCCTTGTTAAGCTTTGTTTACACTATACATTAAACCTCTACTGCCACAACAATAGATGTTAATACACTTTGCTGACAAACGCTCTTTATTCACTCCTTCACTTTATAATATTGTGTACATATATTTTTTATGATAAATTGGGGACTCATGACAAATGTGTATGCTATGGATTCCTTTGTACATATATTCAGCCACGCCAACTACATATCCTATAATGGCCTTCTAATATATTTAACCGCAGTTTGTGCAAACTGACATTGCAAATATACTTTGACACCCCCTCAACACCTATACTCTTTTCTTGTACTCTCATTGGTCTAGGAGGTAGCGCATTTTCAAATAGACTAGTGCTAAAAGCAGATACAGCACTTTTATACATATCAGTGTAAATCAGACTGGAACTCTCATTAGTTGTCCTATGTCACATGACTAGAAGACCACAAGTAGAAACAAGATTTACACCATATATATACTTCCTTCAATCTATTTCTTTCCTTTTAATCCTTACTGACAATTACTTGGATCTTTTGGTTACTGTATTTGCTGTGGCTTACCTTCCTTCAGGAATTAACTTCCCTCCTGAGCTATTTTCATAAGAGTATACTGTTTTTGATTACCCTTGGGATTCTCAAATCCATATTGGAAATGTAATTTATTTTTCAGTTGCTCAGAAAGTTTACATCTAAGGGTGTTTAATAGCAATAATTCCCCCGCAAATACTAGGTGGTGTAAAGTATATATATATATCTGATATAACCCATCATAATACCTATCTGTTTCATAAATCTGTATGTCTTGTGAGTTTTCAGAATACAATTAAAAGTTGTTTTAATATATATTTCTGAAGTATCCCCAGGAAAAGATAGTTTTCTTTTTTTTCTCTGTTGTGTTATTAGCATTTGTATAACTTTTTGGAGCACCCCTGGTATCAACTATGCCTTTATATTGATTGGCCTTTGGCTATCTGCAGCCGCTCATTATATACTACTAAGTGACTACAACAGTTCTTTACTTCTAAACCCTTAACACTTCTTGGGGTGTAATCAGTGACCTCCAAAAAGCCAGCTTATGTTAAACAAATTTCAACATGGCATGAAGGTTCAAGCATATAATAATTAAATATGCAATTTTACTTACTCTGTTACATGGGGAAACTAACACCACTCTGTCTTTGGTGGCATGCTTCATTTGACATCTTCTTCTTCACCCTTTGCTTGATATTATTAAAGTTGTTTTTGCATACAGTATCTCCACATTCTGCTTAACAGGGCCTGCACAATTCACCTCCATAAACACTGATTCCCATGTGCCTTTTGCATGCCAATTTTATTGCAGACGTGTCCAAATAGCACCTCAATGTTACTCATGATGGCTGTGCCAAGGGCAACATTTTCTTCTAAAGCAAATCTTACATTGCAGCCACTTTTTATTTTGGAGCACAACTTAGAAACATCATCATAATCTGTGCCAGAACTCCCCAAAGGCTGCTGCATTATCACTTTCTCATCTGAAGTGAGTGGCCCTCTACAACCTTACTCTGCCCACTGGTAACGGAGGTGATAACACACAATACACACAAAAAACAAACTAAATAAAATCTACTCTACCACTAATCACACACTCCTTTCTCTTATACACACACACACACACACACACACACACACACACACACACACACTTAATGACAAGATCTAAAAAAATACACAGGACTAAAATGTTTAAGATCGATGGCAAACACGATTGCTAATAAATTTACCCACAGGTGTCAAGACTACAAACATGCTGGCATCTACTGTAGTTCGATGTGACAGTTTCCAAACAACTGATCCCAATGTGGGTTAGTGAAAACTAAGAAGAATTACTTTTTTCATATTGTACTTTGACTAATCAGAGACACAGTTATTCATTTCAATGGATATACAAGGCTCTGTGCATTATTGTTAGGTGTGTGTTTCCTATAATATATTTTTTTTTACAGATACTGTACATCGAAAGTGCCAGTGCACACTGGATGCCAGTGTATTCTGACACATTTGGTTCTCTAAATGTGACCTATAGTTTGTCAGCAAATGAAATTATATTTTTACATACAGTGTTATAATTATGACTCCAACACCAACAGCCCAGGGGAGTATGGATGAGCCCTAGCGCAATGAACAAAGGGCAGATATTATTCTAGGGGTTGAGTCCCCCATATTTTCACATGCTCAATCTCTATATTGATTACAGCTCTATAGTGTCTGGCATAAGGCTGATTAGCACTATAGCAAGGGGGACCCCACACTGTGTCCCCTGTGCTATAGTGGCATCAGCCATGGCAGATAAAGCCTAGAAGTGGATGTGAAAAATATGGAAGGACCAATTGCTCTTTTACCACCTATTTTTTTCCCATTAGCAGCCTGGGCTAAAGTGGTAGCTCTACTTATACTGTGGGACATATTTACTAAAGTTGCCATAGATTAATCTATTGGTGACTGCAGCAGGTATTGAAAATTAGACATCACCTGAATTTACAAAAAACTGCATCCTGGGTCAAGTTCAAAGGTGAATCCAATCTTCAGATGACATTAGCCATTGTAGCCTGGGCTAAATTCAGCAACATTTTCCGGGAGACAGACTTGTAGGATCCCTCCTGGCAATAGCCACTCTTACACAAGTGGGCTGATACAGTAACAGCACATGCCAGTAGTGCAGTCGGCTCCAAAATCAGGAAGTAAAGAAAATCACTAAAGTATTAAAGCATGAAAGTAGAGCATTAGCGATCATTTTACTTTTACAAATTTAAGGAGTCCCTGTCTACTGATGTATTTAAAGCGATAGGGGCAATAAGAAATTATAATGAATGGAACCAGATATCGATTAATAAATATGTCCCATAGTATTAAAGACAGAGGGGTAAATTTACTAAAATGGGAGTCTATTTAAGATGGGAGGTTGCCTATTGCAACCAATCAGATTCCAGGTATTATCTCCTAGAAAGTGCTAGATAAATGAGATGTAGACTCTGATTAGTTGCTATGGGCAACATCCCATCTTAAATAGAACTCCCATCTTAGTAAATTTAACTCCTAGCCTTTTTTTCTTTTAAATTAAGATATAATAATCTTGATTTGATATTTTATTTTTTTAATACCCCTAGTCATAACAAAATCTACTTATAGTAAATGAATCTGTTCTAACTATGTAGGTTTTGGTACATTGGTCAAACAACTGTATAAGCAATTGTGGATTTTACAGTTTTATTTTAGATGCAATTATGATTTTATATTCAAACCTTTCTATTAGAATTATATTCTGGTTTTTATTCTACACATTAGCAATAACAAATGTAACCAATCAATTTTTTTTCCTGGTTGCAAACAAGTGCAGCCATAAAGATGATGACTTCCTAAATAACTCTATTTGTTTTGAACACTTCTCATTCCTCTGTCTTCATATTTATTTTAAGAATCATCAATGTTCAACAGATTTATGTGAAGTTTTCTTTAGCACTGCTTCAGAGACCCAGCAGTATAAAATTTTACTGCTGAACAACTTTCTAAAGGTCTATCAAATTTCCAGAAAAGATGGAATAAAAAAACAAAATCCATGTACCATTCATGATATAAAATAGTCTCCTAATTATGAACTACTTTACCAGAACAGTTTCCTCTCTAAAGATCATGGCAATGAACATGGGGCATAATTCAGACCAGATAGCAGCAGCAAAATCTTTCTATAATGGGCAAAACCATGTGCACTGCAGGAGGGGCAGATATAACATATTCAGAGAAAGTTAGATTTTGGTGGGTTATTTTGTTTCTGTGCAGGGTAAATACTGGCTGCTTTATTTTTACACTGCAATTTAGATTTCAGTTTGAACATACCCCTTTCAAACCTAACTCTCTCTGCACGTTATATCTGCCCAACCTGCAGTACACATTGTTTTGCCCATTAAAGATTTTTTTTGCTGCTGCAATCAGGTCTGAATTAGACCCTTGGTCAGGAAACAATGGTGTTTTCTCCATGTTCTCACTGATGAGTATGGGATCACAATATGAGAAAGTGTATCAAGATACACAGCTATGCTCATTTTAGCATATTCAAATATTGTTATTAACCTTTTATTTAGAATATATAATTGTGTACAGTGGCATGAAACAGAACATAAATTAGATCATTATACCAAAGTTATTTAAATTGAATAAAATACAGCAGGGAGTGGATCCTTAGTAGCTGTTGTGCTAGAAGCTGCCTCAATGATTCACAACAAGAAACCTCACTGGATTTCAATTAAATCATAAGCACAAGAAAAGTTATGTGACTCAAAAGAATAGGCGCTAATTAATAAAATGGATGCTAGCCTCAATTTTACTGCTATGGCTTGCTAAACTACTTCTTATAAGCGGGTGGTTTAGTAGCCAGCTATGTAACTAATAACAGATTGGACTTATCCATTTTAGTTAAATTCTGCTGTTTACCTGCTATTTTATTGGAAGCTTAGCTGAAAAATACTGTACCATTGCCCCATCTACAAGGGGGAAATCAACTGAAATATTAACTGTAGTCGGGCGGTTGTTACCACACATAGCTGAAGTTTCAGTGAAAGGAGCTAAAATGTCTTTTGGCAAACATACAGTATATGGTATTTTCACCATCTTGCCACAGTTTATGGTATTTTCCCAGCATTGTCCCAGTGGTTATCCTGTTTGCTGTATAAACTGGAATATTGCAGTAAGAAGTTAGTCTTCATCAAGCTGACATATCTGCAGCATTGTCAGTCTCCTGCTTCTAGCTCAAATTCAGCCTGAATTCTGAGACGAGACACTGAAAGAAAACAACCAGAACATTTCCCTGAAAGAGCTCATCACAGGACATTGACCCTTTGGAAAGCTGGGCAACAACTGTACCAAGGTGATGTTGAGTAGGTCCTATAAACAACTATGCTCTTGGTATGATAACACTCCTCCCATGACTGCACCCACTTTTACCAGAATTATATTTGAAGCATATCCAAAAACAGAGGTGTAGCTAGAACTTTGTGGACCCCATAGCAAGGTTTTTTGAAGGGTCTTTTTAGCACTCTGCCAGAGTGACAGGGGTGGGGTGGTGAGAAAGGGGGGTATTGGGTGGTAGAACAGCAATGAGTGGTTGAAACCTGACATTAAAGCTGACCAGGGAGGAAATTCAGGTGTCAGTTAGATAGAGGGATGGATTGATACATAGTATGTGATGTCCATTTTCACTAAGATGTCACAAAGATTTTTTTCTTCTTGTATAACAGGACATAAGTTTTGTTTGGCTCAATTTTAAACCAGGAACACTTTGCACTATATGTTATAGTTTTTTAGAGATTGAGTTAATGCCTGGACTAGCTGGACTAAACTGCCCTACCCATAAGAGTATAGTATGCCTATCACCGCTAATGGAGTCTTCAACCAGAAGTTTAATTTGTTCCACCTTGAGAGATAGTAACCCCTAGTTAGGAATTTATACATTATCTCGTTCCTCTGTACCTTAGTTAGTCCTGGATTAAACATAATGCGTCTGCACCTCAACAGCTGGAAGTATGGAAAACCCTGCTTTATGTTTCAAGTGAAAGCTATTGTAGTGCTGTAAATTGTTTCTGTCTGTACTCTTGGTAAATAACAAAGTATTAATGCTTCCTTCCTTTTTTATTATTATTATTATTATTATTATTATTAACAGTTTCTTATATAGCACAGCAAATTCCGTTGTGCTTTACAGTTGGAAATAACAATTATATAGCAAAACAATGATATAACAAAACTGGGTAATAACAAACAGTCATAGAGGTAGGAAGGCTCTGTTCACAAGCTTACAATCTATATGGAAATAGGCATGGATACACAAGGATAGGTGCTATCTATTGCATAGTTGTCCACCAGATTGCAAAAGTTTTTGGTGGGCTGTATGATATGGTCATACAGCAATGAATGAACCAAGGTCGAGAGAAAGGTGGGTGGTTCTGGAATTTGATACACTTGCCTGAAGAGGTGAGTTTCCAGGGAATGCTTGAAGGTTTGAAGACTACAGGAGAGTCTTATTGTATGTGGTAGGGCATTCCACAGAGTGGGTGCGTCCCGATGAAAGTCCTGCAATCATGAGTGGGAGCGAGTAATGAGTGTGGATGAGAGACGCAGATCTTGTAAAGAGTGAAGAGGTCGGGTTGGGAGACATTTTGAGATAAGCAAAGTGATGTATGTTGGTGTAGTTTGGTTAATGGCCTTGTGTGTGAGTAAAAGTATTTTATATTGAATACAGTAGAATACAGGTAACCAATGGAGGGACTGGCAGAGTGGATCTGCAGACTATAAATGTCTAGCAAGGAAGTTTAGCCTCGCAGCTGCATTCCGAATGGATTCTAGTGGTGAGAGTCTCATTTTGGGAAGCCCAGTTAGGAGACTATTGCAATAATCAATGCGGGAGATAATGAAAGCATGGATTAGAGTTTTAGCAGTGTCTTGTGTGAGGTATGGACATATTTTGATATGTTTTGAGATGCATGTAACATGATTTTGAGACAGTTTGAATGTGGGGAACAAAAGACAGATCAGAGTCAAGGATGACACCTAGGCAGTGAGCTAGTGGGGTAGGGTAGATTGTCAAGTTTCCAACAGTGAGAGATATCAGGTTGGTACCTACTATTGGCCAGTGGAAATATAATTAACTCTGTCTTTTAAATATTAAGTTTGAGGTGGCGAGATATCATCCAAGATGAAATGGCAGATAGGCATTCAGTGTCATGGCCCAGGACAGATAGGGACAAATCAGGGGAGGATAGGTAGATTTGAGTAACATCTGCATACAGATGATACTGAAATCCAAAAGAGCTGATTAGTTTACCAAGAGATGAGGTCTAGACAGAGAAAAGCAGAGGACCCAAGACTGAGTCTTGCGATACTCCAACTGAAAGAGGTATCGAAGAGGAGGTAGATTCAGAGAAGCGAACACTTAAGGAGAGATTAGATACTGTAAGTAGGATAGGAACCAAGAAAGTGCTGTGTCTTTAAGTCCTAGGGATTGTAGTGTTTGTATGAGAAGAGAGTGGTCAACATTGTCAAAGGCAGCAGATAGATCTAGAAGAATAAGTAGTGAGTAATGGCCTTTAGACTTCGTAGTGACCAAATCATTAACCACTTTAGTCAGTGCTGTCTCTGTGGAGTGTTGGGAACGGAAGCCTGACTGAAGTAGGTCCAATAAATTGTGTGAGTTAAGAAAGTGTGTGAGTCGAGTATAGGCAAGTCTCTCAAGTAGCTTAGAGAGACAAGGGAGCTGAGAGATAGGGCGGTAGTTTGAGAGAGCAATAGGGTCTGAATTTTGTTTTTAAAAATGGGAGTAATCACTGCATGCTTGAAGAGTGAAGGAAAAATACCAGTAGAAAGCGAGAGATTACAGATGTTAGTTAAGGTAGGGATGAGCACTAGAGATAGATCTTTACCTTTTTGTGAGGGTAAAGGATCAAGAGGAGAGGTAGTAGAGAAGCAGGATGAGAAGAGTGATGATACGTCATCTTCATTTGTGGGATAAAATGAAGAGAGAGTGCCATAGGGTTCAGGTAAAGAACTGAGCAGGTCATTGGCTGCCGAAGAGCATACCATTTCATCTTAGATCTTATCAGTCTCCTTGAAGTAGGAAGCAAGATCTTGTGTCTTGATAGTGGCTGGTGGGGTAGGTGAGGGAGGATTCAGAAGTGATTTACATTTATTAAAGAGTCATTTGGGGTTATAGGCTTGAGCAGAGATAAGAGTTTGGAAATATGTTTGTTTGGCAGTGTCCAGGGCATTTCTATAAGAGTGGTAGACAGTCTTATATGTGAGGAAGTCACTTGAAATACGAGATTTACACCACTGACATTCAAGTTTACGTGTGAGTTTTTGTAGTTGTCTTGTTAATTTAGAGTGCCATGGTTGGCATCTAGGCCTACGTGGAGTATGATGGGTAGCTGGAGCCACTTCATCAAGGGCTAGTTCTAGAGTCTCGTTCAGGTGTGATACAGTCATCTCAGGGGAGGTGAATGCAGAAATAGGTGAAAGCAGTTTTTGGAGTGAGGTGGAAAGTTCTTGAAGATTAAATGTGTTCATATTTTTGCGGGTTTGAGTAGGATTGGAGGACTTAAGCAACACAGAGTTTGAATTAACAGAGGAGAGCATGCAGGTGATACGGTTGTGATCTGAGAGGGGGAAAGGAGTGTTAGTGAGTTCAGAAATGGAGCATAGTCTGGTGAATACTAGATCAAGGCAGTGGCCCTCCCGATGAGTAGAGGAGTCAGTCCATTGGGAGAGGCAGAGAGAGGAGGTTAGAGTGAGTAGTTTGGAGGCATGAGAAGCAGATTTTGGACAATCAATAGCAATATTGAAATCACTCATGATGATGGTGAAGATGTCAGAGGATAGAAAGTGAGGGAGCCAGGCAGAAAAATCTTCCAGAAATTGTTTGGGATGCCCAGGTGGGCGATAGATAGCTGCAACATGTAGAGAGAAAGGAGAGTAAACCCTGATGGAATGTACTTGTCACGGGGACTGGGTTTTGTGAATCCGGAATTGTGGCTTGCGGTTTGGTATCGGTGACTTTAGGCAGGATTAGCCGAGCAGGCTGAATGAAAGTCTTTTTCATAGAGCTTTAAAGGAGGTTCCACAGGTGCCCTAGCTGTTTACTTGTTAGAGCGGTTGCATCGGCAGGACCTGTACGTCTGTGGACGAACGTCTGGCGGAAACCCGGATAGGAAGACTGTAGACTGGGGTAACTGAGACTCGCTGAGAGGGATGGTGACTCGGAGAGGTCAGCATGCGAGGAGAAATAACCGGGTGTATTTCCAGCAATCCAGGTGAGAACTCAGGAAAAAGGATGCTTTAGAAGCAATGCTGTGGAGCAGAGGGAACTAGCACACACAAGGCTGTGTGTGAGACGTTGCACTGGCAATTTGCTCACCCAGAAATCCCTCGATTTATACCTGCAGGCTGTTTCCCATTGGTTTTGCAAACCTTGCAGGTGACTGAGTGTTTTAGATTAGCTGACCCTTCCAAGGCGGCGACGCCCATCCCGGACCTCTGCAGCTGGAAGCTGCACAAATGTTTGCTGCTGCCTCCGAGACCTCTTGTCAGCGTCCGGAGTCTTACCGGTACGCTGGGGCCGCGGAGCTGGCTTCCTTGGCGTTGTGCGGCAGCGGCGGAGGTGGGCTGCTGCGCCGGATCCGTGGGCAGCAGTAGCAGAGGTGAGGGGGTCCGCTCGTGGTGGTGGGACGCCGCTACAGCGGGTCGCTCTTGCTGAACCTTTGCTTGGAGACCAGGAGCAGTGAGCAATGTGGCTTTGCAAAAAGGTCTGCATTACTGGGCGCCGCCATGTTGGAGACCAAGTTTTAAGCATAGTTCCTGTTTCCTGTTTCTTCCAGCCAATCCAGGGGAAGCTCTCCCTATAAAAGGGGGCTGGTTTAGGACAGGGATGCCAGTGCTTCAAGTTACAACCCTGTTGTAGGTGCTTTAGCCTGTGCTCCCAGGATTCCTGCTGTATCTTGGATCCTCCTGATCCTGCTTGGTCGGTTCTCTGTTGCTGCTGCAGCCCTGCCGTTTCTTGCCTGCTACTGCCTGTGGAAGCGCTCCTGGAAAACCCGGTCCAGTAAGACTCTTTGGGCACAGTCGGCCTCGGGTCTTCTGCCTCGTATTTCAAGCCACACTCCACAGATCTCCTTCACCAGCCACGCCTTTGTACCACTGACCACAGCCTGCAGATTATTATCTGCAAGCCTCATTTACCACAGTCCACAGTCCTTGTCTCCAGCCACGTTTTCAACTATCATCCACAGTTCCACAGTTCCTCATCTACAGTCTCGTCTTTCAAATCACAGTCCGCAGTTCTTCACCTCCAGCCACGTCTTTAACCATTGTGCTTCAGCCTCAGTTCCCTACCTCAGCCCTGTGCATAATAAATACTTTCCATTGACTTTCAAACCCCGCCTACGTTCTTCATTGCTCCGTGTCCCATGCGAAGGAACTATATCCAGCCCCCTCATCTGGTTCATTCATAGCCTGCTACCTCCTCGGGGAAATCTCAGCTGCCGGATCCTCAAACCCTGCCAGACGTGACAGTAAGCACTGGCCTCAATGGATTCGACGGGTGATCAGGCCTCAGGAGGGGATTCAACTGCAGATATCTGGTCTCGCTTAAGTAAGCAGGAGGCCACACAATCTCAAATTGTGCAGTTCATGCAGAGTATGTCCGATCATCTCGATTCTCTCTGTGTTGCCATGATGGCACCTCAAGTATCTACAGCTGCTCCCACATTGGCACCTCCGGTCCTGCTTCCTCCTGTACCAGTACCACTTCCACGTTTACATTTGCCACCTCCCAGTAAATTTGATGGGAATCCAAAAAAATGCCGCGGGTTTCTTAACCAGTGCGAAATCCAGTTCGAACTACAGTCAGCCAACTTCCCATCAGCACGAACCAAAGTAGCCTATATAATTTCTTTACCTACCGGGCAAGCGTTGGAATGGGCTTCACCTTTGTGGGAGAGGATGGATCCCATCTTATCTAACTATCCAGAATTCAAGGCCACCTTTCAAAGAATCTTCGACGAACCGGGCAGGACTTCTGCCGCCTCATTGGAGATCCTGCGCCTGGGTCAGGGCACGCGTACGGTCAGTCAGTACGTGATCCAGATTCGCACCCTTTCCTCAGAACTGAACTGGAACGAGGAGGCTCTCATTGCAGCTTTCTGGAGCGGTCTCTCCGAAAAAATCAAAGATGACCTCGCAACTCAGGACGTACCTGATAAGTTGGATAAACTAATTTCTTTATGCATTAAGTTAGATCTGAGGTACAGAGAACGCTGCATGGAGAGGTTGCGGTCAGATCGCCCTAAGCCTATAGTTGTTCTTCCACCAACACCATCATCACCAACTGTGGAAGAACCCAATCAGATTAATCGCTCCCACCTCTCCAATGAAGAACGTCAGAGACGGCGACAAGGGAACCTCTGCCTGTATTGTGGTGCATCTGATCACTTTGTTAAAACTTGCAGTCTACGTCCGGGAAACGCCCGCTCCTAGTTTGTGCTGGAGAGGTCAACCTAGGAGAATTCTCAGAATTACATACCAAGAAAGAGTCTGTCCTGTTAACCCAATTGGAGCTCCCTTCTTCTTCTCTTCTCATCACTGCACTACTCGACTCCGGAGCCGCCGAAAGCTTCATTACGTCAGCTCTGGTCAAACGATCTGGAATACAAACGGTTCCTTTGGATCGTACCATTTCTGTTACCGCAGTGGATGGAAGTTATATCCCAGAGGGTATTATATCCTTTCGTACTATTCCTCTCAAGATGAAGGTCAGAGTTCTCCATTTAGAAAAAATCTCTTTCCTTGTAATTCCTAAAGCCTCTCATGAACTAATCCTAGGGTTTCCATGGTTAATCAGACACAATCCCCACATAGATTGGCAAACTATGGATGTTCTCTCTTGGGGACAAGACTGCTTTCAGAACTGTTTACCTTCAGTTAGACCTCTCTGTTCTTCCAACCCTTCCAGCCTTCCTGTGGAGTACCAATCTTTTCAAGATGTTTTCAGTAAGCATGTGGCGGACACCTTGCCTCCGCATCGTACTTGGGATTGTCCCATTGAGCTAGTACCCGGTAAGACTCCTCCCCGAGGTCGAATTTACCCTCTCTCACTTCCCGAGACACAGGCCATGTCGGAGTATATACGGGAGAACTTGGAGAAAGGGTTCATCAGGTCTTCTACATCTCCGACCGGAGCAGGGTTTTTCTTCGTCAAAAAGAAGGATGGGGGGTGGCGGCCCTGTATTGACTATAGAGGTCTCAATTACATAACAATTAAGAACAGATATCTATTACCTCTGATTCCAGAACTGTTCGACCGTGTTAAAGGAGCTACTGTATTTACTAAGTTGGACTTACGGGGGGTCTACAATCTTATACGTATTTGCCCAGGGGACGAATGGAAGACGGCATTTAATACCCGCGACGGCCATTCCGAATACCTGGTAATGCCTTTTGGCCTATGCAACGCCCCAGCCGTCTTTCAAGAGTTCGTTAACGAAATCTTCAGAGATCTCCTCTATGACTGCTTGGTAGTGTATCTGGATGACATCCTCATTTTTTCTAGGGATCTGAAGACCCACCGGGAACAAGTCAAAGAAGTGTTAACTCGTTTACGAAGGAATCAGTTATTCTGTAAGTTAGAGAAGTGCACCTTTGAAGTACCCACAATTCCATTCCTCGGTTACATTCTTTCAGGGCAGAGGTTACAGATGGACCCCGCTAAAGTCCAGGCGATTCAGGATTGGGCACTTCCAGCTACGCTTAAAGGAATTCAACGTTTCCTGGGGTTTGCTAACTTCTACCGAAGATTCATTCAAAATTATTCTTCTGTCATAGCGCCTATAACTGCATTAACTAGGAAGGGAGCTGATCCTGCCAAGTGGTCTCCGGAGGCTTTGGAAGCTTTTTCATCTTTAAAGGAGGCCTTCACGACTGCTCCAGTTTTTCGACAACCCGATCTCAGCCGTCCGTTCTTGGTGGAGGTTGAAGCCTCTACTGTAGGAGTAGGAGCAGTATTATCCCAGCTTTTCGAGGACAAGAAGGTCCATCCTTGTGCATTCTTCTCGCGAAGATTCTCCCCCGCTGAACAGAATTACGCTATTGGGGAACAGGAATTACTGGCAATTAAGTTGGCCTTTGAGGAGTGGAGGTATTTGTTGGAGGGAGCTCAGCATCCAATTTCGGTGACCACGGATCACAAGAACCTCCTGTATCTACAGTCAGCCCGATGTCTGAACCCACGCCAAGCAATATGGGCACTCTTCTTTACCCATTTTAATTTTAAACTCAGTTACAAACCAGGTTCCCTCAACAAAAAGGCAGATGCATTATCTCGCTCCCTAAGTTCAGAAGAACCCTCTGACCGTTCAAAAGAGCAATTTATCCAGGAATCCACCTCTTTTTCTGCAACTAATACCTCTCCACATCCTCCTCCAGGGAAGATCTTCGTTGCACCAAATCTTCGCAAAAAACTTCTAACATGGGCTCACTCCTCCTCCTTCATGGGCCATGCGGGCGGTCATAAGACACTTAAATTCATTCAACGCTCCTACTGGTGGCCTCATCTCAGGACTGACGTTCAGGAATTCGTAGCTGCCTGTCCAAAATGTGCCCAGCATAAAAGTCCCAAAGGTCCACCAGCCGGGTTACTCCATCCTTTGCCGGTACCACTAAGACCATGGACGCATATTTCTATGGACTTTATTACAGATTAACCTATGTCTGGTGGGCGGAACACCGTATGGGTCATAGTTGACCGATTCTCTAAAATGGCACACTTTGTTCCTCTGGTTAATCTTCCATCTGCATCCCAGTTGGCATAATTGTTTATAGCAGAGATCTTTCGACTCCATGGTCTACCCCAGGAGATCGTGTCTGATAGAGGTCCTCAATTTGTGGCCAGGTTTTGGAGATCCCCATGTTCTGCTCTTGGCGTGAAATTAAACTTCTCCTCAGGATATCATCCTCAAACGGATGGTAAAACAGAGAGAGTGAACCAGGATCTGGAGACTTTTCTGCGTTAATTCATGTCCTCCTCACAGGACGACTGGCTGGACTTCCTCCCGTTCGCAGAATTTGCTCATAACAATCTTTATCACTCTGCCACAAAATCTTCTCCATTCTTCATTAATTATGGTTACCATCCAAGAGTTCCTGACTTCCAACTTCTGCCTACGCTCGAGGTTCCGGCCGCAGAGTCAACACTTCGTCAATTTACTAAAGCCTGGAAACAAGTTCACAAGACTTTGCTCAAGACATCCAAGAGATATAAGACCTATGCAGATCTGAAACGAAAAGCTGTACCAAGCCTTAAGGAAGGAGATCGGGTTTGGGTTTCCACACGTAACCTAATATTAAAGGTTCCAACAAAAAAGTTTGCTCCCAGATTTATCGGGCCTTACCCAATCGAAAGAGTGTTGAATCCTGTGGCTTACAAAGTGAGATTACTTCGCAGTTAAGAATTCCTAATGCATTTCATATTTCTCTCTTAAAACCACTGGTACTTAATCGGTTCAGAGCCGCTCTGCCTAAATCACCCAAGATCCAATGAGCACATGGAGATGAATTTGAGATTCACAAGATCCTTGATTCTCGCAGACGTTATGGTCGCATCCAGTACCTTGTTGATTGGAAGGGGTATGGGCCAGAGGAGAGATCTTGGGTAGATGCAGAGGATGTCCATGCTCCAAGACTTCTTCGGACATTTCATGCCAAGTTTCCAACTAAACCACATAGGTGTCCGGAGTCCACCAGCAAAAGGGGGGGTACTGTCAGCGTCCGGAGTCTTACCGGTACGCTGGGGCCGCGGGGCTGGCTTCCTTGGCGTTGTGTGGCCAGCGGCGGAGGTGGGCTGCTGTGCCGGATCAGTGGGCAGCAGTAGCGGAGGTGAGGGGGTCCGCTCGTAGCGGCGGGACGCCGCTACAGCGGGTTGCTCTTGCTGAACCGTTGCTTGGAGACCAGGGGCAGTGAGCAATGTGGCTTTGCAAAAAGGTCTGCATTACTGGAAAACCCGGTCCAGTAAGACTCTTTGGGCACAGTCGGCCCCGGGTCTTCTGCCTCGTATTTCAAGCCACACTCCACAGATCTCCTTCACCAGCCACGCCTTTGTACCACTGACCACAGCCTGCAGATTATTATCTTCAAGCCTCATTTACCACAGTCCACAGTCCTTGTCTCCAGCCACGTTTTCAACTACCATCCACAGTTCCACAGTTCCTCATCTACAGTCTCGTCTTTCAAATCACAGTCCGCAGTTCTTCCCCTCCAGCCACGTCTTTAACCATTGTGCTTCAGCCTCAGTTCCCTACCTCAGCACTGTACATAGTAAATACTTTCCATTGACTCTCAAACCCCGCCTACGTTCTTCATTGCTCCGTGTCCCATGCGAAGGAACTATATCCAGCCCCCTCATCTGGTTCATTCATAGCCTGCTACCTCCTCGGGCAAATCTCAGCTGCCGGATCCTCAAACCCTGCCAGACGTGACACCTCTCCTCCCAGACATGCCTGCAAGTTGTGCCCCTCGCCAGCAGCCTGCACCCCCACCAGAGGGACCGCGCCAGAGCATCCGGACAGGTAAGTACTGCTGGTCCCGGTACCCGATCCGCCGGAACGTAACAGTACTTCAAATGATGTAAATGTGAGTGATGGAACCTGTGGTAGAACAGTGTAAAGTATGCGAAAGTTTGGGAGAGTAATAGTCCAAATCCTCCTCCTTTATGGTTACAAGGCTTGGACATGTGTGTAAAGTGGAGACCACCATGTGACAGTGCTGCTGGGGAGGCCGTGTCTGATTGTGTGAGCCATGTTTATGTTATAGCCAGCAGATTGAACTTGTTAGATATGATGAGGTCATGGATGGATGTTAATTTGTTACAAACAGAGCGTGCATTCCATAAGGCACATTTTAGTGATCTGGGGGTGATGGAAGACGTGATGTTTATGAGGTTAGCTGGATTTCTATGTTGTTGTGAATAAGGTGAACGTGAGTGATGCAAGTGGTTGGGTCCTGGATTTGGTGAAATGTCACCAGCTATCAGTAGCAGAAGAGAGAGATAAATGTGAGTGACAGAGGTTTGTGAAAGTTTTTTTATGATGATAGGTTGTAGATGTTATTGTCAATGAGTATAGGAAAGTAAAAAGCGCATGAGTGTTAATAAGAGGGGAGTGAATAATTGAGGGAGCAACATGTACAGAGGGGTGTGTTGCTTGGAGACTGAATGATGCATTGGCCTTTATGAATATTCCATGAAGAGCAACGGTGAAAATCAGTTTGTGGTTCATAGTTTGTTTGGAATTAAACCAGAGTTATCTAGGCTGAGAGTGTAAGGTTTCACTTGTTAGAGTTACATTGTCAGGTGCCTATTTACTGGTGTCGGTTGCATTCTGTTCTTAGAGGTCATGAGGATTATAGTTAGAAAGATATATACATACACTAAAATGCACAGATGATTTTGATTGAGGATGAAAGGAAGGGTGGTTGTTTTGTTACAACGTTGGTTGGGTGTTTCCGTCTGTTTTTGTCCGGCTTAAGTCCTGGGTATGTCTATATTGTAATATTTTCTTAACCATTTTCAAATAACCCTTCTTTGACAACCCTGTTCAGCCAGGCTGCTGTTCAGCCTAGCATCTTTCCTTACAAATGGTAAGTATCCATGTGTGTCTGATAATTGCAATCAAAGCCTAACACCCCACCCCCAGTTGCAGTGCATGCCATAAAACTCAACTAAAACAAACACTGAGATAGGAGTTCAAAGTTTAAATAAAGTATCATCCTAGAATACAATATAGCTTATGATATAAAAAAATGACAGCGTAGATTACCTAATATAATAAAAATATCACTGCAGCATGTATATTCTAAGCAGACCCAAACTCCAAATGATGAGTGTAGATTACCTGCAGAGAAAGGAGAGCAATCGTCACATTGGTCTAGCACAGCCCTTCAATATATGGTTATATACAGCCACTGTGCAAGTCCTGGGTAAGTCTATATTGTAATATTTTCTTAACCCTTCTAATAAGTGATGAGCGGGTTCGGCTCCTCGGGATCCGAACCCCCCCAGAACTTCACCCATTTTACACGGTTCCGAGGCAGACTCGAATCTTACCGCCTTGCTCGGTTAACCCTAGCGCGCCCGAACGTCATCATCCCGCTGTCGTATTCTCGCAAGATTCGTATTCTATATAAGGAGCCACGCGTCGCCATCATTTTCACTCGTGCTTTGGAGATGATAGCGAGAGGACGTGGCTGCGTTCTCTCAGTTTCTGTGTTCAGTGTGCTGCAAATATCTATGCTCAGTGTGCTGCAAATATCTGTGCTCAGTATGCTTGAAAATATCTGTGCTCAGTGTGCTGAAAATATCTACGTTCTCTGCCTGAAAAATGCTCCATATCTACTGCATTGTAGTATATAGTAGGAGCAGGGGCAGAACTCTGAGAGGCAACGGAGTCAGCTACCGCCGGGCTCCTGCTTTGAAGGGGGGCACCTCTCCTCCTGTTCCATGTGTTCAGCTACATTAATCAATTAAGTTAATTGACAGCAGCAGGTACCTCTTCCGTAGCTGACTTCCCCACTAGTCACTACACCTTACAAATCACACCCTCTTTATTATAGATACACAGGAAGCAGACACCTTACTGATGGAGCTATTTGCCCCTAAAAAGGAAGCATGAGAATTCTAACTATATGAAGTTATTTCTCTGACAATTACAAGTAACTTCATATAGGGGGTCATTCCGAGTTGTTCGCTCGTTATTTTTTTCTCGCAACGGAGCGATTAGTCGCTAATGCGCATGCGCAATGTCCGCAGTGCGACTGCGCCAAGTAAATTTGCTATGCAGTTAGGTTTTTTACTCACGGCATTACAAGGTTTTTTCTTCGTTCTGGTGATCGTAATGTGATTGACAGGAAGTGGGTGTTTCTGGGCGGAAACTGGTCGTTTTATGGGAGTGTGTGAAAAAACGCAACCGTTTCATGAAAAAACGCGGGAGTGGCTAGAGAAACGGAGGAGTGTCTGGGCGAACGCTGGGTGTGTTTGTGACGTCAACCCAGGAACGACAAGCACTGAACTGATCGCAGATGCCAAGTAAGTCTGGAGCTACTCAGAAACTGCTAAGAAGTGTCTATTCGCAATTCTGCTAATCTTTCGTTCGCAATTTTGATAAGCTAAGATTCACTCCCAGTAGGCGGCGGCTTAGCGTGTGCAAAGCTGCTAAAAGCAGCTTGCGAGCGAACAACTCGGAATGACCCCCATAGTTAGAATTCTATACTTTCTATGCAATAGCAGATATCTCCACCAGTAAGGTGCATGCTTCCAGTGTAATAGGTTGTAGGTCCTAATCCTGGGTATGACACTTGCAAATTAATTGTTGAGAAATAATCAGTATTGTGAGTGACTGAGCAGATCTATGTAGTGTGTTGCTGGTCACCTACATAGATCTGCCTAGTTGTAACGGTTTTGTAGTAGCTTCATGTAGTTAGAATCTGCAGGCTTGCTGTGTAGGAGCAAATATATATATCTATATATTTATATATATATATATATATATATATATATATATATTTATAGGGGGGGGGGGGGGCACCAATATTTTTCTTGCCTCCGGGTAACTGGGACAAATTTACGTCACTGAGTAGGAGGACAGTGCAGAATTTTGCTGTGACCACCAGTATATATATAGCAGTACGGTATAGTAGTCCACTGCTCTACCTCTGTGTAGTCAAGTATACTATGCATCCATACCTGTGCTGCATTTTAGTTGTGTGCAGTATATAGTAGGACAGTGCAGAATTTTGCTGACCACCAGAATATATATATAGCAGTACAGTACAGTAGTCCACTGCTCTAACCTCTGTGTCGTCAAGTATACTATGCATCCATACCTGTGCTGCATTTTAGTTGTGTGCAGTATATAGTAGGACAGTGCAGAATTTTGCTGACCACCAGTATATATATAGCAGTACAGTACAGTAGTCCACTGCTCTACCTCTGTGTCGTCAAGTATACTATGCATCCATACCTGTGCTGCATTTTAGTTGTGCGCAGTATATAGTAGGAGGACAGTGTAGAATTTTGCTGACCACCAGTATATATATAGCAGTGCGGTATAGTAGTCCACTGCTCTACCTCTGTGTCATCAAGTATACTATGCATCCATACCTGTGCTGCATTTTAGTTGTGCGCAGTATATAGTAGGAGGACAGTGCAGAATTTTGCTGACCACCAGTATATATATATAGCAGTACGGTACAGTAGTCCACTGCTCTACCTCTGTGTCGTCAAGTATACTATGCATCCATACCTGTGCTGCATTTTAGTTGTGCGCAGTATATAGTAGGAGGACAGTGCAGAATTTTGCTGACCACCAGTATATATATAGCAGTACGGTACAGTAGTCCACTGCTCTACCTCTGTGTCGTCAAGTATACTATGCATCCCTACCTGTACTGCATTTTAGTTGTGCGCAGTATATAGTAGGACAGTGCAGAATTTTGCTGACCACCAGTATATATATAGCAGTACAGTACAGTAGTCCACTGCTCTACCTCTGTGTCGTCAAGTATACTATGCATCCATACCTGTGCTGCATTTTAGTTGTGCGCAGTATAAAGTAGGAGGACAGTGTAGAATTTTGCTGACCACCAGTATATATATAGCAGTACGGTACAGTAGTCCACTGCTCTACCTCTGTGTCGTCAAGTATACTATGCATCCATACATGTGCTGCATTTTAGTTGTGCGCAGTATATAGTAGGAGGACAGTACAGAATTTTGCTGACCACCAGTATATATATAGCAGTACGGTACAGTAGTCCACTGCTCTACCTCTGTGTCGTCAAGTATACTATGCATCCATACCTGTGCTGCATTTTAGTTGTGCGCAGTATATAGTAGGAGGACAGTGCAGAATTTTGCTGACCACCAGTATATATATAGCAGTATGGTACAGTAGTCCACTGCTCTACCTCTGTGTCGTCAAGTATACTATGCATCCATACCTGTGCTGCATTTTAGTTGTGCGCAGTATATAGTAGGAGGACAGTGCAGAATTTTGCTGACCACCAGTATATATATAGCAGTACGGTACAGTAGTCCACTGCTCTACCTCTGTGTCGTCAAGTATACTATGCATCCATACCTGTGCTGCATTTTAGTTGTGCGCAGTATATAGTAGGAGGACAGTGCAGAATTTTGCTGGCCACCAATATATACAGTATATAGCAGTACGGTACAGTAGTCCACTGCTCTACCTCTGTGTCGTCAAGTATACTATGCATCCATACCTGTGCTGCATTTTAGTTGTGCGCAGTATATAGTAGGAGGACAGTGCAGAATTTTGCTGACCACCAGTATATATTTATATAGCAGTATGGTACAGTAGTCCACTGCTCTACCTCTGTGTCATCAAGTATACTACAAAAGTTCAGTAAAATTACCCAAAAATCAAAATTAGAAGCGTCTGATGAGAAGCGTAAACTTGCCAATTTGCTTTTACGACACGGAGTGGCAAGGAACGGCTGAGGCCCTGGCCTATGTTCATGGCTAATGGTTCATATTCACATGAGGATGGAAGCACTCATCCTCTCACTAGAAAACTGCAGTGCCACTCCTAGATGGGCCAGGTGTTTGTGTCGGCCACTTGGGTCGCTTAGCTTAGCCATCCAGCGACCTTGGTGCACCTCTTTTTTTCTTTGCATCATGTGCTGTTTGGGGGCTATTTTTTAAATCTGCCATCCTGTCTGACACTGCAGTGCCACTCCTAGATGGGCCAGGTGTTTGTGTCGGCCACTTGGGTCGCTTAGCTTAGTCACACAGCTATCTCATTGCACCTCTTTTTTTCTTTGCATCATGTGCTGTTTGGGGACTATTTTTTAAATCTGCCATCCTGTCTGACACTGCAGTGCCACTCCTTGATGGGCCAGGTGTTTGTGTCGGCAACTTGGGTCGCTTAGCTTAGCCATCCAGCGACCTTGGTGCACCTCTTTTTTTCTTTGCATCATGTGCTGTTTGGGGACTATTTTTTAAATCTGCAATCCTGTCTGACACTGCAGTGCCACTCCTAGATGGGCCAGGTGTTTGTGTCGGCCACTTGGGTTGCTTAGCTTAGCCATCCAGCGACCTTGGTGCACCTCTTTTTTTCTTTGCATCATGTGCTGTTTGGGGACTATTTTTTAAATTTGCCATCCTGTCTGACACTGCAGTGCCACTCCTAGATGGGCCAGGTGTTTGTGTCGGCCACTTGGGTCGCTTAGCTTAGCCATCCAGCGACCTCGGTGCAAATTTTAGGACTAAAATTAATATTTTGAGGTGTGAGGTGTTCAGAATAGACTGGAAATGAGTGGAAATTGTGGTTATTTAGGTTAATAATACTATGGGATCAAAATAACCCCCAAATTCTATGATTTAAGCTGTTTTTGAGGGTTGTTTGTAAAAAAAAACACCCGAATCCAAAACACACCTGAATCCGACAAAAAATTTTCAGGGAGGTTTTGCCAAAACGCGTCCGAATCCAAAACACGGCCACGGAACCGAATCCAAAACCAAAACACAAAACCCGAAAAATTTCCTGTGCACATCACTACTTCTAATACAACCCTGTTCAGCCAGGCTGCTGTTTGGCCTAGCATCTTTCCTTAACTTTACTGTTAGTTCTACTTCTAGATAATTAATTGCTTCAGTATTGATGGTGAATGTTAGTTTGATAGGGTGGTTACATACAGTACATTGCGCATCTAAATGACCGACATTAGACTTTCTCTAGTACCTTTCTATAGAAGCAGAAGATCGTAAATGTAGCAGCAGTAAAATAAAATCTTATCCGCTACATCTGGATCTGAGAAAAAGATTTCCTGTTCTACCTCGACCATGGAGATGCTTGTGGAGGCTGGTGCTACTGATGATCCCATAGTGCACCCGGTGCATTGCAGGTACATCCAGCCATCATATAGAAAGACATTTTTGGTAAGGATCATATTCAATAATATAAGGAAAAACTGTAAATCTGGACCATTATATTGAGAATACCTGTTAAGATAGCCCTCAACTGGCAACATACCAAGTTTATGAGCTATTACCATTTATAAACTTTGAACGTCTATGCTACACAGTAGAATATCTTTATCAAGTTTTGGGAAAAATTCAACCTCTTAAGTAATGTACTAGTATATAATAAAAATGGGGGATGAGATTGAATACATGGTTGAAAAATTGCATCCAAAAATATTGCAGCCAGGTGGAAAAGAAATTATGTAGCCAATAAAATCGTGTGACATGGAGGCTGAACTAAAGACTTGTGTATTTTGGGGGATGTATACAGAACACGCATCAATGGAAATGCAGGTAGCAACCCATCAAGGGTAACACTAGATATAGGGCCTAATTCAGACATGATCGCAACAGCAAAATATTTTTCTAATGAGCAAAAACCATGTGCAGTGCAGGTAGGGCAGATAAAACATGTGAACCAAAAAATGACTGTTTTGCGCTAAAATACTAAATGGTGCATATATTAATGAAAACTCCTGTATAATATATAATCATCTGATTTATTTATTCAATAAAAAAAATATATATAAAAAGATTGGGTAACGTTCTGCTTTTACAATATAGAATTCATGTGTACAAGTCATCAAATACTTTTCCTAATTGCTATAACAATGAAAAACACCTGATATATATTACCACATGTAGTATGAATACTTATGCACACTCTAGATAGTATCCCATCTTAAGTATACATCATTCATAAAAAAGTGCAATTTAACTTTAAAATGTTATCCATATAGATATTGTAGAAAAAACTGTGTTTAAAGATGCTGTCCCAAATTGTGGTTACCACTCATATGCTGTATGCACACAGCTTATTGTTCCATGATATATATGTTTCTTAAAATGGTATGAAAACTTTTGCACACTCGTATGCTTTTCAGTTTTAAGGTGCAGTCTCTTGTATATACAAGCAGTGGCACTAAGTATGGTGTCCCACATTATGTGCAAACGATCCTGAGAGCACTTGTCCCGTAAAGTGATTGCTGCTTATGTGCCGTGTATGGCAGCTTACCACTGCAGCCCAACTGGCTGTTTTGTGGGATCTTGCGCTGCACTCAGCGGTGTGTGGTGCTGTCTCTCACCCATCTACGTCCGCTCAACAGAGCATGGGAAGCTGGAGCCGCTTGTATACGGACGGCTGTGCAGATCTGACTCTCCCCGTCAGCTGGTTGGCCGCGTCCTCGTTGCAGAAGACCCAGCCGGCGGTTTCTGATTTAAGGAGTCATGTTTGGCCATCCTTGGTTCCCAGCTTATGGACCAGATCACCATCAGTTGTAGAAATTTGTAGAATAATCAGCAAATTCTCCCTCTAACTAGTTTCGCACCTGGGTGCTTCCTCAAAGAGTCTGGCTGGGTCTTCTGCAACGAGGACGCGAATAAATAAATCAGATGGTTATATATTACAGGAGTTTTCATTCTTATATGCACCATTTAGTATTTTAGCGCAAAACAGTCATTTTTTGGTTCTTTGGTTTGCTTTAATTTCTGAGGTTGAGATCTGTGGCTCTTCATCATCACTAATTAAAATAGCTGTGTGCACACAGACACAACTGGACTGGTGTTTTGCAGCTCATAGTATAAAAACAAATTGAATTTATACAATTTAAAAACATACAGCACCTGAATTGTGATTTTTGGAGTTCAGATATAACATGTGCAGGTAGATTTAGATATGGGTGGGGTGTGTTCAAAATGAAATCTAAATTGCAGTGTAAAAATAAAGCAGCCGGTATTTACCCTGCACAGAAACAATATAACCCACCAAAATCTAACTCTCTCTGCACATGTTATATCTACCCATCCTGCAGTGCAAATGGTTTTGCCCATTATAGAAAGATTTTGCTTTTGCTATCAGGTCTGAATTAGGCCCATAGTGCCATCCCTAACAGCCTGATGTAATAACATTGTAAATTCCTGTTTAAAACATCTAGTAGGGTCTCTATATAGACATGTGTAGGTCTGCTCATCCTGTAGTTTTGCTCAATTTCTATTTTATAATCCTCAATGTTCTGGTCCACAAACGTACAGCCTTTGTTAGCCGGTCTAAAAATAAGATGTTTTTGGGATGATACATTTTTTAATGCTCATTTTTCCATGTTAGTTAAGTAAGACCGTACTTCAGGAAGTGTAATCATATGTTGATCTGTTTGTTCATCTAATTGACGCATGAAAGTGTGTATAGACACATTGTGTGACTGTGGTTCAAATTTGTGTCTGGGCAGATTATTTGCAGTTTTGGCAGAATTTCCACTGAGTCTCTTGTAGATTGAGAGCTTTTAGCAAAGTTTTCTTTTAGTTTTAGTTGTCTATGTACCGTATTTGCCGGCGTATAAGACGACTTTTTCCCCCTGAAAAACATGCCTCCAAGCGGGGGGTCGTCTTATACGCCGGGGGTCGTCTTATACGCCGGGCGGGAAGTCGTCTTATACACCCGGTGCGGGAAGTCGTGAAACAGGGGCGTGGCCTAGCATAAGGGGGCGTGGCCTCACGGGCGGACCCCCGTTTTCAGCAATCCAGGGGGTTAAGAAGATGATGTTAGCTGCCCCCCCCCCCACTTCCCCCGTGAAGTGCCTCTATCTCACCTGTGTGAGTGTACGGTGAGTGTACGGCGCTGCCGGCGGGTGAAGCTGTGTGAAGTCCGGCTCCTACACAGGGACAGGAGCCAGGTGCTGCATGTATTGTTACAGTGCAGCACCCGGCTCATGTCACTGAGCAGGAGCCGACATTCAGCAGTGACAGGCGGTTAGGCAGGGAGGACAGCGGACAGCGGCAGCACTGACATGTCTCTTACAGTATAAGAGATTTGGAGTATCAAGGTATGCATAAGAAGGGGGGGGGCAGCGGCTTAGGCAGGGGGGACAGCGGCAGCACTGCAGGGAAGCTGCAGGTGAGGGGGGCTTACAACTTTATGTGGTGGGTTAATACTGGTACTACAGGTATCCATAATATGGATTCAAGGGCGGACCAGACAGCTGCTAGTGACAGGGAGACGGCAGGGGTAGTCTTATATGGCGAGTACATAACAAACTCTATGTTTTGAGTGGAAATGTTGGGGGGTCGTCTTATACGCCCAGTCGTCTTATACGCCGGCAAATACGGTAGATGGAATTTTTCCACTTGCCATTGTAAAGGATCTTGTTTACATGTTGGAATAAAGGAAAGTCCCTGTGATAAGTTTTGTGTTTCAGTTTAACTTAATTCATAGTCAGACAAATTGACAACTAACATTTCTGGTGGCTTGGTGGACGGCCCACTCTTGCTCTGACTCTGCCATTATATGCCGTGTGTGATGCTTCTTGGCTCTTGTAGTCACCCCTGAAGGGCAGTTACTGCAGGAATTCTGGGATGTAGGTTCTGATTCACTGCCAGTTGAAGTACACACATTGGAAGATTCTAGGTCTCGCTCTCCCTGGAATCTCCTTTGGAAAAAGGGAAGTCTCTGATAACGGTTAGAAGGTGATTTCATCCACCTGTATACATTATGGTTTTCATAATTGAGATCTACCTTGATACGTTTTTGTGCTTTGAATTTTATTTGATCCCACTTGTAAATCTGCACTTGGCCATTTATTTTCTCATACCAGTTTGTGGTATTATCTGTGTCACGATCCAGGTAATTCCTTATCAGTATTTACCTTCCAAATGTCTCCTGAGACTGTCCCTGTGTTCCAAGCCTGGATTCCATCTGCACTGTCTGTGTGCAGCACGCTGCATCTCATTGTTTCTAATCTCTTTACTGTGATTCTGGCAGCATCAGGGTTAAGTTTCACATGCAAGTTACAAACAGTCTTTCCCTCCAAGTTCAAACATGGGCGCAGCCATGTTTGTTTTCATCACATGTTACTTTTCAGCCTATCAGCTGTACTCTGCTCTCGGCCTGATTACCCAGCAGCTGCACTCTGGACTCTGCTTAATCAGCCAGCCAATCCCTGTTTCCCAGCTGGTATAAATATCTTGTTCCTGGGCTGGAAAGAGTTGTCAGTGCTTCAATTGTCTTCAGTGATTCCAGTGTGCAGTTCTTTCATGGACTTTCTCTGCTGTACAGCCTGACTCTGCAGTGTCTACATTGCTCCCTGTGACTGGCAGTTACCTGAGACCGGCTTCCAGCTTCTAGCTTCCAGCGGTGCTCTGCCCTGCCAGTAACCATCGGTGTTCCGCCATCGATCCCCAGTAACCATCAGTGTTTCACCATCGATCCCAAGTCACCATCGGTGTTTCACCATCGGTGTTCCGCCATCGATCCCGTCACCATCGGTGTTCCGCCATCGATCCCCAGTCACCATCGGTGCTCCGCCATCGATCCCAAGTCTCCATCGGTGCTCCGCCATCGATCCCAAGTCTCCATCGGTGCTCCGCCATCGATCCCAAGTCTCCATCGGTGCTCCGCCATCGATCCCAAGTCTCCATCGGTGCTCCGCCATCGATCCCAAGTCTCCATCGGTGCTCCGCCATCGATCCCAAGTCTCCATCGGTGCTCCGCCATCGATCCCAAGTATTTCTCTGAACTGTGATTCCTGTTACCTGTACCAAGTCTTCCGTATTCCTCTGAACTGTGTTTAATAAACCTTTGAACTTTCCTTCGTTGTCTTGGTCACGCCTTCGGGCATTTGTTCTAAAGGTTCCCTGCTTGTCTAAGAACCCTGTACTGCCTCCCAGGTACACATATACCTCAGCCCCTACAACTGAGGCTCCCCCTGGTCAGCACCAGCCCTCAGTTGTGACAGTAAGCACTGACCTAATGGATCCGTCCGGAGACCAGGTCCAAGCGACCAGGCCGATGCAAGAACTTGCAGCCTGCCTTGAACGTCAGGAGACTGCACAGGGCCATGTGATTCGCTGTCTCCAGGATCTCTCCTCTCGGCTGGATGGAATACAAGTAACCCTCCGTGGTTCAGGGGCGTCCAGTGTGCCGACTGCAGTACCTTTGGTGGTATCCCCACCCACCATTCCTGTTTCTGCTCTTTGTCTCCATTTACCGACACCTGCCAAGTTTGATGGTTCCCCAAAAGCCTGTCGGGGTTTCCTAAATCAGTGTGAGATATATTTCGAGTTACAGCCTGGCAGTTTCCCAACTGACCGCACCAAGGTTGCTTACATCATCTCCCTCCTCAGTGGCTCCGCCCTCGATTGGGCATCACCTCTATGGGAGAAGTCTGATGTCCTGCTCTCTTCATACACAGATTTCGTGGCAACCTTCAGGCGCATGTTTGATGAACCAGGTCGTGTGACCTCTGCCTCCTCTGATATCCTCCGGCTACGTCAGGGGACACAAACAGTCGGTAAATATCTGGTACTGTACCAGATCCTAGTGTCCGAACTTTCCTCAGCCCTAGAAGGGGCGTCTGTGTCTACAGCCCAAGAAGGGGCGTCTGTGTCTACAGCCCAAGAAGGGGCGTCTGTGTCTACAGCCCAAGTTGGGGAGTTCGTTTCTGCAACCCCAGGAGGGGTATCCAATGTTCAAGCTCTAGTAGGGGCATATGAGTCTTCTCAAAAAGGAGTTTCTGATCTGTCAGCCCCAGGAGGGGTGCTGGAGAAAACAACCCTGAGAGAGGTGTCTGATTCGTCAACCCCAGGAGGGGTCACCAAAGTTTCAGCCCCAAGGGAAGTATCCAGAGCCAAGTTCCCAGATGGAAATTTTTGTGCTACAGATGCAGTTATGAACTCCTGTTTGCCGTCTTCAGAGAGCACCACCCTGTTGGATTCCAGCATGGACCATGTCCAGGATGGTCTAACTGAACACTCAGATACCACTCATTCCTGTTCTAACCGGATTCAGACTCCTTCAGTTCCAGCTGATTCGAATGTCAATCCAAAGACTCCTCCGGTCCCAGCCGGTTCAAGCTTTTCTGGACCCAATCCGGTTCCATCCGTAGGTCCAAAGACTACTTCAGTTCCAGCTGATTCAACGGTCTCCAAACTCAATCCTGTCCTATCCGTCGGCCCAAAGTCTCCGCCGGTCTCAGCCGGTTCAAGTTTGTCTGGACTCAATCTGGTCTCGTCCATAGGTCCAGTACAGTCTCATCTGGTTCCAGCCAGTTCAAGTTCATCAGGATTCAATCTAGATCCTTCCGTTTGTTCAGGTAAAGAATTTATAAGAAGTGTCCTGGGGCCACTCCTAAAGGAGGGGGTGCTGTCACGATCCAGGTAATTCCTTATCAGTATTTACCTTCCAAATGTCTCCTGAGACTGTCCCAGTGTTCCAAGCCTGGATTCCATCTGCACTGTCTGTGTGCAGCACGCTGCATCTCATTGTTTCTAATCTCTTTACTGTGATTCTGGCAGCATCAGGGTTAAGTTTCACATGCAAGTTACAAACAGTCTTTCCCTCCAAGTTCAAACATGGGCGCAGCCATGTTTGTTTTCATCACATGTTACTTTTCAGCCTATCAGCTGTACTCTGCTCTCGGCCTGATTACCCAGCAGCTGCACTCTGGACTCTGCTTAATCAGCCAGCCAATCCCTGTTTCCCAGCTGGTATAAATATCTTGTTCCTGGGCTGGAAAGAGTTGTCAGTGCTTCAATTGTCTTCAGTGATTCCAGTGTGCAGTTCTTCCATGGACTTTCTCTGCTGTACAGCCTGACTCTGCAGTGTCTACATTGCTCCCTGTGACTGGCAGTTACCTGAGACCGGCTTCCAGCTTCTAGCTTCCAGCGGTGCTCTGCCCTGCCAGTAACCATCGGTGTTCCGCCATCGATCCCCAGTATCCATCGGTGTTTCACCATCGATCCCAAGTCACCATCGGTGTTTCACCATCAATCCCAATTCACCATCGGTGTTTCGCCATCGATCCCGTCACCATCGGTGTTCCGCCATCGATCCCCAGTCAGCATCGGTGCTCCGCCATCGATCCCAAGTCTCCATCGGTGCTCCGCCATCGATCCCAAGTCACCATCGGTGCTCCGCCATCGATCCCAAGTCTCCATCGGTGCTCCGCCATCGATCCCGTCACCATCGGTGTTCCGCCATCGATCCCCAGTCACCATCGGTGCTCCGCCATCGATCCCAAGTCTCCATCGGTGCTCCGCCATCGATCCCAAGTCTCCATCGGTGCTCCGCCATCGATCCCAAGTCTCCATCGGTGCTCCGCCATCGATCCCAAGTCTCCATCGGTGCTCCGCCATCGATCCCAAGTATTTCTCTGAACTGTGATTCCTGTTACCTGTACCAAGTCATCCGTATTCCTCTGAACTGTGTTTAATAAACCTTTGAACTTTCCTTCGTTGTCTTGGTCACACCTTCGGGCATTTGTTCTAAAGGTTCCCTGCTTGTCTAAGAACCCTGTACTGCCTCCCAGGTACACATTTACCTCAGCCCCTACAACTGAGGCTCCCCCTGGTCAGCACCAGCCCTCAGTTGTGACAGTAAGCACTGACCTAATGGATCCGTCCGGAGACCAGGTCCAAGCGACCAGGCCGATGCAAGAACTTGCAGCCTGCCTTGAACGTCAGGAGACTGCACAGGGCCATGTGATTCGCTGTCTCCAGGATCTCTCCTCTCAGCTGGATGGAATACAAGTAACCCTCCGTGGTTCAGGGGCGTCCAGTGTGCCGACTGCAGTACCTTTGGTGGTATCCCCACCCACCATTCCTGTTTCTGCTCTTTGTCTCCATTTACCGACACCTGCCAAGTTTGATGGTTCCCCAAAAGCCTGTCGGGGTTTCCTAAATCAGTGTGAGATATATTTCGAGTTACAGCCTGGCAGTTTCCCAACTGACCGCACCAAGGTTGCTTACATCATCTCCCTCCTCAGTGGCTCCGCCCTCGATTGGGCATCACCTCTATGGGAGAAGTCTGATGTCCTGCTCTCTTCATACACAGATTTCGTGGCAACCTTCAGGTGCATGTTTGATGAACCAGGTCGTGTGACCTCTGCCTCCTCTGATATCCTCCGGCTACGTCAGGGGACACAAACAGTCGGTAAATATCTGGTACTGTACCAGATCCTAGTGTCCGAACTTTCCTCAGCCCTAGAAGGGGCGTCTGTGTCTACAGCCCAAGAAGGGGCGTCTGTGTCTACAGCCCAAGAAGGGGCGTCTGTGTCTACAGCCCAAGTTGGGGAGTTCGTTTCTGCAACCCCAGGAGGGGTATCCAATGTTCAAGCTCTAGTAGGGGCATATGAGTCTTCTCAAAAAGGAGTTTCTGATCTGTCAGCCCCAGGAGGGGTGCTGGAGAAAACAACCCTGAGAGAGGTGTCTGATTCGTCAACCCCAGGAGGGGTCAACAAAGTTTCAGCCCCAAGGGAAGTATCCAGAGCCAAGTTCCCAGATGGAAATTTTTGTGCTACAGATGCAGTTATGAACTCCTGTTTGCCGTCTTCAGAGAGCACCACCCTGTTGGATTCCAGCATGGACCATGTCCAGGATGGTCTAACTGAACACTCAGATACCACTCATTCCGGTTCTAACCGGATTCAGACTCCTTCAGTTCCAGCTGATTCGAATGTCAATCCAAAGACTCCTCCGGTCCCAGCCGGTTCAAGCTTTTCTGGACCCAATCCGGTTCCATCCGTAGGTCCAAAGACTACTTCAGTTCCAGCTGATTCAACGGTCTCCAAACTCAATCCTGTCCTATCCGTCGGCCCAAAGTCTCCGCCGGTCTCAGCCGGTTCAAGTTTGTCTGGACTCAATCTGGTCTCGTCCATAGGTCCAGTACAGTCTCATCTGGTTCCAGCCAGTTCAAGTTCATCAGGATTCAATCTAGATCCTTCCGTTTGTTCAGGTAAAGAATTTATAAGAAGTGTCCTGGGGCCACTCCTAAAGGAGGGGGTGCTGTCACGATCCAGGTAATTCCTTATCAGTATTTACCTTCCAAATGTCTCCTGAGACTGTCCCAGTGTTCCAAGCCTGGATTCCATCTGCACTGTCTGTGTGCAGCACGCTGCATCTCATTGTTTCTAATCTCTTTACTGTGATTCTGGCAGCATCAGGGTTAAGTTTCACATGCAAGTTACAAACAGTCTTTCCCTCCAAGTTCAAACATGGGCGCAGCCATGTTTGTTTTCATCACATGTTACTTTTCAGCCTATCAGCTGTACTCTGCTCTCGGCCTGATTACCCAGCAGCTGCACTCTGGACTCTGCTTAATCAGCCAGCCAATCCCTGTTTCCCAGCTGGTATAAATATCTTGTTCCTGGGCTGGAAAGAGTTGTCAGTGCTTCAATTGTCTTCAGTGATTCCAGTGTGCAGTTCTTCCATGGACTTTCTCTGCTGTACAGCCTGACTCTGCAGTGTCTACATTGCTCCCTGTGACTGGCAGTTACCTGAGACCGGCTTCCAGCTTCTAGCTTCCAGCGGTGCTCTGCCCTGCCAGTAACCATCGGTGTTCCACCATCGATCCCCAGTAACCATCGGTGTTTCACCATCGATCCCAAGTCACCATCGGTGTTTCACCATCGATCCCAATTCACCATCGGTGTTTCGCCATCGATCCCGTCACCATCGGTGTTCCGCCATCGATCCCCATTCACCATCGGTGCTCCGCCATCGATCCCAAGTCTCTATCGGTGCTCCGCCATCGATCCCAAGTCTCCATCGGTGCTCCGCCATCGATCCCAAGTCTCCATCGGTGCTCCGCCATCGATCCCAAGTCTCCATCGGTGCTCCGCCATCGATCCCAAGTATTTATCTGAACTGTGATTCCTGTTACCTGTACCAAGTCATCCGTATTCCTCTGAACTGTGTTTAATAAACCTTTGAACTTTCCTTCGTTGTCTTGGTCACGCCTTCGGGCATTTGTTCTAAAAGTTCCCTGCTTGTCTAAGAACCCTGTACTGCCTCCCAGGTACACATATACCTCAGCCCCTACAACCTGAGGCTCCCCCTGGTCAGCACCAGCCCTTAGTTGTGACAATCTGATTCTAGAGCTGCTTTATGTAGCATTTCAAAATCTGCAATCTTAGATTGAAGGAGGTTAATTTCTTTGGTTGACTGTTCTACTATTAAAAGCATCAAGTTCATCGAACAATTTTTTAAATCCCCACCCATTTACGGCAAAATAGGCGGTAAGTTTGGCCAATTGTGGGACAGTTTTTGACTCACGACACACAAGGTATTCTTTTGGCCCTATAGTACTTGGATAATGATATATAGTGATAGTAGTAGTCAATCTCCTTTCACTTGATTTTTATTAATTCATTATATAAATCCTCAGCAGATGTGGATTCCTCTTCTTTATTCAACAGCTCTGTGTACAATATGTCTTCAGCTTCTGCTTCAGAATAACCATGTGTATAACCAAGTGGGTAATTAGAAAAAGACAACCCACTGGTCTCTTGTGACACTGCAGATTCAACCATAGCTACACAGAAGGAAACACCACTTGCTATATCATATGCTTAAACTGCAGACTCCTTTACCATTACACTAATCAAAGCCTTTAGTACTGTATTGTATATACACTGTATGGCACAAGTTTGCACAAGTTGGCTATGATATGTATGATTATATACTGCTATTATGTAATCCAGCCTTTGATGCTGTTTATACATCGGATTACTTATTGTATTTACCTATATGCATGCTGCTATACTTATAGCCATAGTGTGCTGTTTGTATGGTTGTCTTGGTGACGGTTCACACTTAATGACTAACCTCTGATATATATAGAGGGAGAGAGAGAGAGAGAGAGAGAGGGAGAGAGAGAAAGTGCTGAGTAGAAAACTACCCACCTGGGCCATAAACAGGTTAAGCTCACTTATCTGTCTTTAAGATGGCCAAACAAAGATAATAAAATAATCTATGTATTTAGTGCCTTGAATTACCACTGATTAGTTAATCTTGAGGTTATCCTTCTGATCAAATCATTTTAAAGACTCTTCAGGCTGTTTACAAAGTGGCAACTTTTCCAAGGCACCACTTAAAGAAGCCCTAGCATTCAAAGTAAAGCCTGTCCTACTTTACACTGAATTGTGTCACTTTAACTTTACAGCTCCAACCCACTAGGAAGCCACACTTCGTAAATGTAGCCCTTCTCTGTTTTGCTTTATCTATCCACCTTAGCAGTATCCGGACTCTAGGTCAACACCAATTAGGTAGACACCCATTGGTCAACTGTAGATATGTCGACACTAGAAATAGGTCAACATGGCCAATGGGTTGACATGAACAAGGTTGACATGAAAAAATGACAACATGAGTTTTTCAAAAAATTTTTGGGAGGGACTTTTTCATACTTTACGATCCACGTGGACTACGATTGGGAATGGTAACCTTTGCCAAGTGCAGCGGTAGCATAGTAAGGCACCTTGCCTGCAGCATGGCAAGCAAAGTGAGCCATGCAAAGGGACGTGGTGCAGAAATTAGGGTTCCCGGTCACTTGACAGAGAAAATGACACCAAAAAAACATTAAAAACTCATGTCAACCTTTTTTCATGTCGACCTTGTTCAAGTCGACCTAATGTCCATGTTGACCTATCTCCAGTGGCGACCTACCCACTGTTGATAAATGGGTGTCGACCTAATGGGTGTCGATCTAGAGTCCCATACCCCACCTTAGCTACCTTGTTTAACTTGCTACTTCTTTTTAAAAACTATTTTTTTGCTAACATAAAAAAAAAGAAAATTACATAGCCTTGGACCATCATCAGTTGCATGTTAAGCATTCTCTCTCACATCTTCTATATTTAGGATTTACATACTGTACATTATAAATGTGATGTCACTTTATTTTAATAAGGACTACTCCTGTAATTGGAACACTCCTACCACCCATTCCGATCAAATACTAATACTTGAATGAAGACAGATATCT
This sequence comes from Pseudophryne corroboree, assembly GCF_028390025.1. Taxonomy (NCBI): domain Eukaryota; kingdom Metazoa; phylum Chordata; class Amphibia; order Anura; family Myobatrachidae; genus Pseudophryne; species Pseudophryne corroboree. Next base: position 568,893,695 of record NC_086447.1, on the reverse strand, counting down.
TGCCTGATGTGGTCACATCAGATGCGACACGCAGGGCTGAGCTTTACACACATGATAAACGTGGTCACAAGGTCAGAGATCATCTTCCAGCAGTTATCAATCTCAGAGAGATCTCCCAGCTCCTCTGCATTTCATCCTTGTGCTCTTCCTAAGTGCCTGCCATGCAGCCAATCACTGCTTATAGGCAGCCTGGCAGTACCCCCACCCAGCAGCTGCAGAGATGAGTAGCTTATGTGGAAATATAGATAAAGTAGATCCCAGCCCCCCAGTGTATACCCAATGGCTGTAGAGAGGAGCAGCCACCAGGTAAATGCAAAGTGATGTTGCAATGTTGTATCATTACTAGACCGATACAGTATATTGATTACTGATCAATGTTTTACAAAGATATAAAAATTATATATTTTTTTAACTAAAAATTAGGGTGGGAAAAGTTTTAAATAGTTCTTAACCTAAATCAATCATTTAAAACTAAAAATTCTGAACGGCTTTTCAAAACAAACATTACTCTAATACCGGAAACCCAGAGACGATTTCCCACAGAAAAAAAGTTCCTTTGTGGAGCACTCTTTTATGTAAATAATTGGAAAATGATTATTAATAAAACATAACTTTTAATTGCTCATATTCATAAAAACCTTTCTGGACAAGATCATACAATATAATTATAATGAAAAAATATATTGAAAATATATATACGCTCACCAAAATAATATTGGTAGTGGTGGTATTTTAAAACATCAAAAGGTAAAGTACCTATGACACATCTACACACCGGTAATTCCACTAGGATTTTGAAGCTTTAAATGCTATTACATAATCATCTCCAGCTAATGATACCCTTGAAAGTAATCCTCATAATTAGTCATATAATTCTTTCATATGATACCTATTAGTAATTTGGCATAAAATTCTGAATATTGGATAGCATGACAGATTATCCTCTCTCTATGTCCTCTCCCTTATCGACTGTCAGATACAAATTGTGATGGACACACTGGGGATAGAAAGGAACAGCGTAGAGGTATGCCACCCCTTCTACTGCCGCCGTCTTCCGTGAGCGGACGGGGGTGAGAGCGGGACCGGCAAACGCTGTTCACGAAATAGAGATACAGTGATGAGCCCTAGATCCTCCGTTTGCGGTGTTAGATGGTCCTGGTTACACTGGGCATAGCAGGAGCCAAATTCGCCACCGGGAGGAGGGCAGACACCGAAAATGGATAGGATAGATACATAAATCACATGTTTGTAACTAGGCTCCTGGATGGATATATTATGGGTTAAGTCAAATAGTTACATTCCTAATCAGCCAAACTATGAGTTTCTGAAATGTATCCCAGAAGTGATGATAAATTACTAGATATCAATATGAGTCGATGGTATATTGTGCCTTTGGATACTTTAGAAAAGTGTGTGACACTGTATCCCTAACGTGTTTATATTCGGTTGTTTAACACATGTTTGAAAATTAGGGACAGCGTGAGAGTCTGCAGCCCTTTCTACTGCCTCCGTCTTCAATGAGCGGACGGAGGTGAGAGCGGAGCTTGCAGGCACGCTGACCGGAGACAGAGATACAGTGTACAGCCCTACTCCCGTATGCGGTGTTAGGTGGCCCTGGTTACTAGGAGCATTGCAGGGACCAAAATGCGCCGCCGGGAGAGGAGAAGACACCTGAAAGGACAGGGTACCTGACTCTTTTGGCTGGAGGGTGTGGATGTGTGCAGGCTGTTCCCCCTGCAGCGGGGAATCAGCAGACGGCCAGAACGCGTTTCACCACGAAGGGCTTAATCACCTGTGAGCCTCACAGGTGATTAAGCCCTTCGTGGTGAAACGCGTTCTGGCCGTCTGCTGATTCCCCGCTGCAGGGGGAACAGCCTGCACACATCCACACCTTCCAGCCAAAAGAGTCAGGTACCCTGTCCTTTCAGGTGTCTTCTCCTCTCCCGGCGGCGCATTTTGGTCCCTGCAATGCTCCTAGTAACCAGGGCCACCTAACACCGCATACGGGAGTAGGGCTGTACACTGTATCTCTGTCTCCGGTCAGCGTGCCTGCAAGCTCCGCTCTCACCTCCGTCCGCTCATTGAAGACGGAGGCAGTAGAAAGGGCTGCAGACTCTCACGCTGTCCCTAATTTTCAAACATGTGTTAAACAACCGAATATAAACACGTTAGGGATACAGTGTCACACACTTTTTCTAAAGTATCCAAAGGCACAATATACCATCGACTCATATTGATATCTAGTAATTTATCATCACTTCTGGGATACATTTCAGAAACTCATAGTTTGGCTGATTAGGAATGTAACTATTTGACTTAACCCATAATATATCCATCCAGGAGCCTAGTTACAAACATGTGATTTATGTATCTATCCTATCCATTTTCGGTGTCTGCCCTCCTCCCGGTGGCGAATTTGGCTCCTGCTATGCCCAGTGTAACCAGGACCATCTAACACCGCAAACGGAGGATCTAGGGCTCATCACTGTATCTCTATTTCGTGAACAGCGTTTGCCGGTCCCGCTCTCACCCCCGTCCGCTCACGGAAGACGGCGGCAGTAGAAGGGGTGGCATACCTCTACGCTGTTCCTTTCTATCCCCAGTGTGTCCATCACAATTTGTATCTGACAGTCGATAAGGGAGAGGACATAGAGAGAGGATAATCTGTCATGCTATCCAATATTCAGAATTTTATGCCAAATTACTAATAGGTATCATATGAAAGAATTATATGACTAATTATGAGGATTACTTTCAAGGGTATCATTAGCTGGAGATGATTATGTAATAGCATTTAAAGCTTCAAAATCCTAGTGGAATTACCGGTGTGTAGATGTGTCATAGGTACTTTACCTTTTGATGTTTTAAAATACCACCACTACCAATATTATTTTGGTGAGCGTATATATATTTTCAATATATTTTTTCATTATAATTATATTGTATGATCTTGTCCAGAAAGGTTTTTATGAATATGAGCAATTAAAAGTTATGTTTTATTAATAATCATTTTCCAATTATTTACATAAAAGAGTGCTCCACAAAGGAACTTTTTTTCTGTGGGAAATCGTCTCTGGGTTTCCGGTATTAGAGTATGTGATATTCAGTTCCGTGGAGCACCTCCAGCTGTGACACTAAATGAATGTAAGAATATTATTGCAATTGCTGGTTTAAATACATTGTATCCATTTATTACCATTTATTATTGTTTATGTTTTGTGCGGGATATACAGTTTTCTTCTGATATCAAAACAAACATTAGTCAGTTAAGTGGTTAAAACATGTTGGTTTCACTGCATTTTTATATTCTGTACAGAGACATAATGCATTAGGAGGTGTTAATTAGATTCCAAGACCCAAATGATTTCAGTAAAATTAGATGTATAGTGAGCTGGGAACACAACATGAGAAAAAGAATAAAGCTTTTAATAACATAGCAATTGTAAAAGAAATGTTTGTGTAAGTAATAATTCTGGTTATATAGAGAAAAATATATGCTTAGTATGCAAAGCTTCTAAACTCCTATTAGTGTATTTAACTTAGCCGATATAGCATGTACTATATACATATTTGTAAGCCTTTAAAATACTTAAAATTGAATGTGTATATCATTTTTGCTAAACTAATGACATTCAAGGACTTGAGAAAAAAATTACCTCTGAGATCATTCACTACATCAGCGCTTTCGTTCATTTGAGATATTTTTGTCCTCTGCATGAAGGCTATAAGGATTGTGCTCAGCAGAATAATTTCTTGGTTATATAATCAATTCAACATGAAAGTTTTTTTTTTTAACCTGTTATACAAATTAGTTTAAAATGCAAATGGCGTTAAAGTATTTGGAACAGATAAAATGCCAGAGCAAATAGACAGGGATAAGATGAAACTGTAACCATGTTGAAAGGCAATGTTTCATTATAGCTACCTTTATGTAATCTCAATATTGTGCCATATTTGGTGCATATGATTTATATAACTGACACAGAAAATGTATTTCATGCTGACTTTCAGACATTTAGAAATCACTGAACAGCCTACATTCATTCCAAAACATAAACCTTAAATGTAATATCAAATCTACAGAAATGTTATAGCTTCTGTACTGTATATATGCCAAACCAGTGTTTAACAATCATGCAAAACTGTATGTTTTCTTGTTTAAGTAATTACTTTATTCTTTGGATTTGATTATAGCCTAGAAATAACTGCTGACCACACAGTCTCATTTTGAAGGAAACAGTCATTTAAATTGGTAATTTAACTATATCAGAAGAAAAAGCTTTTAGGAAATGTGCACTGCAATCTTGTTTTTGAACACCAAGTCCTGTTGCTATGGTGACTAACTATATCACGTAGGTCTAGTGTTTCATAAAAAAAAAACATACAATTTGACCTTCTGATTTGTTTAACCTTAAAAATAATTGCAGATATTAACAAGATACTAAAAAGCTAACAACTACTTTGCTTTCTGCCAAATTAATAATAATCAGTGTCATTTCTAAGGGAACATGTTTGGAGATGCAGTGTAACAGGACCTGCATATCAGACCTGGGCTGACATAAACACAAACACCCTAGAGAGCTACATGAAACAAGACTTACAGTATATATATACGCCCCCTGACGAAGTCAATTGTGACGAAACCGGTCGGGACGCTCACACCAAGTGCTGAACGAGCAGCCGCATGCACTGTGATTGACTGCTTGGATGGAAGCACAGCTGAATGTGAACCGCTAAAGTTCCCCTGTCTGAAGCACTACTGGGTGCGATCCGGAGACGTTTCTTGTGGGGTTTTGGAGACAGGAGCTGGTATTATTTTACTTCGATGTACGTGAGCTTGTACTTTTTTACTAGTAAAGATTTCATACTCTGCTCATATATGCGCCTTCCTTTTTTCTGTTTTTTTACATGTATTTAGCTGGCGGATCGGCATTTCAGGAACTGGCAGCATTTACATCGACTAAAAAGGACTGAATATGTTCTATTTAAATTGAACTGAGAGAAATATCCTATGCGCAGTTAATAACTGTGGTATATATATATATATATATATATATAAATATGTGTGTATATATATATATATATATAAGTTAGTGTCTGGACCAGCACTCCGCACTAATGTAAATACAATGCTCTGTTGCCTCCAGCGTGGAATAATGTATTACCATATGGAAAAAGATCTGTGGCACTCAGAGTCTTTGCAATAGAAATGTGTATTTAAAAATGAACACATCATACCAATGTTTCGGGGCTGGCACGCCCCCTTGTCAAGGTTCACCTTGACAAAGGGGCGGCGAATGGTGTGTTAATTTTTAAATACACGTTTCTATTGCAAAGACTCCGAGTACCGCAGATCTTTTTCCATATGGTTATATATATATATATATATATATACACACTATACCGTACTGTGCAAAAGTCTTAGACAGGTGTGGAAGAAATTCTGCAAAGTCTGAATGCTTTCAAATATAGAAGTGTTAATAGTTTATTTTAATTAATTCTTCTAGGTACACTTCCACACAATTTTTTAAGGAACTCGGCAGGGAGGTTGTTCAAACATCTTGGAAAATGAATCACAGATCTTCTGCGGATGTAGGCTTCCTCAAAGCCTTCTCTCTTTATGTAATCCAAGACATACTCGATGATAATAGGATCAGGGCTCTGTGGGGACCTGGATTCCTTGTTCTTTTTTGCACTGAAGATAGTTCTTAATGATATTGGCTGTATTATTGGGGTTGTTGTCCTGCTACAGAATACATTTGGTGCCAATCAGACTCCATCCTGATGGTACTGCATGATGTACAGTATTTATACCTGCCTATATTTTTCAGCATTGAGCACACCGTTAATCCTGACTGAATCCTCAAATCCATTGCTAAAATGCAGACCCAGTCTTACAAGGAACCTGCACTATGTGTCACTATTTCCTGCAGGCACTCATTATTGTACCTCTCTTCAGCCTTCCGGCAAACAAACTGCCTTCTGTTACAGCCAAATATTTCTTGTTTTGACTCATCAGTCCACAGTACCTACTGCCATTTTTCTGCTCCCCAGTACTACAGTATGGTTTTGTGCATAGTTGTTTAGCTTGGCATTGTTTCCATATCAAGGTTAAGGCTGTTTAGCCACAATTCTTCCAAGAAGAACACTTCTGGCCAGTTATATCTGAACAGTAGATGGGTGTACCTTGGCCCCACTGGTTTCTGCCAGTTCTGAGCTGATGGCATTGCTGGATATCTTCCAATTTCAAAGGGAAGTAAGCATGATGTGTCTTTCATTTGATGCATTGTTTCCTTGGTCGACCACTACATCTACGGTCCTCAACATTGCCCATTTCTTTTTGCTTCAGTGCTGAGAAATACAGGCAAGTACTTATCTATCATGCAATACCATCAGGGAGGCATCTGATTTGCTCCAAATGTACTCTGCAGCAGGGTAATGACCCCAAACATACAGCAAATGTCATTAAGAACTATCTTCAGTGTAAAGAAGAACATGAAGCCTTGGAGGTGATGATATGGCCTCCACAGAGCCCTGATCAACATCATCAATTCAGTCTGGGATTACATGAAGAGACAGAAGGATATGATCAAGCCTACATCCACAGAAGATCTGTGGCTAGTTCTCCAAGATGTTTGGAACAACCTCCCTTTCAAGTTTCTTCAAAAACTGTGTGCAAGTGTACCTAGAAGAATTTATCTTGATTTGAAGGCAAAAGGTAGTCGCACTTAATATTGATTTGATGTAGATTTTTCTTCCGTTCATTCACTTTGCATTTTGTTAATTGATAAAAATAAACTATTAACACTTCTACTTTTAAAAGCATTCATACTTTGCAGCATTTTCTCCACATCTACCTAACACTTTTGCACAATTCTGTATATAAGAAATATTCCAAAAAAGACACTCACTTTTTAGCAATCCAAACAAATGTAATACTGTAACCACCAAGCAAACAATAGCACCATAATGTTGACAGTTTGTGGCTTATATATCCATAATATCAACCACAATTTGCACATTTTTGGAATATTTCTTATGGAATCTGGAATACAGATTTAAAGGGAGCACCCTGCTGTGTCATATTAGGTGGATTGTGCAACACTAGACATTTCTATATTGTGTGAGCTGACATGATTTCATCTCATTGTGTATGCCCCAGGATAATTTTTTACAATAACTTTTTTGATTGATTATGGCAATTATTTGAAATAACTAGGATTTTGTGCAATATGATCCTGTGAGAATATTTCAGGGATGTTTTGAAATAATAATTTTCTATTAGTGAGCTTTTTGTAGGTTTTGATATTGGTTAGTCATCTTTCTGGTTATGCTTGCTAATTTTACATTATAATTACTATGTCTCAGGTGCAAAATTTGTAGAGGAACAGTTACAGAATCTACAGTAGCTGAGAACATTCAGGGCAATTTAACTGATGAAGATGCTGATAAAGTCCTATTTGAGCAGGAAGAGTTTGGTCAACTTCCTGCTGAGAGTACATTTGACTGGTATCATAAATTATTGTTGTTGAATAAAACAGAGATTGACCTGGTCTAACACAGACAGTTCTTGTCAGATTATTACTGACAGCTAAAAATACCAAGGGGTTTTAGGATCCAGAACATCCCCATTATAGGGTGCACCAATCCATATTTTTTGGTAGCAAATGGTGTGGGGTGTTAAAAAAATGTACTCTGGATCTAATTCTCCTGGTGATGGAGGAAGTGGGGGTTGAACTTGGAAAAATAAGGACTTAACTTGAGGAACTAAGGATAAGTCTACAAACTAAGCTACTGGACGACAAGTCAGATACGTGGCTTGATAAGTTATCAGTGAGTATAAGAAAGATCTTATTACTTTCAAAAGGAATAAATTGAAGGTGGTCCAAAATGATTATAAAAATCATACCATTTATATATGGTTGACTGGGGAAGGCGCTACAGATGGGTCCATGTTTATCTTGACCTTTAATAGGATTAACTGAGACTGGGCAGTCGAACTTAATCCCCTGCTGTAATGATTTAATCCCCTGCTGTATTGTTCTCTGTATTGTATTGCAGCTGAGAACAATAGATGAAGGGTTTATGTTAATAAACCATGATGTGCCTAGGTGCAGCAAACTAGCCAAAATAACCATGGACCCATCTGTAGGTTCCCTAGAAAATGTTTTAGTATGAATAGACGGAGATTTATTTTTTCCATTGACTCCTCTTCCTCCTCTGAAGTTGAACAGAGAGAAATATTACCACCTAGTGACAATATAAACTCTTTTTTTAGGAATGGTGCAGGATATTCCACCAATAGGAGTAGACAGAAGAGAAATAGATAATACATGAGGGGGAAGAAGGGAAAGAAGGTAGCACTAATAATGTGTATACCCTCTCTTGTTATCAATGCTGAGGTATCAGTATTAGCACTAGTACTTTTGTACCCATGTTTAAGAGGGACAAGTTTTGATTTTCAGATGGATTAGAACAAGATGGGCCAAGATGTTGCATTTGATGGATTTTTGTTTTTAAAATACTGACTCTCCAAATATGAGAGAACAAGCTGAATATTAAACAACCAAACAGTTTTGACCTTCACTCTGCAAACCCAAGCATTAAGACATTTTTAAGCATGGTAGATCGTGATTTTACTGAAATGTCCACATCAATTAAATATTATTATAATTTGAATAGTGAACAAAGAATGGCCATTAAATCATTGCGAAAAAACTATGAAATAGTCATATGCTCAGTAGATAAAGGTGGTTGGGTAGTGGTTTTAAATTATTGTGATTACGATCTAGAAGTAAGAATACAGCTGCAGGATATAAAATGTACTGTATGCTAGATTGCAATGCAATCCAATGTATGTAATTAAAACATTATTACAACATGGTTGCAATAATCAGTGGTTAAATCAACATTTGGTTAAGATATTAACAGCAGATCATCGAGTGTATTCAATTTTTTACTGTATTTCCAAAATTCATAAATCATTAGTTAAACCCCCGGTCATTCGACAGTATCGGCTAGAAACTAAGTATTAAAACTACTTGCTCAATACATACATTTTGTATTGCATCCTGTAGTTGTTTACAGTAAAAGCTATACCAGAGATACCACTGATTTTCTGGATAAACTGAAGGCGATAGACACACTACTTGCTCACGCTTTGTTTGCACCCCGGATGTATCCTCTCTTTATATGATAATCCCTCATAAGCAAAGTGTTGAGGCTGTGACATAGGCATTGTGCTCATTTAATTTTGAGGGGCTCCATTTGATTTTGTGTGTGATTTTAGATGCTGTATTCTGGTTCACAATAATTTCAAGTATGCTGAGTCATTTTATGTGCAGAATGCTGGGACTACAATGGTTTCTAATTTGGTACTGGTGTATGCTAATATTTTTAGGAGAAAATATGAAAGTACATACATCTATCCCAAACATGGTCCCAGAATTCTGCACTATTATAGATTCATATATGATGTTTTTGTTGTGTGGACAGGCTCTCTAGCTAGTTTCACTAAGATGATTTGCTGGGGAGCCCTATTAGATTTACAGTATGTCTACTGTCCAGACCAGCCAGATTGAGTTCTTTAAAGTTCCAGTGTTCCGAGTAGGAAACTGGGTAGGCACAACATTATACATGAAAAGTACAGAAGGGAACAGTTTATTGTTTGCAAACAGCCACTACCCAAGATGCCAGAAGGAAGGACTATCAATATCACAATCTTTACAAGTTTTGAGAAATAATATCAACAGTGAGATGGCAGAAATCCAACTTTGTGAAATGGCAGATAGGTTTGCTGAGAGAGGATATTCTTCGACCTCTATAAACAGATACTTGGACAGAGATTTATTTATTTTTGTAAATGGGACACCGCAGCAGAGTAAGTCTATTGAAGGAAGAATGGTAGTCAACACCTAGTTTTATGTCAAAGCAGAAACCTTTACCATTGCAGTTAAAAGGAATTGGCCTATACATGGGAATGATAAAATCTTTAAGAGCATATAAATTGTTCCTTTAATTTTCTTTGCTAGAGAACCTAACCTAAAACAATTATTAATGAAACTCTTGTAGAATTTCCCAATAAAAAAACAGGTAGTTCATGGGTCACGCCGATGACGTCACCGGACTCCGGCTGGACGGAGCGGAGGCTGCTTCTCCACGTGGGGGTGAGTCTATTTAAATGTTGTATTACTGTCTTATTTTATGTCTTGATAAAGGGGAGGAAGGTCCCCGAAACGTTGACTTTACATACCTTGCTGTATGTGTGTCTTATTTTGCTGAAAGTCCGGAGTGCCAATTCTGCTGTTTACATATATTACACCTAGCAATAGGTGTTAATGGGGCACCCGACACGCTGATTTCATGGTTATTGTGAGTGCCGGACTCAAACTTCTGACTATATATATATATATATATATACAATGGAGAATGAGGGCGGCACTCAAGCAGGCTGTTGCATGTGTAGAAAATCAGTTTAATAGATCCGACATGTTTCGGGGACTAGCCCCGTCCTCAGGGCCTTAACAACCCAAACTGAACAAGAGACAAACATTTATACCCAACCCCAAACATACAATCATGTGCAAATGTCACTCACCTGCTCCACGCCGCCATGCTGACTTCCAGACGCCGAACAGCTCAGTCACGTCGCTCACCCCTGACGTCATCCAGCGGCGCCGCGTCTCCATCTCCTAGGCAACCGGACGGTACGCACGCTGGGCGCCGGGGGATACTCGGCTACTCCGTGCTGACGACCCGTGATGTCATCTTGCGGCGCCAGTGTTGCGGTTACCGTGACAACAAAAACAAATCTACATGATAAATCAAAAACATACGAACAATTATAATAACAGTTATAAAATACAATGCATAACTCTCCTACCAGCTGGTAGATAATGGATTAAAGACACAAAACAACAAGTTATAAGGGCTATATATAGCTAGAGTACATTACTTTTAAAGTGCACTAAGGATTTGAAGTACTGGCCCACAAAACCATGTGTGGGTCTCTTCTGACTAAGCTACTGACCAAGGGGATTAATGCTAGGGCAGATGATATAATGCTTAAGATAAGTAATCCATGTTAAGCCCTTAGACTATATGGCAATAGATAAATAAATACTGGTTAAGGGCATCATAGAAAACTCTGGAGGCCAAGGTTCTCATTCAAGCCCCGAGGGGATAAGGTACCTAATTTGTGGATCCATCTAGATTCATGTTGTAATAGGGCGCGATCTCTGTCACCCCCTCTAAGTGTCTTAGGGACATGGTCTATTAGGATAGCCCTAATGCTAGCCACTCCATGTTTAAATTCTAAGCAGTGTCGAGCGAAAGGTTGGTCACTCTGACCCTTCTCTAGTGCTTTTTTAATTCCACTCCTATGCAGAGCCATACGTTCACGAAACTGGCGTATGGTCTTACCCACATAGGCTAAACCGCATGGGCAAATCAAAAGATACACCACATGAGTGGATGTGCACGTGAGGCGATGTTTAATGGGAATTTTATTACCGGTTAGAGGATGATTAAAACTGTTTCCCGTCATAAGGGTGTTACAGGTGGCGCAACCTAAACACCTGAAGCACCCCAATTTGGTTCTCAGGAAGTGGGTTTCTTGTACACTGGTGAGTTGGGTGACATCAAGTTTAACTATATGGTCACTAATGTTTCGACCCCTGGTGTAGCTAGGTAACAGAGCGGTATGGGCCAATGATGACAAGGCACCATCCGTCTGGATGATTGGCCATAACGATTTGGCCTTTTTAATTTTTCTGTTAGTGGCCGTAGTAAATTTGGTAACCCAAGGCAGTTTAGAAATGTTAGTGCTTCTAGATTTAGTAGCGGGACTTAATGCTTGTTCCCGAGAAACACTAAGGGCTTTACTTTTTGCTTTTTCTAATTCTCCTAAAGGGTAACCACGTTGTGCAAACTTAAGCAACATGTTGTCCATGGCTATCACAGTATCATTAGGGTCTGACGTGATGCGTCTAACCCTCATAAATTGAGAAAAGGGTAAACCCCTTTTCAATGAGCCAGGGTGAAAACTTCGAAAGTCTAATAACATGTTCCTGTCAGTGGTCTTAACAAATAGGGATGTTGTCAACTTCGTCTGATTGATGGTAATGGATACGTCTAAATAATTGACCATGGTATCATCAATGTTAAATGTGAATTGTACAGGATGCTGGGTCGCATTATGGACCTCCCACAAGTTGGTCAACTCCTCTCTAGACCCCTGCCATATTACTATCAGGTCATCAATGTACCTTCTGAAGTAAATACACTTAGACTCAATAATAGGGTCCAGGTAGAACATCTTGGTTTCCACCTGATGCATAAATGCGTTTGCGTACGACGGGGCCACAGCGGACCCCATCGCACACCCGGCAAGTTGCAAGAAAAAACGACCATTGAAGACAAAGTAGTTCCTTCTTAGGACCTTATCTAGCAATGTTAGAAAGAACGGTATATCTGGACCTTGATAGATAGCATTATCTTGAATAAGGGTCCTCACAGCTTCTATACCAGCCTCATGCGGTATACATGTGTATAAGCTAGTAACATCCGAGCTGCAAAGCAACGCCCCCTCAGGTAAATCACCAAGGGCTTGTAGCTGTAGCAGAAGGGATGTGGTGTCCTTTAAATAAGAACGGAGTGATTGAATACATGGGTTCAAAAAGGCATCTAAGTATACTGAGATGGGGTGATATAATGACCCTCTAGCAGACACTATAGGCCTGCCCGGTGGGTCCACCAACGTTTTATGGACCTTGGGGACCGTATAGAACAACGGGGCCTTAGGATGATCAATAGTAAGAGCCCTTACTGTATCTGCTACAATAAGGCCCTGTTCCTTAGATGTTAACAAAAAAGTATCCAGTTCCTTTTTGAATTCTTTGGTAGGGTCCATCGTGAGTCTCTTATACACCCCGACGTCTTTCAGTTGACGCTCACATTCTTTGATATATTCATCAAGGTTTAGAATCACAATGGACCCGCCCTTATCGGCTTTGCGAACCACTATGTCCGTTCGAAGGGACAAATCCCGCAGAGTGTTCATCTCCGATCTAGTGAGGTTAAGGTGGACCTGATCCAACTCGGAACTAGTGTTCTCAGTCTCCAGCATCCGCAAGAATGTCCTAATTGAAGGATTCAGGCTGGGGGGATCAAAGTTAGATCGCGGGGCTATCCGACGTAACTGTATAGGAATCTCAGACTCTGAGTGCTGGTCTGGACGTGTGTTAAAAAATTTGGTACCTTATCCCCTCGGGGCTTGAATGAGAACCTTGGCCTCCAGAGTTTTCTATGATGCCCTTAACCAGTATTTATTTATCTATTGCCATATAGTCTAAGGGCTTAACATGGATTACTTATCTTAAGCATTATATCATCTGCCCTAGCATTAATCCCCTTGGTCAGTAGCTTAGTCAGAAGAGACCCACACATGGTTTTGTGGGCCAGTACTTCAAATCCTTAGTGCACTTTAAAAGTAATGTACTCTAGCTATATATAGCCCTTATAACTTGTTGTTTTGTGTCTTTAATCCATTATCTACCAGCTGGTAGGAGAGTTATGCATTGTATTTTATAACTGTTATTATAATTGTTCGTATGTTTTTGATTTATCATGTAGATTTGTTTTTGTTGTCACGGTAACCGCAACACTGGCGCCGCAAGATGACATCACGGGTCGTCAGCACGGAGTAGCCGAGTATCCCCCGGCGCCCAGCGTGCGTACCGTCCGGTTGCCTAGGAGATGGAGACGCGGCGCCGCTGGATGACGTCAGGGGTGAGCGACGTGACTGAGCTGTTCGGCGTCTGGAAGTCAGCATGGCGGCGTGGAGCAGGTGAGTGACATTTGCACATGATTGTATGTTTGGGGTTGGGTATAAATGTTTGTCTCTTGTTCAGTTTGGGTTGTTAAGGCCCTGAGGACGGGGCTAGTCCCCGAAACATGTCGGATCTATTAAACTGATTTTCTACACATGCAACAGCCTGCTTGAGTGCCGCCCTCATTCTCCATTGTATTTATTGAGGACTCTGCCTCTGGGAGGGCACCGCAGCACTACAAATTGATTACAAGAGGAGTGCCGGGATCCTTTATATCTGTAACATTGGATGACTGTCCGCTGGATATCATATCTACCAAGGGCACTTATCCTGGCCAAGGCACCTCCTACTTTATTAGTGGCTCTTCACTCAGGACTTATTTTCATGTCAAGCTCCTTGCTTTTTTGATTTTAATTCACGTGGTGTGTCTACAGTTTTGCATACGTCCTTACCGCAGTGTAAGGTAATTGGCTGACACTTATTGAGTGAATTAATATGGATACCAATGTGGAAATTGACTCCACGTTGGAGCTTATACATAAGGATGCCAGCGAACGACTAAGTTTTTCTGATTTAGAGGCTAGTGCTATACTAGTAGAGAGACGGCTGGATGATGAACCAGTCAAGAGCACTTGTGATGAACTTTACAAGAAATGGCTGAGGTTGAAGCAGAGGGAAGTGGATTTCCTTTACCACGGAATTTCCCTATCCGACTACTACCGCAAAAACCTTATTCCACGCGGGTTCAGGATTCGCAACTCACCCACCATAGGGCGTTACAACACGGCTTTTTGCCGGCGGTGGGTTGCGATCCTGAACAAATGCTCTATGGACCTACTGTTATTGGTTGTGGAAGAGTCCACCAGGGAGCTTAATCTAGTAAAAGAACAACTGGTGCAGTTTGAGAGTGAACACAAGCCTGCACTACAACTGGATACCCAGACTGACTGGGTTTCAAAGCTAGGCACTCAAATTGAACAATATCGACAAGATCTAGTGCGCTTCAAAAAGGATAAACTTGTTACAGTACAGAGGGATTACCAACAAAGGCAAGTTTACCCCTGGCTGGGAGGTACCCGACCATCACACGACCACAAACAACCTAACTGGCGATCAAACTCACGCTGGCGAAGGGAACAACGCACGGGGGCCAGCACCTCTGCAAGCGACTCTGAAGGACCCTCTGGTAACACGTCTCAATCTGAAGGAGCCTTCCCTTTAGGCCATGGAGCACAGGGAATCCGCACTCGATCCAACCTCACCCCCCAACCAGGAAGAGGGAGAGGACGCGGAGGGCGAAACAAAATCAAAGGATCATTCGTTCAAAAACCGCCGAGAGCTTAAAAGAACTGGTTTTTAATCTATCTTCAGTACCATTAACAGATCA
Organism: Pseudophryne corroboree; assembly: GCF_028390025.1. Taxonomy (NCBI): domain Eukaryota; kingdom Metazoa; phylum Chordata; class Amphibia; order Anura; family Myobatrachidae; genus Pseudophryne; species Pseudophryne corroboree. Next base: position 568,878,479 of record NC_086447.1, on the reverse strand, counting down.
AGAATACCAGTTATTGGCGAAAGGACTATCTTTTGTGCCCACAGTTTTTCCGGACCCTTTGGAACAGAAAGTGGAATTACACAGATTAGGAAGAACTTTGAGGCGGCAGGAATTTTTTAACACACGTCCAGACCAGCACTCAGAGTCTGAGATTCCTATACAGTTACGTCGGATAGCCCCGCGATCTAACTTTGATCCCCCCAGCCTGAATCCTTCAATTAGGACATTCTTGCGGATGCTGGAGACTGAGAACACTAGTTCCGAGTTGGATCAGGTCCACCTTAACCTCACTAGATCGGAGATGAACACTCTGCGGGATTTGTCCCTTCGAACGGACATAGTGGTTCGCAAAGCCGATAAGGGCGGGTCCATTGTGATTCTAAACCTTGATGAATATATCAAAGAATGTGAGCGTCAACTGAAAGACGTCGGGGTGTATAAGAGACTCACGATGGACCCTACCAAAGAATTCAAAAAGGAACTGGATACTTTTTTGTTAACATCTAAGGAACAGTGCCTTATTGTAGCAGATACAGTAAGGGCTCTTACTATTGATCATCCTAAGGCCCCGTTGTTCTATACGGTCCCCAAGGTCCATAAAACGTTGGTGGACCCACCGGGCAGGCCTATAGTGTCTGCTAGAGGGTCATTATATCACCCCATCTCAGTATACTTAGATGCCTTTTTGAACCCATGTATTCAATCACTCCGTTCTTATTTAAAGGACACCACATCCCTTCTGCTACAGCTACAAGCCCTTGGTGATTTACCTGAGGGGGCGTTGCTTTGCAGCTCGGATGTTACTAGCTTATACACATGTATACCGCATGAGGCTGGTATAGAAGCTGTGAGGACCCTTATTCAAGATAATGCTATCTATCAAGGTCCAGATATACCGTTCTTTCTAACATTGCTAGATAAGGTCCTAAGAAGGAACTACTTTGTCTTCAATGGTCGTTTTTTCTTGCAACTTGCCGGGTGTGCGATGGGGTCCGCTGTGGCCCCGTCGTACGCAAACGCATTTATGCATCAGGTGGAAACCAAGATGTTCTACCTGGACCCTATTATTGAGTCTAAGTGTATTTACTTCAGAAGGTACATTGATGACCTGATAGTAATATGGCAGGGGTCTAGAGAGGAGTTGACCAACTTGTGGGAGGTCCATAATGCGACCCAGCATCCTGTACAATTCACATTTAACATTGATGATACCATGGTCAATTATTTAGACGTATCCATTACCATCAATCAGACGAAGTTGACAACATCCCTATTTGTTAAGACCACTGACAGGAACATGTTATTAGACTTTCGAAGTTTTCACCCTGGCTCATTGAAAAGGGGTTTACCCTTTTCTCAATTTATGAGGGTTAGACGCATCACGTCAGACCCTAATGATACTGTGATAGCCATGGACAACATGTTGCTTAAGTTTGCACAACGTGGTTACCCTTTAGGAGAATTAGAAAAAGCAAAAAGTAAAGCCCTTAGTGTTTCTCGGGAACAAGCATTAAGTCCCGCTACTAAATCTAGAAGCACTAACATTTCTAAACTGCCTTGGGTTACCAAATTTACTACGGCCACTAACAGAAAAATTAAAAAGGCCAAATCGTTATGGCCAATCATCCAGACGGATGGTGCCTTGTCATCATTGGCCCATACCGCTCTGTTACCTAGCTACACCAGGGGTCGAAACATTAGTGACCATATAGTTAAACTTGATGTCACCCAACTCACCAGTGTACAAGAAACCCACTTCCTGAGAACCAAATTGGGGTGCTTCAGGTGTTTAGGTTGCGCCACCTGTAACACCCTTATGACGGGAAACAGTTTTAATCATCCTCTAACCGGTAATAAAATTCCCATTAAACATCGCCTCACGTGCACATCCACTCATGTGGTGTATCTTTTGATTTGCCCATGCGGTTTAGCCTATGTGGGTAAGACCATACGCCAGTTTCGTGAACGTATGGCTCTGCATAGGAGTGGAATTAAAAAAGCACTAGAGAAGGGTCAGAGTGACCAACCTTTCGCTCGACACTGCTTAGAATTTAAACATGGAGTGGCTAGCATTAGGGCTATCCTAATAGACCATGTCCCTAAGACACTTAGAGGGGGTGACAGGGATCGCGCCCTATTACAACATGAATCTAGATGGATCCACAAATTAGGTACCTTATCCCCTCGGGGCTTGAATGAGAACCTTGGCCTCCAGAGTTTTCTATGATGCCCTTAACCAGTATTTATTTATCTATTGCCATATAGTCTAAGGGCTTAACATGGATTACTTATCTTAAGCATTATATCATCTGCCCTAGCATTAATCCCCTTGGTCAGTAGCTTAGTCAGAAGAGACCCACACATGGTTTTGTGGGCCAGTACTTCAAATCCTTAGTGCACTTTAAAAGTAATGTACTCTAGCTATATATAGCCCTTATAACTTGTTGTTTTGTGTCTTTAATCCATTATCTACCAGCTGGTAGGAGAGTTATGCATTGTATTTTATAACTGTTATTATAATTGTTCGTATGTTTTTGATTTATCATGTAGATTTGTTTTTGTTGTCACGGTAACCGCAACACTGGCGCCGCAAGATGACATCACGGGTCGTCAGCACGGAGTAGCCGAGTATCCCCCGGCGCCCAGCGTGCGTACCGTCCGGTTGCCTAGGAGATGGAGACGCGGCGCCGCTGGATGACGTCAGGGGTGAGCGACGTGACTGAGCTGTTCGGCGTCTGGAAGTCAGCATGGCGGCGTGGAGCAGGTGAGTGACATTTGCACATGATTGTATGTTTGGGGTTGGGTATAAATGTTTGTCTCTTGTTCAGTTTGGGTTGTTAAGGCCCTGAGGACGGGGCTAGTCCCCGAAACATGTCGGATCTATTAAACTGATTTTCTACACATGCAACAGCCTGCTTGAGTGCCGCCCTCATTCTCCATTGTATTTATTGAGGACTCTGCCTCTGGGAGGGCACCGCAGCACTACAAATTGATTACAAGAGGAGTGCCGGGATCTTTTATATCTATATATATATATATATATATATATATATAAAACACATTTACTGCGGCACTCAGGTAAATAACGTCATGAAACAGCCTGTTGAGCCAACGTTTCAAAGCATCCACTTTTTCGTCAGGGCACTGCTGATTGAAAACTAAGACCCTTTAGATGTTAACCTCCTGACAATGGCTAACGCTGTTAGTAAATTTCCTGGGAGACATATCATTTTATGGCCTTCCAAACGTCAAGAAGAAGAGATGGCTGAGTCCCCCCACGAATCTTCAGGACTGTCCTATCCAGTATTATCTGGAGTAGATGCCTCTCATGGAGAAAGTCCAACTTCCAATGGAGAAGGAACAGGAAAACAGTTAGATAATGTAGTACATAAAGTAGTGACCAAACTAGAGCAGTGACACTATGAAGGTAGTTACTGTAGGCTAAGACTCATCTCAGGCATTTTAAGTGTCCCCACTGGTGAAGAAGGTTTCATAGCATGAAAGAAGGCTGCCACTCAGCAGATTGAGGAATGGCATTCTCCCGACCATATAAAGAGACAGAAAGTTGTGGATAGCTTGATAGGATCAGCAATGGACATTATACGATACATGCAACAAGACGAAGTGATTCAAATGCTACAGTGAATGATTATTTAGATGCATTAGATCTTATGGCACTATACAGGATGTTAGTGATCATATTTCTTGTTTTAACAATACATTCCAGAAACCAGTAAAAAATTAACCAATTACATATATCGAATAGATAGTAACATAGTAAGATAGTTAATGAGGTTGAAAAGAGGCAAATGCCCATCAGATTTAACCTGTATTATGTATTAAGCTGAGTTCATTGTAATGTTCCTGCTGAAGTAAAGTTTTATGTCTAGTTATCAACTATAACTCATGTTCCTCCCAGATTATCAATGTCAATTTTTTAAATGCTATAACCTTGGATATCTTTTTCAGTCAGAAATGTATCTAATCCATTTTTAAATGCATTTACAGAGTCCGCCATTACCACCTTCTCTGACAGGGAATTCCAAATCCTTATTACCCAAACAGTGAAGAACCCCTTCCTACGCAACGTATGGAATTTTCTCTCCTCTAGCCTCAGTAAGTGCCTTTGTGTCCTATACAGAGTTCTTTTAATAAACAATTCCTCTGATAACTCTTTATAGTGTCCCTTTACATATTTGAAATTATTAATAATGTCTCCTCTTAGATGCCTTTTTTCTAGTGTATACATATTCAACCTAGTAAGCCTTTCCTCGTAATCCAATCCCTCTAACCCTTTAATCAATTTAGTAGCTCACCTTTGAACCCTTTCGAGTTCACAGATATCTTTTTTATAATGTGATGCCCAAAACTGAACACAATATTCCCTTGTCTCAAGTGCCCGTTTTATGCACGAAAGCACCTTACTTGCCCTTTTTGCTGCATTTTGACTTTGTATACTGTTATTAAGCCTATTATCTATGAGCAACCCCAAATCTTTTTACAATACTTTTGCCCCTAGATTTTCCCCATTTAATATGTAGGATGCAAGTTTGTTTTTAGTCCTGAAATGCATAACTTTGCATTTTTCTATATTGAACCTCATTATCCATTTAGACACCCAGATTTCAAGTTTAGATAAGTGATTCTGTAGAGCCTCCACATCTATTTCCAAATTAATTACCCTACACAGTTTAGTATCATCTGCAAAGATTGACACTGTGCTTTCCAGGCCTATTTATAGGTCATTGATAAATATGTTGAACAGTAGTGGCCAGAGTATGCACCCTAGAGGTATACCGCTGACTACTGGTGCCCAGCTGTAGGACATCCCATTGACCACTACTCACTGTACCCTGTTATCCAGTCAGTTACTTATCCATGTGCAAATACTTTCTCCTAGGCCAAGCTCCTTTTATTTGATGATCAGTCTCCTGTGAGGCACTGTATCGAGGGCTTTTGCAAAATCTAAATAGACCACATCCACTGCTTTTCCCTGGTCAAGATTGTTGCTCACTTCCTCATAGAAGCTAATGAAGTTAGTTTGACGTGATCTGTCCCTCACAAACCCATGCTGGTTCTTGCTAATAATCTTAGTGGTCTGCAGATACTCATGTATGCCATCCCTTAAAATTTCTTGCAATATTTTACCCACTATAGATGTCAAACTAACTGGTCTGTAGTTACCTGGATGATTTTTAGGTCCTTTTTTTAAATAATGGCACTACCTCAGCTATATGCCAATCCTTTGGTACCATGTCTGATCTAATTGAACTATTAAAAATCAAGTATACAGCTATTTGTGACCTAAGCTCCATAAGAACGCTATGGAAGTCCATCTGGGCCAGGTGATTTATTAATCTTAATTTTGCCTAGTCTCTCCCGGACTACGTCTTCACTTAAACAAGTATCTAGCCATGAATCATTGCTGTCACTATCGTTATGCACTACTCCCACTGTCAGTTCTTCTCAGGTGAACACTGATGAAAAAAATGTGTTCAGTATTTCAGCTTTTATTTCGTCATCATTTATCAATACTCCAAATTCATCATTTATTGGACCTATGTTCTCCTTTTTTAACCATTTACTGTTGATGTATTTAAAAAACTTTTTAGGATTGGTTTTGCTCTCTGTAGATATTTGCTTTTCGTTTTCAAATTTAGCTGCTCTTATTGCTTTTTTGCTTCTTTTATTGCATTCCTTGTAGTACTGGAATGACTCCTCCTTTCTATTAGATTTAAATGCTTTGAAAGAACGCTTCTTTTAGCCATTTCTTCCTTGACCTTCTTATTAAGCCACATCGGTTTTAGTTTAATACTCCTGCGTTTGCTGCCCATGGGAATGAATTTGTCAATATTGCTATTTAACAATCCTTTTAATGCATCCCACATTTACGTAGTGTTTTTGCCATGAAACAAATCTTCCCAGTCAATGTCATTAAGTGCACCTCTCAGCATATTGAAGTTAGCCTTCCTAAAGTTAAATGTTTTGGTTGATCTCTTGTAGTGATGTTTCTTGAAACTGATGTCGAATGTGATCATATAGTGATCACTGTTACCCAAGGTCTCCTCAACTTTAGTGTTTTATATAATGTCCACATTATTAGTAATTACTAGATCCAGAGTAGTTTTACCTCTAGTTGGGTCCTTGACTAATTGAGACATGTAGTGATCCTTTAACGTATTTAAAAACCTGTTGCCCCTAGCTTTAACACATGAATCGTTACTCCAGTTTATATCAGGATAATTAAAATCCCCAATCACTAGGTTGTCCCCTAATCCCGCAGCCTTTTCAATTTGCTGCAAGATTTGTTCTTCCTCATGTATGCTAATATCCGGCTGTTTGTAGAATGTACCTATGACTAGCTTTTTTGCATAAATAGCCCCACTTGAGATTTCAACCCATAGTGACTCAACATTATCTCCAGTCCCCTCGTAAATAACCTGCTTTAAGTATGGTTTAAGAGATGGTTTAACATAAAGACATACACCTCCTCCTCTTTTGTTAGCCCTGTCCCTCCTGAAAAGAGAATACCCCTCCAAGTTTGCAACCCAATCATGAGAGTTGTCCCACTATGTTTCCGTAATACCTATAATATCATACTGAGCCTTTGATGCTAACAATTCCATTTCCCCCATTTTACCTGCTAGGCTTCTTGCGTTCGCAAGCATACATTTTAGTTTAGTATTTCCCTTCTCTGTTTGTTTTTTTAAGGGTATCCTATCATTGTTTACAAGTACCTCCCTAGAGTTACTCTTACTGCCAGTTCTTCTCATCTCTCCCTCTCCTCCCCATCATACTTACTATTCCTTTTGATCCACCCATTTAGTCCATCTAAACTCTCCACCCTGACATAAGTATTTTCCATTATGTTACTTACATCATTTTCCCTTATGCTACTTACATCAATTTCAATATGCTGTTATAATGAACCACACATTTACCTCTCTGATCTCCCTCTGCCTCCCTGGCACAGGTAATATTTTGGAGAATATTACTTTAGATGTCCTTGCCTTTAGTTTCTGGCCTAAATACCTATAATCCCACTTACCACTTACCACTAACTTTGTTGTTGGTGCCAACATGCACCGAGACTGCCAGGTCCTTCCCAGCCCCTCCCAACAATCTTTCTACCCTGTCCACAATGTGCAACACCTGAGCACCCAGGAGACAACATACCATACAGTGATCATGATCCTGGTAGCAGATTGCCCTATCTGTCTTCCTGATGATAGCATCCTCTACCACCACAATCTGCCTGGGTACCTCTCTCTCTTTCATCCCATCTGTGCCAGAGAAACCACTCCTATGGTTGCTAGAGCGAACAGTCTCCTCTGGCTCCTTCATTTCCTTGCTATCATCCACCAAATTTTCATCCAATCAGGTGGCTTTGTTCGGGTTTGAAAGTTCAGAGATGTCATGCCCCCCCTTTTTCTTCCTACTAACAGTGACCCAGCTAGCTACCTGATTATCCTCATCTACCAGTGTGTCCCCCAGCAACTCCTCCACTTTGCTCGAGATTGCTATATAAGATAGTGAACCAAGGAAGCATCCAGAGAAATTAGATAAATACCAGATGGATGAAGCAATTATTAAGAGGGGTCTTAACATCTGATTGAGTAGCTTGAATGTTTTGGTGTTCTGGCCCTAGACCCAAGACATTGTCACTTACTGAAATAATTAGGGAAGTGTCCCAGGAAGAATCTTAGTTTAAGTCCCAAAAAGATGCATAAAAAAGTGAAAGTAGTTAGTTCAATTTACAAATCCTACTAAAAAAGAAGATATGATATTAATGATAATGGAAGATCAATACAAGAAAATAGACCAGCTGCAGATGTAGCCATGCTCATCATCTTGTTAGGAGTGACCACTTGCATGTCTAAGGAACACATACCTTAGATGCGCATGTTCCTCATTTGCAATAAATGGGTTGGCTAAATATGCAGTTTGGCACAGCTAGGTGTGGGCGCGTTTGCTGCAGATGTAGTGAAAATGAGCATGGCTACATCTGTATTTGCTGTTCAAAGTAAACCTATAGCATTAAGCATATTACCAAGTAATACTCCAATTTCCAATGCCATCAAGTCTAGACATGGTGGTAGATTTGGTCATTAGGTAGTTTATTGTCCCCAAAATTTGAAATCTCTTAGAGTCAACTCCAATAACCTCTCACCCAAGGGATCCACTTCAGGAAATGGAAGGGGGAGGCCTATGACCTCCTCATTGGTCACCCCATTAATAGTAGTAAGTGCAATGGAGAGTGCTCAATGGAGCTGTTCAACTCCTGAGGGACCAATGGGATCTATCCCACTGATTAAAGCTTGCATTAATGGACATCCTTGTGAGATCTTATTATATAGTAGGTCCCAAGTTTCCATAATCTATGAACCATGGTCTCACAAAGATTTGTCTTATATACATCTCCAACCATTAACTGAGTTGGTGATATGGGGTCAGTCAGAACAGAGGTAATCCTATTTAGGATATGTGGTGGTGTCCCTTGAGTTTAATGAGATATTATTGGAGTGAAGGAGAAAAGAATACAAACATGTGGAAAGAAGAGCTGTGTGTAGTAATAGCAAAATTTCCAGACATCCCAGTACATATGATCCAATACAAACCAGGGAAAGGTAACATACTAAGGTATCATAGCCAGCACCTATTGGAGCTGATGTGAGATGTCCAAATGCAGAATTTAATCCAGACTCCTTAGAGCCTAATTGGCAGACTTTTGGTAGACTTAGACCTAGTCAATTATATTATATATTGTATTGTGTTTTATATATATATATATATATATATATATATATATATATATCCCAAAAACTCAGCACTCAATTTCTCGCATGCAATAATGCATAATTGATATATGCTACCCTGTCTCTTGATTACTGCTCCTGTATAAGCCCTGCTTCTGCTGCAAACTGTACACATGTACTATATATATATATATATATATATATATATATATATTTAGATATATATATATAGATATATATATAAACAAATCTAGAAAACCACAGCACTCACCACCCCAGAAGCGGGGTGCAATATCAGCACTCACCACTCATAGGGTGGGGTGCATGCAGCCCATGGCCACCAGCCCAAATATATACAAACAGAAAGTTCAGCACTCACCATAGCAAGCTCACTTATCCTCACAACATCAATAAATAAATGATGGGGGTTTAGTTAGTGAATTGGCCAATGCACGGAAGCCTGCATACCGCTCGCCAAGGTACCCCACCTTCATGCAGGTCCTACACTATCATAAATTCTCAAAAATTAAAACCTGGCAACTGTATCACACATAATATACTGCACACATGCCCACTAGGTTTAATGTGTATCTGCCATGCATCTTATGGCTTTTAAAAGGTACACTAGTCACCTGACACTGGCTGATAAATTACTAAGGAGCAGCTGACACAGGTTTAGAACAAGTGAGATTACACAGGGGTGCATGAAAAGGCCTGTGACCATGGTTAATAAGAGTTAACCAAAGATTAACCCCGTAACATACAAACAAATCTAGAAAACCACAGCACTCACCACCCCAGAAGCGGGGTGCAATATCAGCACTCACCACTCATAAGGTGGGGTGCATGCAGCCCATGGCCACCAACCCAAATATATACAAACAGAAAGTTCAGCACTCACCATAGCAAGCTCACTTATCCTCACAACATCAATAAATAAATGATGGGGGTTTAGTTAGTGAATTGGCCAATGCACGGAAGCCTGCATACCGCTCGCCAAGGTACCCCACCTTCATGCAGGTCCTACACTATCATAAAGTCTCAAAAATTAAAACCTGGCAACTGTATCACACATAATATACTGCACACATGCCCACTAGGTTTAATGTGTATCTGCCATGCATCTTATGGCTTTTAAAAGGTACACTAGTCACCTGACACTGGCTGATAAATTACTAAGGAGCAGCTGACACAGGTTTAGAACAAGTGAGATTACACAGGGGTGCATGAAAAGGCCTGTGACCATGGTTAATAAGAGTTAACCAAAGATTAACCCTGTAACATACAAACAAATCTAGAAAACCACAGCACTCGCCACCCCAGAAGCGGGGTGCAATATCAGCACTCACCACTCATAAGGTGGGGTGCATGCAGCCCGTGGCCACCAACCCAAATATATACAAACAGAAAGTTCAGCACTCACCATAGCAAGCTCACTTATCCTCACAACATCCTTGGCGAGCGGTATGCAGGCTTCCGTGCATTGGCCAATTCACTAACTAAACCCCCATCATTTATTTATTGATGTTGTGAGGATAAGTGAGCTTGCTATGGTGAGTGCTGAACTTTCTGTTTGTAGATATATATATATATATATATATATATATATATATAATATACACATCCAGCAATAAACAGCACTCTGAGGCAGCATCAATTCAAAAAAGTCAGTGTATTCCTGGTCAACGTTTCGGATCCCAAAGCTCCGTCATCAGGACAAAGTAGTCAGTATTTACTCTGCACAGAAACAAATTAACCCACCCAAATCTAACTCTCTCTGCAAATGTTATATCTGCCACACCGGCAGTGCACATGGTTTTGCCCAACTTCTAACAAATTTGCTGCTGTGATCAACTCTGAATTATCCCCTATGTCCTTTATGTTTACAGGTAATACACATGAATGGACGTTTATGCTTGAAACCGGAAAAGATTTGTGAGTTGCAACCAGCAGCCACAAGGCCCTCGAGGCTTGAGAGATGACTGCACTGGAGGTGTTGAACCTGCTGACGAAGGGGATGACAAGCTACTGAATTTTAGTTTTACCTATCATAAGTTTTCTTCTGGGGATCAACAGGACTTCCCTCTTTTGTTTAAGTAAAGTATTGTCATAGCCTCTTCACAGAAACTTTTTTTTTTATTATTATTATTATTATTATTATTATTTTATTTAGTATTGTCTAGTTCTGGTTTCAATGTGGTGCGGTCACTAATGATTCTTGAAATCCTTAACATTTATGATCTAGGGGAACCTATTTTAAGGGCTCTCGGATGGTGACTATTCGCCTTTAGAAGTGTGTTTTTGTTTCTGTATGGTAAACGGTCCAGTACGTATTGTGCCATACACTATTGATACTTGTACATCTAGATAATTGATGGAGGACTAGCTGAATTAATCACATCAGAAACATAAAGATTTGAGAATCACAATGTCTCTAAACACTTCAAGGAATCACACCAATCAGACCCATCCAACCTGTTTTTTATAGCTATAGATAATCCATTAAAAACTTGGAGAGGAGGAGACCACAGTAGGACTCTTGACAGGCAAGAAATGAGATGGCTATTTAGCCTGAAAACCATGACACCAAAGGGGCTTAATATAGAATTCAGCAATAGCATCCTCATTGGTTAAACTGCACATATATTAGATACTGTACCTCAGTCAGCTGAGATAGTACATCCATCCAACTGTGTAAATCCACTGCTACAAATGAACTGAACTATAATAAAAACTGACAGAAATATTTAAGTGATAAATGGATTACAACACCAGTGTGTATTTTAATAATATCATGTCCAGTATGCCCCATGTCATATGGAAAAAATGACTGGCACACATTTATTTAAAATGGGCCTGCTATGATCAGTATAGAAATATGGCAGTCAAATACCTAGGACACTCCCACCTATTACAGGATAGGAGGACTATAAACAAACACCCACTGGACACAGTGAGTATCTTTGACATAGACCGCACAGGCTGAAATGTGTTGGTAATGTACAACACCACGAATTTAACAGCAACATTGGGACCCCTCATCAAGGAAGCCCATCAGACACCCCAGAACATTGCCTGCACTAACACTCCTTGCTGGCCAGTGAGTAGAGCAGCCAGAAGTAAGTGCTGCAATGGGGACCAGAAGTAGCACATACACACTGGATCGTGACTTCAGATTTCCAAGCAGCACCCGGGCAAGTCCCCTATGGCCACCAGCAGGGAGGATACCAGTGCACCCCAGCAACACCAGGCATTGTTGGGGGACTGTGGTGAAATAGTGTAGTGTACTGTATTTCTCTGTGTGTTCACAGTAATTTCTGTCCATATCAGTATCTATGTTTCTGTTTTGTACAACAAAAAACCCTGTTTTTACAATCAGGTAGATAAAACTCCACACAGAAAAGGGGCATTTACAGCTAGAGCCATTTATTTGCTCAGAAAATTATCCACTAGAGTAATTCAATTGCATTATTTGGTAAAAGGAACCATTGGTCTAGAGAACCATCTCACCAAACCACTTAGAATTGGAGCCACATACTGTAAATGTACAGTATATGCAAGTTTGAAATCACAGTGCCAATGCCATCTATCACCTTTTCTGTGGTAATACTGCCTGTTAAGGATAAAAAGCAGATCAAAATTCACCACTCTGCTCTTATAACCCAATTGCCTGCCTTGTAAGCAAACACATATAAACTCCACACATAAATGTGTCAATTTATACTTGAACACCCTCCATTGCTCATATCTACAACAGTTTCAAGTTGTCAAAATAGAGCATATACAAATTCCAATTTTGGATTCTTGTTTATTTATACAAAATTATAGATTTCTTACACCTATATGTACACTCTGTGGGGTGTTTTGTAGAGAAGCCACATCTCTCATCAGTATTTAATGAGATTATTCACCTTTGAGAGATATTCTACTGTTCTTTTATATGTTATGTTTTCACAATAGAGAGATTAGCAGAAATATTGTTTGCTATACTTCCTATATTGGATTGGATTTAACCTATCAATCTGTCGCATTTTGCCTAGATGTGTTTGTATTTTTAATTTGAATTATTAAAAGCTATATTTTATCTACATAAAATTTTAAATAAAGATTATAGTCCTTTTTGTCTCTTTTTCTCTACGCAGATTTATATTGCTCTTGTTGTGAGTCAAGCAATGGGTTAACCTGGAAAAGGAGACGAGAGCGAGAGCAGATCGAGTATTGGTATATTTGTATGAAATAAATGGTTTACAAGAAATTGATCATATTATTAAAATATATAAATCTATTCTTGAATTAAATTTAAAAAAAAATCACACAATAGATACTTGGATTCAAATCTGAATAGCTACTATGATATGCAGTTACTTTATCCCTACACCACAAAACCTGTAGGTGAAAATTTGCTGTCTTTTGATTCCTACATAGTAAAAATGAATTTAAGCTTACCATTTATCTATTAGATTTCAGAAACTGAAAACAGTTTTACACAATCGCTAGTGTCCAATGATGATAGCATTTACAGTAGGACCAGTATGTGTAGGGAAAGTCTGCAGTACATTTTATAAGCCTGTCTACAGTATCATTGTATAGGATCTTCATATCAGACTTTCTGCTTACACAGCTGCAGAATATTGTAGTTTTCTGAAAATGCCACCTTATTAATATTATTATTATTATTATTATTATCCTTTATTTATATGGACCCACAAGGGTTCCGCAGCACCCAATTACAGAGTACATATGCACATAATCAAAACAGGAATCATAATCAAAACCTGCTGCCTGAATAGTGGTACTGCACTATATTTCAGCCTCTTTACACATGGCCCGAGAAATACATCTTGGCAGAGAAGATTATCTCGTGCCATGAATGGCAGGCCATGGCACCATTTTCAGAAAGGTAAATGTGGACACATTTGTATGTTAAAATTATTCAATTCCAATACTATGGAGAGACAGTTTTTAGTATACTGTATGTGAGAAATTATTAGCGAGTTTACCGAATGTTATGGAATAATAAATATAGTTTATAAATAATTAAGCAACAGTGTACTTAATATAATAATGTATTATTTACTGAATAATAAACAGCCTACATACAGTAGCCTACATTTATATGGTTTGGCTTCTTTATCAGCACACATAAAATGCTACAGCAGCTCCAGAATATGAAGACATAGTACGTTTGACAACTTGTCTAAGCTACTATAAATCTATGCTACAAGCTACAGTAATATAAATCTTGTATCAGTTTGGATCTGAACTTTTGGTAAGTACTGTAACAACAATTAAAAAAAAAAAACCACTGATACTACTACTGTATTTTAATGGCACAAAAATACTATTCAAACTTAAGTTGCCACCAATATTCTTTTAAAATATGAAATATGAAAGATGTACTACGTGTTTATGCAAAGAGGAAACAAGTTTGTATTGAAGTTCAAAAAATCTGTGATTCATGCATACAGTTTAGTTAGTCATCTATTGTATACTGTACAGTATATGATAGGGAATATAGATTCTAACATGGGCTTAAGTATAGTGGGTGCTTGGTGTGCCATTGCTATGGGCCAAAGAGGCTTAGAGGGGTCTGGACCCAGGATATAAAGTTGTATACTAATTTCCCAGATTTGCCTGCTAAGCAATTGGGTATGATCCATTGTCCAGCTTGAATTGTGTGACATTACATTTTCAGTGAGAGGAATGTGTAGTGGATGTTAGAATGGTAAGGAGGCACTGTATTGTGGCATAATTTGAACTGGAGACCACTGTAATGTTGCACAAAATGAAGTGGAGAGCACGGTAATGTGTCATAATCTGATCTGCTCATTGTAATGTGGAGGGCACTATAATATTACATAATATGAACTGGTGCACTGTAACATGGCATAATTTGAACTGGGGACACTGTATGTCATAATGGGAATTGGGGATACTGTGTGGAATATGTACGGGCAGCCCTATAATGTGACATCATGTATACCTGGACACCACTATGGTTCACAAAATAAACTATAGTATTATGGGGCATAACATTAATAACAGCTGCGGAGCAGTGTCTCTCAAGAAGCACTATAGAGAAAATTTCCAAGAATGTGCGCAATAAAACCATCAGGTGCAGCTGGACTATGTGCTAGAGAGGCAATCCACAACCACTCAAAAGATAGATTAAAATTTTAACTGGAAGCACACAGAACATATAGCGCACTCAGAGATAACATGCAACCATATACAGATATTTCATAATAGAGTAAAAAACAGGATTCACCCTTCTTTTTAATAACTTGAATGTATCGACTTGATATATTCCAACATCCAATAACGAATCTAAAAAACAAGTGTTTCTCTTGCCACACAGGACAGGTGAGTTTGAGAGAAACACATAATAAACAAATATAGTGTAGTTATTTTTCAAAAACCATTCATTCAAAATTCCAAATGTACACTTACAAACGTAAGTAAAATCACAGCGTGTATAGAAGTATCCAGACAGGCAAAACTGCTCCCAGGTGATTATATCTTCTTTTTAACCGGTCTTTCAACACCAACCTAAGAGGACCAAACCTCTAATCCCTGGACACTTTGCAGTGTACCCAAGTTAAAGAGGGATAAGAATAATAGTGCAGCAGTTCTTAATTAAAAATAACAAGATTTAATACTGATTGCACTTACAAACACATATGAAATGCCAGCATGAAAAAGTACTCCAAAAGAGGCAAATTGTAGACAAACAGGGCTTCTGTCACCTTCCAAGATGGAACAAAGATGGGAAAAGGGGGATGAAGTCCGGAATTCCAGCCCCTCAGACAGCGTTTTCTGATGTCCGGACATCAGGAACTGCTGTCCCAGGGGCTGGAATTCCAGACTTCATCGCCCTTTTTCAGGGCCCTGGGATGGTGGCTATTATGACGTAAAAGAGTATTTTTCTCTGTTGGTTTGTAATAAACCTCTGTGCTAATTGCATTATCGGTCAAACATACCTTAACGTCTAAATAATTAATAGACCTAAAATCACTTTGTGCCGTGATCTTAATCGGTGATGGTCTATCATTAAGGGCCACAACTAAAGCATCAAAACTGTCTTGTCCCCCAGTCCATAAAATGAAAATGTCATCTATATATCTAGAAAAATAAAAAATATGTTGACTAATCTCTACGTTATTGAAAAACATTTCCTGCTCCTCCTGAAACATGAATACGTTGGCGAACGATGGGGAGACATTGCTCCCAATCACACATCCACTTATTTGGCGGAAAAATTTCCCGTCAAATAAAAAGTAATTCCTGATAAGTGTCAACTCCAACAACTGTAAAAACAAGCCCACATCAATCGATGACACATTCTCTCGAATCAAGAAAGATTTCATGGCTGCTTGTGTAGAGGCTACAAATGTCAATTGTGCATAGTAATGTGCCTTCTGGAACCTTTCCCACAGAATTGAGTTGAACCAGGAAAGAGGTAGTGTCCTTGATGAAATATCGTTGCTGCTCTATTAGAGGCTGGAGGATACTGTCCAGAAAAACTGAAACTGGTTGGTACAAAGACTGCTGTGCAGAGATTATAGACCTGCCTGGAGGTCTGGTCGAACTCTTTGGTACCGTGAAATAGACCGGTACCCTTGGGTATTCTTGCTTTTTCTGGACAGTATCCTCCAGCCTCTAATAGAGCAGCAACGATATTTCATCAAGGACACTACCTCTTTCCTGGTTCAACTCAATTCTGTGGGAAAGGTTCCAGAAGGCACATTACTATGCACAATTGACATTTGTAGCCTCTACACAAGCATACTGCATGCACAGGGCCTGGCAGCCATGAAATCTTTCTTGATTCGAGAGAATGTGTCATCGATTGATGTGTACTTGTTTTTACAGTTGTTGGAATTGACACTTATCAGGAATTACTTTTTATTTGACGGGAAATTTTTCCGCCAAATAAGTGGATGTGCGATGGGGAGCAATGTCTCCCCATCGTTCGCCAACGTATTCATGTTTCAGGAGGAACAGGAAATGTTTTTCAATAACGTAGAGATTAGTCAACATATTTTTTATTTTGCTAGATATATAGATGACATTTTCATTTTATGGACTGGGGGACAAGACAGTTTTGATGCTTTAGTTGTGGCCCTTAATGATAGACCATCACCGATTAAGTACACGGCACAAAGTGATTTTAGGTCTATTAATTATTTAGACGTTAAGGTATGTTTGACCGATAATGCAATTAGCACAGAGGTTTATTACAAACTAACAGAGAAAAATACTCTTTTACGTCATAATAGACACCATCCCAGGGCCCTGAAAAAAGGACTTCCTCGTTCCCAACTGATCAGGGCGGCTAGAATCACTAGTGATAGTAGCAAGTTAGATGAGGTTCTTACCACAGTGGTAAAGCGGTTTGTAGCACGAGGATATAGCCGTGCGGAATTGCTACAATGCAAGCAGGAGGTATTATCTATGTCAAGACAGGCCATGTTGGAGCCTAAGAATAAAATAGATCAAAAAGTCCTGCGATTCATTACGAACTACAACACCTCCTGTCCAGTGGTTCCCCGAGCCCTCAAGGCTTTATGGCCCATAGTATCCTCGGATACTAGTATACCTACGTTTAAGAATAGACGTCCCCTCACATGCTTCACTAGAGGAAAAAATATCAAAGATTACGTGGTACATGCTGATATAACAGGGTTTAACACCACCACAGCAACCAATTTTCTGTCTTCTCTTCCAGGTTGTTATCGCTGCCTGGGGTGCAAGACATGCGAGCATCTACAGGCAGGGTCCTCTTTTGTGTCCAGTACTACGGGCAGGACATTTAAAATTAGACATGTTCTTTCCTGCACTACAACACATATTATTTATGTAATCACCTGTCCTTGCCAGTTACAATATGTGGGCAAGACTATACGCAATGCTAGGGAAAGATTTGCGATGCATAGATCAGCGGTCAAGGGTGCCCTCATGGGCAAGGTGTCTGATCAGCCGGTGGCCAGGCACTATGCCGAAAGCAAACATACATTAAATGATCTGAAGTTTCAGAACATTGATCATGTCCCGAAATCGATAAGAGGAGGCGATAGAGGAGGTCAATTGTTGCGCATGGAGGCTAGATGGATGTTCCCTCTTGGTACTATTAGGCCAGCAGGATTAAATGATAAGATATTATGGAACACGTTCTAAGGGGTTTTGGTATCTCTGCATGCTTGTCTAGTCCATGCAGTTCCTCGGGTTGGCTTTTGTTGCAGGGCATCAGGAATTACTACAGCAGTAGTTGGCAGGGAGCGAGATAATGCAAATGGTGCTTTGTTTGTATATCTCGTATATGTTATATTAAGTATTTTTTGTTACAGATGTAATGCCTCACGGAGGGGGAGGTACAATGTTCAGACAGTTGTGTACCGATCCAATGTTTTTAAATATTTTAGACATCACTGCATTTCTTGTATACACTAGATTTTACAAAATATTTGTATAACTGTGTTGCATTTCAGCCCCGTGGTGGACCGGCGCCGTGGACCTTGTTGCATGGTAACACGGGTTGCCATGGTGACCTCACTGTTCCCAGTTTCCAGGATGTCGTCGCGGCTAGATCCAGGGTACGGAAGTACGTCACAGCATTGGTGAGCCGGGCCGGGAGCGTGTGCCAGCCCTGAGGCCGGGAGCTCGTCCCGTTCGCGGGTCTTCAACTGTATAAAGGTATGTTATTTTCACTGTTTGTTCACTTCACCTTGACAAAGGGGCGCTGTAGCCCCGAAACGTTGCACATGGAGTGATCCATTAAAGTACATTTTGCACCTTATTGCTAAGACCAGACTCTGAGTGCTGCCGCCTGCTAGGAGTGGTAACTATACAAAGTTTGTTCCGGAGGGCACCTGAGCATCATGTTTTAAGTAACAGTGAGTGCCGATTCTATTGGGGTATATATATATATATATATATATATATATATATATACACAAAGGAGCAATGAAACATTCAGCGGCACTCGAGGTCTTTTTCAATAAACAACTGTATTCAAAAGTCACATCATGAAGCCAACGTTTCGGGACTAACACGTCCCTTTGTCAAGGTGAGTAACAACCAAATAAACCAAAGTGACATACCTTTATACCAAATGGAGAACAGAAATCCCCATGTGTGCTAGTGTAGCAGACGCTGCCCGGCCGCGGGACCCAGCGTCTTCCGCTGACGTCATCAAGAGGCGGCCGCCGGTGCCATAGCAACCATCGGCGCAGGCGCTCACTGTGTGACGTGCTGTATAGAAACAGAGTGCAAATGCTAAGTTACAGATATCCCACCACCTGCGCCTGTACTAGCCACTGTCAGACCGTAGCTTGCATGTACTTACACGTGCAAAGCTTAGCAAATATATTAAATCCATTCTGGGACTGTAAACAAACGATTATTCATTGGTGAAAGTAATGTATGTGTGTATGTGTGAATAGGGCGCCTGTAAAGAGTGTGAAGAAGTGTCTTGTGTGTTTACTCTCGGTTAGAGGGGCAGAAGGCTGATGTGTGGCAAAAAATAGATGAATGCTAGACTGTGAACGGAAACAAAGAAAAGAAAAAGACTGATATGGAAAAAAGGGAAAAAATCAGATAGAAAGAAACGAAAGGGAAAGTGATGTTAGTTGAATGGCTAAATGTGAGTGTACCATGGTCTGGCTAAATGGCTGACAGGTGACATGAAAAAGAAAAAGAAACAGAAACCAGTGACAAATATTAAAGGAATAAAAGGAGTTAGAGAAATGGCTGTGTAAATAGTGGAAGATAAGATTAATTCCAGAAACTGCAAGAAGAGCCCAAGGGGTCATGAATAGGGAGTAGCAGGAAATACAGAGTATATTAAATAAGCATAACAAAGTCTGACAAATTGAGTAGTTCCATCTTTTCTGGTTGAAAATTAATCTTGGTGCGTGGTTCAATTCTTAGTCTTAAGTAATAAATGCTGCTCTGTAGCTGACCTGAAGCTAGAACTTCACTTGTGTATGAACAGGTTCCATGGCATCAGTTCATTCAGGCCTTTGGGGTTGATGGTATCCAATTTGTAGATCCATTTGGCTTCAATGCACATCAATTTTCTTTCCCGATCTCCACCTCTTATGGATTTAGCCACATGATCAATTATATAGTGTTTAAAATTGTTGACAGTGTGTCCTTTTTCAGCTAAGTGTCTCGCTACGGATTGGTCCGAAGGCTTTCCAGATAGTGCCTATTTTATGGCAGACCTGTGAAGGGCCATCCTCTCTCTCACAGTTCTAATTGATTTGCCTACATAATACAGGTTGCATGGGCATATTACCAGATACACAATAAAAGAAGAAGTACATGTGAGAACATGCTGAATTTGAAACAAGGTATCTTTATGAGGATGTTTGAATTTAGGACCTGTTAACATGTGAGTGCACGTGGTGCATTTAGGGCACTTGTAACAGCCTGGTGGTCTAGATAAGAATCCCCTAGGGCGCTCAATGTTAGACCTAAAGCCTGTAATGTCCGTATGGACTACAATGTCTTTAACGTTGTGACCTCTTGTAAAGCAGGGCATGGGGCGTCTGTCCCTGAAGGTGGGTAAGGACTTGTACATAGAGACAATAGGCCACAAGGCCCTAGAGGCCCGGGGAATAACTGCACTAGCAGTGTTATGTTTGGTTATAAACGGTATAATATTCTTCTTGTCTTTTTCCTTGGTCCTCATTAAGCTGTCCCTGGATATTAGTAGTACTTCTCTCTTTTGTTGTAATAGTAATTTGCGGTCGTATCCACGTTGGAGAAATTTGTTAATGAGTTGGGAGAAAATAAAGGTGAGGAAAAAGGGTAGGGTGAACTAGGAGAGACCTGGGAGAGCTACTTGAAATTTAGCATACCACGGTGTCCAAACGCTGTGGAATTTATCCACTGTGTTGTTCATCAAGGAGGAAAGGTATTCCATCTTCGCTACAAACCAAACACGATTCATAAGTTCAGGATGGATTGGAGGGGTGGGAAGTTTCCATGATTTAGCAATCTGGAGTTTAGATGCACAGGCTATATGCATAGCCAGTTTGTTTTCAGGCTTGGATAGCTGACAGGCTGGGGCACACATGAGCAGTGTCTCGGGGGGGGGGGGGGGGGGGGCAGTCCGGAATAAGCGACTGAATAAGGATACGGACTATTGACCAGAAAGAGGCTATCTTCGGGCAGCTCCACCAAATATGAATATACGAGCCTACTTGACCACATTGGCGCCAACAGAGGTTAGACGTGTTCGGATATATTTGGTGTAAGCATTCAGGAACCAAACACCAGCGTGCATAGACTTTGTAGGAGTTCTCCTTAATGGAGATGCTAACATTTAGAAATATTCAATCGAACAGATTCCCATACATCATCATCTAGGGAGGTCCCCAAGTCAGTTTCCCATGCAAGTTCATGTGCTGTGCGTGGAGGCGAAACTGGAGACAAAATGGACTGATACAAAATAGAAATAATGCCTCGATCCGTGGAACGGTACATGCAAAGGCGCTCCATCGGAGTCGGGACATTAGGAAGAGGCATTGTCCTAGTAGAGGACATCACAAAATTTCGAATTTGAAGGTATTGATAAAAATATGAAGTCGGGAGAGAGTGCTGTGTTTGAAGGTCTGCGAATGATTACGGTACATTGTTATGAAGTAGATGATGAAAGCAGGAGATGCCTGCTCTAGACCAGTTGGAAGCAAAAGGATAGGATCGGCCCGGGGTGAAGTAGGGGTTGTTCCATATGGGAGTTAGGGGAGAGGGATGTGTGTGAAGTGAAAGTTTAGATTTTAGTGAGTCCCACACCGATAAAGTTAGGGATATTGTTGGCACTGACTGAATGGTTTTAGGTCTGTGCAAGCGAGGGAGCCATGGAAGATGAGAAACTGAGTCGACCTGAGCCAAGTCACTCTCCAAGTCCACCCATCTCCTCGTGTGTCGTGGAGAATGCCAGGCAACTAGTTGGCTGAGTGCCGTGGCATAGTAGTATCTCAATAGCGAGGGAAGGCCCAAACCACCACACGTAGAGCTCTGCTGGAGAGTCTCCCTACGCAATCGTGGCTTCTTATCATTCCAAATGAATTTACATTATTGGGTCTGGAGGGAAGATAAAATCCGGAGAGGGACTGGAACAGGGAGAGTCTGGAAGAGGTATAAAATCTTGGGGATGACGTTCATATTAATAGCATTAATCCTGCCAATCCAAGAAATGAAATGTTTTTTCCATCCTAAGATGTTTTGAGATATCCCCTTAAATAAGGGAGGAAAGTTTGCGTCATAAAGAGAATGGTAAGATTTGGTAATATGCACCCCCAAATATTTAATGGTGGTATGACGCCATGCAAAAGGGAAGTTGGATTTCAGAAGATTCAGCGTGTTGAGAGGGATGTGTAATGGGAGAGCCTCTGACTTGTCATTGTTCACCTTATATCCAGAGAGGTCCCCTTAGAGAGTTAATTCTTTGAAAAGGTTGGGTAGGGAAATTAACGGGCTAGTGAGGGTAAGGAGGACGTCATCCGCAAAAAGGGAAAGTTTGTAGTGTGAGTCTTTGATAGAAAAGCCCGTAATGTCCGGGTTAAGACGGATGCGACAAGCAAGAGGTTCGATTATCAGAGCGAAGATAAGAGGCGACAGGGGGCATCCTTGTCGTGTACCATTGGTGATGGCAAAGGAGTCTGAAAGAATTCCGTTTGTTAGGACAGAAGTGGAGGGGTTGTAATAGAGTGCTGAAATGGCTTGGAGAAATTCCCTGTGAAAACCAAAGCTACGGAGTGTTTGATCGAGAAAAGCCCACGAAACCCTATCAAAGGCTTTCTCCGCATCTAAGGCCAACAGAAGAGAAGGGAGTTTGATAGAGTTAGCACGATGGATCAGGTTAACGGTACGTTTGGTATTATCTAGAGCTTGGCGAGAAGATAATTTGATACTTTGCAAAAAGTTTCAAGTCGGTGTTGAGAAGAGAAATAGGGCGGTAATTAGAGACCTGTTGTTGATCTTTACCAGGTTTGGGAATAACAGTAATTAGTGCTTTAGTAGTTTCGCTATGGAAGAGTTCCCATTAAGGATTTTATTAAAAGTAGACGTCAAGTGAGGGACAAGAGAACACTCAAATGTTTTATAGTAAGCAAAGGGTAGGCCGTCCGGTCCCGGAGCCTTAGAGGGTTTCTGTAGTTTAAGAGCAGCAGATACTTCCTCATCAGATATAGGCTTACATAATGCAGTGGATGAGGGAGAATCCAACCGCGGTAGGGAGCATGAGGTCAGGAAGTCAGAGATGCGTGTGTTTGAGTCAGATAGGGAGGACGTACTGCCTGGGGAGTTATACAAAAGAGTGTAGTATTCCTTAAAGATAGAGTTGATGTCTGAGGGATTATAGTATATATTACCGTTAGGATCCTTAAGCGAGACTATAGAAGAGAGGGCTTTGCGTGCCTTTAATCAATTTGCTAGGAGGGCATCAGCCTTGTTGCTTTTCTCATAAAATCGCTGATTCAGCCAACGTAGAGATTTATCTATCTTTTCTGTTAATAGTGCATTGAGAGTTGCCCTAGCTGCCATAAGCTGTTTATAGTTCGAGTCCGTGGGACTACGCTTATGAAGAGAGTCTAGGATTTGGACCTGATCAGTGATATTTCTAAGTATTGCTTTGTGTTCCCTATTGTGGTGAGATGCAAAGCTAATTACATGGCCTCTGAGGACGGCTTTGTGAGCTTCCCAGACTAATGGGGAACATCCTGAGTCAGGATTGTTAAGAGAAAAGTATTCTGTGAGCAGTCCAGCAATCTTGGATTTGAAGGAGAGAATTTTAAGAAGTGTCTCGTTCAAGCGCCAAGAAGGGCGGAAGTTGGGGCATCCAATAGATCAAATGCGGATGTGACGGAGGAGTGATCCGACCAGACATTAGGGATGATCGATGAGGACAAAATGTGATTAGAGGCCGGGGGGCTGCAGAAAAGGTAGTCAAGTCTGGAAAAAGACTGATGTGGATTGGATAAAAAAGTGTAGTCCTTGGAAGATGGGTTACGAGCACGCCAAGTGTCGAAGAGATATGCTTCTTTAATAAGTTTAGAGAAAGTATCGGATATATGACAGGTGCGAGGGTGTTTCTGGGGAGCGGATTTATCTAAGAAAGGGTCTAGAACTGCGTTGAAATCCCCTCCCAGAAACACATAACCCACTCTATGTTTTTGGAGAGCCGTGGAAAAAGGATTTCAAAAAACGTTGTTGGCCCGTGTTGGGAGCATAGAGGTTAGCTATAGTCACTTCCAGGTGCCCCAGCCTGCCAACCAGAATGATATACCTCCCCTCTGCGTCAACATGAACCGAGCTTTGAGTGAAGGGGAGTTTATTGCTTATCAAGATAGCGACTCCGTTATGCTTAGATTCACTTGAGGAGTACAACACAGTGGAGAATCATCTGGAAGACAAAGTGGGGTGGCCAGATCGCTTAAAATGTGTTTCTTGAAGTAGAATTATGTCTGCGCGTAGAGTGCGGATTGTACGGAAAAGTGAGAGCGTTTATGGGGCGTGTTAAGGCCCCGGACATTCATAGAGGCAATGGTAAAAGGCATGGTGCTGAGAGAGGGGGGAGTATAGAGGGGGTATTGAAAAGGGGGAGCAGAGGAAAGGGGTCGACTCGCTCAAGAGAAAGAGTTTAGGAAAGAAAAAAAAAGGTGGTAAAGGAGCAGAGTACGCAATTCGAATTGAACAAAGTAGAGAAAGTTAGGAAAAAGAGGAAAAGCAGGTTACTCAATACAAAGGAGATTGGTACTCCTATAGTTAGGACTTAGTGGTCCGGAAAGGCGAGGGAACAAAAGTTCCAAGTCACCACAAGAGAATAAAAAATAAATAAAATTGGGGGTGGTGGAGATCTAATTGAGAAGAAATATATCACATGCAGGGAGAAGAACAGAGAGTATACGCACAACGTAAGAGGAGAAAGAATATTACGTTAAACAAAACGGGCACTAGTATGTAGGAGACAAGAGATGGGTCGGTGTCCCCTGGGTGAGGAGGGTAAAGGGAGAGAGACAAGGGAGAGTAAAAAAAAAAAGGGGGGGGGGACACAACAATCATCACCAGAAAATACATTGAGTAATTATCATCTGGAAATACCAGAAACTTTTTGGAGCACAAAGATACACACATGTTAAAACCAGTAGGGGCAACAGGCACAGAGGGCCCACAGTGCGGCGTGTGGAGTCTGGGAGAAAGCCAACAAAGAAGCTGGCGAAGTATGTAAGACCTCTGCGCCCGTGGACCACGCCACAACCCAAAACAGATAGAACTTGTAAATGTTAGGACAGCGGGAGAGAAAAGACCTAACAGTGCATGGAGCTAAAAATATTGCAATGGAAAACTAAGAGAAACATTAATTCCCTGAACTGGGAACAAACTAACAACGGAAGGTAAAATGCAGCATCAGGGTGAGTTAGAGTCAAACCGTGGCCAAGATTAGCATGCAAGGCTAGGGGTGATTGCTAGAAACCGAATTTTGGTCACCCAGGCTACTATAAACATAGTGAGTTTAGTGAGTTTGAACTGCTACAAAGAGTGACCACGAGACATTTCCAGTAAAAGAACAAAAGGCATCATGGAATGGGGGGGGGGGGGAGGGGGAGGAGGGGTGGACATATACAGTACGTGAACATAACATTGAAATCCTTACAGTCGTATGACAAGGGGTGATCCCCATACAACAAACAGTCAGTGAAAAGTAATACAAAAATCTAAGGAGGGAAGTGAGCATAATGGCAGAGATTTTTCAAGGGCTGAGGTGATTATCAACGGAAAGGAGAAAGGGCTGGTAAGAAAACATCCAACCCAACGCATTGTCAACTTTTAAGTTGAGTGGTCTGCCCCAGTGGGGGGTCCAGCTTCTTCTATATGCGAAAGCAAATCCTTGCCCTCACGAAGATCTCTGATGATGACTGTTTTTCCCTGAAGGTCAACGATCAGCTTGAAGGGGAAACCCCATCGGTATCGGATGTTCCTGTCCCGTAGAGCCTTTGTTAGATCACGGAGTTCCCTCCGTTTAGCTATGGTTAGAGGGGCCAAATCTTGGAAGAACTGTAGTTTAGATGAATTGAAGAGTACATGAGGCTTTCCACGAGTAGAATTGAGGACCCTTTCTTTATCTTTAAACTTGAGAAAGCGGAGGACCACATCACGGGGAGGCTCACCATCCCTAGGCTTAGGACGGAGGGCACGATGGGCCCTTTCTAGAGGAAATTGTACATCCCCCAGGTCCGGTATCAGAAATGAGAAAAGGGTGTGAAGGTAGGGTTCGAGGTTATCCACACTGACGGATTCAGGGATGTTGCGAATGCGCAGGTTGGATCTGCGTTCGCGGTTCTAAAGGTCCTCGTTTTTAGTATGAAGTTTGGACAGTTCTGAGACAATGTGGTCCAGGTCACGACCCTTATCGTTTAGAGCTTTTTGGAAATGGTCCTGACGAGATTCCATTTTGGAGGCTCTGGAAGCGAGGGATGAAATGTCCGTCTTAATGGAGGCCACCGCTTTGTCCAATTTGGACTCCAGAGAGTCCTTAAAGTCCATAATAAGGGAGCGGAGAGCTAAGATATCATCCTTAGTGGACGGAGCAGAAGGCGGTGTGATGGAGTTATCCATAGAATCGTGAGGAGGGGAGGGGAGACCCCGATGTTGGGTATTCTTGGTGCCCCTGGTAAAATGTTGAGAGATATCAGCACCCCCTTGTTTAGGAGTCTTGGACGAAGATTTCTGCATGTGGACCGGACCAGTGTAGAGTATTATACTATGAGATATGATCCGTCAGGGGAGACAGGAAGTTCAAAAAAATATGGGACAGGGTAGGGGAGGAAAAAAAAAAAAGGGACACCCAGAGGAGACCACTCACCTCACTTTCAGGTGGTCATAGCGCCGGGGGCTAGTATGGCGGTAATGCCAGCAGTGAGCACTCCGCTACAGAGGTGGGAGAGAGTCCCCCAGACAAGGGCACGGCCACCGTCGCGGATAGGGGAGTAAGAGTCCCGGATATTAAAGCAGGCCAGGCAGCTGTATCATCAAAGCAAGTCAGGTGCCAGTGCAGTTTTGTTGGGGACAAGAGCTGGTGTCACCGGAGTCAGAGCAAAGCCGGGCGGAGTTGCTAGTAACCGGCGTATGATGTCAGGAGCCAGTGGCGACTCCGCAACCCCCAGGAGATGATCAGTCCCATATATGGAGTCGGTGCGTGAAGAGGCAGGGGCCAGCAATGATGTCCCGGTACCAGGGGGAGCAGAGACTGTTCTGTAATGTAATGAGGGGGTACCACTGAGGTCTCGTGGTAGCAGCTCACTTACCCCCCATTGGAGATGCAGCTCTTAGGTGTTCCGCAGCGGTCTCACGGCCTCCACCGTGTGCCCCATGATCTCGGCACCGGCTGTGAGCCTCCTCCAAGATGGCCACCGGGCCTCCCGTAGCTCAGCCAACCCCCAGCGGCCCCAGCGATCTCGGACACCCGCAGAAGCCGGCAGCGGCAGGAGACTTTCCCCCGGCAGGTCCTGCAGTGAATAGTGCTCCAGAGGGCAGGGGAGAGGTGCGCGATGCTTTACTGCGGCCTTGGAATTTCACGCCGGCCCGGGAGTGTAATCTAGGCCCCGGTCTGGTGGGCGTCTGTAGGCCGCAACCTGCAGGAGCTCCACAAGCTGCTCCCCGACTCCACGGCTTCTACAGGGCATACCAGAGGGGTCAGGACAGACAAGGGGGCTCTGTGATGAAAAAAAGGGCGTACAGGAGCAGGTTGTTGGAGGGTTTATAATCCCCGGATCCCCGGAGCTCTCTTGATGTGCTGCTGCCTCCTTCAGCAGCCAGGCCACGCCCTGCTTCTTTGCTCTTTTGTGTATTCAACATTATCTCAGAGGGCACCGGGGCAATTGATTGGAGTTGTGGGAGTGCCGGTCCATGCTTTATTCATATATATATATATATATATTCCATAGACAAAAAACCTTACGGTTTCACATGTCCCATTAAGGCTTCTTACACATGATCTGGCATTTCAGAAACCTGTTGTAGCTCTTTCACTCAAACTCCAAAAAGCAATGAAATTCCGATCATTAAGGCTGACGCCTTAATGGACGTGTTCCTTGCGCAATACAGATATGGTATGCCATCACAGCCTGTGGGTAAGTGCAGATTCAGCACTCTCACAGAGTGAGATTGCTGTCACTCACACAATGGTGGAGCTGCTAATTCACAGATTTGTGTGCTCATTGGAATACACACATGCAGTCTATGCAACTGAAGGTCTGAGTGTTGTTGATTGGAGGGAGGAGACAGAGCGGTGTGGATGGGGGAACCGAAGTGTGTGGATAGAGGGAAGACTAAGCAGCACTGATGGGGGGACAAAGAAACACGGGATAATTCAGACTGCAGCAGCGATCGCAGTCTGAATTAGTTTGTGGGGTGCAAATGCGCAATGGCCACACTGTGCGTGCGTACCCCGGGAGCCCAGTGGGGGGAGGTGTAGGGCCTGACATGTGGGGCAGACTAGCCCTGTGCTGGGCGTCACATCGCATGTTAGAGTAAATGATTGTAGATGTGCTAAATTTGGCACATCTACAATCAACTCTGAATTACCAACACAGATGGGGGGGGAGGTAAGAAAGATGGAGGAACGACAGTGGCACAGATGGTGGGGAGACCGCTGCGTGGATGGGTGGACAGTGCCGTGTGGATGATGGGGAAAGAGCAGCACAGATGTGGGAGAGGTAAGAGCAGCACAGATGTGGGAGGGGTAAGAGCAGCACAGATGGAAAGAAATGGCACGGATGAGGAAGGCAGAGCAGCATGGATGAGGGGAATACAGTCCCAACATCGGAGGGGATAAGTATTTTTACCTCCCCTTGGGGGGTGGCAGCTAGAGCTAATCCTTGGGTGGGTTGGATAGGGCAACCCCCCCAATAGTGACCCATGAAACTTACCTTCAGGATGTCAGCTATATAAATAGGGTAAGAGTGGTGTGGATAGGGGGTAGATTAAGCAGTAAGTATGGGAAGGGAGACAGAGCGGTGCAGATGGGGGAAATGGTGCAGATGGGTTGAAGACACTGGCACGGATGGGTAGAAAACTGGTACAGATGGGAGAGAAGACAGTGTGCCATGTATTGGAGGAGGCAGAGTGACGTTGAAGAGGGAAACACTGAATAGCACAGAGAGAAGGAAACGGTGATACAGACAAGGCACAGGTGGGGAAAGACAGATGGTGCAGATAAGTTAGTACAGACTAGCACAGATGGGAGAACACAGCAGTAGGGAATGGGGAAGACAGAGCAGCATGGGGGTGTATAGGGGAAGTAAGTGTAGATGCGTAGACCGTATATGGGGTATTATAGTTTTTGCAATTAACTAAGATGTTTGAGGGAGCTAAATGTGTATTCTAAATGAGATGGATGTATGGAGTTAGAAGGATGTTGTAACAAGGTGGGATTGTTGTGGTGACCGAATGGGATGTTTGTGGGCACTGTGTCTGATGGGAGCACCACAAAACTGCTCAGACCTTCAGTTGCATAGACTGCATGTGTGTATTCCAATGAGCACACAAATCTGTGAATTAGCAGCTCCACCATTGTGTGAGTGACAGCAATCTCACTCTGTGAGAGTGCTGAATCTGCACTTACCCACAGGCTGTGATGGCATACCATATCTGTATTGCGCAAGGAACACGTCCATTAAGGCGTCAGCCTTAATGATCGGAATTTCATTGCTTTTTGGAGTTTGAGTGAAAGAGCTACAACAGGTTTCTGAAATGCCAGATCATGTGTAAGAAGCCTTAATGGGACATGTGAAACCGTAAGGTTTTTTGTCTATGGAATTTCATCGCTTTTTTTCAATTTATTTTTTTTTAATTCAGAAATGTAAAATTTCACTGTAAGAATAAACATTTGATTTTTTTTAAATGTTTAACGATAACACCCC
Source organism: Pseudophryne corroboree (assembly GCF_028390025.1). Taxonomy (NCBI): domain Eukaryota; kingdom Metazoa; phylum Chordata; class Amphibia; order Anura; family Myobatrachidae; genus Pseudophryne; species Pseudophryne corroboree. The sequence goes on along the minus strand of NC_086447.1, from coordinate 568,848,793 downwards.
TGGCAACGAACAATACCCCTGGCCACAAGCATTACAAACCCCTGGCAACGAGCAAGACACCCAGCCCATAAAACCCCTGGTAGCGAGCATGACACCCAGCGTGTAGAAGCTTTACTGTAGGACATAAATGTATCACGGGCATTGCAGTGTGGGGCATATTGTGCAGGGGACATTACTATATGGGGCTTAATATGGTGACATTTTTTTCCCCCCTGTGGTGGGCAAGGTCTGTTGGTGCAGGGCCAAAAAATAAGATTTTAAACCTACCGGTAAATCTTTTTCTCCTAGTCCGTAGATGATGCTGGGGACTTCGTAAAGACCATGGGGTATAGACGAGCTCCGCAGGAGACATGGGCACTCTAAAGACTTTAGATGGATGTGCACTGGCTCCTCCCTCTATGCCCCTACTCCAGATCTCAGTTAAAGAACTGTGCCCAGAGGAGACGTACAGTACAAGGAAAGGATTTTTGTTAAGCTAAGGGCAAGATTCAAACCAGCCCACACCATCCACACCGTATAACATGGAATATATGCAACCAGTTAACAGTATGAACAAAACAGCATCAGCCAAAGACTGATCTTAACTGTAACATAACAATATAGAAGCCTTGCAGAAATATGTCCGCACTGGGGCGGGCACCCAACATCCTCAATGGACTAGGAGAAAAAGAATAACCTGTAGGTTTAAAATCTTATTTTCTCTTACGTCCTAGAGGATGCTGGGGACTCCGTAAGGACCATGGGGATTATACCAAAGCTCCAGACCAGGCGGGAGAGTGCGGATGACTCTGCAGCACCAATTGAGCAAATATGAGGTCCTTATCAGCCAGGGTATCAAACTTATAGAATTTAGCAAAAGTGTTTGAGCCCGACCAAGTAGCTGCTCGTCACAGCTGTAATGCCGAGACGCCTCGGGCAGCCGCCCAAGAAGAGCCCACCTCCCTATTGGAATGGGCCTTTACCGAATTTGGGAACGGCAATCCAGCCGTAGAATGAGCCTGCTGAATCGTGTTACAAATCCAACGAGCAATAGTCTGCTTAGAAGCAGGAGCGCCAACCTTGTTGGCCGCATACAGGACAAACAGTGTCTCTGTTTTCCTAACCCGAGCCGTCCTGGCTACATAAATTTTTAATGTCCTGACTACATCAAGGGATTTGGAATCCTCCAAGTCACCTGTAGCCACAGGTACCACAATAGGTTGGTTATATGAAACGATGAAACCACCTTAGGAAAAAATTGAGGATGAGTCCTCAACTCTGCTCTATCCACATGGAAAATCAGATAAGGGCTTTTGTGAGATAAAGCCGCCAATTCGGACACCCGCCTTGCAGATGCCAAGGCCAACAACATGACCACCTTCCAAGCGAGAAATTTTAATTCAACCGTTCGAAGAGGTTCAAACCAGTGAGATTTTAGGAACTGTAACACCACGTAAAGGTTCCAAGGTGTGACTGGGGGCACAAAAGGAGGCTGGATGTGCAGCACTCCCTTTACAAAAGTCTGGACTTCTTGAGGAGAGGCCAATTCCTTCTGAAAGAAAATTGATAGGGCCGAAATCTGTACCTTAATAGAGCCTAACTTTAGGCCCATATCCACTCCTGTCTGTAGAAAGTGGAGAAAATGGCCCAGATGGACATCTTCCGTAGGAGCATTCTTGGCTTCACACCAAGATACATACTTCATCCAGATACGGTGATAATGTTTCGCCGTCACCTCCTTCCTAGCCTTTATTAGACTAGGGATGACTTCCTCCGGAATACCTTTCCCAGATAGGATTTGGTGTTCAACCGCCATGCCGTCAAACGTAACTGCGGTAAGTCTTGGAACACGCAGGGCCCCTGCTGCAACAGGTCCTCCCTGAGAGGAAGAGGCCACGGATCTTCTGTGAGCATTTCCTGAAGATCTGAATACCAGGCCCTTTGAGGCCAATCTGGAACAATGAGTATTGTCTGCACTCTTTTTCGTCTTATGATTCTCAATATTTTTGAGATGAGCGGAAGAGGAGGGAACACATAGACCGACTGAACACATAGACTGACTGAAACACCCATGGTGTCACCAGGGCGTCCACCGCTACTGCCTGAGGGTCCCTTGACCTGGCACAATACCTCGGAAGCTTCTTGGGAGGCGAGACGCCATCATGTCTATTTGAAGAAGTCCCCAATGACTAGTTATCTCTGCAAAAACTTCGTGATGAGGACCCCACTCCCCTGGATGGAGATAGTGTCTGCTGAGGAAGTCTGCTTCCCAGTTGTCCACTCCCTGAATGAAGACAGATGACAGAGCGCTTAAGTGATTTTCTGCCCAGCGAAGAATCCTGGTGGCTTCCACTCTGCTCCTTGTCCCGCCTTGGCGGTTTACATGAGCCAGGGCCGTGACGTTGTCTGATTGAATCAGAACCGGTAGGTCGCGAAGAAGATTCTCCGCTTGTCGTAGGCCGTTGTATATGGCCCTCAACTCCAGTACATTGATGTGTAGACAAGCCTCCTGGCTTGACCAGAGTCCCTGAAAATTTCTTCCTTGTGTGGCTGCTCCCCATCCTCGGAGGCTCACATCCATGGTCATCAGAACCCAGTCTTAAATACCGAACCTGCGACCCCTGAGAAGGTGAGCACTCTGCAGCCATCACAGGAGAGAGACCCTGGGGGACAGGCTTATTTTCTGATGCACTTGTAGATGGGACCCCGGGCACTTGTCCAGAATGTCCCACTGAATTGTCTCGCATGGAACCTGCCGAAGGGGATGGCCTCGTAGGCCGCCACCATTTTTCCCAGTACTCGAGTGCATTGATGGACTGACACTCTTTTTGGTTTTAGCAGGTCCCTGACCATGTTCTGGAGTTCCTGGGCTTTTTCCACTGGGAGAAAAACACTCTTCTGTTCCGTGTCCAGAATCATGCCTAAGAAAGATAGCCGAGTCGTTGGAATCAACTGTGACTTTGATAGATTTAGAATCCAGCCATGTTGCTGCAGCACTCTCAAGGAGAGCGACACGCTTTTCAGCAATTAATCTCTCGATCTCGCTTTTATCAGGAGATCGTCCAAGTACGGGATAATTGTGACTCCCTGCCTGCGCAGGAGCACCATCATTTCCGCCATTACCTTGGTGAAAATCCTCGGGGCCGTGGAAAGCCCAAACGGCAACGTCTGAAACTGGTAATGACAGTCCTGTACAGCAAATATCAGGTATGACTGATGAGGAGGATATATGGGGACATGAAGGTATGCATCCTTTATGTCTAATGACACCATAAAATCCCCCCCTTCCAGGCTGGAGATAACTGCCCGGAGCGATTCCATCTTGAATTTGAACTTTTTCAAGTACAGGTTTAGGGATTTTAGATTCAGAATGGGTCTGACCGAGCCATCCGGTTTCGGGACCACAACCAGGGTTGAATAGTACCCTTTCCCCTGTTGGACCAGGGGAACCTTGATAATCACTTGCTGTTGGTACAACTTTTGAATTGCAGCTAAAACTATTTCCCTCTCTGGGGGAGAAGCTGGCAAAGCAGACTTGAAAAATCGTCGAGGCGGCACCTCTTCGAATTCCAGTTTGTAGCCTTGGGATATAATTTCTATCGCCCAAGGATCCACGTCTGACAGAACCCAGACCTGGCTGAAGAGTCGAAGACGTGCCCCCACCGGTGCGGACTCCCTCAGTGGAGACCCAGCGTCATGCGGTGGATTTAGTAGAAGCCGGGGAGGACTTCTGCTCCTGGGAACTAGTCATTATTTTCCCTCTAGCCTTACCTCTGGCAAGGAAAGGTGAGCCCCGACCTCTTCTGGACTTATGCGACTGAAAGGACTGCATCTGATATTGTGGTGTATTCTTTTGCTGTGGGGGAACATAAGGCAAAAAAGAAGATTTACCCGCGATAGCCGGGGAAACCAGGTCCGCGAGACCCTCCCCAAATAAGACCTCACCCTTGTAAGGTAAAACTTCCATATGTCTCTTTGAGTCGGCATCATCCATCCATTGGCGAGTCCACAGGGCTCGCCTAGCAGAAATAGCCATGGCGTTGGCTCTTGAACCTAACAGCCCAACGTCTCTCGCAGCATCTCTCATATATAAGGCTGCGTCTTTAATGTGACCCAAGGTCAATAAAATGCACTCCCTATCCAGGGTGTCAATGTCAGATGACAAGTTATCTGCCCATGCTGCTACTGCGCTACATACCCATACCGACGCTACTGCCGGTCTGAGCAAGGCACCCGTATGTGTATAAATTGATTTTAAGGTAGTTTCCTGTCTGCGATCAGCAGGATCCTTGAGGGCTGCCGTGTCCGGAGATGGTAGCGCCACCTTTTTGGACAAGCGCGTTAAAGCCTTGTCCACCCTGGGCGAGGATTCCCACCGTAACCTGTCCTGCACGGGGAAAGGGTACGCCATAAGAATTCCCTTGGGAATCTGCAGTTTCTTGTCTGGAGTTTCCCAAGCCTTTTCAAATAAAGCATTCAGCTCATGAGATGGGGGAAAGGTTACCTCAGGTTTCTTTTCCTAAAACATGCATACCCCCGTGTCAGGGACAGAGGGGTCATCTGTGATATGCAAAACATCTTTTATAGTAATAATCATATAATGAATACTTTTGGCTACCCTTGGGTGTAACCTCGCATCATCGTAATCGACACTGGAGTCAGAATCCGTGTCGGTATCAGTGTCTGCTACGTGGGACAGGGGACGTTTCTGAGACCCTGAAGGGCCCTGTGACACAGCCAAAGCCATGGATTCACTCCCTGTTACTTCCCTGGACTCTGCTTTGTCCAATTTCTTATGTAATAAAGACACATTTGCATTTAATACATTCCACATATCCAACCAATCAGGTGTCGGCGTCGCCGACGGAGACACCACAATCTACTCAACTTCCTCCTTAGATGAGCCTGCCGCTTCAGACATGCCGACACACATGTACCGACACCCCCACACACTCAGGGATATATATCTATATGGAGACAGTCCCCCAATAAGGCCCTTAGGAGAAACAGAGAGAGAGAGAGAGAGTATGCCAGCACACACCCAGTGCCACCGGACCCTGGAATAAAATCCCAGTCAGTACAGTGCTTATATATATATATATATATATATATATATATATATATATATTTATATATATATATTACACTCACTGTGCCAAATAAATGTGCACCCCCCCTCTTTTGTGCCCTCTGTACTTATGTTCAGCAGGGGAGAGTCCGGGGAGCCAGCTTCTCTGCAGCGTGCTGTGGAGAAAATGGCACTGGTTGGTGCTGGAGGATCAAGCTCTGCCCCCTCAATGTTTATACTGGCGGGGGTTTCTGTAATATACCCCCTCCGCAGTATAATATATATATATGCCAGTGTCCCTAGAAGTTTATGATTGCTGCCCCGCCGTGCCCTGCACCCATACAGTGCCGTCAGGTTGTGTGAATGTGGGAGCAATGGCGCGCAGCGTTACCGCTGTGCAGTACCTCAGTGAAGATCAGAAGTCTTCTGCCGCATTTGAAGTCTTCTTTCTTCTTATACTCACCCGGCTTCTATCTTCCGGCTCTGTGAGGAGGATGGCGGCGTGGCTCCGGGACGAACAACGAGGGTGAGACCTGTGTTCTGACCCTCTGGAGCTAATGGTGTCCAGTAGCCTAAGAAGCAGAGCCTATCATTTAAGTAGGTCTGCTTCTCTCCACTCAGTCCCACGATGCAGGGAGCCTGTTGCCAGCAGTGCTCCCTGAAAATAAAAAAACTAACAAGTCTTTTTCAGAGAAACTCAGTAGAGCTCCCCTGCAGTGCATCCAGTCTCCTCTGGGCACAGGATCTAACTGAGGTCTGGAGGAGGGGCATAGAGGGAGGAGCCAGTGCACACCCATCTAAAGTCTTTAGAGAGCCCATGTCTCCTGCGGAGCCCATCTATACCCCATGGTCCTTATGGAGTCCCCAGCAACCTCTAGGACGTAAGAGAAACTGGGGTGTAAGGTAGACTTTTCCGGCGAGGCCACGCTCATTTTAATGAGGCCACGCCCATTGCCTGGGGCAGAGCATTCTGCAGCTTTTACATTTCCCCAATGGCTGCTGAGAGGAACAGCTGATGGGAATACACTGGGGGCAGCTCATTGTGTATTTCCATTTCCCAGGTGGCTGCTTCTCTTTTCAACAGCAGCAGAGTGCTGGGTGGAGGGTGAAGGGGGGTGTATCTCCAGCTCCACTGGGCTACCCAATTACTGAGATCAGGGACGCACTGGGAGAGAAGCCATGGGTGCAGAGAGACCAGGAGGTTCCTCTAAGGTGGGCGGATGCTGGAAGATTGACTTCCAGCAGCAGTACAGTTTGATATTCGGTAGTTTTCTGAAATTGGACATGTGCATCCATCATATATATATACACCAAGACAAAGGCGGAACTAGAGTCTTTGGGGCCCAGGGCATGTTGAAGAATTCCCCCCCACCCGAAAAAAAAAATTGGCAATTCAGAAAAACAGACATGGTCAGCTGGGGATGGGCATTATCACTGTTTTGGTGAGTAACTGAAAGAAACACATGGGGCAGAGAGAGAGAGGGAGACACATGGGGCAGAGAGATAGAGGGAGACACTGGAAAGAGAATGAGAAACCAGGGGCAGAGAGAGAGAGATGGAGAGAGAGAGAGAGAGATGGAGACAGAGAGAGAGGGAGGGATCAGGAGCAGAGAGAGAGAGACCAGGGGCAGTGAGAGGGACACATGGGAGAGAGGGCAACAGAGACCAGGGCCAGACAGAGAGAGAGACCAGGGGCAGAGACAGAGAGAGAGACCAGGGGCAGAGACAGAGAGAGAGAGACCAGGGGCAGAGACAGAGAGAGAGAGACCAGGGGCAGAGACAGAGAGAGAGAGACCAGGGGCAGAGACAGAGAGAGAGAGACCAGGGGCAGAGACAGAGAGAGAGAGACCAGGGGCAGAGACAGAGAGAGAGAGACCAGGGGCAGAGACAGAGAGAGAGAGACCAGGGGCAGAGACAGAGAGAGAGAGACCAGGGGCAGAGACAGAGAGAGAGAGACCAGGGGCAGAGACAGAGAGAGACCAGAGACAGAGAGAGACCAGGGGCAGAGACAGAGAGAGACCAGGGGCAGAGACAGAGAGAGACCCGGGGCAGAGACAGAGAGAGACCCGGGGCAGAGACAGAGAGAGACCTGGGGCAGAGACAGAGAGAGACCAGGGGCAGAGACAGAGAGAGACCAGGGGCAGAGACAGAGAGAGACCAGGGGCAGAGACAGAGAGAGACCAGGGGCAGAGACAGAGAGAGACCAGGGGCAGAGACAGAGAGAGACCAGGGGCAGAGACAGAGAGAGACCAGGGGCAGAGACAGAGAGAGACCAGGGGCAGAGACAGAGAGAGACCAGGGGCAGACAGAGAGAGACCAGGGGCAGACAGAGAGAGGAAGATATGGGGAAGAGAGAAACAGAGAGGGACCAGGGGCAGAGACAGAGAGAGACCAGGGGCAGAGACAGAGAGAGACCAGGGGCAGAGACAGAGAGAGAGAGAGAGAGAGAGAGAGAGAGGTGGAGGAGACAGAGAGAGACCAGGGCCAGAGAGACACTGGGAAACATGGGGGAAAAGAGACGGGGAGACAGAGAGACCAAGGGCAAAGAGACCGGGAGACATGGGGTGAGACAGATAGAGACCAGGGGAAGAGAGACAGACAGACTGAGGCCAGCGGCAGAGAGTGAGACTAGAGCCACAGATAGATGGGGAAACAGAGAGAGAGACCAGTGGTTGTTACAGAGAGAGAGACAGAGAGAGACACCAGGAGCAGAGAGAGATGGAGAAATGAGAGAGAGAGAGAGACCAGGGGCAGTGAGAGGAGACATGAGAGACAGAGCCCTGGGCCAGACAGCGAGAGGGAGACATGTGGGAGAGACCAGGGGCAGCGACAGTGAGATGATGGACAGAAAGAGGGCCAGAGAGAAGGCCACTGGAAGACATGGGAGAGAGAGAGGTGGAGGAGACAGAGACAGACTAGAGGTAGAGAGAGAGAAAGAGACAGACTAGGGCCAGACAAAGACTGGGAGACATAGGAGACAGAGATATGGGGAGACAGAGAGAGACCAGGGCCATAGAGATACTGGGAGACATGGGGGAAGAGAGAGAGAGGAGACAGAAAGACCAGGGACAGACTGAGAGAAAGAGACACACACACAGAGACCAGGTGCAGTAAGAGAGACAGACCAGGGGCAGAGAGAGAGAGAGAATGACAGACCAGGGGCAGTGAGAAAGAGACAAACCAGGGGCAGCGAGAAAGAGACAAACCAGGGGCAGCGAGAAAGAGACAAACCAGGGGCAGCGAGAGAGAGACAAACCAGGGGCAGCGAGAGAGAGACAAACCAGGGGCAGCGAGAGAGAGACAAACCAGGGGCAGCGAGAGAGAGAGAGACCAGGGGCAACGAGAGAGGGAGACCAGGGGCAGCGAGAGAGAGAGAGACCAGGGGCAGCGAGAGACACCAGGGGCAGCGAGAGAGAGACAGACAGAGATACCAGGGGCAGCGAAAGAGAGACAGATAGAGATACCAGGGGCAGCGAGAGAGAGAGACAGAGATACCAGGGGCAGCGAGAGTGAGACAGACAGAGATACCAGGGGCAGCGAGAGAGACAGAGACAGACAAGGGCAGTGGCGGAACTAGAGAATGGTGGGCCCAGGAGCAACAATATGCATTGGGCCCCTCTCCCTTATTAAAAATGGGGATAGCACGCGCCACAAAAAAACTGTAAGTGGGCGACTGAAGTAGGGGTGACAGGGAGATAGTGGGTGACTGGTGAGGCAGTAGTGACTGGGAGATAGTGGGTGACTGAGGCATGGGTGACCAGTAGAGAGTAGATGACTGAGGCAGGGTGACAGGTAGAGTAGATGACTGAGGCAGGGTGACAGGTAGAGTTGGTGACTGAGGCAGGGTGACAGGTAGAGTTGGTGACTGAGGCAGGGTGACAGGTAGAGTTGGTGACTGAGGCAGGGTGACAGGTAGAGTTGATGACTGAAGCAGGGGTGACAGGGAGATAGTGGGTGAATGAAGCAGGGGTGACAGGGAGATAGTGGGTGACTGAAGCATGGGTGACAGGGAGATAGTGGGTGACTGAAGCAGGGGTGACAGGGAGATAGTGGGCGAGTAAGGCAGGAGTGACCGGTAGATAGTGGGTGACTGAGGTAGTGGTCACAGGGAGATAGTGGGTGACTGGTGAGGCAGGGGTGACAGGGAGATAGTGGGTGACTGGTGAGGCAGGGGTGACAGGGAGATAGTGGGTGACTGGTGAGGCAGGGGTGACAGGGAGATAGTGGATGACTGAGGCAGGGGTGACAGGGAGATAGTGGATGACTGAGGCAGGGGTGACAGGGAGATAGTGGATGACTGAGGCAGGAGTAATAGGGAGATAGTGGGTGACTTAAGCAGGGGTGACAGGGCGATAGTGGGTGACTGAAGCAGGGGTAACAGGGCGATAGTGTGTGACTGAGGCAGGGGTGACAGGGCGATAGTGGGTGACTGGTGAGGCGGGTGACAGGGAGATAGTGGGTGACTGGTGAGGCAGGGGTGACAGGGAGATAGTGGGTGACTGGTGAGGCGGGGTGACAGGGAGATAGTGGGTGACTAATGAGGCAGGGGTGACAGGGAGATAGTGGGTGACTGAGGCCTGGGTGACAAGTAGAGAGTATATGACTGAGTCAGGGTGATAGGTAGAGTTGGTGGCTGAGGCAGGATGACAGAGAGTGGGTGAATGAGGCAGGGTGACAGGGAGATAGTGGGTGACTGAAGCAGGTGTGAGAGGGAGATAGTGGGTGTCAGCAGGGTGTGGATCATTAGATCGACAGTGTCTAGGTCGACAATGTTTAGGTCAACCACTATAGGTCGACAGTCACTAGGTCGACAGGGTTTGAAGGTCAACAGGGTTTCTAGGTCAACATATTCTAGGTCAACATGAGTATTTCATTTTTTTTGGTGTCGTTTTCTCCGTACAGTGACCGGGAAGCCCAATTAGTGCACTGCTTCGCTCGCCATGCTCCGGGCAAGGTTACTATTCCCAATCGTAGTCCATGTGGATCGTCAAGAATGAAAAAGTTAAAAAAGAGAAAGAAAAAAAAAAGTGAAAAACTCAGGTCGACCTTTTGCTCTGTCGACCTAGAACATGTCAACCTATAAACCCTGTAGACCTTCAAACCCTGTCGACCTAGTGACTGTCGACCTATAGTGGTCGACATAGACACTGTCGATCTTCAGACCGGATCCCGACTGAAGCAGGGGTGACAGGGAGATAGTGGGTGACTGAGGCAGGAGTAATAGGGAGATAGTGGGTGACTGAGGCAGGGGTGACAGGTAAAGTTGGTGATTGAGGCAGGGTGACAGGTAGAGAGGGTGACTGAAGCAGGGGTGACAGGGAGATAGTGGGTGAATGAAGCATGGGTGACAGGGAGATAGTGGGTGACTGAAGCATGGGTGACAGGGAGATAGTGGGTGACAAGCATGGGTGACAGGGAGATAGTGGGTGAATGAAGCATGGGTGACAGGGAGATAGTGGGTGAATGAAGCATGGGTGACAGGGAGATAGTGGGTGACTGAAGCAGGGGTGACAGGGAGATAGTGGGTGAGTAAGGCAGGAGTGACCGGTAGATAGTGGGTGACTGGTGAGGCAGGGGTGACAGGGAGATAGTGGGTGACTGAAGTAGGGGTGACAGGGAGATAGTGGGTGACTGAAGTAGGGGTGACGGGGAGATAGTGGGCGATTGGTGAGGCAGGGGTGACAGGGAGATGGTGAGTGACTGAGACAGGGGTGAGAGGGAGATAGTGGGTAACAGGTATAGAGTGGGTGACTGAGGCAGAGGTAACAGAGAGAAAGTGTGCTTGCAGAAAGATGTCGGCTGCAGTGTGCGACCCTGTGCCAGTGTTTTCCCTTCCTGGCTCCCCACTCACCTCACCCTGTGATCCAGGCTCTCTCTTGGGGCAGTGCAGCAGGGGTTCGAGCACACATCGGGAGAAGATGAGAAGGCAGCGGCAGCACCCTCCACATATGGTACTCTCCGCAATGTAACGGTTGGCCAGCCCTGTATATACACACACATTGTAAAAGACACACACATAGCAACACACACATACACACGTATGACAAAACACACAAACAGCTAAACACACATAGCAAAACAATTGTACACACACATATAGCAAAATACGCACACAGCTAAACACACATACTCTGGTACTTACATAGTTTACCCCTACTGGCTGGCTCTCAGGTTTCGAGAAGGCCCTTCACAACTGACAGCAGCATCAGTGCGGAGCTGGGTTGAAGGGTGCCGCCACTGCCTTCTCATCCCGACTGCCACCTCTCACTCATACACTCTCTGGTCTCTCTCATTATCTCACATCTCTCCTTTTTCTCTCTAATTCTTGCTCTCTTTTACACACATACTATCTTGTTTTATTTCTGCCACACACGCTATCTCATTCTATTTCATTCTGTCTCTCATACATCCACATATCCATACACTGCCGCTCTCATACATCCACATATCCATACACTGCCGCTCTCATACATCCACATATCCATACACTGCCACTCTCATACATCCACAGATCCATACACTGCCGCTCTCATACATCCACATATCCATACACTGCCGCTCTCATACATCCACAGATCCATACACTGCCGCTCTCATACATCCACATATCCATACACTGCCGCTCTCATACATCCACATATCCATACACTGCCGCTCTCATACATCCACATATCCATACACTGCCGCTCTCATACATCCACATATCCGTACACTGCCGCTCTCATACATCCACATATCCGTACACTGCCGCTCTCATACATCCACAGATCCGTACACTGCCGCTCTCATACATCCACATATCCGTACACTGCCGCTCTCATACATCCACATATCCGTACACTGCCGCTCTCATACATCCACATATCCATACACTGCCGCTCTCATACATCCACATATCCATACACTGCCGCTCTCATACATCCACATATCCATACACTGCCGCTCTCATACATCCACATATCCATACACTGCCGCTCTCATACATCCACATATCCATACACTGCCACTCTCATACATCCACATATCCATACACTGCCACTCTCATACATCCACATATCCGTACACTGCCGCTCTCATACATCCACATATCCGTACACTGCCGCTCTCATACATCCACATATCCGTACACTGCCGCTCTCATACATCCACATATCCGTACACTGCCGCTCTCATACATCCACATATCCGTACACTGCCGCTCTCATACATCCACATATCCGTACACTGCCGCTCTCATACATCCACATATCCGTACACTGCCACTCTCATACATCCACATATCCGTACACTGCCGCTCTCATACATCCACATATCCGTACACTGCCGCTCTCATACATCCACATATCCGTACACTGCCGCTCTCATACATCCACATATCCGTACGCTGCCGCTCTCATACATCCACATATCCATACACTGCCGCTCTCATACATCCACATATCCATACACTGCCGCTCTCATACATCCACATATCCGTACACTGCCGCTCTCATACATTCACACGCTGACGCACTCACACATCCTGCACGCCGACGCGCTCACACATCCTGCACGCCGACGCGCTCACACATCCTGCACGCCGACGCGCTCACACATCCTGCACGCCGACGCGCTCACACATCCTGCACGCCGACGCGCTCACACATCCCGCACGCCGACGCGCTCACACATCCCGCACGCCGACGCGCTCACACATCCCGCACGCCGACGCGCTCACACATCCCGCACGCCGACGCGCTCACACATCCCGCACGCCGACGCGCTCACACAACCCGCACACTGACGCACTCACGCATCCACGCGTGCATGTATAGATGCAGGTGTGGGTATGTCGGTGTACGTTCAGGTGTCAGTATGTGTATGTATAGATGCAGGTGTGTACACATCGGTGTACATCCAGGTGTCAGCATGTGTATGTATAGATGCAGGTGTGTGTACGTTGGTGTACATCCATGTGTCAGCATGTGTATGTATAGATGCAGGTGTGTGTACGTCGGTGTACATCCAGGTGTCAGCATGTGTATGTATAGATGCAGGTGTGTGTACGTTGGTGTACATCCATGTGTCAGCATGTGTATGTATAGATGCAGGTGTGTGTACATCGGTGTAAGTCCAGGTGTCAGTATGTGTATGTATAGATGCAGGTGTGTGTACGTCAGTGTACGTCCAGGTGTCAGCATGTGTATGTGTAGATGCAGGTGTGGGTACATCGGTGTAAGTCCAGGTGTCAGCATGTGTATGTATAGATGCAGATGTGTGTACGTCAGTGTACGTCCAGGTGTCAGCATGTGTATGTGTAGATGCAGGTGTGGGTACATCGGTGTAAGTCCAGGTGTCAGCATGTGTATGTATAGATGCAGGTGTGTGTACGTCAGTGTACGTCCAGGTGTCAGCATGTGTATGTGTAGATGCAGGTGTGGGTACATCGGTGTAAGTCCAGGTGTCAGCATGTGTATGTATAGATGCAGGTGTGGGTACGTCGGTGTACGTCCAGGTGTCAGCATGTGTATGTATAGATGCAGGTGTGTGTACGTTGGTGTACATCCATGTGTCAGCATGTGTATGTATAGATGCAGGTGTGTGTACATCGGTGTAAGTCCAGGTGTCAGTATGTGTATGTATAGATGCAGGTGTGTGTACGTCAGTGTACGTCCAGGTGTCAGCATGTGTATGTATAGATGCAGGTGTGTGTACGTCAGTGTACGTCCAGGTGTCAGCATGTGTATGTGTAGATGCAGGTGTGGGTACATCGGTGTAAGTCCAGGTGTCAGCATGTGTATGTATAGATGCAGGTGTGGGTACGTCGGTGTACGTCCAGGTGTCAGCATGTGTATGTATAGATGCAGGTGTGGGTACGTCGGTGTACGTCCAGGTGTCAGCATGTGTATGTATAGATGCAGGTGTGGGTACGTTGGTGTACGTCCAGGTCTCAAAGCGTGTATGTATAGATGCAGGTGTTTGTATGTCCAGGTGTCAGCGAGTGTATGCATAGATGCAGGTCGGTGTTCATCCAGGTGTCAGCGCGTGTATGTATAGATGCAGGTCGGTGTACGTCCAGGTGTCAGCATGTGTATGTATAGATGCAGGTGTGGGTACGTCGGTGTACGTCCAGGTGTCAGCATGTGTATGTATAGATGCAGGTGTGTGTACGTTCAGTTGTCAGCGCGTGTATGCATAGATGCAGGTCGGTGTACGTCCAGGTGTCAGCACGTGTATGTATAGATGCAGATGTGGGTACGTCCAGGTGTCAGCATGTGCAGGTATAGATGAACATGTGGGTACGTCACTGTATGTCCAGGTGTCAGCATGTGCATGTGTAGATGCAGGTGTGGGTACGTCGGTGTACGTATAGGGGTCAGTGTGTGTATGTATAGATGTTGGTGTGTGTATGTCAGTGTACGTACAGATATAGGTGTGTGTGTATGTATGTATAGAGGTAGGTGTGATACATACATATATCATGTGCACACACGATAGCTAGATACATACATATAACACATACATACATACATGATAGATACATACATGATAGCTAGATACATATATCACACACACACGATACATACATATATCACACACACACGATACATACATATATCACACACACATACATGATACATACATGAGACAGTCCTGGGCTGGTGATGAGGCCCGAGCCCCCTGCTGATGTTGCATTGAGGAAGGAGGTGACCAGCTCCTGGCAGTATGGCCACAGTGTTCCAGGGCTGAGGCAAGTTGGGGAGAGCGCCTGGGAGGGAGAGTGCCACCTGCCCCACACACTCCGCAGGCCTGCACATGGGGAGGGAGGTCACTGGCCAAACATACCCGCCCTGCCGCCGGAGCCCTGCTGCTGTCCCCGTCAGTGCTCTCTAGCGGTGAGCGGGGCGTGTATGGACGGCACCCCGGCCCCACTGCTTGTGCAGTCTGAGTGTGGTCTATAATAGGCTTCGAAGCAGCAGCGGGAGCAGGAATGAACGGGTGGACACCGCGGTATACTGCCGCCGCATCAGGCCATTCATTCCCACTGCTGCCTAGGAGCCTATTATAGACCACACTACCAGTGGGGCCGGGGTGCCGTCCATACACAGTCCCCTGGTCTGGACACAAGGTGCAGGGGGAGAGTGCAGGGGGATAAGGAGGTGATGGGAGCACACAGGATGGGGCGGGGGTGGAGAGCGCGGGGTGCCCGGAGTATGAATGAGCCACCAGCGCCACCCACTCACTGTCCCCCCAGTACCTCAACTGCACTGTACTCAACCACTGCACACTACATATACACACACACACAATTGAGGCTATACCAGGAGACAGAAACACACTGCAGACACACAGTGAGGCTATCCAGGGAGACACCACTGCACACTACAGACACACAGTGAGGCTATCCAGGGAGACACCACTGCACACTACAGACACACAGTGAGGCTATCCAGGGAGACACCACTGCACACTACAGACACACAGTGAGGCTATCCAGGGAGACACCACTGCACACTACAGACACACAGTGAGGCTATCCAGGGAGACACCACTGCACACTACAGACACACAGTGAGGCTATCCAGGGAGACACCACTGCACACTACAGACACACAGTGAGGCTATCCAGGGAGACACCACTGCACACTACAGACACACAGTGAGGCTATCCAGGGAGACACCACTGCACACTACAGACACACAATGAGGCTATACAGGGAGACACACACACACACTGCACATTATAGACACACAATGATGCTATACAGGAAGATACATACACAGTACACATTGAGGATATACAGGGAGAGACACACACAGAAGCTCACATGGAAGACACACACCTCCACTCACTCTCACCTTACAAACTACAGCAGAGTGCACTGCAGACTCACTGACTGGGCCGGCCCTGGATCTGCAGCAACTCCTCCTCTGTCCTCTCCCTCTTACAGCAGCAGAAGCAACAGTGAGTAAGTAGCAGTCTGAGACCCGAGTAGCTCCGCCCCCATTTAGGCCCCGCCCCCGGGTCCGTTTAGGTCCCACCCCCGGATCCGTTTAGGCCCCGCCCCCGGCCGAGATTATGCATCCCTGTCCAGAGCGCTCCCGAAAGGTTGGCTTCCAGCCCGGCCAGCGCTTCAGTATGAGCCTTGGTGTGCATGGGACCGGCCCCCTGGGAATCTACCCATGGACCAGTTCGCCTCTACACTGTAGCCACTGTTTGAAAGCCAGCAGCAGCACAATACATCCGGCCGCCACACACAGCGCTTTCAGTTTTGAATTTCCCGGAAGTTCAGTGAATAAATTAGATGACGTCACTGAGCTCTTACAGCTGCCTCTGGCACAGCACGGATCTTACTAAACTCTGTACTTAGTGCAGTGTCGGGGCTGATAATCGCACAGCGTGCCCCCCACCCCATCAACCACAAAACCCCTCACCCCCCTGTATAGCATAAACACAGCTAATTCCCCTAACACGCAAGAATTTCAGTTAGCCAGCAGATGTCAGCCATGTTTGTACACCCAAGTGAAGCCACTGTACACCCCCTGCTGGCGGCCACTGCGCAGGCGCAACAAATTGAAATTCCCTATCTCTATAATGGGGCATATTTTACTAAATTAAAAAAAAACCTGTAACTTTCTGAAAAACCTTAACCCCAAAAGGCACTACACTGGGACATACTCTATCTAATAAAACAAACCCCAAGGCTTAATTCATCCTCTATCCTGAGTTATGCCTTCCCAAAAATCTCCTCATTCACTCTATAGGAAAACCATGTCAAAAAGCCATACAGGAAGTTGCAGAAAAAAACTGACAGTTGAAACTTTAGGTTACTCCCAATTCCTCATTTTTTATTATTTTACCCTGAAATTTGGCATGCTGCACCGGGTGACGATTCTACGCGCCCATGCCAAATTTCAGCTCATTATGTCCAATCACTTTTGAGGTGTAGCCCCTCAAACACCATGCCCCCATCTCAGAAGTTCCCTATGGGAGAATTCCGTTTGTTCGATTCAGCCTTAATATAAGGGCACGACCGTGCCCTTATAATTTATATATATATATATATATATATATATAGAGGATGGCAATGGTGTGGCACTCAGAGACATTTTTCCATCAGAGAATAAAACTCACGGACACAGGGGTCACTGGATTCAACGTTTCAATCCCCACAGGATTTTTGTCAAGAATACAGATTATCCAAAAACAAGCTTACTTTATAACCCCCGAATACATGTGGAAGTGTACGGATTGGCCGCGTTCTCCAGCCCGGGAGTCCATCCCGGACACTGGCGTGGGAACATGACGTCAGTGCGCACTGGCACGCCGCACGTCTCACAGCCGTTACCATGGCAGCATCTAAACAAAACAAAACACGGAACACGTAGACACAGTGAAATCAAACGACAGTGCATGTACATACAAATGCAGCAGATGTCAGAACCAAATACTTATAATCATAAACATCATTGTCACAGCAGTATAAAACAGGAATTACATAGTACACAACACAATTATACATTATAATTGCACTGTACCTATTAGCGCTGCGGGGATGGCCACATGGATACCAAAGATCTAATGCAAATATAGACAATAAAGATACCCTACAGATGATCCATAATCAGCACCAAATCTATACCCCCATACTGCCGCACTATATAATATATTGTGCCATATACCGGTCACAGATCTAGAGCGCAAGTGGAGCACTACCTATGTATATATTTATCTCTCTATTTTACAGTATTTTTAACAAAGGGGAATTCCAAGTTTTAAATGAAGCTAGCAAAAGAAATGGAGTCATTAAGCCCTTTTGGGGCAATAACATTTAGTCTGTGTATCCATTCTGCCTCTCTCTTTAACAATAGAGAGTTACGGTCACCACCTCTCCGCAGCAGCGGAATGTGGTCAATCATTCTATACCTAAGGCTATGTAGGGGGTGTTTTGCCATTAGAAAGTAGCGAGCCACCGGTTGATCACTTGACCCTTTTGACAACGCTAGTCGGATGGAGGAGCGGTGTGCACTCACTCTCTCCTTGAATTTCCTCTGGGTTTTTCCAACGTAGGACAGCCCACACGGGCACACCAATTGGTATACCACATGTGTGCTGTCACACGTAAGATGATGGAGAATCTTGTATTTGATTCCCAGATGCGGGTGACAGAATGTGTCCCCTGTCAAAAGAAAATTACACGTAGTGCACGGACACCTGAAACAGCCGTTTCTTTTTTTGGCCAAAAAATTCTTGCTAGTGTCAATTTGATAATTAGAGACATCAGCTTTAACAAGTACATCCCTTAAATTTTTAGGGTGGGAATAACACGACATCAGAGAAGTCTGGGAGAGCCCTAACTCTTTGTGTGAGGAGACAATGGGCCAGAGTTTCTTTGACAATCGGTTTATGTCTGATTAACTAGTGTTATATTGGTTGACCCAATACAATCTTTGTTTCTGTGGCCTAGGGGTATCCTTTTGTAACAGATCTTGTCTACACAGAGCCATCGCCTTGGCTTTAGCACTAAGTAGATTATTTAGATGGTAACCTCTCTGCAAAAATTTACTGATTAGCCAATCAATTTGTGACGATGCTGTACTGTTGTCGGTATTATTCCTTCTAATCCTGAATATTGGTGAAAAGGGCAACCCCATTTTAAGGCTAAAGGGATGACAACTTTGGAAATGTAGTAGGGTGTTTCTGTCTGTTTCCTTAGTAAATAAAGTAGTATTAATCTCACCACTTGCCAAACAGATTTTAACATCCAAAAACTTAATCTCCGACTGGCTCATGACATATGTCAACTTTACTGGAGAAGAGGACATATTGTGCCCCACAAGTAACGTGTTCAATTCCACTTGAGACCCAAGCCAAATAAAAAATAAGTCATCTATAAATCTTGTATAGAATAACATGTTCCCAGCAATCACAGGATCATCAAAAAACAGTGCCCTCTCAACACCAAACATATATGAATTAGCGTAACTGGGGGCCACAGAAGATCCCTTGGCGCACCCAGTTACTTGTAGGTATATGTTATTGTTGAATAGGAAAAAATTCTTAGTCAACACCAATTCAAGCATTTGTAGCAGAATATTCACATGGGAAACATCATAATCACTAAATGTAGATAGCAAGTCTCGTACAGAGTTAATTCCCTCACTATGGGGTATAACGGTGTAGAGACTAGATAGATCAGCTGTTACTAGCCATGCACCACCAGGGATACTCCTCAGATAATTCAATTTGTTCAATAACATTGTAGTATCAAGTAGAAAGTTGGAATGTCTCTGGACTAATGGCTGTAGTATAGAGTCCAAGTAAATGGAGGTAGGCTGAAACAATGACCCTCTAGCCGACACTATAGGGCACCCAGGCAGAGGTAGCAATCCCTTATGAATCTTAGGGAGCGTGTATAAGAGCGGCATCACTGGATACTTGGGAAGGAGGATGTCAAAGACTGAATCATCAATCAAATTTGAATCCCTTGCCAGGATAAGGACTTCACGTAACTCATGAGAGAATTGTATGGTCGTATCATAACTCAGTCTCTGATAAACCTTATGGTCATCTAACTGACGGTTAATTTCATGGGTATAGTCATGTAGATCTTGTAAGACTATACCGACCCCTTTGTCTGCTGGACGAATCACCAATTGGTGATTCTTTGATAATGACTTAATAGCCTCCTGTTCAAGAGGGGTTAAGTTGGGATATGCAGGTTTCCTGTTTGTGGATACAGACGTAGCACCTTGATCCAATAGCCTCACAAAAGTTTTAATGGAGGCATTGTTTGATGGAGGATCAAAACTTGACTTGGGTTGTAGCCGCTTCAATTGGATAGGTATCTTTGGTTTATCCGGCTGTTCCACAGTGGTGTCTTTTTTGTTAAAGAATTCTTTAAGTTTTAATTGCCAATGTAAACAGGATTTTTCAACCTGCCATCTAAAGTCGTCGAATTTTGCTGTCGGTATAAAGGATAATCCCTTGGACAGTAGGCTTTTTTCACTTGCACTTAATTCATAAGATGATAGGTTGAAGATTATTTCCTCCTGGATTGTATTAGTGGCTTTGTGCTCGGGTTTGTTTCGTCTATTCTGGCCCCCTCTCCTATTGAATCTCCTAGGTCTAGTCTGACCATTTTCTGGTAGCCACTGCTAAAGGGATGACCTCCTTGTTCTTATTCCTTTTATTCACTTTGGCTTTCTCAATCTCACTGTCTGAACTATAGCTTTCTTGAGAGGATTCAGTGTCTAGAGCATTTTTCGGGTAACGGTTCCTCCGAAAGAAAGGTTTTTGACCCGGACCTCTACTCCCTTTAGATTTAACACTGCCCGTAAACCACCTATAGACTTGATGATGTTCATAGTCTAGGTTCACCTTCTGTAATTTCTCTCTATTGAACTTTAGTACATCTCTCTTGTAAATAGCGGAGAGGTGGTGACCGTAACTCTCTATTGTTAAAGAGAGAGGCAGAATGGATACACAGACTAAATGTTATTGCCCCAAAAAAGCTTAATGACTCCATTTCTTTTGCTAGCTTCATTTAAAACTTGGAATTCCTCTTTGTTAAAAATACTGTAAAATGGAGAGAGAGATATATACATAGGTAGTGCTCCACTTGCGCTCTAGATCTGTGACCGGTATATGGCACAATATATAATATAATGCGGCAGTATGGGGGTATAGATTTGGTGCTGATTATGGATCATCTGTAGGGCATCTTTATTGTCTATATTTGCATTAGATCTTTGGTATCCATGTGGCCATCCCCGCAGCGCTATTAGGTACAGTGCAATTATAATGTATAATTGTGTTGTGTACTATGTAATTCCTGTTTTATACTGCTGTGGCAATGATGTTTATGATTATAAGTATTTGGTTCTGACATCTGCTGCATTTGTATGTACATGCACTGTCTTTTGATTTCACTGTGTCTACGTGTTCCGTGTTTTGTTTTGTTTAGATGCTGCCATGGTAAAGGCTGTGAGACGTGCGGCATGCAAGTGCGCGCTGACGTCATGTTCCCGCACCAGTGTCCGGGACGGACTCCCGGGCTGGAGAAGGCAGCCAATCCGTACACTTCCACATGTATTCGGGGGGTATAAGGTAAGCTTGTTTATGGATAATCTGTATTCTTGACAAAAATCCTGTGGGGATTGAAACGTTGAATCCAGTGACCCCTGTGTCTGTGAGTTGTATTCTCTGATGGAAAAATGTCTCTGAGTGCCGTCCTCTATTCATTTGCTGTGAGGGCACCAGGACTGGTTATAATATTTAGGTGGAGTGCCGGGTTTGTTGTATTGTGTATGTGTATATATATATATATATATATATATATATATTATAAGGGCACGGTCGTGCCCTTATATTAAGGCTGAATCGAACAAACGGAATTCTCCCATAGGGAATTTCTGAGATGGGGGCATGGTGTTTGAGGGGCTACAACTCAAAAGTGACTGGACATACTGAGCTGAAATTTGGCATGGGCGCGTAGAATCGTCATGCCAAATTTCAGGGCAAAATAATAAAAAGTGAGGAATTGGGAGTAACCTAAAGTTCCAACTGTCAGTTTTTTTCTGCGATTTCCTCTGTGGCTTTTTGACAACGTTTTCCCATAGAGTGAATCAGAATTTTTTGGGGAAAGCATAACTCAGGATAGAGGACAACTTAAGACTTGGGGTTTGTTTTATTAGATAGATCTTGCCCCAGTGTAGTGCCTTTTGGGGTTGTGGTTTTTCAGAAAGTTATAATTTTTTTTTAATTAAGTAAAATATGCCCCATTATAAAGATAGGGCTTTTCAATTTGTTGCGGCTGCGCAGTGGCCGCCAGCAGGGGGTGAACACAGATGAGCTTCACTGGCTTGTACTGGCAGTTGGGCACGAGGAGCGAGCGGGAAGCAGTGTCTCATGCATGACGAGGACAGCTGCAGGCGGTGGGAGGACGAGAAGGAGGGAGCGTCTACAAGATCCGGAGGAGATCGCGGGACGTGAGCGACGGAGGGAGCCTTACTGGGGGGAGGAGAACGACGGAGCAGTCACACCGGAAGAAGCCGGAGGAAGCCGGGTCCCCTTCAGGAGTGTCAGCGGGAGGAGATAGCCGCAGGTCCACTTACCTCAGCGGGAGCGTCGGCAGGATGTATGCCATCATTTCTTATTTTTCTTCTACTGTCCGTCCATCCCCCCCCGCCCTCCCTGCTGTGTCCGTCCATCCCCCCCCGCCCTCCCTGCTGTGTCCGTCCATCCCCCCCCGCCCTCCCTGCTGTGTCCGTCCATCCCCCCCGCCCTCCCTGCTGTGTCCGTCCATCCCCCCCTCGCCCTCCCTGCTGTGTCTGTCCATCCCCCCCGCTCTCCCAGCTGTGTCCGTCCATCCCCCCCGCCCTCCCTGCTGTGTCCGCCCTCCCTGCTGTGTCCGTCCATCCCCCCGCCCTCCCTGCTGTGTCCGTCCATCCCCCCCCGCCCTCCCTGCTGTGTCCGTCCATCCCCCCCCCGCCCTCCCTGCTGTGTCCGTCCATCCCCCCCCCGCCCTCCCTGCTGCGTTCGTCCATCCTGCCCTCCCTGCTGTGTCCGTCCATCCATCCTGCCCTCCCAGCTGTGTCCGTCCACCCCACCCCCCCCGACCTCCCTGCTGTGTCCGTCCATCCCCCCGCCCTCCCTGCTGTGTCCGTCCATCCACCCCCCGCCCTCCCTGCTGTGTCCATCCACCCCCCGCCCTCCCTACTGTGTCCGTCCATCCCCCCCGCCCTCCCTGCTGTGTCCGTCCATCCCCCCGCCCTCCCTGCTGTGTCCGTCCATCCCCCCCCCGCCGCCCTCCCTGCTGTGTCCGTCCATCCTGCCCTCCCTGCTGTGTCCGTCCACCCCCCCCCGCCCTCCCTCACTGCTGTGTCCGTCCATCCCCCACGCCCTCCCTGCTGTGTCCGTCCATCCCCCCCGCCCTCCCTGCTGTGTCCGTCCATCCCCCCCGCCCTCCCTGCTGTGTCCATCCATCCCCCCCGCCCTCCCTGCAGTGTCCGTCCATCCCCCCGCCGCCGCCCTCCCTGCTGTGTCCATCCATCCTGCCCTCCCAGCTGTGTCCGTCCACCCCACCCCCCGACCTCCCTGCTGTGTCCGTCCATCCCCCACGCCCTCCCTGCTGTGTCCGTCCATCCCCCCCGCCCTCCCTGCTGTGTCCGTCCATCCCCGCCCTCCCTGCTGTGTCCGTCCATCCCCCCCCGCCCTCCCTGCTGTGTCCGTCCATCCCCCCCCGCCCTCCCTGCTGTGTCCGTCCATCCCCCCCGCCCTCCCTGCTGTGTCTGTCCATCCCCCCCGCCCTCCCTGCTCTGTCTGTCCAACCCCCCCCCGCCCTCCCTGCTGTGTCCGTCCATCCTGCCCTCCCTCATCTGTCCGTCCACCCCCCCGCCCTCCCTGCTGTGTCCGTCCATCCCCCCCGCCCTCCCTGCTGTGTCTGTCCACCCCCCCGCCCTCCCTGCTCTGTCTGTCCAACCCCCCCCCCGCCCTCCCTGCTGTGTCCGTCCATCCTGCCCTCCCTGCTGTGTCCGTCCACCCCCCCCGCCCTCCCACCCTGCTGTGTCCGTCCATCCCCCCCGCCCTCCCTGCTGTGTCCATCGCCCCCCCGCCCTACCCTGCTGTGTCCGTCCATCCTGCCCTCCCTCATCTGTCCGTACACCCCCCCCGCCCTCCCTGCTGTGTCCGTCCATCCCCCCCGCCCTCCATGCTGTGTCCGTCCATCCCCCCTGCCCTCCCTGCTGTGTCCGTCCATCCCCCCCGCCCTCCCTGCTGTGTCCGTCCATCCCCCCCCGCCCTCCCTGCTGTCTGCTGTGTCCGTCCATCCCCCCCGCCCTCCCTGCTGTGTCTGTCCATCCCCCCCCCGCCCTCCCTGCTGTGTCCGTCCATCCCCCCCACACCCTCCCTGCTGTGTCCGTCCATCCCCCCCCGCCCTCCCTGCTGTGTCTGTCCATCCATTCCCCCCGCCCTCCCTGCTGTGTCCGTCCATCCCCCCCGCCCTCCCTGCTGTGTCCGTCCATCCCCCCCCGCCCTCCCTGCTGTCTGCTGTGTCCGTCCATCCCCCCCCGCCCTCCCTGCTGTGTCCGTCCATCCCCCCCCGCCCTCCCTGCTGTGTCCGTCCATCCCCCCCACGTCCTCCCTGCTGTGTTCGTCCATCCCCCCCCGCCCTCCCTGCTGTGTCTGTCCATTCATTCCCCCCCCGCCCTCCCTGCTGTGTCCGTCCATCCCCCCCGCCCTCCCTGCCGTGTGTCTGTCCATCCCCCCCGCCCTCCCTGCCATGTGTCCGTCCATCTCCCCCCGCCCTCCCCGCCGTGTGTCCGTCCATCCCCCCGCCCGCCCTCCCCGCCGTGTGTCCGTCCATCCCCCCCGCCCTCCCCGCCGTGTGTCTGTCCATCCCCCCCGCCCTCCCCGCCGTGTGTCCGTCCATCCCCCCCGCCCTCCCCGCCGTGTGTCCGTCCATCCCCCCCCGCCCTCCCCGCCGTGTGTCTGTCCATCCCCCCCGCCCTCCCCGCCGTGTGTCCGTCCTTCCCCCCCCGCCCTCCCCGCCGTGTGTCCGTCCATCCCTCCCCGCCGTGTGTCCGTCCATCCCTCCCCGCCGTGTGTCCGTCCATCCCCCCCCGCCCTCCCCGCCGTGTGCCCGTCCATCCCCCCCCGCCGTCCCCAGAGGCAGCACCTGACACTCACACGGACCTGACACACACGCACACACTCACACGCAGCACCTGACACACAGACACGCAGCACCTGACACACACACACAGATGCGCAGTGCCTGACACACACAGACGCGCAGCGCCTGACACACACAGACACGCAGCGCCTGACACACACAGACACGCAGCACCTGACACACACGCAGCGCCTGACACACACACACACGCAGCACCTGACACACACGCAGCGCCTGACACACACGCAGCACCTGACACACACACTCACACGCACCTGACACACACTCACACGCACCTGACACACACACGCAGCACCTGACACACACACGCAGCACCTGACACACACGCAGCACCTGACACACACACACACACACACGCAGCACCTGACACACACACGCAGCACCTGACACACACACTCACGCACCTGACACATGCACTCACACGCAGCACCTGACACACACGCAGACACGCAGCACGTGACGCAGACACGCAGCACCTGACACACACACACACACATGCAGCACCTGACACACACACGCATCACCTGACACACGCAGCACCTGACACACGCAGACACGCAGCACCTGACACACGCAGACACGCAGCACCTGACACACGCAGACACGCAGCACCTGACACACGCAGCACCTGACACACGCAGACACGCAGCACTTGACACACACACACAGCACCTGACACACACACACAGCACCTGACACACACACACACACACACAGCACCTGACACGCAGACATGCAGCGCCTGACACACACACGCAGACATGCAGCGCCTGACAGACACACGCAGATATGCAGCACCTGACACACCCACACACATACAGACATGCAGCACCTGACACACACACACACGCAGCACCTGACACACACACACAGACGCAGCACCTGACACTCACACGGACCTGACACACACGCACACACTCACACGCAGCACCTGACACACACACACACGCAGCACCTGACACACAGACACGCAGCACCCGTACACACACACACAGACGCGCAGCGCCTGACACACACAGACACGCAGCACCTGACACAGACGCGCAGCGCCTGACACACACAGACGCGCAGCGCCTGACACACACAGATGCGCAGCGCCTGACACACACAGACACGCAGCGCCTGACACACACAGACACGCAGTGCCTGACACACACAGTCACGCAACGCCTGACAGACACGCAGCGCCTGACAGACACGCAGCGCCTGACAGACACGCTCACACGCACTCACGCGCAGCGCCTGACGCTCACACGTACTCCCACGCAGCGCCTGACGCTGACACGCACTCCCACGCAGCGCCTGACGCTGACACGCACTCCCACGCAGCGCCTGACACGCACTCACACGCAGCGCCTGACACGCACACGCACTCACACGCAGCGCCTGACACGCACACGCACTGACACGCAGCGCCTGACACGCACACGCACTGACACGCAGCGCCTGACACGCACTCACACGCAGCGCCTGACACGCACACGCACTCACATGCAGCGCCTGACACGCACACGCAGCGTCTGACACGCACACGCAGCGCCTGACACACACACGCACATACTAGTGATGAGTGGGTTCGGTACGTCGGAATTCGGACCCCCCGAACTTCACCCATTTTACACGAGGCAGGTTCGAACCTTCCCACCTTGCTCGGCTAACCCGAGCGCGCCCGAACGTCATCATCCCGCTGTCGGATTCTCACGAGATTCGGATGTCTGCATTCGTGGAAAGGGGTCCCATGTGTAAACATGGGACCCCTTTCAGTCCGTCTGGTCCGGGTGTTCGGTTTGTTGTTTTGCCAAGTACGTGGATTTAATCTGGAACCTGGATCAGGTGAGTATAATTATCTTTTATTTTCAGGTACCCGTGGATTCTACTTGGAGAAGAGGACCGACTGCTTCGTGTCAACATAGGTAAGTATGTGTGTGTCGGCAGGTGTGAAATAAAGTTTTACTTTCACGGTGTCTGTGTCCTGTTTTTATTTGGGTATTTTTTTTCCAGTAGAACTACAGGTACCAGCAGGCCCGTTTTTCTCCCGCATGCTGGTACTTGTGGTTCTCCAAGTACCAGCTTGCGGGGGAGGCTTGCTGGGACTTGTAGTACTACTGGAAAAAACAATATTCTTTCAATTTTCTCAAGGCTATCGCCTCCCATCCGCAGCCCTTGGATGGGGGGGACAGCCTCGGGCTTCACCCCTGGCCCTTGGGTGGCTGGGGGGGGACCCCTTGATTGAAGGGGTACCCACTCCCCCAAGGTACCCCGACCAGGGGTGACTAGTTGGATATTTAATGCCACGGCCGCAGGGCACTGTATAAAAGTGACCCCCGGCTGTGGCATTATCTGTCCAGCTAGTAGAGCCCGATGCTGGTGTAAAAAATACGGGGGACCCC
Source organism: Pseudophryne corroboree (assembly GCF_028390025.1). Taxonomy (NCBI): domain Eukaryota; kingdom Metazoa; phylum Chordata; class Amphibia; order Anura; family Myobatrachidae; genus Pseudophryne; species Pseudophryne corroboree. Next base: position 568,821,680 of record NC_086447.1, on the reverse strand, counting down.
TACTCTTTTTGTCCCCCGTATTTTTTGCACCAGCACCAGGCGCAGAGCCCGGTGCTGGTTTTAAAAATACGGGGGATCCCCTGTCTGTTTCTTCCCCGGATTTTTAGAACCAGGACCGTCTCGAAGAGCCCGAGGCTGGTTATGCTTTGGAGGGGGGACCCCACGCAATTTTTTTTTCCGGGTTTTTTACATTCCATTTAAAAAAAATAATAATCTTTTAAAAAATATATAAATAATACTTGTGCCTCCAAAAAAGACAAACCAAGTACCTAATCCCTTCTAATATAGATATGCTATTACCAAAAAAAAAAAAACCTTTTATTTATTAGATTCCGCCTGCAAAGTGTGGCGGTTTGAAAATGACGAATTTACTGTTTAAAAGCACTGTTGTCGAATTTACATACTTCAATTGAATATACTTTTGTCGAATTGCCGCATTTGTACCATTGCAGAAAAGTCGAATTTTTCAAATGTCGAATTTTTTAAAAAATCGAATTTTGAAAGCCTGTAAGAATAGGCCCGCCCCCTTCACATTAGCCGTCCCCTTCTACCCCTGTACCTTACTCTCTCCTGTCTGTGCTCTCTCCCGTCTGTAGGATTAGGCCCCGCCCCCTTCTTACCCTCCAGTGACTGCTCTTTCCTGACAAGTGGACCAGGCCTGCCCCCTACACGCTGCTGGTGTCTTCATTGTTACTTGGTCTGGAGCTCCGTTGGGGAGAGAACTCACGTGAGCTCATTAAGAATGAGGAACTGGGATGTTTTAATTTTATTGTGAGTAGTGTAGTGTGGTGATGTAGTATGTTGTATCGGGGGTATAGTGTAATTATGAAGTGCAGCATATGGGAGGGCTATAGCATAGTGATGCAGTGTGGCATATGGGGGGTGGTAGCGCATAGGCGTGCGTACAGGGGGTGCCTGGTGCGCACAGGCACTCCCTAATGTCCAGCACAGCTGCACGCCACGCTTGCTGTGGCACAGTGATCGCTGAGTGTGTGATCGGTGGAGCCTAGACTGCAGCTCATTTCCGTACCTCCCACCACCGCTGCGCCCGCCCCCCCTCTGCCTGCTGCTAATACTATGCTGAGTGCATTTGTCGGCGGCCTCACTGGGGGGACTGGCGTCACCTTGCAATGTGACGTGGTGATGTCCGCCCATGCTCTCCTCCCGCCCACCTGTGCTTTCCTCCCGCTGCGGTCTCTCAGTCCTAGTGTGCCGCGGCCGCCACACCACTGGGGACTGGGAGCCGCCGGCAGACACATTCTGCTGAGACTTACTTGTCAGTGCGGGTTCCGGACGGCAGGCGGCAGGTGGGAGGGCAGACGGGGAGCAGGTGTCACAAGGAGTGTGTGGGTAACTAATTCACAATACTTCCGCTCAACGTGGCACTGCTGGTCCTTCATCTCCCATGTCTCTTCACCAGGTGGCGGGCGGCCTGGAAATTAAGTGATGTGTTGTGCAGCACTCAGTGTGAAGTGACTGTGAGTAACACTGGTGGTGCTGCTGATGCTGCTGCAGAATCGGGAAGCAATTAATTCATAAATATAATGTACTGTATCAATGTATTATACATACATAAACATGTACATACGGGTATTTGTGTATACATGTATATACATGAGTGTGTGTGTGTGTATATATGTATATATATATATATATGTATATGACTTGGGGTTTGTTTTATTAGATAGAGCATGTCCCAGTGAAGTGCCTTTTGGGGTTGTGGTTTTTCAGAAAGTTACAGGTTTTTTTTAATTAAGAGAAATATGCCCCATTATAGAGATCGGGCATTTCAATTTGTTGCGTCTGCACAGTGGCCGCCAGCAGGGGGTGTACTAGAGTGCCTTCACTTGAGAGCCGCAATATGGCCGCCTTCTCCCCGGTTATTCTGTTAATAGGAAAATAACCTCACAGGTTCACATAGGGCAGAGTTGCCACTACTAGTGCAGGGCTGTAACGTACAGTACTAAGGAAAAGCCATATACTAAAGCGGCACGGTGACCTCACCCCTCTCAGAGACACCAGGGCGCAGCACACTGTATGGGGTACACTTGGTACACACACCTGTTAGCTCAGGGCAGCACTATAGGACCCTCCTGTAATGCTGTGCTGGCGGCGTGTAGTGATCAGGGCACTGGGAGACTGGCTGGCTGGTCTCCGTCTCTGCTGCTTATAGAACTTCCACCTCTGTTATATATCAGGGCTGCTCTCCTGTGTGTTCTCTTCCTCTCCTACCTCACACTGGAACTGGCCGCCCAGAGAACGAGAGGGCAGCGGCTGACATCAGAGAGGGTGCAGCAATCTGTGTGGGCAGAGCCCCTCACAGCAAGGTGTCCTTATGCTGTGCCCCGTGTAATCACTGTGATCCATACAGACTCTCACCCTGGTATGCTCTCTATTTATTATTTATTTTTTTACACTGCGGCATGCTCGAGGGAAGGGAGTAGGCACCCCCCCCACCCCACCCCACCCCACCGCCACTACACCTCCACCAGCATCACTGCCGAGCCGGTCAGTGTTCCGGCGGCAATGAGCAGTAGGCAGCCACCAGCAACAACAGCCAGGAAGCTGTTACTCCCGGCAGCAGTAGCGTCAAGCTGCAATTCAGCCAGCGGCACGATGATCCGGGAGACAGTGGCAGCACAGGGAAGCAGTACCCCCTCCAATCGCAGCACCAACCTGGAGACTGAGGCAGCAACCCACCCCCAGCAGAAGCACCACCCTGATGATAGGTAAGATGCATTTTGGTGTCACAAGAAGGTGGCCGGAGTAGTGGCTGGCTGTGGTCACACCCCGGGCAAAAGTGATAGTGATTTCAGTGTTCCCTTGCGCGGGGATTGGATGTGTAGATGTATGGAGGCTATGTTTGTATAGATGTGAGCGGCAGTGTGCGGATGTATGAGAGCGGCAGTGTGCGGATGTATGAGAGCGGCAATGTACGGCTGTATAACTGAGTCGGTGTGCGGCTGTATGAGTGCGATGGTGTGCGGCTGTAAGAGTGCGATGGTGTGCGGCTGTAAGAGTGCGATGGTGTGCGGCTGTAAGAGTGCGATGGTGTGCGGCTGTAAGAGTACGATGGTGTGCGGCTGTAAGAGTGCGATAGTGTGCGGCTGTAAGAGTGCGATAGTGTGCGGCTGTAAGAGTGCGATGGTGTGCGGCTGTAAGAGTGCGGCAGTGTGCGGCTGTAAGAGTGCGGCAGTGTGCGGATGTATGAGAGCGGGGTTGTACGGATGTATGAGAGCGGCAGCGTATGGATGTATGAGAGCAGCAGTGTACAGTTGTGTGAGAGCGGCAGTGTGCGGATGTATGAGAGTGGCGGTGTACGGATGTATGAGAGCGGCAGTGTATGGATAGCAGCGTCATAGGGAGGGATGTCGGAATGCTGTTAGGGTTCCTAATACAAAATGGAATCCGTATAGTGGGCGGGGCTGGCACCATGGCACCACGTTGGGCTTGATGGGCAGGTAGTGCGGCAAGCACACCCAAATTGGCGTCTGACGTAGCCCGCAGTCCACACTGTTGTGAGGAGTCAGAGTTAATTTTGACTGTGTAGTGTACTCACAGAGGACCTACCGCCCGTCCCCTCCTCGCATCTGAGCAGCAGGTCAGGCTCTTATTTTCTTTTTAATCAGGAGAGGCCGAGTGAACTGTGAGCAGGGGGGCAGAGCTACATGGGACCCAGAAGGGCTGCTGTGCTGTCAGAGAGGGAGAGGAAGAGAGAGATGAAGCTACTGCAGATCCCCAGCTGATTGTGAGGTGCCGGGTTGAAGGGTGATGTGATCACCCTTCTCCCTTGCTGCCGCTGGGGACCGCATCTAGGCTTCCTCCATCGAGGGCATGCGGCGCAGCAGTGGGCAGCGTGTAATGAGTTTGTCTGACTCATTATACTGCTGCCTGTTGTGGAAACCTCCGTCCTTACGGACTGGTGTACATGCCCAGCACAGAGGTGACAGTGTTGGTGGAAGTGCTGCCCAGCTCTGACCCTGCAGGCCTCCGTGATCTGGCTGCGGCCGCTGCTGCTGCGGCCTGAAACCCCTGCCGGTCCCCTCCAGAGACTTCCGCCTGGCCAGCGCTGAGGTACTAGGGGTAGCCCAGCTGCGGGAAGGGTATGTCTCTGGCTTTCTCTCCGGCAGGGGAAGGTGACAGCGGCGGAGGAAGTGCTGCCCACCTCAGACACTACAGGCCTCCCCGATCCAGCTGCGGCCACAGCTGATGCTGCCAGAACCCCCTGCTGGTCTCCTTTGTTGACTGCCGCATGGCCAGTGCTGAAGTACTGGGGGTAAGCCAGCTACGGGAAAAGTGTCTCTGCCTCGGGCTCTCTCTCTCTGGCAGGGGAAGGAAGGGCTGATTCTCTGGCACAACAGGGAGGGCTGGGCTGCAGGAACACAGCACTGGAAGAAACAGGAGGCCGAACTCATGACCAAAAAGTGAGCAGTGCAGTGATCAGCCCCCTGGTCTTTCCCTCTCTCTGGGTAGAGCTGTATTCTACAGAGAGAGCTGGGATGGGAAGAAGGGGAACGGCACTTGACATACACATACACGCGCAACACCTGACACACACACACATACACGTGCGGCACCTGACACACACACACATAGCATCAGACACAATAAAATAAACATGCAGCACCTGACCCACACATACACGCGCAACACCTGACACACACACATATACACGTGCGGCACCTGACACACACACGTAGCATCAGACACAATAAAATAAACATGCAGCACCTGACACATACATATACACACACACCATCAGACACACACATACACATGCAGCACCTTACTCACACACACATAGACACGTGTAGCACCTGATGCACACACATGTACACGCGCAGCACCTGACGCACACTCATGTACACACGCAGCACCTGACGCACACTCATGTACACGCGCAGCACCTAATGCACACTCATGTACACATGCAGCACCCGACGCACACTCATGTACACGCGCAGCACCTAATGCACACTCATGTACACGCGCAGCACCTGACGCACACTCATGTACACGCGCAGCACCTGACACAGACATATACGTATTCATGCACAGCACCAGACATACACTTGTACACACGCGGAGCACCTGATACTCACACACATATACACCCGCAACACCTGACACACACACACGTGCGGCAGTTGACGCATACACACGCACCATCAGACACACTCATATATACACGCAGCACCTGACACACACATACACACACACACACAGGAGCTGATACACAGGCAGCACCTGACACACACACACACATATACACGCACAGCACCTGACACCATGCACTCACACGTACAAGCAATGCATTTCACGTCTACCTCCAGCCTCAGTCACAGGCTGCTGCCGCCTACCCCCCTCCCTGCATCAGCTGCAAAGGCAGCAAAATATTTTGACCAAAGTCTAAAGGCCCATACACATTAAACGATGTCGCTCTGTGAGCGACATCGTCTAATGTTTCCCCCTCCCGGGCCGGCGGCCGACAGTACACACTGAGCGATATGACCGCTCATATCGCTCAGTGACGTCACGCCCCCGCCAGCCCTGCATGAAGGTCGTGGACGACAGTCCACATCCTTCATGCATGACCTACCGACAGCGACGATTGTTGCCGACCCGCGGGGCCGCGCATCGTTCATCGCCGGCGGCATACACACTTAACGATAAAACGAGCGATGTCGCTCAAGGAGGGGGAAAATGAGCGACGTTGCTCATTTAATCGTTAAGTGTGTATGGACCTTAAACAATTCGGTTTGGTTAATAAAATAATTTTGCACAGAACAGTGATGTTATACGAACATTTTCATTAAACATTTAAAAAATCAAATGTTTATTCTTACAGTGAAATTTTACATTTCTGAATAAAAAAAATAAATTTAAAAAAAGCGATGAAATTCAACAGACAAAAAACCTTACGGTTTCACATGTCCCATTAAGGCTTCTTAGACATGATCGAAATTTCAGAAACCTGTTGTAACTCTTCCACTCAAACTCCAAAAAGCAATGAAATTCCGATCATTAAGGCTGACACCTTAATTGATGTGTTCCTTGCGCAATACAGATATGGTATGCCATCACAGCCTGTGGGTAAGTGCAGATTCAGCACTCTCACTGAGTGAGATTGCTGTCACTCACACAATGGTGGAGCTGCTAATTCACAGATTTGTGTGCTCATTGGAATACACACATGCAGTCTATGCAACTGAAGGTCTGAACAGTTTTGTGGTGCTCCCATCCCACACAGTGCCCACAACCATCCCATTCGGTCACCACAACAATCCCACCTTGTTACAACATCCTTCTAACTCCATACATCCATCTCACTTAGTATACACATTTAGCTCCCTCAAACATCTTGGTTAATTGCTAAAACTATAATACCCCATCTACGGTCTATGCATCTACACTTACTTCCCCTATACACCCCCATGCTGCCCTGTCTTCCCCAATCCCTACTGCTGTGTTCTCCCATCTGTGCTAGTCTGTACTAACTTATCTGTACCATCTGTCTTTCCCCACCTGTGCCTTGTCTGTACCACCGTTTCCTTCTCTCTGTGCTGCTCAGTGTTTCCTTCTTCAACGTCACTCTGCCTCCTTCAGTACATGGCACACTATCTTCTCTCCCATCTGCACCAGTTTTCTACCCATCCATGCCAGTGTTTTCAACCCATCTGCACCATTTCCCCCATCTGCACCGCTCTGTCTCCCTTCCCATACTTGCTGCTTAATCTACCCCCTATCCACACCACTCTTACCCCATTCATGTAGCTGACATCCTGAAGGTAAATTTCGTGGATCCTGCGCTCTTGGCAGGGGGATAACCGCTACAGCCCACCCCCCAGTGGTCCGGAAACGCCTCCGTTGTGCAGACCATGCCCTGCCAATGGCATGCTAACACTGTTTGCACGCCCCCCTCCTTCCCCCTCAACCACCTCTGCCTATCAATCAGGCAGGGTGATCGCAGCCAGTGAGATGCTGATAGCATCTCACTGGGCTCCTGGGGTACGCACGCGCAGTGCGGCCATTGCACGTGCGCACCTCACAAACTAATTCAGACTGTGATTGCTGCTGCTGCGGTCTGAATTACCCCCTGTGTTTCTTTGTCCCCCCCATCAGTGCTGCTTAGTGTTCCCTCTAGCCACACACTTCTGTTCCCCCATCCACACCGCTCTCCTCCCTCCAATCAACAACACTCTTACCTCATCTGAGCAGCTTTGTCTTCCGCTCAGACCTTCAGTTGCATAGACTGCATGTGTGTATTCCAATGAGCACACAAATCTGTGAATTAGCAGCTCCACCATTGTGTGAGTGACAGCAATCTCACTCTGTGAGAGTGCTGAATCTGCACTTACCCACAGGCTGTGATGGCATACCATATCTGTATTGCGCAAGGAACACGTCCATTAAGGCGTCAGCCTTAATGATCGGAATTTCATTGCTTTTTGGAGTTTGAGTGGAAGAGTTACAACAGGTTTCTGAAATTTCGATCATGTCTAAGAAGCCTTAATGGGACATGTGAAACCGTAAGGTTTTTTGTCTATTGAATATATATATATTTATAATAACAAATGCTGGCACTCAGTGAATATATAAATTATGCTACCCCGGTGTCCAAGTCCACCATGGAAATTCTGTCAATGTGCATATTGAAAAGATGGGATGGCACTCAGAGTTTTTTTTTTTTGCACAAAATGAGAAATTATATATTCGCCAAGTATACACACAGCGTATTATCATTTCGGTGCTGCAAACTGTCTTTAGGGTGCAACAAAAGTGACACAACCAACACAAATGCAAGACTTACCCATACTCTCCAACATGACCCATTCCATTAGGTACAAAATGCTCTGTTCCTGGTTTTAGTTGCCAGTGGCAGTTACAGAGGTGGGGCTGCAGCACAGTCCAAAATCCAAACAGGGGAGCCACACCAACTGTCAGTGAGTCCTGGCCAACTATGTTTGGCAGTGTTTGTGACAGCAGTTGGTGTGGTTCCCCTATTTGAGTTTTGAACTGTGCTGCAGCCTCATCTCTGGACCCACCACTGGAAGAAAGTCCAGGAACAGAGCATTTTGCACCTAATGGAATGGGTCATGTTGGAGGGTATGCTTACCTAGCTTATAACAGGTATACAAGCCCACAGCCACACCATGTGTAGACCTCCAGCTGGCACAGCAGTATGCACTTCAGTAATTTCACCCCGTCACAACGGCAACAGCAGCAGCAACCACGTCAGTAGCCAGGGATGCAACCTAGCATGCTGCTGTAGAAGCCTCACTGGCTAATCAACGGGCATATGAACAAAAGGAAAAATACAAACACACCTATAAATTAGTGTGTAGAAATTCTACACTATAGAAACCCAAGACCAATCATTAAACAGTACAATATCAATCATTATAGAACCATAAATGTATAATGCAATAGAAGAGATCATAACATATAGAACTATTACCTCACAGAGTGACAGTGACTATGTAGTCTCTGAAGGTGAAGATATTACTTCATCACTGTCAGCCCCTTTAGGGGTAAGAACACGTACTGGAAGCCTAAATAAATTGTCAGGTAAAATGTCATTTGTGCCCAGTATTAGATAAAGAGAATCTAATGTTTTTGAGAAAGATTAAACTATTCTAGTTTCTGTTGTATTTCAAGTTATTTATTGCAGGAAAGTCTGCAAAGGCATGTGAGAATGGGGCAGTCCCTACTGTACCTCAGTGGTTGTTGTTAAGAACTGTGAAGTGCTTCCAGATACTGATAAGTTCAGGAGCATTCATGCTACTGAAACAATAGTCCCTGAAATTAGCACAATCAATAAAATGTAGTGTACAGGGCCGTAACTAGGTGTGGAGGGGGCACCGCACATAGCGCTGCAGGGTAGGGGACACTGTTGACAGCACTTGTCAATTATCTGTTTTAATTACTTTCACTAGAAGCTTCCCCCTTTTTGAAACTCTGCATCTTCTGACCGCTCCTGTCTCCTACCCTGACCCATTCTGTTGCTTATACCTATACAACATTAATTTACTCAACTTGAGATTTCTTTTGTTATTCAGTCACAATGTCCTTTATTACATTTCAATATACTGACATACCCGAGATTTGAACCCAGACAATCTATTCATTCATAGAAAGATAGATATGTCTAAGCTAGAGAATTCTAAACATATGAAGCTTACCTTGTATGTACCAGATCTATGTAATGTGTGGCTGAAAGAGATTGGATGGGTGGCTGCACACTACATAGATCTGCTCAATTGCAATATTGATTTTTTTTTTTTTTTTACAAAGTACCAGTAGCTTCATATAGTGTTCATGTTTTTTCTGCAGGATCAAATAGCTCAATGAGTAGGGTGTCTGATTAGAATTCAGCAGGTTATAGGTATGAATCCTGGGTATGGCAGTATGTTGAAATGTGTTTAATAAAGGGTATTGTAACTGAATAACAAGTTAAGTGCATGAATGTGGTATTAAGAAGATTTGTGTCCAAGTCCATTTTCTTGCAATGGTCTATAAATGTATTTGTTATATTTATATATAAAATATTATATTATAATATATATATACAATGTGGGAAGGGGCATCATAGCATGGGCTTTCTCTAGGATCAATCTTGGCATGTGCCGTATGTCACTATTGTAAAAATGGAGGGGGGGCACGTGCCAATTTTCTCACTGGCACGGGGCACAAAAAAGTCTAGTTATGGCTCTGGTATTGTACCGGCATGCCCGCACCAAGGCAATGCATAATCATTGGAGTGGATATGATCTATACTCAGCTCAGCTATTTTTAGCCAGGTGTAAAATAAATTGTTTTTTTATACTAATCAAACTTTTCTTACAGAATACAGAGGATTCCTGATCTGTTTTAACTTATCTAAATTTTTCAATAATGTAAAATTCTATTTTTTTGTCTCTTTTTTTCTTTCTTTTTCACTTTTGCTATCACTGGTTCTATACTGTATCTCTAAATCAAGTTATATATCCATCCTAAGACAAATGAATGAGTTATTGTTATAACCCTTATTTTGCCTGACACTAAAGTGATTGTTGTTTAGCTATTGCAAGCAGGATACAAGGTATTATAAGTCAAAGCTACAGCCATGTCAGATGGAACATAAATATTTGGAACAATATCTGACCCAGGGGGGCCAAACACTAGCATCAGAAAGAATAGTAACACAATATAAAGACATGATCTAATGTGATATGCACAACAAGCAATATCTGTTCAATTTAAATTTGGCACAGGCAAGCACAAGATGGGAATTGGCCCTTATAGCACCAATAAATAATACCCATCAAAACATGTAACATGCTGAATCCTGTATGTTATTCACCAGATGTATCTTATATGATACAAAGAGTGAAATGCTGGCCATACATTAGTATGAGTCGTACTACGATCCCCCTGCCAGCCACCAGGCATGCCATAGATTATACAGTGCTTTAGCACCATATGATCTATCGTACCTCTGTAATTGCCGGTGGCCGGATCAACCGATCATATGTGCAGGACATATGATCAGTTGATGCAATGTATGACCCAAGGGGCCATGCATCGCATCGTATTCACAGGCAAAACATGCACGATGTGCATGCGATGGGTCGAACGACAGGTCAATATCATGTATTTGTACTCAATATCGACCTAGTGTGTAATAAGCATAAGAAAGATTATTTAGTCACTAGGAAGATTCAGCAGTTGCACAGATATACATGGTTGCATGGAACATTTAAATTAGATTGACTTGACACATGTGACAACCCCTAGACAACATAGACTTTATTATTATTAATTTAGATAATGTGGGTCAGCAGAAGATAATACTAATGCCAAATAAAAGATTTGAGGTCATAAATGAAACTGGGGTCCTATGAAAAATTATAACTTGTTTTTTGATGTTTATGACAAGTGACAAGAAATTCAACAAGATGTTTACAAGGCACAATTTGACAATATTGTTGAAAATCACTATTTCACAATGTTAATCAAAAGTGATATATTTGCAAAGATTACCCAAGTTCATGGGATCAAATATCAAAAAAGAATTTTATTTACACAGACTAGTTAAAACTTACAAATTAAACATAAACAGACAAGTATTATGGATGTAGCCATTTGGAGCCATGCATTAGGTCCACAGCACATATATGGCTATTAAAATATATAGCTGTGTGATATATCACATTCTTGTGTTCTGCAGAGCATATGCCATATTTCTTAATGGAGATAGCTCTGTAGAGTACAGTATGTCTTTTAATATTGCTTTGATACATTGTATCTATTTTATTAAATCAATATGTAATATATTTTCTTAATACAACAATACAAACAAGGAAATAGTTCCTGCGCACTGGACAGAAAGGGTATCTGAAACTCTAAATTAGGTGTCTCTGGATATTTAGAACCCAAATACTGATATATCTCAATCAAAAAGATAAAACAATCCCAATGGAGTCAATTAGGGTAGCAGTCAAGTAAAATGTCACTGATTTCATAAAAAGTCTCTTATCTGGTCTCCTCATGAATCTTCCAAACAACGCAAGTGGCCAATGACGATAAACTTGTAACCAGTCATCTCAGTTTTTATCAGTTCTCTGTCAGTGTCCTCAATTCATTCACATGGAGGACACCTTGAAAAAGACCCTACAGGTTGAAACGCGTTGGTGTTGATTGCTGCCCAGGACCTGGTGAAGGTACAGCTTAATAGGGGAAGCTTTACAATTACCCCGATATGTGTGAAACTGTGCCTTCCTCTGAAGGTCACTTTGGGTACACGTGCTAATCTTTTTAATTGTGAACTTGTAAAAATAAAATTTGTGTATGTCTGCACTATGATTCTCCATCATTTGTCTTCTATGTGAATGAATTGAGGACACTGACAGAGAACTGATAAAAAGTGAGACGACTGGTTACAAGTTTATCGTCATTGGCCACTTGTATTGTTTGGAAGATTCACAAGGAAACCAGATATATTTCCTTGTTTGTATTGTTGTTTTAGTGATTGGTGTTAGTCACTTTTAGGTTCCAGCAGCCTGTCTATAAGCAAGGCGCACAGGAGGTTGATTTATTTTTGTTAATATATTTTTCTTGCTTGCTCTAGTGAAACTACCTTTTTAGAAGAGAAGTACTTTTAAGCTTTGCTAATTCTATGAATGTTGGAGTGTAAAGTGTGAACTCTTTTAACTGTCAATTTGCAGAATGGGTGCAATTGTGTTACAAAAATGTAGGGTTCAACAGGTGGTATCAACTTTAAGTGTGTATTAGAGTGAGAGAATTGTGTTGGAAATGTGATTTTTCTAGATTTTTTATCTGTTGGATAGGTGAGGGCAGGACTCAAGGGTGAAATTGTGATAAACTCTTATGGTAACACCTTAGTCATGTGGTAAGCCAATGTCTGATATACAGCTTTAAGTGTTTAATTGCAGTATTAAAGCCAAAAACAATTATTGCAATTAAGCAATTAAATACCCTATAATTGCAAACACACCAACACCATTACTTTAAAACATTTATGCAATCATACTTTTCTGCTTTTTTGACCCAATGACTGTAAAGCTTAAATGCAAGCATACATAGCTAAAAAGGTCAATTCATAAATACATAATCATAAATAGAAAACTGATGATGATGATGATGATGATGTTGATCATCATCACCATCAGTGCATATTTTTCCCCAGCTCTCCCTCACCAGCAACAGATTAATTTACTGATAGGCCTATAGTATAAATATGTGTGTCTTAGTACTGCCTTATTTAAAAAAATGCATGCCCTTGCTATACATTGCTAATGTTTGCACTCCCCGTATAAAAGCAGTAAAAGTACTGCATGATTAGATACATTGCTACATAACCCACTACATGAAACACTTTGTGTTCATTAATGGACTTGCTTTATCTTGTTCATTTGTTATTGATTCTATTCAATCATCTACACATTTTGTGTATTTATGTCTTATAAAATGGGTCTATGAATAAGATACTGTATTACAATCAACTGATCAACTATAAACCAGTGGGTCTCAAACGGTGTGCCTAGGCACACTGGGCTATCTCAGGGTACTTGCAGGGATACCTTGGATTGACCATTTCAAATTATTTATGGTCAGTGTAATAGGCAAAACTAGCTGGTGGCTGCCATTTTGAAAATATGTCGACAACCAGATGCAAATCTTGTCCCTCACAACTGAATCTATGCATGTAAACACAATTTACTTGATTTAATAATTCTTTCTAAATTTCTCAATAAGAAACTTTTGGCCTAGGGGTGCTGTGAAAAAAAAGGTGATACATAAAAGTTTTAGAACCACTGACATAATCTATTACATGGTCAATTATGAACACAATATTTGCTAATAATGAAAATTAAATGTAACTGTCATCTCCCCTTTATATATTTTCTCCTTTTTTACATGACATAACTGTCACTAGTAACTTTTTTTAATTTTTTACTTACCAATTGTGCTATTCTCCAGTAAGCTCAGTTCCCAGAAATGAATTCCACTGACAAACTATTTTTGTAGCTATGCTATTTCATCTTTCACAAGAAGGATGCCTTGCTGAATGGGAAGAGCATTTTCTGTAAAATAGATCACAGTTTCAAAGTTTTATCTGCAAAGAAACTCTCCAGAGGGCTTTTTTCTTAAGCTTCAATGTTATTTTTACCAGTTGTGTTTTTATGAGTCTGTATCTTTATGTGTTTACTCTTTGTGTGTGTAATATTCTTTTAATAAATATCATAGTTTACAGCAGTTTTTCTTATTGGCTTCTGTAGTTATAGGTAAAGTGAGATCTAACAATATTCCCTAAGGCAACCATAAACAATGTTTTTATACATGTAATAGCCTTTGACTTTAGTAAATCATTATTATAAAATTACAAATAATACAGCATTTATATATGAGTTTGCCTTTGCCTTTCTTATTCCTGTCTTAGTGAAAGCCTTAGGCAGAGTCTGTGCAGCTTTCTTGTGAAAATTTCAACCCTCCCCCCTCAGTTATTCTAGATGTACATATTGCTGTCTCTAGCAGAATAACAGAAAGCATCACGATAATCTAATTTTATTAGAACAGAGACTGCTACCAACCAGAAAATGTTTGATACTTGTAATCTATCAATTTAAGTCACTCAATCTAATAACTGATGTAAATAGATTTCAAATCTAAATAATTTAATAGAAATTATAAATTTTTAGGTATTTTTGAATTTTTGGGGCTAAACTACAAAGCTTAACTCTTGTCAATTATTTTGCCTTTACAGTTATAATGAAATTATAAATTAGAGTAAAAATTGTATGCAGGTACTGTACATTAATTCATGCACACATCAATTTGTGACGTATACTGCATAATCTTAACTTGAATTACTGTTAGATCCCAAGGTCCATGAAAACACACTGTAGGTTGATTTCATAGCAATGAGTGTGTCTAATAGTATAGAAGAACTGCCAAACAGTTTCCATCCTTTTGTTGTGCAGATGAAGTGGGTAAATACTGGCATTCAGGGCGCAAGGCATGGTTCTTTTAACATATGGACACCCTGAGCAGCTACCCTGTGCCACATGAATTTATAGACCTTTAAGCAGGACCAGGGGCATCTACCCCATGTTGTGGTGTCTCTGGAATTTCTTGCAAAACAAAAAGCTGCCCCCCAATCTGTAGCCAAACAGTGAACAGATGTCAACATTCTGATTGGTGTACTGTATGTGTGGCGTTATCCCCCAATTAGAATGCTAACAGCGATTTCATGTATGAAAGCAGGTAGAGATATTGCATAGGACTGAAGGAGGGGTAAGTTATGATGTTTTATTTATTTATTCCCATGAGTGGATGTGTAGGGGCCCCAGTGCTTTGATTTACCCAGGACCCACAATTCTTTTAAGACAGCCATTGCTTAAGTTAACATAAACCATAATGGAACTGATGCAAAATAAGCGATATACTATTATTCGTAGCATGAAATACATAACATTACTCTGAAAATGCAGAGACAACAGGCTGATAATAATTGTGCCTGGAGACAGAGATGGGGGTGTGGGTCTAACACAGTACTATTACAGTGTAGACTGGTTCTTGTTATCTGGGAAAAATGCAGACTGGCACTTAGACACAAATACGCCTGTCAGAGCCATTTATATTATTTATGACTGAGGGCAGCTGCAAATACACAATAATAATGATGATGAAGATAGTAAACAACACTAGCAGACTGCTTTTGGGTGGCAGAGTGCCAATGCAACATTAATGTTAGCAGCTGATTTCTTAATTGTTCATGAATATATTCTGATTTTGACAATGCCTTTTTTGTACAACAAAATACAATGCCACTTTTCAGTATAGATAATCTGGTCCAGTTCTATGAGAACTGAACCAATCCAAACACAAGGGATCTGGTGGGGATCCAAGGATAGCTCAGGTTTTCCCTGCTGACTCAGATCCCAACATGAGGCAAAATGTCATCAAAATGAGGCAAAGTGTCATTTCCCATTGTTGGATCTCTCGTGTTTTGGCTCACATACAATATAAAAGTCCCTCCCTGCATTCAGACACTATTTTACAAGTGAGATCCAACAGAGAAGGCAGTGTAGGTAGTGCTTACAGTGAAAGTTAGTTAGTAAGCAGCAGCTACTGTAGTGCACAGTCAGAGTTCCTTCAAGTCTGTATAGGCAGGGGCATTGTCTGTGTGGTGGAGGGAGCATTTCATTGTATGTGTGTGTGATACTGTGAATACAGCAGTGCATCATCACAGGTCCCTTCATGTCTATATAGGGCAGGCAGGGGCACTGTGTCTGTGTGGAGTGGAGTAAGGGATCCTTTTTCTACAACATGTGTGCATCCAGCCAACACAGGTACAGTAGGTTGTGCTAGCTTTTTTATGGTCAGCAGGTCCATTCAAGGGCCACTGCCATATTATTTGTGTAGTGCAATGTTGCTGTCTGTTTTACTCCCACAAAAAATAAAGATATATTTTCTTTTATTAGAAAGTACTATGTGTGTGTGTGTGTGTGTGTGTGTGTGTGTGTGTGTGTGTGTGTGTGTGTGTGCGTTCAGCCAACATAGGAAATGCTATACTACTTTGTCTAATGGTCAGTGGGTCCAGTCAAGGGTCATAATATTTGTGCAGTGCCATGGTGTTGTCTGTTGCACCTAGCCAAAAAAAAAATATGTTTTTTTTATTAGAAGGTACTGTATGTGCTCAGCCAACAGGAAGGCTGTGCTGCCTTGTCTATTGATCAGTGGGTCCAGTCAAGGGTTAATGCTGTAATATTTCTACAGTAGAATGTCTGCTGCACCCCCCTCCCCCAAAAAAATTATTGTTTTATTTTTATTATAAAGTACTGTGTGTGTGCATTAAGCTCACACAGGAAGGCTGTGCTACAGACCTTGTCTAATGGTCTATAGATTCAGTCTGGGTTACTGCAGTAATGTTTGTGCAGTGCATCGATATTGATCATCACAGTTGTAGACAGATAATCGAGGTCCTCTGTCCCTGCTACCAAATCCCATCTAGATTCCAATTATCTAGAAAAGCAATTCACCGGCTTTACATGGACATTAAAAAAAACCCATCAGTATTGGTCATCAAAACGCTGTTGTACCCACTGTCCACAACCACAGGGGTGGTATTCATGTGACCGCCGGTCTGCTGACCGACAGTCACATGACCTCCTCCACCATCCCGCCGGCTCAGTATCCCGATGGTCGGCATGCCGACCAACAGGGACTATTTCCACTCGTGGGTGTCCACGATACCCGTAGAGTGGGAATAGAACCCGTGGCGACGGCAGGTCGCCACCGAGCCCGCAGCGTGGCGAGCGCAGAGAGCCCGCAAGGGGCTTGCTGCACTCACCCCTCCCCGCTGGGATCCTGGCGTCGGTATGCTGCCGGGATCCCGGCCTCGGTAAGCTGACCAGCGGTCTGGAGACCGCCGGTCAGCCATACTACACCCCAACCACAGATATGTGAACAAGCAGAACTGGGCAAGCTAAAGATTACATGACTGTGACATCCCACTAGGTGGGTGAATTGCCTTCAGCAGCAGGAACAGTAGCAACATTTAACAAACACCAGCTTCTTCAAAGGCCTGCTACTCTCTGTATCACCAGCTACCCTAAGGGGCATATCGGTGACAATCTCTAAGAAAAACTCAGATGTCATTGCAAAAGTGGCTTACCATGCTTGGACTCTCCTTGGTATTTGTGATAATGCCACAAACATTACAGCCACAAGCATTACAGCTGCAGGAATTCCAACACATTCCATGCTTTGCTCACACAATCAATTAGATGGTACAGAACTACAGTGCATCCGGAAAGTATTTACAGTGCTTCACTTTACATATTTTGTTATGTTACAGCCTTATTCCAAAATGGAATAAATTATTTTTTCCCTCAAAATTCTACACACAATACCCCATAAAGACAATGTGAAAAAAGTTTTTTGATTTTTTTTTTTTTACATTTATTAAAAATAAAAAAACTAAGAAATCACATGTACATATGTATTCACAGCCTTAGCTCAATACTTTGTTGATGCACCTGTGGAGGCAATTACAGTTTCAAGTCTTTTTTAATATGATACCACAAGCTTGGCACACCTATCTTTGGGCAGTTTCACCCATTCCTCTATGCAGCACCTCTCAAGCTCCATCAGGTTGGATAGGAAGCGTCAGTGCAAAGCCATTTTCAGATCTGTCCAGAGATGTTCAATTGGATTCAAGTCTGGGCTCTGGCTGGGCCACTCAAGGACATTCACAGAGTTGTCCTGAAGTCACTCTTTTGATATCTTGGCTGTGTGCTTATGGTCGTTGTCCTGCTGAAAGATGAACCATCACCCCAGTTTGAGGTCAAGGGTACTCTGGAGCAGGTTTTCATCCAGGATGTCTCTGTAAGAAAGAAAGCAAAGCGCTCAGGTGAGTAGCACTGCACTTTGATTGTCAGCAGCCTCCTGAAAAAGGGAATTGCCAGTCCCTTAAAACGAAACTAACAAATAAATAACAAGTGGCGCTTGACAATCAGACAATTAAAAAAACATTTATTTATATAAAATGTATGTAAGTAACAACAACCTCCCGGGAGTAAGAAACAATATTGAGGATGTCACAATAATATGAATGTGCACTATATTAAAGCTTCGTTATCAATTAATAAAAAACATGAATGATAAATAATCTTACTTGCACGTGACTATTCATTAGTAACACCTAGAAGGTTTTAGACCGTGCTGGGTTCACTATGTGCACACAAACGGCGATATATAAAATGTATAGCTGTTATATGCTTGATCTAAACAAGAGTCACTCACGGCTGTATGTTTTGAAGGGATTGCGTGTAGCACAAATCCATAACAGTAAGCAGCTGGTGCAGAGAAGATAATTTGAAGAATACAACCTCCGCTGGGCAGGAGCCTATTCAGTCCTTGCTCCCTGGTGTCGTCCCGCCGTCCCACCAGAGACACACACCAGAGCCTCAGCGGGTACAACTGATGCCGCACCGTGCAGGGAGTCCCGACAAGCCGTCCCCGATGGTCCACGCCACCTCCGGTACCTCCGCACTTTCACAACGGAGGCTGTAAGCTGATGTTCCGGAGTACACCGGTCTGCGCCGGGCTGGGAGGGAACGGCACCTGTGGCTTCTACCTCCCCAAGTTAGGATGGACGGCTGTGGCTGTAGGGGTATGAGCTGCAATAAGGTGTTCCTATTTGCGGTAGTTAGAACCGGGCTCCTATGCACGGTTTGGAAATGAATAAACAGCCACTAGCAGTGTTAATCCTTGAAAGAAGAAAGCCTGTGTCCTTAACGCGTTTCAACGCCGGCAGGGCGTCTTTTTCGAAAGGCAGGTGTACTCCGGAACATCAGCTTACAGCCTCCGTTGTGAAAGTGCGGAGGTACCGGAGGTGGCGTGGACCATCGGGGACGGCTTGTCGGGACTCCCTGCACGGTGCGGCATCAGTTGTACCCGCTGAGGCTCTGGTGTGTGTCTCTGGTGGGACGGCGGGACGACACCAGGGAGCAAGGACTGAATAGGCTCCTGCCCAGCGGAGGTTGTATTCTTCAAATTATCTTCTCTGCACCAGCTGCTTACTGTTATGGATTTGTGCTACACGCAATCCCTTCAAAACATACAGCCGTGAGTGACTCTTGTTTAGATCAAGCATATAACAGCTATACATTTTATATATCGCCGTTTGTGTGCACATAGTGAACCCAGCACGGTCTAAAACCTTCTAGGTGTTACTAATGAATAGTCACGTGCAAGTAAGATTATTTATCATTCATGTTTTTTATTAATTGATAATGAAGCTTTAATAAAGTGCACATTCATATTATTGTGACATTCTCAATATTGTTTCTTACTCCCGGGAGGTTGTTGTTACTTACATACATTTTATATAAATAAATGTTTTTTTAATTGTCTGATTGTCAAGCGCCACTTGTTATTTATTTGTTAGGATGTCTCTGTACATTGCTGCATTCATCTTTCCATCTATCCTGACTAGTCTCCCGGTTCCTGCAGCTGAAAAATATCCCCACAGCATGATGCTGCCACCACCATGCTTCACTGTAGGGATGGTATTGGCCTGGTGATGAGCGGTGCATGGTTTACTCCAAACATGACTCCTAGCATTCATGCCAAAGAGTTCAATCTTTGTCTCATCAGACCTGAGAATTTTGTTTCTCATGGTCTGAGAGTCCTTCAGGTGCATTTTGGCAAACTCCAGACATGCTTCCATGTACTTTTTACGAAGTAGTGGCTTCCGTCTGGCCACTCTACCATACAGACATGATTGGTGGATTGCTGCAGAGATGGTTGTCCTTCTGAAAGGTTCTCCTCTCTCCACAGAGAAATGCTATAGCTCTGACAGAGTGACCATCAGGTTTTTGGTCACCTCCCTGACTAGAGACCTACTCACACAATCGCTCAGTTTAGACAGCCGGCCAGCTCTAGGATGAGTCCTGGTTGTTCCGAACTTCTTCCATTTATGGATTATGTGGATTATGGAGGCCACTGTGCTCATTGGGACCTTCAAAGCAGCATATATGTATCTGTACCCTTCCACAGATTTGTGCCTCAAGACAATCCTGTCTCGGAGGTCTACAGACAATCCCTTTGACTTCATGCTTGGTTTGTGCTCAGACATGCACTGTTAAGTGTGGGACCTTATATAGACAGGTGTGTGCCTTTCCAAATCATGTCCAATCAACTGAATTTACCATAGGTGGACTCCAATTAAGCTGTAGTAACATCTCAAGGATGATCAGTGGAAACAGGATGCACCTGAACTCAATTTTGAGCTCCATGGCAAAGACTGGGAATACTTATTTACATGTGATCTCTTAGTTTTTTATTTTTAATGAATTTGCAAAAATATCAAAAAGCTTTTCACATTGTCATTATGGGGTATTGTGTGTAGAATTTTGAGGGAAAAATGAATTTATTCCATTTTGGAATAAGGCTGTAACATAAAATGTGGAAAAATTGAAGCACTGTGAATACTTTCCGGATGCACTGTATTTATGAAATGACAGGCGTGTTCAGGAGATGCTGTCTGTGGCCTGAAAAATGTGAAACATTTTCAGCATTTAACAGCTGCATGTAGAAGCTTGCAGCCCTGCAAGAACAGTTCAATTTGCCCAGCCATAAGCTGAAGCAAGAGGTCATAACAAGATAGAATTACACCCATTATATGCTTCAGTAGATGAAGGAACAGCAAAATGTCATCCAAAGCTACACAATGAGTCATGACATAGGGAGAGAAGAGGGAATGTACCTTATTCCAGCACAATGGAGAATAATTTCTGTGTTGTGCAAGGTGCTGAAACCCTTCAAAGTATTCACCTGTGAAGTAAGCTCAGACACTACTAGCTTGAGTCCCCCAATCAGACACTGCTAGCTTGAGTCCCCCAATCAGAATCAGATACTCCACCTCCCTTGTGGCCTCTGATTTAGTTGATGTTTAATTAAAACATGCTTGGTTTCTATAGGATCGTGTAGTTAATTAAACTGCCTTCTTTTCTTCACTGCAGTGCCACCAAGTCTCCTAGATATGCCATGTTTGAAGTTGAACTGCCATGTGTTTGTGCCACCCACTGCTGTCACTTAGCTTAGTCAGAAAGCTAGATTGGTGCAAACCCTTGGATTGAAAAGGAAGAGAGAGGGGACCGGACTGCTGCAATTGAAAAGGCACAGCAACTGTGTATACATTCCCAGTGCACATGCAGATCCTTTGAGAATCATCAGCTCAGTTACATCAATAGCCATGGCAGCCTGAGCAGAGACAGACATCCCAAACATGGCAACACCACACTAGCATTTTTTGCTACCACAACCCATAAATGCCCATGAATGCTGCTTGACAATCACTCTACATAAAGGTAAGTGCTACAAGTGGCATCACTATTAGACTTTAGCAAATGTGCAGTGTAATGCATATGCATGAACAATTTACCAATAATTACTCAATTGCAAACATACCGGCATATTGTACAGCATGTTTACTTTTATATGCATAATAATGAAGGTAAAGGCAATAAAATGTGTTTAAGAAGTGAAAGGCCCTGCCATTAGTCTATTGTTTGATTAATTGTTAGTAAATCTACAATTTGTATTGAGTTCTAAGAAAGTACCTATGATTTTCCGATGAACAGTTTCTACAGCAAGCCAATTTTTTAATAATTTTTTCTTGATTTTTGCCTTTAGTGAATCTCTGATTTGCAAACTCAACCACGAGTCAGTGTAAAGACACAAAGAGACCAAAGTTCTCTGCACCAGTCACATGGTAACAGTAAATGTCTAGAAAGCCTACCTACAAAAAGCAGATAAAGGTCCAGTACTGGTTTGCACTAAAGGGAATCTGGATAACCCCCGCAATATCTTACAAATACTCCTGCCATCTAATAGGAACTAAACCACTGCTTTAACACTTGCTCAAATAGCCTTAATATGTTTCAAGTGTTCAGTTCTTCAAAAGGCAGTGCAAGTGTGTAGTAGACCAAGGGGCTTTTAATACCTGTGGTGACAGATCTGGAAGTGATAAAATCCTGTAATTCCAGTCTGTGGCCAGCAACTTCGGATATCCAGGGACTTGTAAAAACTTCCTATTGCTAATGGAAGGTCTCCTGAACTGCCGAAAGTGTGCTTAACCCAGTTAAATGCTCAGGTGATGGGTAGGTCATATATTCTCCAGATAAAAACAATAGTGATAATACAGATGGAGCCACACTAATCGTGTCTCCATCTGTGACTGAGTGTGCACAGAAAGGCAGACTCCCGGTCACTAATGTGACGCATGTGTGTCATAGTGACACACGCGCCCCATTCAAAGTGAATGGTAGTGTCTCTGCTCGCCCCCACCTGCGATGTAGCCACGCTCAATGAGCATGGCTCCATCTGTATACCAACTTTTGGTCATGCGGAAAACCAGAAGTTGTAGCTAACTCCTGGTTTGAAAAATGATATATGTCCTCTGGAAACACTTGCTCCCTTAACATTGGTTCCACACATACTGTATAAATAAAGAAAACAAGGGGTAAAATATTAATATGCATAGATATATAAATAGAAAAGGATTAATAGTTATAAAAAATAGAGAAAAAATAGACAATACATAGCAATAGATACGTTGCCATAAATACTTATTAAATCATTTAAAAACTGTTTTAGGGGAACCATTTCAACTGAAAGACTTTGTTTTGGCTAGTTTGGAATTGATTTCTCTGTCTTTTCATGTTGTTTTAACATATTGTATTGCGAAAAAAAATAGTAATATGTTTAGAGCAACCATGCTTTTTTAAAATGGTCTGATAGGGAGAGGGCGTCAAGTCTTTTTCTTATATTCTGCAAATGCTCTCTTAATCATGTTATTATTGACATGTCTGTCTGTCCAATATAATAAATTCTGCATGAACACTCTATTAGGTAGATGACATTAATAGTATGACAGGTTATAAAGTCCAATATGACAAAAGTTTTTACCTTTTTCCACAAAATATGAAAATTTGGTTGTGGGTTTGTGGACTTTAGAACACATACTACAGTAACCAAAATCATGAAAGCCTTTTGTCCATATTGGATTATTGGTGTGACATTCTAGAGTGATCATGTCCAATTTATTCTTTAAATTGTCTGCGTTGCAGTAGATGTAGATGGAATTCTCAGGAGAGACCCCATTAAGCATACTGTAGGATTTTGTACAGCATGTGCAAGTGACATACAAAGACTTGTTCTATTTTTTGGTGGTTGCTGTCATATAGTGTAATGAAAGACCATTCATTGTTATTAGTGGAGTTCTTATTTTTGACATCAGCAGAATATTTCTGTCTATACTGTAAACTTCTTGATTAGTTTAGTTGATATGTTCTTTATTAAATTCACGTGCTAAGAAATTCTCTCACATGGAGTCCATTTGTTCTCTACAAATAATTGGGTCACTACAGATACATTTAACATGCATTAACTAACCTATTGGGACTCCTTTGAGACACCAATCAAGATTATCACTGTCTTTGTTGATGTAGCTATTTGTATCTCTAAGTTTATGATAACATATCTCAGGACACTTGCAGGGGTACCTTGGATTGGTGGTCTAGGACCAATTTAAATAATTTATGGCCAATGTAATAGACAAAACCAGTGCTGGTGACTGTCAATCATGAAATATGTGGACAAACAGAAGCAAACCATGTCCCACACCACATAACTGAATCTAAGGATAACACATAAACACAATTTATTTAATGTAATATTTCTTTCTAAATATCTCAATAAGAAACTTTTGGCCTAGGGGTGCTGTGAAAAAAATTCTGTTGCTCAAGAGTGCAGTGATTCAAAAAGGTTTAGGAACCACTTATAGGCTATTCTCCTTGATATAAAGATTCCCTCAAGAAAATTGCATGTGGTTTTACTGATATGAACTGTGAACCTCAGATTCAATAAATAGGAGCTAAGTAAGGAGCCAAAACTTCTTAATGTTTACTCTGGTCTTCTCCATAAGATGAGAACATCGTCTATGTAACGTAACCATTGTACCAAGTACATCCCTAGTATGCTTTATGCCACATGTTGCCCTCTTCCCATTTAGTGAGGAATTAATTGGTATAGCTGGGAACAAACTTGGTACCCACTGCTGTACTAATTAATTGAACATAGTACTCCCCATTCAAGAAGTGGTTAGTCACTAAAATTTACTTCATGCTTTTTCTAAAAAAGATATGATCTTCTGGTCCATCCCTGCTTTTTGTAAATGTGACTGTGGTCTTAATCTCTTTATCTTGTTTGATTATTGTGCATAATGTTGGCTGACAATATAAACATGTCCTTCTCCTATTCAATATCTTTGAACTTTACTATAGTATCCATCACTATCTCTTAGATACTGTAGGATATATTCTTAAGTGGCTGTAGGTGATCATTTGTCCCAGCGATAATGTGTGATTCCATCTCATTCTTATTGACCTTTGGCAGTGCATATATAGTAGGAATGAGTGGATTGGGGATGCAAATAAACTCCTTCTCATCTTTCACTATTATGGGTTTTTGTAAACTCTCCTTTATAAATTTAGTAAATGGCTGTTTTGTTCAAGTTGGGGGGGGGGGGAACTCAGGAGAGATTTATATTTTTTAAAGCAAGGAAAATCTTTTACATTTGTTTTTAAAAGTTAAAATCTCTCTGAAATTTCTTCCATTTCTTATTGATAAACTAAAGTATATTGTTCTGTATTGTCACCTCAAGCTCTTTCTCTAATTCTATATATTCTTATAAATTCTCAAATGGGTGAATCAGGCAGTGTATAATTTCTATATGCTCATTGAGGGTTTTTAATTCCTCACTCATTTTTTAAAAATCAGAAACATATGTGAGAATGAGCATTGGTTGAGAATGCTCTCCTATTCTTTTTGGAAATTGTCAGAAGATTTGTAGAAAGGTTGTGATTTATTATTATGTATCCCCTTTAAAATTAATTGGTTCAGCCTGGTATTTTTCTAAAGTGACTATCTCCCATCATAGTTTATTCTCTTTTAATAAGCAAGAACTCATGTGGTTATTGCAGTTTGAATATTAACTTTTTTTTACCTTTCTATCATCACATTTTAAATAAAAAGCTGATTGAACAGTTTTTTTCCTCTCAAAAAAATGTCAAAACATGGTTCAGCCTAGGTATTTAAGGTTAAAAATTGGATGAAATTAAATGCAGAAATACACCACCCTAGCACAACCAGGATGGTCGCCTATGGTAAATACATGATATTGGACTTTATAACCTATCATACTACCAATGTCATCTACAGTACATAATAAAGTGTTTATACCTTCTTTATTATATTTGACGGACATCACGGTCATTAAAAACACAAATGGGAGAGCATTTGCATAGTATAAGAAAAGGACTTGACACTCCCTATCAGACCATTTTAAGAAAGTGCATGGTTGTACAACAAAGCATACTATTATTTTTTTAGGGGTACAACATGTGAAATCAACATGAAAAGACATTGAATTCAAATTAACCAAAAATTAGATGAGATGGAACTTTCATGTAGAAATTAATACCTGATGGACTAAACAAAGGCTTTGGACCTGATTCTGTATGGAGTGCAAATTCTGCTAACTAGCAGAATTTTCAAACCTTTTGACTGCATGCTGAGGTCAGCCCATCACATGGCAAGGTCGGCCAACATGCTAATCGCTGCTCACCCTCCCTTGGAGCAGGCTGAAATTGTGGCAACGCAATTTCAGCATTATTGCTTAAAACAGGGTAGCCTCCAGCCAGCACAGATGATTGCAGCATCTGTGTGTGATGTCATGCAGCAACCCTGATCACGCCCACACTATGCCCCCCATCTGACTACCTCCTCCCCGTTTTTAAGTCGTGCCCCCACAACGCTCCATCTCTGCCTAGGAAATAGAGCATTTCCCCCCCCCCCGAATGCCTCTGCCTGATTGACAGGCAGAGGCATTAGCATTCTCTGTGGGGCACCCACAGTAAATGCGGGTGAATGCGCAGGACGGGCCCTGTGCATGTCCTGCAGAGCGATCGTAAACAATTTGGTTGGATCACTATTTGCGATACATCCTGAATTAGCCCCTTTGAGTTAAATGGTTCCTCTGAAAAAACTTTTACAATTTTGAATCAGTATTTTTATGTCATCTTATCTATGTTATGTATTCTCATTTTTTAATATTCTCCTCAAACTCTCTTATAATACACCTATTTAATACTATTTTATATATTCTACTATTCATTCTTATGTATTTATATTTCTATGCATACTGTATTATTATTTTACCCTGTTTCCTTTATTTATATTTTTTAAACCAATATTAGGGCATTCCTTTGGAGTGGCCATACAGGGAGCCAGACTCTTAAGAGCAGACATCAGCCGGCCCAGCAGTTGAGTAAAAAATGGAGCTGGTTCATCAGCCAATCAGCTCACAGACCAGTGGCAGCTTCTTATTGGCTGCTGGACTGCGAGCTATGATTGGCTCACAAACCGGCACCTGACTTGACTTATCAGATGCCGGGGACTGGACCCACACAGTGTGCCAGGAACAGCAGAAGTATCAGCAGCAGTGAGCCACAGTAAGTATATGGCACTGGGGGCATGTGTGTGTATATAGCACTGTGGGCATGTGTGTACATGGCACTGGAGGCATGTGTGTACATGGCACTGGGGGCATGTGTGTACATGGCACTGGGGGCATGTGTGTACATGGCACTGGGGGCATGTGTGTACATGGCACTGGGGGCATGTGTGTACATGGCACTGGGGACATGTGTGTATCTGGCATTGGAGTTATGTGCATATCTGGCACTGGGGGCATGTGCATATCTGGCCAATGGGGGCATGTACATATCTGGCCAATGGGGGCATGTGCATATCTGGCCAATGGGGAATGTGCATATATGGCACTGGGGCATGTGTTTCTGCCATTGGGGGCATGTGTGCATATGACACTGGGGCATGTGTGTACCTGGCACTGGGGGCATGTATGTATAAGGCACTGCGGGCATGTGTGTATATGGCACTGGGGAATGTGTGTATCTGACACTGGGGTCATATTTATATCTGGCACTGGGACATTTATGTGTTTCTGGCACTGGGGGCATATTTATATCTGGCACTAGGGGCATATATGTATTTCTGGCAGTGGGGCATGTGTGTATCTGGCACTGGAGGCATGTGTGTTTCTGGCACAGGGGGCATATAATGTGTATCTGGCACTGTGGGGGCATATTATGTGTATCTGGCATTGTACTACTGGGGCATATGTGTATCTTTCATTATTGGGAGCACTATCTGATACTGCTGGTGCATATGTGTAGCTGGCACAGCAATACTGGGGCCACATGTGTATCTGGCACTATTGGGGGCATATGTGTATCTGTTACTGCACTACTGGGGGCATATGTTTATCTGGCACTATTGGGGGCAAATGTGCATCTGGCACGGCACTACTGAGGGCATATGTGTATATAGCACTATTGGAGCATATGTGCTTCTGGCACTACACTACTTGGTGCATATGTGTATCTGGCACTCTGCTGGTGTCATTGTGTGTATCTGGCACTATACTGGGGTCATTATGTGTATCTGGCACTACACTGCGGACATTATATGTAAGGATCACTACAGTGGGCATTATGTGTAAAGCTGCTAATTGTGTGCATAGAGGGGGGTTGAATTAATATTTATAATTTGATAATAAAAAGTTGCGAGGCCATGCCCACTTTCCTAGGAGCATTAGGGGTTAGGGGCTCTTCAAACTTTCTCGCTCAGGGTGCTAGTAAGCCTGGAGCCGGCCCTGACCAATATACTTATCATCTTGCAAACCAGAAGTTAGGTACAACTTTCAGTATTCAGCTGGACTGGGAGTCAGTATACCAACATTTCTGTTTTTCCAAAAAAAAATACACGCTGCCCATCTTCTCTGTCAACATTTAACTGAGTTTAGCACACTTCAGTAGGCTCAGGAGACCACATACTAGCCATAGGAAGTTTTTACAAGATACTGGATATTTATAGCCACTGGTTGCGAACCAGAATTACAGGATAGCGTCATTGTTCCACTACACACTTGCCTTTTGATATAGAGCGGAATGCTCAAAACACGATAAGGCCATTTGAGCAAGTGTTGCAGCAGTGATGTAATTCCTACCAGGTGACAGGAGTGTTTGTTATGTGGATTACAATCAGTGTAAACCAATGCCGGACCTGCTTCTAGTGCGACTGCAGGAATTGCCTGGTTTTTTTTATATATAATGCCTGAAGTTGTGTTTATGTAGAGCTAATGTATACTAAGAAATTTGGTATTGTCACTTGTTGTGAAAATATCACTCTAAATTGTGTTTTATCTTTCTTTCCATATGCAAAATATAATAATAATAATAATAATAATAATAATAATAATAATAATAATAATTTATGGCACCATTAGTTATTGCACACTGGGGGTAATTCTGAGTTGATCGCAGCAGGAACTTTGTAGCAGTTGGTCAAAACTATGGGGGTCATTCCGAGTTGTTCGCTCGCTAGCAGATTTTAGCAGCATTGCACACGCTAGGCCGCTGCCCTCTGGGAGTGTATCTTAGCTTAGCAGAAAAGCGAACGAAAGATTCGCAGAATTGCGAATAGAAAATTCTTAGCAGTTTCTTAGCTCCAGACCTACTCACAGATTGCGATCAGCTCAGCCCGTTTCGTTCCTGGTTTGACGTCACAAACACACCCTGCGTTCGGCCAGCCACTCCCCCGTTTCTCAAGACACTCCCGCGTTTTTCCCTGACACGCCTGTGTTTTTCCGCACACTCCCAGAAAACGGCCAGTTTCCGCCCAGAAACACCCACTTTCTGTCAATCACACTCCGATCACTACAACGATGAAAATTCTTCGTTCGGACGTGAGTAAATCTACTAAGTTTTGTGCTAAAATACTTACCACATGCGCACTGCGTACCATGCGCATTTTAGCCTTAATCGTTCTGTTGGAAAAATCGGCAATGAGCGATCAACTCGGAATGACCCCCTATGTGCACTGCAGGGGAGGCAGATATAACATGTGCAGAGAGAGATAGATTTGGGTGGGGTGAGTTCAATCTGCAATCTAAATTGCAGTGTAAAAATAAAGCAGCCAGTATTTACCCTGCACAGAAACAAAATAACCCACCCAAATCTAACTCTCTCTGCAAATGTTATATCTGCCCCCCCTGCAGTGCACATGGTTTTGCCCAACTGCTAAAAAATGTCCTGCTGCGATCAACTTGGAATTACCCCCATTATCTTTTATCAGTACAGATGTGTCCTCCTATATCTTTGCACCTGCATGCATTCTACAAAAACGTGCCCGATAGTGGGTGCAAATGTTGCATTGACAGATGTGATCCTGTAGGAGTGCTAGGTGTGAATGGTGCCACAGCTTGGTGTACTGTGCAGTGGATGCTGCTGGCAAAGGTACAGGAGGACACATTTGTATTTCTCTTTGGGTCAGAGGTTACCCATGTTTATGTACAATAGGCGCCTTCATAGTTGTGCTACAATGCTGTATTTCTGCATTTCACACACAGGCACTTAGATCAAAATACAGTAATATTTCATACATAGACACTTAAATCACAATCTACAAGTGTTGCTATTCCAAACATAGGTACTTAGGGTGTAAGTCAGAACTGGTCGCATGCAGGCTGTTTTTTTGCACTGCTGCGACCAGGTAATCACCGCCTTCAAGGGAGGGGCAATTGCTGTGCAGGGGTACTAATGGCTGTGCAGTTTCTGCACAGCCCAGAACTTACTCAGCCGCTGCAACAATCCGGAATGTTGCTGATGTCAGGAACCCTCCCTGGAAATGGCTGGGCACGCCTGCATTTTCCTGGACACTCCCTAAAAACGGTAAGTCGTCACCCCCGGACGGCCTCCTCCTGTCAATCTTCTTGCGTTCACTGGTGCGAATGCTTTTATCATACAATCCGTCGCTGCCCGGCGACAGTGGCCGACACGCCAGCGCATTGCATCCCACATGCATGCGCTGTTCAGACCCGATTGCATGGCTGCAAAAAAATGTAGCATGCGTTCAGGTCTGAATGACCCCCTTAGTACACAATGTAGTACTTTAAACAAACACACATAGTCATAATTAGAGATGAGCGGTCCACGGGGGTCATTCCGAGTTGTTCGCTCGCAAGCTGTTTTTAGCAGCTTTACACACGCTAAGCCGCCGCCTACTGGGAGTGAATCTTAGCATCTTAAAATTGCGAACGAAAGATTCTCAAAATTGCGATTACACACCTCTTAGCAGTTTCTGAGTAGCTTCAAACTTACTCGGCATCTGCGATCAGTTCAGTGCTTGTCGTTCCTGGTTTGACGTCACAAACACACCCAGCGTTCGCCCAGACACTCCTCCGTTTCTCCAGCCACTCCCGCGTTTTTCCCAGAAACTGTAGCGTTTTTTCACACACACCCATAAAACGGCCAGTTTCCGCCCAGAAACACCCACTTCCTGTCAATCACATTATGATCACCAGAACGATGAAAAAACCGTGAGTAAAATTCCTAACTGCATAGCAAATTTACTTGGCGCAGTCGCAGTGCAAACATTGCGCATGCGCACTAAGCGGAAAATCGCTGCGATGCGAAGAAATTTACCGAGCAAACAACTCGGAATGACCCCCCATATTTCCAGAATGCTACGAACACCGGGATCCTATTCCAGACATTGGGGATCTGACTCTAGCCAGACTCTGATCCCACGTCGTGTCCGAACTTAATCTTCCCAGAGTCAGATTCTCAGTGGATTTGGATTCTATGTAAGTCATCAAGGCCGTGACTCAGCATCATTTCACATGCTGGTGAAAGCTGCGCTGTACTCAGGGACGGATCTAGACTTTTCTTTTAGGGGGCGGTTTATTTATTCCTGACTCCTCCCCTACACTCATTACTCCTCCCACTTCCCATCCCAACTGTCCATTAATGCTCTAAAGAGCATATAAAGCATTGTCAGGCTGCACATGAACTTTTGATGTATCACACACACACCGGGCACATGTAACTACTAACACACCAATGGGCGGCACACACTACCCAAGGTGGGGATGAAAGCATGTGATGATGGCAGATAGGGCTAAGGGCCCCGGGGACATGGGGGATGGGGAGGGATGTCACTGCAGCCACACACCATCACCTGGCAGCAGCCCCCACCTCTGGCAGCCCCAGCAGCGCAGGGAGCCAGCTAGCATGACCCCTGTCCATGCCTGTGGGGCTGGCGTTGCTGCAGTGCACCATGTTTTGGTATGGGCAGCCGGATGCTGGGGAGGGGGATGCTGCCGCTATGAAGGATCCACCTTCAGGTGAGAGATGCTGGGCTGTGCTGGCTGCTGAAGGCGCTGACGATGGGTGAGTCAGGGGAGGAAGATGAATGATGCCAGCAGAGGTACAAGCGATCTTCCTCATGCCGCTACTGGACCTGGTGGCTCTGGCTGGCAATGTGGCTGCCGTTGCCATCATGTAAGTGGGCGTGGCTATAGCTGTTCACCCCGATCGCCCCCCCTGGATCCATCCCTGGCTGTACTCTGCTGTAGTTGCTGTTGATTGTGCAAAGAATGTATAGGGAGCTATACTTTGCTATAGTAACTGTAATTAAGGAGTAGGACTCTGGACTCACAAGTGGCTGTGCTGTAAATGTATAAGGGGCAAGTTGTTGAAAGCTGCACTATACTCTGCTGAAGTAGCTTTAATTAAGGAGTAGGACTCTGGACTCACAAGTGGCTGTGCTGTATAAAGTGACTGTGTATAGAGGGCATGCTGCACACTGATGTATGCTGTGCTCTGCTGTAAATTATACAGGTTGGTAGTGGTACACTTTACCCTAGTGCACTTTGTTCACGTGCATCTATAAGCCCTGTGCTCCCCACAGTTTAAACTAAGCTGCTGGTTTAAAAATAGAAAAAAAATGTATTTATAGTTTGTACTGGTTGGTGCGCTTTACTCAAGTGTACTTTGTTCACATGCATCTATAAGCCCTGTGATTCACACAGTTCGAACTGAGCTGCAATTTTAAA
Source organism: Pseudophryne corroboree (assembly GCF_028390025.1). Lineage (NCBI taxonomy): Eukaryota > Metazoa > Chordata > Amphibia > Anura > Myobatrachidae > Pseudophryne > Pseudophryne corroboree. The sequence continues at coordinate 568,789,630 of NC_086447.1, read as the reverse complement.
AATAGGAAAATAAAAAACATTTATCTATTGTTTGTACTGGTTGGTTTACTTTAGTCAAGTGTACTTTGTTCACGTGATCCGCAACTTGACAAATGGATAACTATCAGTTCTGAAGAGCAACCAAACTCTAATGCAGCAGCTGCTGCAACCAGTCATGATGATGATGCTAGTCCAGCACCATCATCTATTAAAGGCTATGCTCAAGTGCATAGTTGGTCTAAGTCAGCGCATCTAAAAAAAACAATATACAGTGTTAAAGAAAAAAATACCTCTTATAAAGGGAAGGTTTGGTGCATAAAAACATAAAATTGCCAACGTGCCATTCACAACATGCAATGGCAAGGAAAGGCTCAAGCCTTGGCCTTTATTTCTGAATGGTGCTTGTACAACTGTCAGTGAGACATCTTCTTCTGCCTCTAATGATGATGATGATGATGTACACACTGGTAAGGGTTAGGATGGCAATGATATCTTGCCACTGTAGAGCTGTTGCCTTAAGCCAATTCGTAGTTTGTGGGGGCCCAAATAAAACAAGCACTTCACCCACAAAAATGGCAGTGCCTTTTGCTAAAGTGCTTGGTTTGTTAAAGTGTGCAAGTGCTTTTTAATATCCAGCATATGGGTGGGTTGTGGGTGGGTGAGGGGCCCCAGGACAGTTCCATCTTGCACCAACTTTAATTTCGGGGAAGTACGGATGGTGTAATGGTTAGCATTACTGCCTCACAGCACTAAGATCATGGGTTCGATTCCCACCATGGCCCTGTGTGGAGCTTGTATATTCTCTCCATACTTGCATTGGTACTCTGGTTTCAGAGCATAAAAGGAATGGGGCAATGGGATGTGCTCTGCACCAGCTGAATAATTATTAATATTAACTTGAAAGGGAAACCCTGACTAGAATCCATCAATGAATCATCCACTTATCACTGGATGTTCGGGGGTGCTACCAGAGACAAGTTGTATTGTACCGAAGAAAGAAGAGAAAGAATGTCTCTTTGTTGGCGCACATGAGATATGTAAAAATTAACTTTTAATAAATCCATATGGATTTCTTAAAAGTTAATTTTTAAATATCTCATGTGCGCCATCAAAGAGATGTTCTTTCTCTTCTTTCTTCGGTACTCCGGTTTCATCCCACAATCCACAAATATACAGGTAGGTAATTGGCTTCCAACAAAATTAACCCTAGTGTGAATGTGTGTGCGTGTGTGTGTGTGTGTGTGTGTGTGTGTGTGTGTGTGTGTGTGTGTGTTTGTGTGTACATGTGATAGGGAATATAGGTTGAAAGCTCCACTGGGGCAGGGACTGTTGTGAATGGCCAAAATATACTCTGGAAAGTGCTGTGGAATTTGTGTGCGCTATATAAATAACTGGTAATAATATTAAAAATAATAATTTCTGCCACTTGGCGATGTTTCATAGATGTGCTATAAACTGCCCTGTGGTTGTGCTGCTGCTCTGTTGCTTTGTAACCAACCAGGTTGCTGCAGCCTTCACCCAGTAACAGTGAAACAATATTGTAAACTGTGAGGTGGTCAAAATTGACTGGAAATGACTGGAAATTAATGTTATTGAGGTTAATAATACTCTAGGAACAAAAAAGGACCAGATTATGTGATTTTAGCTTTTTTGTCATTGTAAAAAAAATCCAAATACAAAATCAGCTACAGTGATATGGCAAATCCAAATCCAAAGTCGGATGATGAATCAGCGCCAAATCCAAATCCAGCAACATTGGTCTGGTGCACATATCTAGTGATAATATACTAGGCATTGCTGTTTCAAATGCACTTTAGTAACAATTTAGTAAATATTTCATACATAGGGGGAGATGTACTAAGCCTTGGGGAGTGAAAAAGTGGATAGAGATAAACTACCAACCAATCAGCTCTTAACTGACATTTTTCAAACACAGCCTGTAACATAGCAGTTAGTATTTGATTGGCTTGTACTTTATCTCTTTCCACTTTATCACCCTCCAAAGCTTAGTACATCTCCCCCATAGACACCTACCTCACAATGTAGAAAGTATAGTCAGGGCCGGTTCTAGGGCTTTTTGCGCCCCGGGCGGGCAATAGGGGCATGGCTTCATACAGGGGGCGTGATCAGTTACACCCCCTGTACAGTAGTAGCGCCGCTGAAATGATGTGCAGTGCGCGATGATGTCATCGCGCACTGCACAGTAAAGGTCCTCTGCACAAAGGGAAACTAGACGCTACGTGTCTAGTTCCCTTCACAGCGTGCAGCGGCAGCAGGACAGAGCGGGTAGCGGGGTGCACAGCAGCAGCAAATCTTGCCATGGTGCGGCGCCCTCCGGACGGCGACGGCGACCTCCGGACGGCGACGGCGACCTCCGGAAGGCGGCGCCCCGGGCAAAAGTCATGCTGGCCCATGGCAAGATCCGCTACTGAGTATAGTATAGCTATTTCAAACATAGACACTTAGTCACAATATGCAGATGTGTCCACATACACCTTTCCCTTTTTGGGACAAAATGCTTAGCATGGCTATGACACCATGAGTAGTGATTGGATGGATTCCAAATTAATGTATTTTTTTGCAAAAGAATTTGCATAAAGTTGCTGATTAAAGTATCATATCTTAAGAAAAATCAATAAGTGTCGCTATTTCGCAGATTCCATTGCATGGTTAATTTGGTCATACAACTTAAATGGGAAAAGGTGTATGTGGAAACATCTGTAGTACTACTGTTCCAAACATACAGTAGTATCTGTTTCCAATTTGTATGCTAAAGTCTATACAGTTGTGATTTTTCAGCCTAGGGACAATGAAAGTGAAGAAGCCTCCCAAAAATTAATAGAGTAGCCCACTGGAGCCATTGCCAAATCTTAGCAATTATGTACACATTTGCAGAATCTATGCATATCCAAGGAACATTGACTGAGTGACTCTATAGTCTTGCAAAATGGCAGCTGGAGCTGCAAAATGGCGCCATGCTTTCTGCATCTGCGATCACAGATGTAGGCAGAGCCACACCGTGAATATGGTCATGACATGCCTAAACTCTCTCTTACCTTCCCCAAATGGTTTCTAACTGTCCATCCCTCTGAGACTAAATATTCACTGTGATGCATGAAGTGTGACCACGGCACATGTAAAGACTTCTGATGACCGCTCAGCTACTTAAATTTTGTCATTCAGAAAACAAAATGATAATTGTAATTCAGAGATATTTGTCGCATGCATTTGCAAATACATGGTAAGCTGCTAGGCCCCTTCACAGCTTCTCTGATTACTGGCAGTCCATACACTGCACGATAACAGTACCCACTTATGCCATGTAATTGTCTATTGTAAGGCCTAATGATAAAGGAACACACAGAACTATACCCAAATGGAGGGCTAGCGTACCTAGGAGCCACCCCTGGGATCTCCAAGTAGCACTACAGAAACCAGCATGCCTTCCATATGTTGATCCCATACAAGGCTTCTCATAACTGCAAACACAGTGGAAGCTGCTCAATCACTCTGGAAGCAATTATCAGGTGTATGAAAGGGAGGGGCCACAGCAGACAAAAAGCGGGCTTTTTTCCCAAGGTATCCCCCTGCAAACAAAATAGTACTTGCAACAATATTTGAAAACTATATGGTAATGTGGTATGTGGCATCATAGGTCATGTTCCCAAGTAACTCTTTTTAGTTTATTTCGAATGTCTGTTGTGTCCTTCAGGCAGAGGCTTTTCAAGAGAGGAGGTGACCCACATGCAGTCTTCGTCTTGGGCCACCTCCTCTCCAGCAGCAGTAGACTCTGGCATAATGAATTGGATATGGTGAATGGGATTAATGATTTAATGGTGAGTGCAGTGTATCATGAGGGGTTAAATGAGGGATTGCAATTGTTGAGATGATGGGGTTTATCAATAAAAGGAAACTGATGTAAAGCAGTATTGTAAACCAAAAAAGAAAGTCTTTTTTTACCCACAAATAAATATCAGATCTCAAATCAGTACAAACATAGTCCTCATTTCTTTAATCATTTTACACACAATCACTGACTAAATTGATATTCCTCCCCCCTCCCCCCCTCCCCCCTCCCCCCTCACCCCTCACCCCCTCCTCTCATCCTTCAAATCCTCACACACATCCTCACATCTGAGTGCGCTGACCATATCCAATTCAAAATTCAGTAGGAGGTTGGACACCTCCAGGTCTAGAAGCACCAATTCCCTACATTTCCCTCCCCCACCAGTGAGCGCAGTCTCCCATTTTTTCTTTTGACTCTGGCATAATGCCAGTCTACCGTGCATGTACAGGACTATGGGAACATGGCGCCTATGCCTTGTTCCCGGGGGCATTTTCAGTGTGCATGCATAAATATCTCAGAAATGGCCATAGCGGGACTCCAGAGGGGCAAGTATGATATATAGCTGCAGTGTGGGCAGTGTGGGCCCCCTGTACCTAGGGTCCCCTGTTCACCGCACACACTGCACCCATTATTAAAATGCCTATTCCTTGAGGTATGATTGTTGTGTTTTGATGTAAGGTTGCAAGAAGAGGTCTTTGTAGTCTAATAAATTAGTGGTGAGTGAGTTGATGCCTGATATTACAGGTCTGCCTGGTGGCTTGTTTTTGTTTTTATGGATCTTGGGCAGGTAATATAAGACTGGGATTACTTTTGCTTGATGTTAATGAATGCGTGTTCTTGTGTATTGAGTATGCCTTTGTCTAGTCATCTTTCAGTAGTGTTGTAATTAGTGTAGTCCGGAGTTAGGTGTTTTTTTTGAGTTTGGTGTATATGGTCTAGTTATTCAGGATTTTGGTGGCTTTGGTGATGTAGTCTGCTTTTTTGATTAACCACTATTCCTCCCCTTTGTCTGCTGGTTTTTCTATTTATTGTCTTGTAATTCTTGAAGTGCTTTTTGTTCCTCTTTGTTCAGATTGCTGTGTTGTTTTGTTGGGTGTTTTGTTATGATTTGGACATGTCACATTCAACCAGGCTTGTGAATGTGTTGATATGGTTTCCGACATGAGGGGCATCATCTATATGCTAGAATGCCCTTGCAACAAACAATACACAGGTTGAACAATCAGACCCCTTAAAACATGCATCAATGAACACATCAGAAATATTAAAAAAAGCACCAGTGACCACCCACTTTCAAACCATTTTAAAGAATACCACAACTGCAACCCATCATTACTCAAATTAACAGGACTCAAGGAAGTAAAACAGAATTTGAGGGAACTACACCCACCAAATTAACAAAGAAGAACTAAGACACATGTACACACTTGGAACCTTCATCCCACTAGGGCTGAACATAGACAATGAAATAAGATCGAATATATGAAAATAGTATACATCATTAATTCTTAGACAAACTAGAAATCGTAGACATGTTAGCAATCCAGACACATCCCTCCTGTCATAAAACCCACCAGCCAATCATTCTGAACCAATAAAACCCACATACATTACTCCACATCGAGAACCCTGGAATACTACATAAACATTCACACATTAGAACCCTGAAACAACATTAACCATGGATTATGGCTAACACAGCAATATCTTCATTCGGCTCACCTAGATAACATTCCCATTATTAACTGTTTAACCTCACATAGCACTCAAGTGTTGATAGCAAGAAATCTGTGCTCTATATTAATTGGTTAATTTCAGATGTTAAACAGTACAGAGGTGCAGAGTTTAAATTAGAAAACACAAAGCAAAGAACATGCAGCTATCCCCTTTTCAAGTCAACAGCAACATAAAAAGGAACTGTAACCATGGCAACAGCAACCCAGCAAAGATTGACAACCTAACTGACCAATGGGAAACCTACACATGGCAACGGCAACCCAGCAAAGATTGACAACCTAACTGACCAATGGGAAACCTACACATGGCAACAGCAAACCAGCAAAGATTGACAACCTAACTGACCAATGGAAAACTAATGCATGGCAACTGCAACCTAGCAAAGATGGACAACCTAACTGACCAATGGAAACCTACACATGGCAACAGCAACCCAGCAAAGATTACATTATCTACATTTGAGGTCCATGCTATATGCCTCTTCCAACCTGTTCATCTTCGAATATCTGTCATTTACCCCCCTCCCCCCGCCCCCCTGACATACCCTCCTAATTCCTTGACAACTTTGCTTCCTGGCTTCCTCACTTCCTCTCTTCTGACATTCTATTCATTTTCCTAGGTGATTTCAACATCCCTATCAATAACCCCACAAAAATCACATATCTCTAAATTCCTTAACCTCACCTCTTCTCTTAGTCTCTCCCAGTGGACCTCCTCACCGTCCCATGTGAGTGGTCTCCCAGTGGACCTCCTCACCGTCCCATGTGAGTGGGAGCTCACTGGATCTGGTCTTCACTCACCACTGTGATCTTTTTGATTTATCCAACTCCCTGTTTCCCCTCTCTGACCATCACCTGCTCACTTTTAACCTATCTCTGTCTGCTTCTCCATCTCTACCACTTAAGACTACCATCACAAAGTGTAACATTGAGGCTATTGACACCACTTCACTCTCCTCCCTGTATGACTCACTCCTCTCTCCTATTCTCTATCTTTCCTGCCCTGAACAAGCTACTTACCTATACAATGCATCCCTTACCTATGCTCTTGACTCTGTTGCCCCACCAACCACTATTCACCCTCATAGATCAACACTTCAACCCTGGCAAACTAAATGCACCATATATCTGCAAAAATGCTCATGTACCGCTGAGCGACAGTGGAGTAAATCACGCTCTAAGGCCGACTTCCAACACTACAAAGTTATGCTCTCATCCTACTTTACTGCCCTTACTCTCTCTAAACAATCTTACTTCAAAATCTTACTTCAAAAACCTCATCTCCTCCCAATCCTAAAAGCCCCAGCGCTTCTTTGCCACTGTCAACTCACTCCTCTGCTCACCCCCGCTGCAACTCCCCTCTTCACTTTCTGCTCTTGACTTGCCACCTACTAGACATCCAAAATTTACTCCTTTCATCAGGACATAACATCCCACTAGAACAGGCATTCCCAACCGCGGTCCTCAAGGCACACCAACAGTGCAGGTTTTAGTGATATCCAGGCTTCAGCACAGATGGTTAAATCAAAATAACAGGTACTAATTAAGTCACCTGTGTACAAGCCTGGATATCACTAAAACCAGGACTGTTAGTGTGCCTTGGGGACCGTGGTTGGGAAACACTGCACTAGAACCTGAGCAACCCGCTTCCTCCATTTCCTGCCCCCCCCCCCTATCCTTCCCTGCTATCAACTCTGAGACCTTTCTTCCCTGTATCTGGAGAGGAAGTCATGGTCCTCATCCGGTCCTCACCCCTCCACCATTCCACTTGACCCTATTCCCTCCTGCCTTCTCTGCTACCTCTCTTCTTCTGCCTGTTCCCATCTTGCCCATCTACTCAATCTCTCACTCTCATCAGGCACTGTCCCTTCTGCCTTCAAGCATGCACTTGTCTCCCCTATTTTTAAAAAACCTACCTTAATCCAACTGATCTCTCCAACTACTGACCCATCTCTCTCCTCCCTTTGCCGCCAAACTCCTTGATCATATTGTCTACAACCTCCTCACTTTCTTTCCTCCCACTCACTGCTTGACCCTTTCCAGTCTGGTTTCCATCCTCTGCACTCCACTGAAACTGCTCTCATGAAAGTCTTCAATGACCTCCTTGATGCTAAATCCAGGGGCCACTACTCTCTGCTTATTCTCCTTGACCTCTCTGCTGCTTTTGACACTGTAAACCACCCTCTCCTCCTGCAAATCCTTTACTCCCTTGGTTTGTGTGATACTTCTCTCTCCTGGCTGTCCTCCTACCTTTCTGACCATTCCTTCTCTGTCTTCTCTCATGACTCCACCTGCCCCCACTTCCTCTACCAGTAGGTGTCCCCCAAGGTTCTGTTCTTGGACCTCTTCTTTTCTCTCTCTACACATCCTCATTAGGTGAGCTAATTAGTTCTTTTGACTTACAACATCATCTCTATGCTGCCGATACCCAAATCTACCTTTCCTCCTGAACTCTACCCTGCTCTCCTCACTCATATCTCCAACTGTCTCTGCTATCTTCTCCTGGATGTCCCAGCACTTTCTTAAACTTAACATGTCTAAGACTTAGCTGATAATTTTCCATCCCTCCTGCATAACCTCACCTCCCACAATTTCATTATCTATTGATGGCACAACTATCTCCTCTAGCTCCCAAGTGCGATGTCTTGGAGTAACCCTTGACTCCTCCCTCTCCTTCAAACCACACATTCAGTACCTCTCACAAACCTGCCATTTCTATCTCAAAAATTTCTCCAGGATCAGACTCTTTCTCAACCAGGAGGCTACTAAGACCCTCATCCACTCACTGGTCATCTCCAGATTGGACTACTGCAATCTTCTCCTATCTGGCCTCCCTCAAAAATGCCTCTCTCCAATCCAATTTATCCTAAATGCTGCTTTCCATCTCATCTTCCTCAACAAACATACTACATCCATATCCCCTCTCCTGCAGGACCTTCACTAGCTACCCTTCCCATTCAGAATCCAATTTAAGCTTTGCCCAATCACCTACAAAGCCGTCACCCACTCTTCTCCCTCTTACATCTCTGACCTTATCTCTCTTTACATTCCTACCCATCCTCTATGCTCTGCTAATGCACACCATTTCTCCTACTAACTGATTACTTCCTCCTACTACTACCTACAAGATTTTGCACGTGCTGCTCCCTATCTCTGGAATTTTCTACCTCTCCACATCTGACTCCCCACCTTTCTACAAAACTTTAAACGGGCTCTCAATACCCACTTCTTCACCAAACCTAGCCAACTCTCCTTCTAACCCTATTGTCTATGCTCACTGTCTACCCCTTTTGTGTCACCCCAGTTTGTTAACCCTTCACCTTTTAGATTGTAAGCTCACAAGAGCAGGGACTTCTTTCCTCATGTGCCTTTCCTTTTCTTACTTACACTATTTTATACTCCATACTCCCACTTATGGCACCTAAACTCTGGTTTTTTATACCTATCCTATATTGTCTTGAACTGTAAGTTGCTGTTTTCTTGTTTGCTCACTTGATTATGTACTTTGTAATGATCACTGTGGCTCCATATAAGTAAAGGTTAATAATAATAATAATAATAATAATAATAATAATAATAGATTGAAACTTAACTGGCCAATGGGTAATCTACAATCCCAACCAATCAAGAACAAGCAGAGACCAATATGGCCTCTTATGCCAGAATGCAAGCACACACTACTCCCTGAGGAAAGCTTGCTAAGGCAGAACTGCATTGGAGCACAAACCAACACTAATCAACACCAACCACTGACCGCTATCCCCACAAGTCTTCTCACCAGCCAACAAGTCAAGTGGCTGGTAACTCAGTAACTGACCAGGGTACCAGTGCAATCTCATGATAGCATGAGTTTCTGGAAGTAAGTGCAGAGACCGGTGGTCCCCCAGGCAATCAGCCATGTGAGAAAAGATGTTCACTGGTGAAGCACGGATGCCTGGTGGACAGAGGATAAAAAATTGCAGCTAACACCACTAATATCCAGGAAATGCACATCCTGTACATCAGAGGTGTAAGTTCTGTAGAGAATGGAGGGTATGGGATGCCTGCCCTCCCACAAGGAACCCATATTACCAACCCTCATAACCATCATTAATCCATGGAACATAATTAAAACCATTTTGGGCTCACTGACGAAGTCCGGTGTGATGAAATGTGTAGGGGTGTGGTCTAGCACAAGGACAAGTGTACAAGCAGGGATATACCTCTACTATGTGATGAAGTCCTGTACAACCTTTAATACATGTGATTTACATACAGTGGTTGATACTGCCTCTTCTGGTATGAGTTTTAACCTTTGTTTTGCCCACACAGTAATTATGCCAGTACCTGCTCATTGTCATGGACCCTGCTCATTGTCAGGGGTTCTGGTCATTGCTTTGGGGTTCTCCCCCCAGCCACGGCCACTGCTGCAGGACTGCTGTTTTAGCGGGAGCAGCTGTTCATGTCTTCCTGCTTCAAACAAATGAAAATGTCCTTCCTAAAATGGCTGCCGCCTCAGCGGAGACAATTATTAAAGTTACTAGAGCCTCTTCTAGTATCTTTAATAACTGTCTCCTCTGAAGCTGTGGGCATTTTTTGGTAGGGACATTTTCAATAGTGTGCTGCTTCCAGATAACAGCGGATGGCCAGGGATGGAAGGGGGTGGATGTCAGCATGAGCGGCCCATGCCCTCCCCTCTCTATCAGAGAGGCCAGGCCCAGGACAGCCGTGCCTTAGTAGCCCCTGGATGGTGGCCCTGATTGCTGTTTCAAATGTAGGAAAGCTTAGGTCACAAAGTAGTAAGTAGTTAATACATAGACTGTAGACTACAGACTTATGTCACAAAGTAAAGTAATTCATACATGGACACTTCGGTCACAATGTAGTAATTAGTTGTTTCTAACATAGACACTAAAGTCAAAAGATAAATTCTGCTCTTTCAAATAAACAAACTTAGGGCACAATTTAGTAAGTACTTCATATAAAGACACATACATCATTTATGACACAATATAGTAAGTATTACTGTTCAAACAGACACCTAGGTCACATAGGCACTTATGTCATAATGTAATAAGTATTTTAAACTTCAGACTTTCAGGTCACAATGTAATAAAATTTGTATAAAACTATCCCTGAAAGCGCAACCATATACACAAAGCGGCCTGGGTGTCAAGTCTGTGGATTTCATACACAGGCACTTTGCTATCTCATTGCTTACTATTTTGTGACCTAAGTGTCTATGTATTAAAAACAATACTTAGTGAAATGATCCCTAAGTTTCCATGTATGAAGTATTTTCTGCATTGTGACCTATTTATCTATAGTATAGTGAGTGATAATGTGGAGAGAGATAAACTACCAACCAATTAGTTCCTAACTGCCATGTTACAGGCTGTGTTTGAAAAATTGCAGTTAGAAGCCTTATTGTTCAGTAGTTTATCTCTTTCCACTCTGCAGGGCTTAGTACATCTCTTATGTATGAAAATCAATACCTTCAGTACTACAACGTGACCTACATTATGTTTCCATGTACAAAGTAATTTCTGCATTATTACCTAAGTGTTTCTGGTTGAAGCACGAATTCTTACTACATTGTAACCTAAATGTCTATGTTTAAAATGGATGCAATCAAAATCTCGGCAGTTAGAATACAGCAGGATCCAAATTGACAGAATTACAACACATCCCACCAGTAAGTAGTGGAATTAGGGTTAGGGCTAGGCTTTAGGAAAAGTATAAGGGTTAAGCTGCAGGAGTGGGGAGGTTATGGTTTGGCTGCAGGGGGGGCATGGTTAAAGTTTGGCTGTGGGAGGGGGAGGCTAAGGTAGGCTGCGGGAGGGGTATACTAAAGTTAGGAATAGAGGTAGGGTTAAAATACTTACCCAGAAACACTGGGATTCTATCCATCAGGATTCCACTGTTTGTCTTCTGAGTCTGAACCCCGACTGCTGGGATCTTATACATAACCTGTTAATAACTGCTAAGCTGTACTTACTACATTATCATTTATGTTTCATACACAGGGGCACATTTATCAAAGAATGGAGAGCGTTTAAGTGCAGAAAGATGAATTACCAGCCAATCAGCTCCTTTCTGTCATTTTACAGGACGCATTTGAAAATTGACAGTTTGGAGCTGGTTGTTGCTTTATCTCTCTCTGCTTTAAATCTTTCCAAGTTTTGATAACTCTGGGCCATAGACTTTTAAACAGTACTACTTAGATAGTTAGATTATTGTCACCCCAGTATTTGTGAATAAAACAACAATGTGTTCTACATTGTGACCTGTTTCAAACACATACAGTTTTCAATGTAGCATTTAATAAATAGATATTTAGGTCACAAAACAACTGCTGTTTCAAAAATAGACAGAATGTAGTCAATGTTGCTGTTACAAATAAACACTCTTGGGTAACAATGTAATATTTTATACTCTTAAGTCACAATTACTGAAAGTAGTTTTAGATTTTTTTAAAACATGGATACTTAGTTCAAAATGTATTTATTTCCAACTGCACACATACTCTTACAGTATTTCACAGTGCACTGTAGTTACTACATATGCAGTTAGAACACAAAGTAGTATTTTATATACAGTATCAACAGTTAAGTAAAAAAGCCAAAATTATAGTTGCTGAAAACATATACACAAAGGCCACAATGTAGTCAAATGAAAGTTTAAAGTATACCTGTAGTAATTTCAGTCATAATTTAGTATTTTAAATATATATACAGTACTTATCTCACAATTTATTTGGTATTACTGTTTCAAACATAATGCCTGATTCAGGTTTGAGCAACATCACCATGTCACTGCAGGTATCAGTCACCTGTCTCCATATCTCTCTTGACATAGTGTTATCACCAATGATTCCAGCAAAGGATACACTTGTATTGTATATCTGTGTAAATATTAGCATCCACAGTTTTTTTTTATCATTTTCCCAAAAAAGTTCTGTCATACTTTGTATACAGTCTCAGACACACAGATATACAGTAACAAAAAAAAAATGCAGGTGCTACTAATTGCACAAACATACAAATGTGACTTTTCAAATTACAAAAGTCTTATCTTTATAAACTGAGTTTACTGTACTTCTTCCCGGGCCTCCCCATGGACTGGGTGCACTTCTTTGTAAATAACAAACAACACACAGCCGTTACACTACTGTATATAAATGAATCACTCATGCTGCCATTTACTAAGCAGTATATCCAATCCGTGAAATCACAAGCTTCATGGAGTGGGATTGGAGGTGGGGGAGGCTGCCTACTAAAGCAATGGGGATGCCCAGGAAGAAGTACAGGTAACTCAGTCTCATAAAGATAACTCTCTCATAATTTGAAAAGCCACACTTGTATGTTTGTGTAATAAGTAGCACCTGCAGTTTTTTTCCTAATTTTGACTCTATATCTGTGTGCAAGTCTGAGTCTGCTTACAAAGTATGACAGATCTTGTTTTGGCAAAAACAGAAAAAAAACTGTGGATCCTATTTTTTATACAGATACACAAGTGTGTCCTTTGCAGGAATCGAACCCTAGCTCACCGGCATGGTAACCATCAGTGATATTACTATGCCAAGAGAGATATGGAGACAGGTGAATGACACCTGTAGTGACATAGTGATGTAGCTCATTGTGATTTTTTTTTTTAGTGCTGTGTGTCCCAACTCTATTGCAGATTGTAATTTTTTTTTATTTTAGAGAGCTGTGTAAAACTCTGAACTGTGCATCTCTTTGAGTGTGTTGGAGACACTGAGCCAATCTGTTTCTGTGTTCAAATTTCTACTTAATGTAGAGATCATCTAAAAAAGTAATTCTTAAACTACAAACATCATTTAACTTTACAATGGAGACTTCACACATTTGCAGTGGTCATTTTCAAAAGTGACACCTGGTGGATGAACACCAGTATTGCATCAAAAGGAGACAAATTCATTACACTGTGACTGAATACACCACGCTGCGACAAGGCACAGGCAAACTTAATGTAACTAATTTTTCACACTACACACCACACAGAGGATAGATGAGCATGGCTACATCTGTACCATAAAATAACAATGTAGCAAGTTTCATATACATACAGAATGAAGTAACAATTTAACAAGAACTGTATTGCTGTTTAAATCATAGTCGGTTAGGCAAAAATGTTGAAAGTATTGCTGTTAGATATATAAGTATTTAGCTTAACATTTCATTAAGTCTTGGTGTAAGTATTGCTGCTTTAAATGTGGACATTAAGTACCAATTTAAAAGGTATTTCTTTTATAGACATTTAGGTGTCCAAAAGTATTGTATTTTATACATATACACTTAGGCCACAACTGTATAAGTATTTCATATAGTAGACATTTCAGTAAAAATGCAGGAAGTATTGCTGTAAAACCATATACACTTAGGTCACAATATGCAGATGTAGCCATGATCTTCTATCATCAATATGGCATGTAGTGGAAAAAACTAGTCACATTATGTTTCCCTATGCCTGGTCTCAGGGCAGTGTTTCAGTCCCAGCATGACATATGCAGTCACAGTGTTCATCCATCAGGTGTTGCTTTTGAAAACCACCATTGTACATGTGTGAAGTCACCAATTGAAAGTCAAATGAAGCTTGCAGTTTAAGAACTACGTTTTTTAGATTATTTTTTATTTACAGTGGAAATGTACAGTATATATTTTTTTACATCTGCAAGCCTTACCATGATAACAGTTATTTTATTGCACACTACAACATGTGCTGTGCTGGGGCATTCGCGATCACATACAGTAAGATCAGATTTATCCAGATGCTTCTTATTGGCTATCCAAAACACGTGCCATCCGAGAGCCAATAAGATGCCGTTTTGAGATCTGGGTAAACCCGATACCACACATCTCTAGTTTGCTGTTAGCCAAAGGTATTTATGCTCATGTGCATAGATATACACACAGTCAGCTCAATGCAAAAATTTCCTAGAGGACCCCTGCTGCCCACTGTTCAGTTGTCAGGCATGCTATCATGGCATTACTGATGCACATAACTGACAAAATTGCAAGGATTATGTGACCGGTATTAAATGAAGATCTTTACTTTATATTTCCTGTAAAGTTTCATAGTAAGTGACTGGCCCAATTGTCAGGGCTTGCTATCGTACAGTATTCTATAGTGCCATATCCATTTACTGCTATTGTTTTCAGCACTGTAGTTTTCATTAGTGGAGCAATTGCCACCCAGTGGTGAAGCTGTTATCGCATGCTGTTGATCCTCTTGCACCATAGAACACTTTACCATGCCAACCATTGCTATATTTATGCTGCAACTAAGACGCATGTATGGTGAAACTACAGTAAGGATAAACATGGCTACATATTTAGTAAGCATTGCTGTTTCACATATAGATACTTGTGTCACAATACAGTAAGTATCACTGTTTCAAAAATTAGGTGACAATGTACTTAAACATCATAACTTAGATCACAACATTGCAAGCATTGCTATTTCAAACAGATTCTTAGATCACAATGTAACCTTAATTTTATACTTAGGCAATTAGATTTTGACTTGCATGTGTCTTTAAGATATACTTTCTGTCAAGTTAATGGTGATGATTTCTACACCTTTGTTCCAGATGTATCCATATACTAGATTTACACTAGATTTAAAGTTCCATATTTTAAAATGTGTGCAATTAAAAATATAGCCTTACAGTAGTTATTTAAGTATATCTTGCACTCATGTAAAAGTTGCATTCTTTATCAGTTTATGTATTGCTATCTTCATACCATTAGTATTTCAGTTTGTAAAATAGCTAACTTTTTTATTTATTAAACTTACACAGTCATTTATATTCTTCCTAATTCTACTATATTATCACTTTAGTTTCCTACATTGCTTTGACTTTTGCATTTCAAATACTGTAGGGATTTTTTGTCCTTTTAGGTTTATTAGATAGATATTTGCCAAAGGCTCTATCTTTCTTCAGTATAGACCATTATTTATTTTAATATTTGCAAATGCCCTTAATACACAAAGTTATAAATAGAAATTAAGCCTGAAAATATGTACAGTAGTTCCTCTGGATTAGTCTTAACATATAATAGTTTATTCCTGTCCATATGTTTAAATTATTGTATGCATGAATGATGACCTACAGGGAATAGCCTCTAAACAAAAAATCTGTGTCAGCACCTGAATGCCTTTAACAAATATGTTTTATAATTTTTCAAGTCAAATACTTCTTCTATCATATTATTTGCTAAAGAGCAATCCTCATCCTCATTTAAATTTCACAAATAAAAACATAAGATGCATCTCATGAAGCACTAAAATATGCCCACAATTTAATACAATTATGGAAACCAACAAACTGACTAATGAAATTGTAAATTTATGTGTGTCACATTTCAACAAAGTTTATAGTTATTCCAGCCCAAATACAGTACATGTTAAGAAAGGAGGGGCTATAATTAGCTATAAAACTTGTGTGATCCATTAACTCAAAATCATTTTGTGTGAATACAGTACAAAGCTTTAACAAATGCAAGTTACCTCACCATGGTAATTAAGAGAACAGGTGTTCTTCAGCATAAAAATCATAAAACACTTATTCTCTCTGCACTGGAATACAGATTTTCATGAATTCCTCATCAATCTAATATTTGCATATGAACATTTTTACCATAAGAGGTCAAATTTTATTCCATACAAAAGGTAGCATTTCCTTTACAAATTGATAATATAGTTATTGCAATTTCTTTCAATGCCTTCCAAATCCTGAGGTCATCTGTGTGCATCTCGAAAGGACAAATGTACTTTGTGGTTGTGATTAAATGTGACATTTTTCAATAATCTCTAAATTTAAAAAAAAAAGTTTCCCTGCCCTGCATTATGCAAATTAATTCCCTACAAAATAGATGAACTGATTTGTATTAATTTAAGCAAATCCACATTAATTTTGGAAAAAAAACTTAACCTTTCCAAGGAAGGTTTATGATTTTATTCAATACTACAGTAGCTGTTCTACCTGTTCTTCGCACGGGAGTTTCTGATTTTCACGGTTGTACATGCAAAGGAGTTTTAAAAATGTGGTAAATCTATAGAGAGTAAATTTGAGATGTCGTAATAAAAGTGAATATTAATCCATGGTTCTTGGCATTACCCGAGGATCACCCATAGCAGATATGGTCAAAAGTCACAGGAGCATTTTTGTGGCTCTACACACTGGAGGTGTAATCCAAATTTTGATCTGATTGTCAGTTTGGGCATTATCATTCATGCATCACAAGCCAAGCATATATAATTATGTCATTAGGTCAACCACCTTTTCATACCCTTAGGGGAGGTTTATTAGAATTCTGATTATATAGTTTTCCTATTTCCCACATGAAGAATACCTATGTTAAATTTCAGCTTCTCAACATATCACAAAGTAAGAGAATTAATGATGTCAGTAAGTCAGCGGGCAAGTGAGAGATATGGATAAAAAGTGACAGGACCATTTTTGTAGTTTATTAAATTGACACACTGGAGGTGCAATCCAAATTTTGATCCAAGTGGCCATTTGGGCATTATCAATCATGCAACGCAAGCCACGCATAAGTAATGATGTTATGTCAACCTCTTTTTATCCTCTTAGGGGAGGTTTATTAAAATCCTAATATATATATATATATATATGTTGAGTATCCCTTATCCAAGATTCAGAATCCCACATTTTTGGTTCCCCTACTGAGATAATGACACATATAAATATATATATATTATATAATATATCTATATAATATATCTATATATACACATAATATATATGTCATTATGTCAGTAGGGGGCCCAAAAATGTGGGATTTTGAATTTTAGGATAAGGGATACTCAACCTGTATATATATATATATATATATATATATATAAAGATCTGATGATGCTGACAAGAATAGATATTAAGTTTTACTATGTAAAAGCATAAAACTTCATACAATGATCATTTATGAATAAAATGTGTTTTAATTAAAACATTGACCTATTACAGGTTGTATAAAAATATATACAATTGCATACAGTGAATACATAAAAATGTCTGGCAATTTTTAGTAAAATAACTTTTCAAGATATTGTCCAATTGTGGTTTGCTCAATGGCCTTCAATATAAAATGGTACAGATGGAATTTAAAAACCCAACGCATTTCATCAGAACAACTTCCTCAGGGGTGAATCCATATACTGCAATGTATTATGAGCAAGCCACACTGCAAAGTGGGTTGCCTATTCTGAAGGTCACTATTATCGCTCACTTTCTCTATGAGAAAGTGAGCGATAATATTGACCAGGGTAAAGCAGTGGATGTGGTATTTTAGGACTTTGCTAAGGCCTTTGACAAATTCCTACATAAGAGACTAATTTTCAAATTGAGAGAGCTTGGCGCGGGAAACACTATTTGTACTTGTTGGCTGTACAACAGAAAACAGTAAATGGTGATTAATGGGATGTGCTCTGAATGAGCCTCAGTGCTTAGTGGAAAACTGCAGGGTTCAGTACTCAGGACATTGCTGTTTAACATAATCATTAATGACCTAGGAGTGGGCCTAGAAAGCATAGTGTCAATTTTTGCAGATGATACTTAACTGTGTTGAGTAATTCATTCAGACAAGGATGTTGAGTCTTTATGGAATGATCTATCCAGACTGGAGATCTGGGCAGACAAATGGAGAATGAGGGTCAGTATTGAAAAATGTAAAGATATGCATTTTGGGACTAAGAACAATTGGGCAGCCTATAAATAAATGTAGGGATAACAGTAGTTGAAAAGGATTTGTGTGTGCTCATCGATAATAGACTTAGTAGCAGTATGCAATGTCAAAATGCGGCAACAAAAGCAAATAAGGTGTTAACATGCATAAAATGGGATATGGAGACAAGAGATGAGAGTGTAATCCTGCCACTGTATAAATCATTGTTACGGCCGCACCTGGAATATTGTGTACAGTTCTGGGCACTGCACTATAAAAAAGATATCTTGGAACTCAAAAGGGTTCAGAGGCGAGCCACCAAACTGGTTAAGGGGTTAGAGGCACTGAATTATGAGTAAAGACTTACAAGGTTAGATATGTTTATACTGGAAAAGAGGCGGCTGAGAGGGGACATTATTAATATTTCTAAATACATTAATGGACAATGCACGGACTTATCAGATGATCTGTTTATCAAAAAAAATGCTACACAGGACACAAGGACACCCCCTGTGGTTAGAAGAAAAAAATTAATACACAATGGAGGAAAGGGTACTTCACAGTAGAGATGAGCGGTTTCGGTTTTACTCGGATTTACTCAGTTCAAAAAACGGCATCTTATTGGCTATTCAAAACACGTGACATCCGTGAACCAATAAAATGCCGTTTTGAGAACCGAGTAAATCTGAGTAAAACCGAATCCGCTCATCTCTACTTCACAGTAAGAGCAGTAAGGATTTGGAATTCTCTACCAGAGGAGGTAGTAATAGTGGACTCACTAAATAAGTTTAAAAATGGTTTAGATAAATTCCTAACTGATAGAAATATCCATGGTTATAGCATCTAAATGATATATAATACAGGTTGAACATGATGGACTTTTTGTCTTTTTTCAACCTCACCAACTATGTAACTATAGACTGGAGATCATAATAACATTGTCCCAATGTAGGACCAGAAAATGTCCAATATTCCAAAAAAAGGGTTTAAGCAATAAGACAGGACATAAGATGAATCCAATGTTTGATGGTATACTTGTAAATTATACTCAAAAGGTAAAATAAAATCAATAGTGTATCAGTCAAGGTTGTGTGTATCCTTCACTGCAGGATTACCTCTAATTGCAATTGTATCACCTATGCTTTCACCTAATAAAAAACAATAACAAAAGAAATCCAGTGTTGCAATAAGAACAAAAAAACTGTATTAAATCTCATTTAAATCTCTGTTTTCACCACAAAAATTGCAAGGAGATAATAATAATAATAATAATAATAGTAATAATAATAATAACATACCTCCCAACATGACCCTCTCCAGGAGGTACAGAGTGCATTGCTCCTGGACTTTCCTCTTAATGAATGATTGCCATCACCTGTGCTGAAACACCTTTCTTATCAATTATCATTTTCCATACAGGTACTGGCAATCATAAATTAAGAGAAAAGTCCAGAAGCAGAGCATGTTGTCCCTCCTGGAGTGGGTCATGTTGGGAGGTATGTAAAATAATAGCAGCAGCAGCAGCAGCAACAACAACAACAACAACAGCAGTAACCACAACAACCACCAAATAATATATCACAATGGTATAAAGCTGCTTCATAAGAAATTTGATTCCAACTAATCTTATGAAGTAGCTTTATACCACTGTGATATATTTTCCACTGGTTGTTGCTGTTGTTACTATTATTATTTAATTTTTTTGTCTCTATTAAAAATATTATATATTTTATTAATGCACTGTGGATTTTTTTTGTTATTGATGTTTTCATTGATTTACATATGCTTTAGTAATTGCCTTTCCAATTAGGGTCAATTTTACATTTAAAAAATTGAGTCCTTTATTATTGCATCGTGTATTTTATTTAATAAACTGCAAGTATCTGAAAAACAATATATAGATTGGGGTGTCATTTGTTACTATTTAAAAAAAGAGTATACTTTTTTACAATTATTTTTGAAAGAGTGAATGAAAATCCTTCTCAATTACTTATACTTATTTGTGTTATGAAATGGATTTTGCATTTTTTGTGCCAGCTTAAGTCTTTTATAGTATTTGTTCATAGTTCATTCATATCCAGATTCACCTTATTCCTAATGCATGCTATTTTTCACCTTCATGCTCTCAAATGTGCCTATGCATTTGTCACTGATTTAAGATTGTTTATCTGTTGTGTTGGATTATGTTTATGTTTATTTAATTTGAATTTTATATTCCATACATTTTCTCTATTGAATTTCCCATGTACGTTTTTTTTTCATCCTTCATGAATCTATATCTTGGGAAATGAATACTTTTTTCACATTTTACACCAACATTATTTCTCTCTACTTTTCTTACATCTATTTTTCAAAATGCATATCTTTAAAATATTATACCCATTATTTAAAATTATGTGTTATTCAAATTTGACATGCATTTACATTATCAATTGGTCCAATTTTACATATTTTGCAAAAAGGATTTTTTCAGAACAAAAACTTTTTAGTTATAAGTATTAATCTACAATACAGAAAATAATTAAAATAAATAAAAACCATTGAATGAGAAGGTGTGTCCAAACTTTTGACTGGTACTGTATATCCTGGCTTTGAGTAAAAACTGTCATACTTTGTATCTTTAAAAGGTGATTCCTCTTTGGTCTTCCAGTTCTGATTTGCTTAAACAGCTTCCTCCTTAATAATATTCATTGCAGTATGTGTTTGACAAGGTATCTTGTTCCAGAAAAATCCCCTCCTAGAGGTTATACCAACCCTTTGTCAGTCCCAGAGACAGCTGCCTTGTCTAGATAAAAGAAAACCCAGCCAAATAATTTATATGACCATCTTCTATCCCATCTGGAGCAGGGTTTCTTTGTCAAGAAGAAGTATGGAGGGTTAAGGCCATGTATTGACTATAGAGGTCTTAATGACATTAGTTAAAAATCAATATCACTTGCTTCTTATTATGGAGTTGTTCAATAGAGTAAAGGAGCCAAATTGTTTGCTAAGCTGGACCTCAGAGGAACATACAATCGATCAGCAGATGAATGGAAAACTACATTCAATAAAGAAATGATCATTATGAATATCTCATCATGCCATTTGGTTTTAGCAATGCCCCAGCGAGCTTTCAGAGCTTTTAAGTCAGATGGGAAGGTGGAGTCATTCCAGTACTACAGGGAATGTAACAAAAAATGAAAAAGGAAATAAGAGCAGCTAAAATATAAAACTAAAAGCAAATCATTAAGGAGAGTAAAACTACACCTAAACAATTCTTTAAGTACATAAATGGTTAGAGGCTAAAAAAAGAGAATATAGGTCTATTAAAAAGTGAGCTGGGATTCTTGATAAATAATGACAAAGAAAAAGCTGAAATATTGAACACATTTTTTTCATCAGTGTTTACTATGGAAGACCAGATGTTGGGATTAGTGAGTAACAATAATAATAGAAATGTTAAAGGCCCATTGCTTAATACTTATCTGTCTGAGGAAGTAGTCCATGAGCGACAAAAAAAATAAGACTAATTAATAAATCTCTTGGTTCACCCTTGGGTTCTGATAGAGCTAAATGCTGAAAGAGCAAGGTCTCTGTACAGTATCTGATTTTCACTGATTCACTTACATCAGGCATGGCACCAAAGAACTGGCATATAGCAGAGGTAGTCCCAATATTTAAAAATGGCATTAAACTCCATCCTGGTAACTATAGACTGGTTAGTCTGACAAAAAATAGTGGGAAACTTTTGGAAAGTGTACTAAGGGATAGCATACAGGAGTACTTGGAGAACTCCCATGCGATTAATAAGAACCAGCATGGCTTTGTGAAAAATAGGACATGTCAAACTAATTTGATTAGATTCTATGAGAAAGTAAGCAACAATCTTGACCAGGGTAATGCAGTAGATGTGGTCTATCTATTTTGCAAAAGCTTTTGATACACTGCCTCACAGGAGGCTGATTTTCAAATTAAGGGAGCATGGTATAGAAAACTTGTACATTGGTGAGTGATTGGATTGATAACCAGGAACAGCGAGTGGTGGTTAATGGGATGTTTTCCCACTGGGCTAAATTAATCAGTGGAATACTGCAGGGTTCTGTGCTGGGGCCACTATGGTTTAACATATTTATACTGTATATGAACTAGGAGAAGGAGTAGAAAGCACAGTGTCAATTTTTGCAGGTGATGCTAAAATATGTAGGGTAATTAAGTCAGATGTGGATGTGGAGTCTCTTCAAAGTGATATATTTAATCTGAAGGTTTGAGCAATGAAATGGAGTATCAGTTTTAATGTGGAAAAATGGAAAGTTATGCACTTTGGGACTAAAAATAAACATGCAACCTACCAATTAAATTGGGAAAATATAGAGGAAACGGTATTAGAAAAGGACATGGGGGTGTTCATTGGTAGTAGATTTAGCAGCAGTACACAATAAAAAAGTGCAGCAACAAAGGAAAATAAGGTGTTAGCATGCATTAAAATGGGATTTGAGACAAGGGATGAGAGTGTAATCCTGCCACTGTATAAATTATTGGTGCGACCACATCTTGAGCATACAGTATAGTGTACAGTTCTGGGCACCATACTATAAAAGAGATATGTTAGAACTTGAAAAGGTTCTGAGGTGAGCTACCAAACTTATTAAGGGGTTGAAGACCTGGACTATGAGGAGAGGCTTTCTAGGTTAGATATGTTTACACTAGACATGAGACGACTAAGAGGAGATATGATTCATATTTACAAATATATAAGGGGGCAAAATGCGGAGCTATAAGGCAAATTGTTTATTAAGAGACCTCTACACAAAATGTGCAGACACCCACTAAGGCTTGAGGAGAGGAAATGTCATACTTCTTCCTTGTAAGGGCAATACGAATATGGAATTCACTGCCAGAGAAGGTTGTGATGGCGGACTCAGTCAATACATTTAAAAATGGCTAAGGTAAATTTGTAACAGAAAAAGATATCCGAGGATATAGCCTTACCCAGAATAGAATAGGGAATATAATATAATTCAGGTTGAACTTGATGTACTACTGAACTTTTTTCAACCTCACCAACTATGTTACTATGTAAATCTTCCATTATATTCTTTACCAGTCATGGTATACATGGATGATATTCTTATTTTTTTCTCCAAATATTCATCTTCAATGATAACATGTGAGCAAAGTTTTCAACCATTTGAGGTTCCTCCCATCTCCTTCTTGGGATATATCATATCCAGCACCAGTCTGCGAATTGACCAAGACAAAGTCAAAGCCATCAATTTCTGGCCTGAGCCTTCTTCTTTTAAATCCACTCAATGATTCTTGGAATTCATGAACTATTATCACAAGTTTTCTGCAGTTTCTCAACCCTAGTGGCTCCGATATCAGCGCACACTTGTAAAGGAGCTAATCCTTCCCAGTGACATCCTGTGACTAAAGCCATCTTTCAAAGTTTGAAACAAGCATTTACTACTGCTCCCATATTATACCAACTGGATATCAATAAGCCCTTCATGATTGCAGTGGACAATTTATCTGAAGGTGTAGGAGCTTTTTTATCTCAGAAAGCTTCAGAAAACTTCAGAAAACTTCCTTCCTGTGGCTTCTTTTTTTAAAAAAAAATCTCCTGCAGAAAGGAATTATCCCATCGATGAGAAGGAGCTGCTATTCATCAAATTAGCACTCAAGGAGTGATGTTGAGCTGTTACTATCTTCATGGTCATACAATTTTTTTATTTCTAAAGTCTGTGAAGTGTCAGTTTCCATGTCAAGCCTGTTAGTCTCATTTCTTCTCCTGCTTTCACTTTAAGCTCACATATTGTCTTGGTCACCAATCAGGTGCTCTACAGTATCTTGATCTTTTGCCCAAGGCAAGGAAGAGGAATCCATGGAGTTTTATCCAATCCTCAATCCAGCTCTTTTGCATATACTTAAGTTTCACCTACTCATCCACTGACGAAAATGTTTTTAGAGCTCAACTTTGAAAAAAACTGTTACAGTGTACTCATGTTTCCCATTTTGCAGGGAACTTGGGATCTCAAAAGACACTTGAGTTCATCCAGAGAAGTTACTGGTGGTCAACCATATAAACTGACACTCAAGCCTTTGTACCATATTGTACTAAATATGCTCAGCATGAAACTCCTCATAGAGCATGTATGGAACCACTTCATCCCTTGTCAATTCCTTAGCATTCTTGTATATCTGCATTTCTCAATGAACTTTGTCACAGATTTACCTGAATCTAAAGGTTTCAGCACCATTTGGGTAATTGTAGACATATCTTCCAAAATGGCTCACTTTATACCCCTGAAAGATCTTCCATCAGCATCACCGTTAAATCAATTACTCATTTCTGAGTTATTCAGGCTGCATGGATTACCAACTGAGATTGTCTTGAACAGAGGGGTCCAATTTGTGGCTCATTTTGGGAAAGCACTATGTTCTGCGTTTCAAATTTAGCTGAAATACTCAGCTGCTTATCATCCCCAGAGTAATGGTGAAACAGAATGGGTTAATTAAGACTAGGAGACCTTCTTGAGACTTTATATATCTTCTTATCAGAATGAATGAGTGGATTTGATTCCCTGGGTGGAGTTCGCACACAATAATGCCCATCATTCTTCAACCCTAGCGAATCCTTTCTTTACAAACTACGGTCATCATCCCAGGGTACCAGAGTTTTCATCAATACCAGCATTAGATGTACCAGCAGCCAAAGTAGCCATTCAGAATTGTATTTAGATCTGGAAGAAGGTTCAAATTATAAAGAAATCTCAAAAGTACAAAATGTTTGAAGATCGCAAAACGATCTGCTGGTTTCTCAACTACAAGTTGGTAATAAAGTATGACTATCTACAAAGAATCTTCCTTTAAGGATTCCTTCTATGAAGCTTTCTCCTTGGTAGATTGGATTTTTCACCATATTCAAAGTTCTTAATCCTGTGGCATATCAACTTTCTCTTCCACCATCCATCAAGATTTCTGACACCTGTCACATTTCTTTATTAAAACCATTAATCTTGAATCGTTTCAAACAATGATTCCTAATAGCCCTCAAGTTCAAACCAAGAGGGTACAGAATCCGAGGAAGAGAAAATTGTGGACTCTCATGTTTCATATTGACATTTACAGTATTTTATTGACTGCAAGGGTTATAATCTTCAAGAAAGATCTTGGGTTTTTCTTAAGATGTTCATGCTCTACTTCTCATCAAGAAATTTCATATTGTTTCCCAAAAAACTCCAAGGAGTGTTCAGGGACCACTCCTAAGGTAGGTACTGTCACAAAATGGGAACTTTCACCTCTCCCTCTCCAGCATGGCTCTGTCTCTGCTGGGAGCCTTGGGTCATAGTTCATCTCCTCTTTCAGTGGCTGTGGTGATCACCATCCCATGTGAAGCTGACACCTGGTGCCGCCATCTTAGCTTCTTCTCACATGTCTGTGGAGCAACAATGGTGAACAGGAAGCTGCATCAGCTGGAAGCAGCTATGACATCACAGACCAGCTGATCACTCAGGAACCCAAACAGCAGTCATACAGTGGTCAGATGATTTCCCTGACCAATCACTGGAGACCCAGAGGTATAAAAATCCTGAAAAAGCACTTCATGGTTGTCAGTGCTTTGTTGTTGTCTACAGCTCTGCAGATAATCTGTAAGCAGCTTGCCTAAGGATTTCTGTGCTGTATCACCTTAGTACCAACTGACTATTTTCAGTAATCCTGAGTACTGTAACTGGCTGTGCTCTATCAATCCTGCAAGCTGGTCCTGCTTCACAATCCGGCATCTCAGTCCTAGGAAGCTGGCTGTGCTCCAGCAATCCTGCAAGCCAGTCTTGCTCCAAAATAAGGCATCTCAGTACTAAGTAGCTGGTTGTGCGCCTGAAATCCTTCAAACCGGTCCTGCTCTGCAATATGGCATCTCAGTCCTAAGTTTCTGGCTGTCCTCCAGCAATCCTGCAAGCCGGTTCGTTTGTTTAGTGTTTTGTAACTCTAAAGTTATAAATAAAGTGGTTTCTGAAACGTGTAAGACAATTTGATAGTGTTCTTTCTTTGATTTTCTCAAAATTTTGTTTCTAACATTACTTAAATTACCAATACTGTATTATTCCAATAAGTCATCTAACAGTTAAATTTACACAAAAAAATATGATTTCATTATCTCAGTGTGTGCATTGTGTAAAACATGGGTTTGTTGACATATAGAAGAGCCTGGTAGACCTCAATGTATCTTCTGCCTGAACTTAATCTATATGATGTGTCCTAAGGTGGCTGTCTTGATAAAGATTAATTCATATGGCTTTGATATGAACCTGTGAAGATTAACTTATTTTTTAAGTTGATATTATAAGTGGTGAGTGCCCTCTCTATATTACATGTTTATTAAGACTTTAATCCAATATGGCTTCTGCATTTATATATACAGTATGTGAGCTATATCTATATGTGAGCTACAATATATTAGATGAAAATTAATAAAAATATTTTTTTTTCTCAAAATGT
The DNA here is from genome assembly GCF_028390025.1 of Pseudophryne corroboree. Taxonomy (NCBI): domain Eukaryota; kingdom Metazoa; phylum Chordata; class Amphibia; order Anura; family Myobatrachidae; genus Pseudophryne; species Pseudophryne corroboree. The sequence goes on along the minus strand of NC_086447.1, from coordinate 568,762,907 downwards.
TTTTATTGCGAGAAAATTCTTGAAGATGTACTGTACAATCATAGAGGAGAGGCGTACAATATGGTTGATAAACATACACACAAAAAAGCATTATTGCAGATAATGAGTAAAGAGAAACAAAGGTGTACATCCAGATCGATATGTAATAGAGAAATTACATATCAATACACTTTCTTATTTTACAATATATGCAAAGCTAAGCAGTATTATTAGCAGAAAAAAAAGAAAAAATCATGGGGATGGGGAGATAATAAAAATATTATCTTAATGACAAATGTCATAGGTTGCAAAACATGGTGCAGTATGTACTAGATTAAATTTGTAACATGTGGTGAACTGAAACATAACATATTTAGTAATTTAGGCTTTCGAGATATAACAATTGATAATCAACAGGAAGAATAACCGTATAATTATCAGTAAAGATCAATTATAGGGAAAAGTAAGAAGGGAAGAGGAGTTACACAAGCAAGGTTAGAAGCAGTATAGACTATATAGTCTGTAATTATGAATCATACAAATTGTGAATGACGGAAAAAAACAAGGAGATCAACGTATAAAATAGATAAGTTAGAATATAATCATATTAAACAGATATTATCGTAACGATTACTGTCATAAGTCAAAAGATATTGCTGTTAGCGACAAAATGTCAGAGACTTAAAAAGAGTTTGAGGAGTGAGACATAAGTAGTAGTTTAAATGGGACCAGCATGGAGTCAAGTAACTTTCCTAAAGGACAATAAATCATCTGGAGACAGGTGAGCATGCTAACACATTCAGGCATCACCCCATACCGCTTCTAGGGAAGAAGAAGGGTTAAGTAAAATAATGGATGGGGATGTCTTTAGCCAACCTAGAAATCTGCATCATGTCCCCAGAAAGTAAGGTAACTAGGGAAATCAAAGCACCAAATTTCTGCTTAAAAGGACCCATGAGGTCCCCAGCATCTGGAAGCCCTGGTGCATGGCCAGAGATGGAAATAGGTGAGAAAGCATTAAACAAATTAGCTGGCTCAACCTTCAAACCTTCCCCCCCAGACAGACCAATGGTTCCAAGGTTGGGACGAGCATCATGATTACCCAGGTCAATTGGTGGGGAAACATGAACCTGGGGAAGATATTGGGCAGTATTTGTCAGTATAAGAGGTCACCATCTTCTGGGTTCTTCTGGGAGTTGTAGATAGGTGATGTAATAGAGCTCAGTCATGGCAGTACTATTTGAATAGAAACCTGGATACCATCTAGATTGTTACAGAAAGTGTGCCATATGTGGTATATCTGCAATGGGAAATGTCACCAGAGAAACCATAAGGTATCAAGGTATCAACTAATGATGTAGACAATGTAAAGCAAATCTTTTTAATCAACAATGCTAGATGTCCCTCAACTTGAGAAGTAAATATATTGTGGAAGCAACAGGGAAAAAAGTAGGAATATGGTACCTCAGTATTTGAACTAAAGGCTGAATTGATTGAAGGTACTACTTCTCGTTGTGATAGAATCTTTAAATAATTATTAACAAACAATATTTACTGAATGAAACAAAGACAGTCACCTGTAGGAGCAAATATGCCAGCTGAGTTCAGAGTACATGTGGTTTGAGGGCACAACGTAAAGGCAGCAAGAGGGAGTAGTAAAACAAGTACTGGGGGAAGGAGAGGAAGGGATAAAATAAAAAAGTTAAAAAATGGGGAAGAACAGTAGGTAGGGACAGTAAGGCTATTAGTACAGAGGGGACAGGCGCATGTTTAGCAGAAGATGCAGCGGCTCTGGCCCTGGAGGACGAGTAACCAGCAGAGAAAGGAGGCTGGGGAGATATCTGTACTGACTGTGGGGAAGTTCTGCAGCCGAGGTTAGACTTGTTTGTGCAGGGTTGATTTTCTGGCTACAGGTTCAGGGGTCAGAGATCTCTTCACAGGAGTGTGTCACCACTGCAATGTCTCCCCGCCAGGTCTCGATGTCCAGCACAAGTGTCAGATACGGCTACACTGACCACCGTGCCAGCTTCAGGGCCTTCAGCAGTGGCAAGATTGTCCAAAGCCCATGATGGCCGCCTGATCCTGGCACCAACAGGGGCATTAGGCAGGCTAAACATTCTTTCAGGTCCCACGTGAAGAGTCGAGCCAAGTCAGCCAGGTCCCAGCGGCCACACCCACACTTCTGGCACCGAGCCTGTTCTGGCATCGTGGAATCAGCATGGCAAAGCTGTGTCCCTGGAGAGGTTCCTGGAGTGTACAGTTGTACTGCCTGTACTGGAGTCACTGGGAATTCTACCGGGCAGCAGAAGGGGTAAGTTAGCCAAAAGGCAAAGTAAGAGTGATGATGGGACAAAGTTCGTTACCCAGGCTCACTAAAAATAGCAAGGGAGCCTGGAAATTACGCCAGTAAGCATGGCGGTCATGAACGCCTCATATCAAGAGGCTGGATTTTGGGGATAAAAGATAGCTCCATGTTCCAAAAACATTTTTGTCAGTATCCTTAAGCCTCCAGGACTGTTGATAACTGAAGGTTTGTCCAATAAAAATAGTTTTAGAAGCCAGATGGAGTTAGATTTAATCTTGAGTGTAGGAGCTGTTCACGATGCTCCGCCCCCAGAAGTCATAAAAATATCTTTAAGAAACAACATAAAATCTAAAGCATGGCTACCTTTACTATTAAACCTTAATATTGCAAAATGTGTAACCAGTGGATTTGATTTAGTTTCAAAAGTATTCAATCCTATGCCCAATTATCTGATTTCAATAAATAATAAATCATGCAATTAACATTTTGTACATTGATATTTTTATTTCAATGAGCTGAACCCTATTTTTTTATTGTATTTTTATTGAAGCAATGCATATGACAATATTGTTGTTGAAATAAAAGACATATGTATCACATTTTGTTTAAAAAATAAAACAGTGTGCAATCATATCAAGAGTCTTTTGTTACAGTATGACACATTGAAGCAAAGGAATTCAGAAATAGTGTGTAACATTTATACAATGGAATTTGACTTAGAACATAAGGCAGGATATGTGACACTGTAAGTTTGAAATACATCTATATTCATTATTTAAAAAAAATGTTTATGCTCGTCCCTCAACCTACCTCTCCTAAAAAAGGAGAAATAAAAATGCACATTGAGTCAAGAAGGAGAGAATTATAAGACAATAAGAGGATCAAAAAAATATGTATAGAAAGTAGAGACATTGCCTTGGAAGGAAATGAGTTTCATTTAATTTACTAAAAACATCATTAAATCATATGCAGGACACCGGCCAATGTCAATAATTAAAAACAAGAAAAATATACTAAAAAACACAATTCATATAACTGAATCTGACAGCGTATCTAATGCTCCTCTATTACTTGATAAGTTTTCAACAGAGTTAGTGATTTTTATCTTGCATTGTTTACCATAACCATAAAGTCCATATATCAAGAGCATATGATTGTTGTTAATAGGTTATTTCCAGCATAAATGTTTATAATAATACTTCTGTCTGTATGATAGATTTTAGAGGCAACCTTAGCAAATCACTGCTCCATGTTAGCCCAGAAAGATATAAAAGGTTTACCAGTCTCTCACTGAAGCAATTTGTTTCATCCAGCATCCTGGTGCTTGACCATCGATCGATGCCTTATCTGAAGAGAATGTTTGCTCAATAATGGTACAAGTCTGGGCTATGGATATGTTGCCGGCAACAAAGAGGGGTGTCCTATAGACCATGTAACACATTTTTCGACCTTCATAATACTCAGTAGCTTCCTCAGAGGTAATGTATATGCCTGTTCCATCCTGCCATTTAAAACACAGAGTTTTCTGGTATGCGCATGTGTTATCAGTCTCCACTCTATGCCTCATTTTGTATTGGAATGCACGTGCATGTGTATTTAGCGTGGTTTTCATTCCAACACATAGTTAACTTCCTGAGCTTCATCAGGAATTATTACTAAGTCAAGGTATATGTTTACTTAATTACTTATTTATATTACTGCATTAGAGGAATAATATCCTAAACAAAGTAGCGGCATTTCATGGTTATTTACAAAAAAAGAACCATTGTAAGTACAGATGGAGCCACACTCATCCAGTGCAGCTCCATCGCAGGTGTGCACTCCTGGTGTGACTAGGCGATTTGCCTGCCTAGCCCAGATGGGAGTGCACAGAGACACTCTCCCTTTCTAAGGAATGGGGCGCATCTCCATCATGGGTGCATGTGCGCCCCGGGACGGAGATGCTCTCAGCGTTAGGCATGCCCAGACGGGTGCACCCAGGCACAGACGGAGCCAGGACTAGCGTGGCTCCATCTGTATACCCTTTCTTTGGCTCTATATCATTTAATTATCCAGAGGTGTTACTTATATATTATTATTATAAAAAGGCAGGGGAATATAGCATATTTCTATAATAGTAAAAATCTATATATAGATCAATAAAAATCATTAAAAAACATAATTGTCATTTCTTCACTAAGGTGGAGGATCACCCTCTACCATTTGGGACATATACCACACAGTACTGGATAGTGAGCCATGAATTTGTGATCTATCAACATTAGATAAAGTTGCGATGTAGCATTTCCATACTCTGAAAAATTGTTCCACTTTCTTATCTCTCTCCAGCACTACTACCACTCACTCTATTCATAAAGTATAAAACAGTTTGGTTTTAAATAAGGACAAAGATGACAGTTTAGGATGTATCCACAGTTGTAAGATGGCTTTATGAGCAGCTCCACTTATTGCAAGCAGTAATCATTTGTTGAATAATGGTTGCAAAGGTTAGCGCACTAATTGGTGGATAGGGGTATGTGTTGGGTGTGTGATGGTCTGGGTGAGATTTGTAGATCACGTGGATGTGTGTATTAATGATAATCACTCTTAGCTAATAATTGCCATGTGCTTTTATTTTTGTTTGTAATGTCCAATGCAGTATGAAGGTTGTCCTTAATGGCAGCAACCTCTGATAGTTTGATAATGGTTCCTTTCAGTTGTTTGTCCACCACTTTCAGGTGTGTCCTGCAGACTACCCTTTAATACAGTATACCTTCCTAATGGTATACAGGATGGACCCCAGTTCAGGTAAATGTCAGGTGTACCCTGCGGGTCACCTTTACCATAGGGGTGGTGAGTACCTATGTTCCCTCTGAGCCTGGGTGTTGGATGGTGTTTGTAGTGTATGATCAGTGCGGCGTCCCGCCTGTCATACAGCTTCTGTGTATAGCACTGAGGTGTGGAAGAGTGGGCTGTGTGAACTAACACTTACCGCCGGGGGCAGGTATTGCTGCCTGCCGCCGGTGAGCCGCGTCTCTGCTGTTCCCCCCTCAGGCTGTCAGTCCTCTGTTTCCTCCGTCTCCCTTGGTGTGTGTTCTCCCCAGCGGCAGCCGGTCCCCTCCGTGGTTTCCTCCGTCTCCCTTGCTGCGCGCTCTGCCTAGCGGCAGCTGGTCTCCTCCGTCTCCTCCTCGTCTGTGTCCCGTCCTGTCGCTTCCTGTCTAGACAAAGGCATCCGTGCTGAAACGCGTTGGGACTTAATCAACATCACACTCATTTACAGATTTACAGCCTCGCAGATTCCCCTCTCCGGCCGGAGAAGGGAACACGGCAATTTGAACTTTGCACCAAAAGAGCGCTCACGTGGTACTGAACGTGATGCGCGAACCCGGAAGCGACAGGACGGGACACAGACGAGGAGGAGACGGAGGAGACCAGCTGCCGCTAGGCAGAGCGCGCAGCAAGGGAGACGGAGGAAACCACGGAGGGGACCGGCTGCCGCTGGGGAGAACACACACCAAGGGAGACGGAGGAAACAGAGGACTGACAGCCTGAGGGGGGAACAGCAGAGACGCGGCTCACCGGCGGCAGGCAGCAATACCTGCCCCCGGCGGTAAGTGTTAGTTCACACAGCCCACTCTTCCACACCTCAGTGCTATACACAGAAGCTGTATGACAGGCGGGACGCCGCACTGATCATACACTACAAACACCATCCAACACCCAGGCTCAGAGGGAACATAGGTACTCACCACCCCTATGGTAAAGGTGACCCGCAGGGTACACCTGACATTTACCTGAACTGGGGTCCATCCTGTATACCATTAGGAAGGTATACTGTATTAAAGGGTAGTCTGCAGGACACACCTGAAAGTGGTGGACAAACAACTGAAAGGAACCATTATCAAACTATCAGAGGTTGCTGCCATTAAGGACAACCTTCATACTGCATTGGACATTACAAACAAAAATAAAAGCACATGGCAATTATTAGCTAAGAGTGATTATCATTAATACACACATCCACGTGATCTACAAATCTCACCCAGACCATCACACACCCAACACATACCCCTATCCACCAATTAGTGCGCTAACCTTTGCAACCATTATTCCACGAAAGGAGGTAGGACGCCTTCAGGTTTAGCAGCACAATTGGCACCCCATCCCTGTGAGCGCAGCTTCCATCCCTTTCCAAGTAATCATTTGTTGCCTTTAAATATATTTTGACCACTTGGTAATATACCAAAAAGCACCCAATCTGGGGTAACAGACAAGTAATTTACTAGGTGTTCAATTAAGTAGTTACACATTTGCACTCAAAACTGTTGAATCAATGGGCAGAGCCAAAGACAATGAAAAAGGTCTGCATGTGGTTCACCACATTTCCAACAGTTAAGAGGCCTGTCAAAAATCATCTATGTGGGGAAAGGTATGTTCTATAAAGTACATTAAAGAACATCTCTTTATATTGTGAGGAGGAAAGTGTCTTACATGATTTAAAATGGGCCTGTAACAGGTCTTCTATCTTTAGGTTAAGAAGGTGTGGTTGCCAAGCTGCTAGACCTTTTTGACACGTGGAATGGTCCAAAATTATTTGAAAGTGTTTATAAGCAATTGAGATTGTCCTTTTGTGCAACGTTTCCTGTCCAAGCAACATTTCAACTGAATTCTGTCAATCTGCTGAGGTGAAATGTCATATAATGGAATTGGTGTAGTGCTGGGTCAGGAGAAATTATACCGGGTAAGCTGCTATAACTGGATGTTTATCAGTGGCTTCCTGCAACATGAGTGGCCTTTGAGGCTGGTCATTTACCATATTTCCAATATTAAGTATACCTCTCAGCCTCCAAATATTCAAAGGGTGATATACTCACCCCTCTTGAAATTCTGGATTATCTAAGAAGGGGATATATAATGATTTATGCACATTTATATTATGTCTGTGTCTCATCCAAGGCCATATTTTCTTGGTATACCATAGCAATGGTTTCTCCTTTGATTTGTAAAGGGACTTCTTGGTCTTGGAGATGTAAAATGGTGACTAAGTCCCCACCCTGTAAAAACTCCCTCTTTAGATCTGTGTTGGCATAATTTTCCTGATTGTGTAACGAGTCTTGAAGATATCTCAAAGGAGCTGCATGAGAGTACCACAGGACATTTACCGAAATTAAGACCTCCTTTGAAGGTAATCTGCTGTAATTTAATCACTCTTATATGCGTTTTTCCCCCATTGCCAGATGAATTTACCTAAGAAGAAATTAAATTGTTGGATATCTTTAGGTGAAATCATATTTATCAAGGCCTGTATAATATTCATAAGACAGGGGAATTACACCATCTTAACCAAATTGGCTCTCCCCATACAGGACAAAGAAAGAGACATCCATCTCTTCAACTCACTAGAGATATTTTTGAATGATAGGGGTAATGTTCAGGATAAATAAGCTTCTGGTCTTCTGGTAATTTGAACTCCCAAGTACATGATATAGTCAGACTTCCAGGTCAATGGTAAGCCACTGATACAATTTCTAAGAAAGTTGCCTGAATCCAATCTACAGTAAGTGCTACCAACCTGGACCAATTGACATAAAATCCTGAAACATTCCTGTATGATTGTAAAAGTTGAAAGATGTGTGAAAGTGAGTCAGTGGGTTTATGTATGTATAATAAAATATGAACCCTATTTTTTAAATGTGGCATTGTTTTATGGAGTTCCTTTTCATTTGTCAACTTTAACCCTGCAAAATCTAGGGCCACCTCTGTCTATGGTAGGCTGTGTGGCATATTTATCAACTTGGTTCTTGGCAGTACCTAGCTGCAACATGTAGACATAGCCATGGATCATGTAAGAGTCTGTGTAAGAGAAAGACTGCCTGGCTTCTTCTGAGTACATTTTTATGTTGTTGTTGTTGAGTGTATAGGTGTTATCCTTAGAACACAATATTTTTTTGTCTGGTACTGTACTCTTTTTCAAAATTACAAGCAACTCTGGTACATCCCCCTGGATGCCTTATTACCACATTGCAGGTCTCTATTACATCATGTTTCTTCTACATTTTTACAATACTGTGAGGGATATTTAAAGTTAATTATTCAAAGGCATTGCTGAACTGTGAAATCTCTGACAAGGTAATGCTTTTGATAAAGGATGTTTGTTCCGTGTACTATAACATACAGCACAGTGATAGTATTTATCCATATATTATATTATTAGCTTCAAGTATAGGAAGAGGGAGGGGAGGACTGGACTGCACACCCTAATTTTAAACATGAAAGGTGCTCCTTTGCTGAGACCTGTAGTGCCATGCAGAAAAAAGGAAAATGCAGGAGCACACTCTAAGATGTAAGATCACTGGTAATTAACACAATTATAATAAACTCTGCAGTTAACTTGGAGTAAAATTGAGGTTCCTAGCACAATTTGTCCAAAAATGTGGCCCCACCTAGCACGTCAAAGTGATATCATCAAGTGGGTCCCTAACATCCCTAATAATAACATATTATTTAAATGTATATAGGTCTTGCCTATCAGAGTGCCCATTCTAATGTGTACACAGCAAATGCAAGGACCCTTGCTAATTAAAACACACCTAAGGGCAGGTGGGATATAAACATAACTCATAATGCTGATCCCTGAATATAACCATGTTAAATATGAAGACCGTAATTACTCATACCACGCGCTAACACGCAAGACCTCGTGAGCGATTGTACGTAGCTTGCGAATATGTGCACGCACGGCAGAACAAGCACCCACACGGAGGCCATCTGTGTGGTGTTTGTACGTGATGCGTGTGGCTATAATATTTTCGACTTCGACACACAGAGTAAACCAAGTTTGATTTGTTATCAACATGGATACAACCTAAAACAATTGCTGGCAATGCTATATTCTAAGGATGATTCTAAAAGATGTTTCTTTTGGCTTGGTAATATGAACCCAGAATGTTAAAAGTGGTTATATTATTACTTTATCATGTGTTCCAGCTCCACATAATTCATGTCTGATAACATTTTTATATAAGCTCAGTTTTACCATATGGATTAATTTACATTAGTTAAAATGCTGTACATATAACTTCTGTACACATATGAACATCAGTAATATAGATGATGCTGCCTTAGGGTACTACAGACAAACTATTAGATATGATTACAAGAGGAGGTGACAGCTGAGATTTCAAAGGAATTCAAAGGATGTTGAGAATTCAAAGGAATACATTTTCTTGAGCCTATACTACTATTCAAGGTGGACTTAATAAATCCCATCACTTGGGCACTTTCTTTAGTTATTCTTTTCTAAGCACTTACATTAAAATATATTTAAACAAGGGAGCGCTAAGAACAGGGTCAGTTTAAATCACACATTTATTACAATCCACATATAAACAGCAAATAAAATCAAGGATAATATCCGGATATTAAAAACAATATAGTGCACTCTTTATTTAGTCCCATGACCTGAGCTCGAATTAGTAATTGTCTATTCACACAGATAGATCCGTACAATCTCCACTGGTACGCATTAATTGTGTCCAATTGTAACCATGCTGTCTTGATAATTAATTGGCTTTAAACAAGGCAACCTTCTTATTATTTGTATCCAGCAAAAATGTATCAGTCACTGGAAGGCTCCTTAATAGATAGCAGTAGGGGGAGAGCGCTGTGTAGTAAATGGATGCACAGCGGTATGCTACGACCCCTACGTCCCAGCCGCAGCACGTCTTTTGAAAGGTTACTCACAGCCGCCTCTGCTTCCCTCGGGGTGCAGACCGTTTTGCACTCTGTCCTGCTATTGCTTTATCCCCGGTCAGGTTTCCATTGCGCTGCATGCGGTAGTGGGATCCGTTTGTGAAAGAGCTCCGGGCACCGGAATCCAAGTAGTGAACGCCCCTCTTACGCGTTTCTCCGCCCACGGGGCCAGCGGTTTCCTCAGAGAGTTATCCCAGCAGTATAACCAGTCCCTTTTTATGCTGGGATCAGCCAATCATTATACTGATTGATTAAATTACACTCTGCTGTTATAAATACATGGAACTTACTTAATATAATTGTTTAAAAGCATTTAAATCATATATAAAAAGTGTCAACAGTTTCTTATGGTGGTACAAACATCATTCAACAATTATATATGCATATGTTCGATTTAAACAAAATAAATCATTTTGATTTAACCTAATTGAACCCAATTATCTAAAACTGACCAGGAGAAAGTCAAATAAATGTAGGAAGCTCATTCTCAAGTGAACTGCTCTCGTGGCTCAGAGGGAATTTCACCAGCTCATAGATTACACAGCCTCCAAAACCACAGGATCAATTCCATCATATACCTAATTTTCTATCAGAATCATATTTCGGATATTTATAGCTTAATTAATTTTTATTATTAGGTTTTCACACCTCCATCATCCACTACAAATATCTCTTCAATGATTCAATAGATACCTGATGATATTTGTATCTCATCATTCCATTGTTATACTGTTAAGAGATTATTCACCCTTTTTTAAAAAGTTATAATTAGGGAATTATTGAATCAAGGTAAAACAGAAATATAATTATCACTATCTGCAAACTAAAGTACATTTTAGTATACAGTTTTCTCCTATTGGCAGAGATTTTAACCATAAAGGAGCCGGAGTCTATTGGAACGGAAGAAGGAAAGAGAGGGGGAAAAAGGAAGGAGAGGGGGAAAAAATAATAACAATACCCCCAAAAAATTTTTAGGCATGGAGTCTAACAGCCTCCAATGTTATTCAATTCGATATTCTCGTTGAGGCCATCTGGGGTGAGGGTCCCCAACGAGAAAATCCAGAACGCCTCTCTTGTGCACAGGTGATTAAATCTATCACCTCCTCTTGGGGTTGGTGCTATAAATTCAATGCCCTGCACCTTAAGTACATTAACGTCCCCAGCATGACAACATACTACATGTTTTGAGAGGCTGTGCTTGTAATTTTTCTTTATTACAGTTCTTCTATGTTCAAGGAACCTTGTGTTCAAGCTCCTAGTGGTCCTTCCCACATATTGCTTACCACAGGTACAGCTAATCAAATATATGACAAATGTCTGTTGACAATTAATGATTGTTTCTATCTCAAACTTCTGTCCTGAAGTGAAAGACTCAAAAGATGCACTTCTGTTAACAACATGTGGGCAGGTCAAACAATTCTTTCTACCACATTTATAACAACCTCTTAGTGTTGTCAACCAATTATCAGAAAGGGACGTAGCTTTTCTCTGTCCTTGGTAGAAACTTGGCGAGATATAATTCTTGACATTCTTCGCTTTCCGAAAAACTACTTTTATTGACTCCCCTAGGCATGGACACAGTGTGGCATCCAGTTTAAGGATTTCAAAGTTCTTGGTTAACACATTCTTAATTTCCTTAGAGCAGGTATTATATTTAGTTATAAATGGAAGTATCTTATCATCATTTACAAATACATCAGCCGGTTTAGTCCTAACATCCTTAGTGTTGGACAAAAGAGAACCCCTGTCTCTAAATGCCGCTTTCTCTAGTGACCTCTCCAGTAATCCCACCGGGTAATCTTGATCTAAAAAGGCATTAGTTAATATAGCAGCATGTTCTTGGAAACCACTCAGTTCAGTACAATTCCTCCTCATCCTTAGATATTGTCCAGCTGGTATATTATCTTTCCATTTCTGACTGTGACAGCTATTATAATTCAAATAGCCGTTACAATCAACATCCTTCCTATAAGTATTAGTTTCTATCCTACCTTCCCTGACCGAGAAGGCGATATCCAGATAATTTATGTGTGTAGGGTGACAAGAATGTGTAAATTTAAGTCCAAAAGTGTTAGAATTAATATAAGACATAAAAGCAGAAACACTAGAGACCCCATCCCAAATAATAAAAAGATCATCTATGTACCGACCATACAGCACCAGGTTCGCCCTATATGGACCCCCCCAGAGGTATTCCTCTTCGAAGAGGCCCATATATAAATTAGCAAAGCTAGGGGCGAACCTGGTGCCCATGGCGGTACCGTGCACTTGAAGATAAAACTGTGAATCAAATAAAAAATAGTTGTGAGCTAAAATGTATTCTATTGACTCTAATACAAACTCACGTCATTCTGGCATCAACCTCACATCAGCATTGAGAAAGTGACGACAGGCTTCTATACCCTCACTATGAGGGATGTTGGTATAAAGCGATTCTACATCGCAAGTCAAAAAGACATAATCCTGTTTCCACTCCATCCCTCCCACTAGATTTAAAAAGTGGGTAGTGTCCCTGATGTGGGATCGAAGACCAGAGACGTGAGTCTGTAAAAAAGAGTCAACGAATGCTGATAGGTTAGAAGTGAGGGACCCTACACCAGAAATTATGGGACGACCAGGTGGTGCTACCAAGGATTTGTGGATTTTGGGAAGGTGATAGTAAGTGGGGATAATAGGATGAGGGTTGAAAAGAAACATAAATTCATCTTTAGTAATCGCTCTCTCGGTCAGGGCCTTGTCCAGGAGGGTCCTCAACTCAAATGTATACTTCTCAGTGGGGTTCACACTTAGTTTTTGATAATAATCCCTATTAGAAAGCTGCCTATCTGCCTCTTCTAAATAAGAGGATGTATCCTGTATTACGACACCCCCTCCTTTATCTGCACTTTTAATTATAATATTTTTATCCTTTCTTAGAGTGGTTAGTGCTCGACGTTCATTTCTATTTAAATTATCATTCCTTTTCCCTCTTCTCTTTTTGTCCTTCTTACACAAAAGGCGAAGATCATTTAAAGTTGACGTATAGAAAGTCTCAATATATGCACTCCTGTGTTGTAACGGATAAAATTCAGACTTCTTTCTAAATTTCCTATTCCCTTCAGCTTTTTCCGCTAGATCAAATAGTTTAATGGGCTGGTTTGTACATAATGATTCTCCTTTACTCTCTAACAACAGAGAATTTAGTGCAGATAAACAATTATCATCATCCTCATTCAATATTATAGGCACACCTTCAATTTCTTTGCTTTTCAGAGATTTATTAATAAAATATCTCTTACGACAGAGATCTCTCGTAAATTTATTAAGTGCTACAAATAATTCAAAAATGTCTGGCTGGGCTGATGGTGCGAATTTCAAGCCCTTAGAAATAACTGCTTTCTCATGTTCATTAAGGGTTCTAGAGGACAGATTATAAATCCCTTTATTTCTTAACCTAGTTTTACGTTTTTGACTTTGTACCTTCTTTCCTCCTCTACATCCTCTACCTCTTCCCTTGACCTTTTTGGGGTAGTGCTTGTTTGAAGTTGTTCGAACCTGTTCTGTGTTTCCCATCTCTGCCTCTCCCTTTGTCCTAAAAAAGTTTGGGGGGTGCCTTCTTCTTCTTCATTCCTCATACCTCTTTCAACTCTATACCCCTCTTTTGGCCTCGCCCCTCTCTCTTCATACCGTATCCTCTCCCTGTTTGGTGAACTGATGCTTTTTCCACTATGATTATCCATAAACCTTCTTTTCTTCCCATACATACCCTCGGTCTCTTCATATCGGTTTCTATGGACCCCCTGAGGTCTATGGTTACCCTCCTGTCCAAATTGCTTAGTCCTTCTCTCCATTTTCGTATCTCTATACACAGGTGTCCTATCCCTCTTCATAGTCTGGTATTTTGGATATACATTATAGTTACTCTTTCTGTAGTTTTTATCCACATAATAATTATCCCTCCTATCATCTTTTTTATTATATGTCCTCACTTTATCTGTTCTATAGTCATTATTATCCCTTTCTAGTTTTTTCTTTTTAAAGAGGATAAGTGAATGTTCAAAATCATTAATTTTATCATTGAGCAATCCATCTCTTTCTTTAAATTCTTTACTATTCTCATGTGGTT